>NW_027530368.1:13613027-13650883 GCF_008692635.1 Crocuta crocuta | reverse complement strand
GCCCCCACCACAGGGAAATAAAAAAAAAAAAAAAAAAAAAAAAAAAAACACACCTCCAAATCTAAAGCCACTGCCATAGCACATTCCCCTTAGAGAAAGATTCTCTACTGTCTCTGCTTCCCATGACCTGCTGGCTACCACCAAGCCTCACCCCCTGGTCTCCTGCACACCTTTATCAGGACCCATGGTGAGGCAAAGGAAATAATTAAGATGAATTAGTCTTTTGTCCCCCTCTCCCATGGCCCACTATTCTGTCTCCCCAGCCTCTCCAGTTTTCAGAAGAAAGGTTTCATTACTGAGAGCAGCCAGGAGTCAGAGTGGCTCTTGATTGATGCTGTCAGTTAGATGAAGAGCTCTTGTGGCAGAAACTGTCTTTTCTTCATTAAGTTTGAAAACATGCCCAGGGCTAGTCTGTGATCCGCTCACCAATAAATGGAAATATACTGATAGATCCAAATTTATGCCAGGCTTAATCCCCTGCTTTCAACACCTCAGTCTGAAGTCTGAAGAGAAGAGGAAAAGGGGAAAAAGGAGACATCAGTTTTGGTGTGAGGCTCTCCTTCAGATGGGCCATCACTGGACTAGAATCTGTAGGATAGAAACATCTTCCATTAAACACAGAGGTCTCCTGCCTCTGATTCATTCTAGGACCAGAGGAACTGGTTGTGAGGAGGAGATGCTGGCAGCGCTCTGAGTATGTCACCAATGCCGCAGTCATGAACAATTTCCTTCAACACAGCCTCCAGGGACTTCAGGAAGGTTGAAGATGGTAGGGAAATACCCAAATGTCTGTGCAACACTAAAGGACAAGAGGCAGGCACTGCTAAAGAGAGAGCATACAATGGAGAAAGGAAGTATAAAAGGGAGTAAGAAAACAAAAATACCACTCAGAAATCCAAGCAAGCCATCCCTTAACCTGGCTANAAAAAAAAAAAAACAATTAAAGAGAAGTCTACTTTCTGCCATCAAAATCAAGAGGATGAGACCCAAAATAAAAACAATTAAAAAAAAAGAGCAAGCACCAAAATTGCCATCAAGCCAACAAGGCATTAGATTAAGAGCTCTAACCTGCAGGTTTTTAACAATTAACTTTTAAAGTGATTATTCACCAATCCACCTTGATTTCATTATGTGGGGTAATGTCAATATTGGCAAGCATTCCGTAAAATTCTGGCTGTGCAGAGATAATGCCATCAAAGCTGGGGGCCTGAGCCATGGGGTAAGGAAGGGGGTAGGAAGCTGTTCTCATATTGTTTGGCTCATGATTTTCATTTTCTTGCAGTTTTTTCCTTCTCATCACCAGGCTTTACTCTTTTCCTTGCCAAGTTGCACCACTTGTTATTGAATTGCAGCCTCTTGTGGCAGTTTTACAGAGAGGCTCAAAAGGCAGTGGTGACCAGCCATGTTGTATCCTTGAGCATGCTACTCCTGTTCTCCCAGGGTCCTTTTGCCTGGAAATTTTGGGCCTCTACAGTATTCATTCAAACAACATTTTATGTCAGCGTATTGTAAATGTCCTTTTCATCATTCTATTCAACAGTTATTAAGATCCAAACTTCCTGGGGCACCTGGGTGGCTCAGGTGGTTGAGCATCAGACTTTGGCTCAGGTCATGATCTTGCAGTTCATGAGTTCGAGTTCAGATCTTCTGTCCCCCTCTCTCTGCCCCTTCCCTGATATCACTCACCACAAAAATAAATAAATAAAGATATATATATATATATTTTTTTTAAAACCACAATCTTCCTTCCTTCCTTCCTTCCTTCCTTCCTTCCACAAACATTGATCACTTACCATGATCCACAATCTCCTCCATCCTCTATGAAGATGGAAGGGGGAAACAATTTCAAAACAACATTAATGCGGCATCATGTAACATCTTACTAAGATCAGAAGGTCAGGAAAAGCCTCCCAGATGAGGTAACGCTCGAGAGGCATTTGAAAAGAGAAGTAGGAAGTAACAGAGTATATGGAGCAGGAAAGGGAGAACTTCCAGACAACAGAAGAAACATGTCTAGAGGCCCAGAGGGCAGAGAAGCAGAACATGATGCATTTGAGGAGCCATCCCAGTAATAAATTATGTTAATGGAGCACTTACTCTGTGCCAGACCTAGTGGTGAGCACTTCACAGATATTATTTCATTTGGTGTTCACAACCCTGGCAGTTGTGTAGTATTATTAATTACTCTTATTTTCAGATAAGATATTAAAGAAGTTAATTTCCCCCAAATCAGGGAAATTACATATAATCTGAACTATTGCTCTGCCTTGGGAACCCATACATACTACTGTGGCAGACAGCAGAGGCTTAGAGCACAAAGTATGATAGGAGAGATGAGTGGTACTAGAAACGAGGGTTAACAGGTACCCAAGAGCCTTGCAGACACACCAAGGAGACTGGACATTACTGAGTAGCCATTCAGGAGCCATGGCGAATTTAGGCAGAAATGAGAGATAATTAGATTTGGAAAGATGGCTCTGGTGGCAAAGAATCATGATAGTGAAAAAGAATGAGAAAATTACGTGCAGTGATATTTTAACCAAAGGAATACTTTCTTATTTATCTTCATGAGCTCCTCCACCCCCACTTTCAAAAATATGAAACAAAGGGATGTCTGGGTGGCTCAGTGAGCTAAGCAACTGACTCTGGCTCAGGTCATGATCTTACGGTTCCTGGGTTCAAGCCCCACAATGAGCTCTGTGCTTACAGCTCAGAGCCTGGAGCCTGCTTCAGATACTGTGCCCCCTCCCCCTTTACCTTTCCCCCACTCGTACTTTGGCTCTCTCATCCAAAAATAAACATTATTTTTTTTAATACAGGAAATGAAAAGAATGAAAAGGCACAAGGCTTTTTTTTTTTTTAATTATAAATGATACTACAGATTTTGCCTCTAGCCAAGATTAAGTTAAAGGGATTGGAGTGTTGTTTACACTCCTGACAGAAATAGCAAAAATAAGCAGACAATATACATAAAAAATTGTGGATTGTATAACATTGGCCATCAGATAATGAACATCAAGGATCTCTAAGAGATGGGAAACAAATGAGCTGATCCCCACAAATGGCTCTAACTTACTGCCTGGAGAAAGTTTCTAGGTCATGGTACAAGGAGGGGAATCCATATGGAGTCCAATGGTCTCCTTGAGTTGAAGACATGGATCTGTGAGTCCTGGAGACAGTGAAGTTTTCAGGGCAGAGTAATAGAGGGGAGGCAGATACAAACCAAGAGAGAAAACTCTAGAGATCTTAAGAAGGTCCTTTTCTAGACTTGAGTACTGATCAGCTCAAGTACTTGAGGAAACTATTCAAGACCAAGGGGGAGAAATCATTTGAGAGGATTAGAGATAAAAAGAAACAGCATCTCTTTCCATCAGCCAGAGTGCAGAGATCTCATAATTGTACAAAGAGGGATTTTGCCTCAGTAGTGGGGAAAGTTAACCCTGAGCACCCTACTCTGATTCTGCCTAATAAAGCATAAAAAAGTGAAAATACTGAAATACTCAGACTATTTTGAAGTAATTTAATAATGTCCCAGCAAAACAGTTCAAAAATATTTACAAGAATACTAAAATATATAACACCTAACAAGGTAAAATTCTCAACAGCCAATTAAAAATTACCAGGCATGCAGAAAAAGCAAGAAAATATAACCATGACCAGAAGAAAAAAAAAATCAATAAATTGAAATTGACTCAGAATTGGTACAGATGGTAGAATTAGTAGAGAAGCACATTAAAAGAATTACTAAAACTGTATTCCATATGTTCAAGAAGGTAGGAATACTTTAGCATGTGAACTGAGACATGAAAGATGTAAAAAAAAAAAAAAGGACTAAATCTAACTTCTAAAGATAAAAACAACAATGTCTGAAATGAAACAAACTAGATTAGATTAAGAACAGATCAGACATTGCAAAAGAGAACATCAGTAAACTTGAAAACATAGCAACAGAAACGTTACAAAATGAGGGAAGAAAGGAGCAGAGAGAGTCTGTGACCTGTGAGACCACTGTGAGGCCTAATATCCATGGCATTTTAATCTCTGAAACAGACAGGATAAAAACAGTATTTGAAAAAAAATACTGGCAGACAATTTTTCAAATCTGATGAAAATTATAAACCCACAGATCCAAGAAGCTCAACAAACTCCAAGCACAAGAAACAAGAAAACTACACCAAGGCATATCATAATCAAATGTCTTAAAACCCAATGAAAAGGAAGAATCTTAAAAGGAGCTTGAAGAAAAAAAAATTACACTACATCCAGAGGAATAAAGATAAGAATGGGGGTATATTTTTCTTTGAAAACAATGCAAACTAGAAAACAATGGAATCACAGTACTTAATAGGGAAAATCTGTCAATGTAGAATTCTTTGTTAAAAATAAAGGCAAAATAAAGATTTTTTTTTCAGGCATTCAAAAGCTAAAAGAATTCACTGTCAACAGATCACATTACAAGAAATGTTAAAGGATGAACTTCAAGCAGAAAGAAAATGACAGCAGATGTAAATCTGAATCTACACAAAGAAGAGTACTGGAAATGGTAACTAAATGGGTAAATACAGATTTTTTAAAATTATTGTTTAAATTACTTTAAAAGATAATTGACTATTTGAGCAAAAGCAGCTTAAAAGATATTGTAGGAATGACATATCAGATAAAGGGCTAGTATCTAAAATCTATAAGGAACTCAACCAAACTCCACACCCGAAAAACAAACAATCCAGTGAAGAAATGAGCAGAAGACATGAACAGACACTTCTCCAAAGAGGACATCCAGATGGCCAACAGACACATGAAACGATGCTCAGTGTCCCTCATCATCAGGGAAATGCAGATCAAAACCACACTGAGGTAACACCTCATGCCGGTCAGAGTGACTAAAATGAACCAATCAGGAGACTATGGATGCTGGTGAGGATGTGGAGAAATGGGCACTCTCCTTCACTGTTAGTGGGAATGTAAACTGGTGCAGCCCCTCTGGAAAACAGTGTGGAGGTTCCTCAAAAAATGAACAATAAAACTCCCCTATGACCCAGCAGTAGCACTGCTAGGAATTTACAGGATACAGGAGTAAAAGGGATACAGGAGTGCTGATGCATAGGGGCACATGGACCCCAATGTTCATAGCAGCACTCTCAACAATAGCCAAAACGTGGAAAGAGCCTAAGTGTCCATCAACGGATGAATGGATCAAGAAGATGTGGCTTATCTATACCATGGAATACTACATGGCAATGAGAAAGAATAAAATCCGGCCATGTGTAGCAACCTGGAGGGAACCTGAGGGTGTTATGCTAAGCGAAATCAGTCAGGCAGAGAAGGACAGATACCATATGTTTGCACGTATAGGTGGATTAGGAGGAACTTAATGGAGGAAAAGGGGAAAAATAGTTGGGGAGAGAGAGGGAGGCAAACCATGAGAGACTCCTGAATACTGAGAACAAACTGATGGGCATGGAGGAGGGCACTTGTGGGGATGAGCACTGGGTGTTATATGGAAACCAAGTTGACAATAAACTATTTTTTAAAAAAAGAATGAACATAAACTATTTGAATTAAAAAAAAGATATTATAGGGTAAGGGCACCTGGGTGGTTCAGTCAATTAAGCATCTGACCTTGGTTCAGGTCATGATCTCACAATTTGTGAGTTGGAGCCCTGCATAGGGCTCTGTGCTGACACCTCAGAGCCTGGAGCCCACTTTGGACTCTCTCTCTCCCTCCCTCTCTCTCTCTCTCTCTCTCTGTCCCTCCCCCACTTGTGAGCTCTCTCTCTCTCTCTTAAAAATAAACAAACATCAAAAAAATTGTAGGGTTTACAACATACATAAAAGTAAAATTTACGGGGGCACCTGGGTGGCCCATTCAGTTAAGCATCTGACTTCAGCTCAGTTCATAATCGCAAGGTCCAGGTAATGATCTCACAGTTTGTGGGTTCTAGCCCCAAGTTGGGTTCTGTGCTGACAGCTCAGAGCCTGGAGCATGCTTCAGATTGTGTGTGTGTATGCGTGTGCGTGCGCACGCGCGCGCCCCAGCTCGTGTTCTGTCTCTCTCTCTCTCTTAAAAATAAATAAACATCAAAAAAATATTGTAGGGTTTATAACATACATAAAAGTAAAATTTATGGGGGCACCTAGGTGGCTCAGTCAGTTAAGCAACCGACTTCAGCTCAGTTCATGATCTCAAGGTTCAGGTCATGATCTCACAGTTTGTGGGTTCTAGCCCTTTGTCGAGCTCTGTGCTGACTGCCCAGAGCCTGAAGCCTGCTTCAGATTTTGTGTCTCCCCCTCTCTCTGCCCCTCCCTTACCCATGCTCTGTCTCTCTCTCACTCTCTCAAAAAATGAATAAACATTTGAAAAAAAATAAAATTTATGATAAAAATGGAGCAAGGGCCAGAAGGAGAGAAATGGAAGTACACTATTATAACATTCTTATATTATACATAGAGTGGTAGAATGTCACTTGAAGGTAGGCTGTGATAAATCATGATGTGCAGTATAATCTGGGCATAGCTTCATGTTCACAGGACAGGTTGCTTTGAGGAGGAAGCTCATCTGGAATGTAGAAACACACAGTGCAGCCAAGGTTCATGGTGAGGTGCAGACAAGGTAGATTATGGCTGTAGCTATTATTCTCTTCCATCCTTCATTTATACACCTGATTCCCACAAGGACTAATTCATTGGAATTTGACAATGATAGGGCTACCCACAAAATGGCACCATGAAAATGTCACCATTATACCAATAATTCTTCTAGATTACCTTTGTTCTCCTTGATCAAAAGATTACTATTTGTTACACTATTATGTGAATTACATTTACACTGTATTAGTTAAAGCTGATTACCTTTGTACTTGGCAGTTCTATCATAATTCCCATGATTTCATATTTTCTCCCTTTGGAGAGTTAGCAGGCAGGAAGAACAGTCCAGATACCTTTAACAAATGGCAGAAAATTTTGGACGGGTCTAACTCTGGCATAGTTATGTTTTTTTTTTTTTTTCAATGCCAAGCCTCTATGTTGATTTTGACAAGTCTGGCAAAAGTTTAGAGGCTGTTCTCCCCAACCAGATGATAATGTGTGGGTTAGAACTTTGGTCCATATTCTGGACCTCATTCTGGGCAGGTGGGCTATGGTCTTGAAACAACAACCTTCTCCTGGAGCTGCTACCAGGCTATTCAGCAGCAGTGCCCCAAAGAGGGATCTGTACAACTCTAAAAGGAATCCTGTGAGATTTCTCATGGCCTAGCAAGGCCCAGAACAGTGATGTTTACTGTTTACAGAAGCATCTTCCTGTTGACAGAATTGGTTAGTGTGCTGTGTCAGGTGCAGAGTGCTGTGTACCCTTCTGTCATTACATGCAGTGTTCTATACAGGTCAGTTATGTCAAGTTAGCTGATAATATTGCTTAGGTCTTTTACATCCTTTTGGATCTTGTCTCTATTAAGTTTTGTCTATTATTAAGAGAAAGTACTAAAATATCTTGATTATAATTGTATGTTTATCTCCTTGCAGTTCTATCTCCACACGGGTTTTCCTTCACATTTAGAAGCTCTGTTATTTGTTGCATAAATCCTTAAGATTTTTTTATGTCCTATTGATAAGTAAGTAGACTCTGTTATCTTATTAAATGACCCTCTTTAAACCTGTTAATATTCTTTGCTGTGAAATCTAATTTGTCTGATATTCATATAGCTACTACAGCTTTGTTTAAATTATAGTTACTATGATATATCCTTTCCATCAATTTGCTTAAAATGTAATTATGTCCTGATATGTAAAGTAGGTTTCCTCTAAAAAGCGCACAGTGAATCTTAACTTTTTATCCAATATGTCCATTCTGTCTTTTAATTGGGATATTTTGATCCTTTACATTTAATGTGATTGTTGATATGGCTGAGTTTAAATCTACCATTGCTGTTTCATATTTGCATGATGCTTTGTTCCCTTTTTCTTCCTTTCCTCCCTTCTTTGGATTAAATATTTTTAGGATTTCATTCTATCTCTACTGTTGATTACTACGTACAATTTTTTGTTTGTTATTTTAATTGTTGTCCAGTTGGTCTGCATAACCATTTTGATTAACTTAACTGTTCAATCAAAAAATATTTAATGATGTTGATAAAAGTAAAATATAAATAGAAATGTGCTTATACATTTCTGGAATCCTGAACTAGGACTTAAACTATACTGCAATTATGTTACCCATATGTCTATTCACATAAAGACGTAAACACTATTAACTCAACACCCAAAAATCAAATAATCCAGTGAAGAAATGGGCAGAAGACATGAATAGACACTTCTCCAAAGAGGACATCCAGATGGCTAACAGGCACATGAAAAAATGCTCAACATCACTCATCATCAGGGAAATACAAATCAAAACCACAATGAGATACCACCTCACACCTGTCAGAATGGCAACATTAACAACTCAGGCAACAACAGATGTTGGCAAGGATGTGGAGAAAGAGGATCTGTTTTGTACTGCTGGTGGGAAGGCAAACTGGGGCAGCCACTCTGGAAAACAGTATGGAGATTCCTCAAAAAATTAAAAATAGAACTACCCTATGACTCAGCGATTGCACTACTAGGTATTTATCCAAGGGATACAGGTATGCGGTTTCAAAGGGGCACAAGCACCCCAATGTTTATAGCAGCACGATCAACAATAGCCAAAATATAGAAAGAATCCAAGTGTCCATCGATGGATGAATAGATAAAGAAGATGTGGAATATATATACATATATATGTGTGTGTGTGTATGTATATATACACAATAGAGCATTACTCATCAGTCAAAAAGAATGAAATCTTGCCATTTGCAACAGCGTGATGGAACTAGAGGGTATTATGCTAAGTGAAATTAGTCAAAGAAAGACAAATATCATATGAGTTCACTCATATGAGGACTTTAAGATACAGACAGATGAACATAAGGGAAGGGACGCAAAATAATNGGGATGAGCACTGGGTGTTATATGTAGGGAATGAATCACTGGATTCTATTCCTGAAATCATTGTTGCACTATATGCTAAGTCACTTGGATGTAAATTAAAAAGTAAATAAACTATTTTTAAAAATCAAATTTAAAAAACAATAGTAATGAAATAAAAGATAAAATGATTTAAACACTATTAGCTTAAACACTATTAAATTCTACTTGGAGGCTAATTGCCCCAATCAAAGAGCAATCAGTGAGTTTACGATAATGATTAAGAGATGAGTATAGACAACGCAACCATCAACTAATAAGTGAGAGACCTACTGTGTGTCTAACATGGAGTGCTATATACATCATCTATAGAATCCTCACCACAGCTCAATGTGTAACTGTTATCCAGTTTCATAGATGCATAAAGCAAGACCCAGGTGATGAGTTATTGAATAAGTTTATAAAGTAACACAAAACAGCAAACCAGGGAGAAGACACCAGAACCCAGATCTGTCTGACCTAATGTCCATCTATAGACAACAGCAAAGATGACCTTCATACCCACGACAATTATCAGTTGCATCTAACAGATGGCAACTGCCTATTACCAAATTAGTGCTGAACAAATATTTGCTGAATGAATGAATAAATAATAAGGTGCAAATGTAGCATAAAGATGGGTTCAAATACTGTCTACCTCATGAGACTCTCTGTGATTATCCTAAGGATGTCCGGTCACAGAGACTGGGCATATCTCCTTTTAAAAAACCCTATCCCAGACCCACTCTTGGCACACTACACAACATTTTTGGGGGTAACTCTTAAACCCTTCCCACACCCTCAAAAAAATGTCTGTATTTCCAATCTACTGGGAAGCCAATAAAGACCTTTTTCTCCAAAGTTGGGATGAATTCCACTAATGATAGTTTAGTTAAAACAAAGAACAACTTTTTAAAAGTTAGTAACTAGCTCAAGATAGAAAAGCAAGTTAAACATTTAAGTATCTACAGTCATATGCTGGGCCTGCTACTCCACCAACTGAAAGACAATAATTGTAGATGCAGCCTGGTTTTAGGCCAGGCCTAAACTCAGTGGGACTTCTTGATGAGGAGGCAGAACTACTTAAACACGATGAAAGTTCTCTTCTCAAGCCACTTTAGGGCTGATTTTTAAAAGGTGAGGTGAATTTGTATGTGAACCATGAGAGTCACCAAAGCCATCCCCTAATGTTACTACACAGCCTACAACAATCCCCGACAGAGCACAGGAAGTAAGGTAAGATCTAAGCCTGATCCAGGCCTGCTAGAGTATTTCAGGCCTCCAAAAGCAGGGTGTGAACACGAGTTACGAACCAGACATTGAGCAGGACCGGTCAGGCTATTGGTCTCCTTTCTAGGTTCATGCCTCTAAGCTTAGATTAGACACAGACTGTAATCCCCATTATCAGGGAATCTAGGTAACAATGCCGGTTGCTAGAGCTGCTGCAAACTAGGATATCAGTGCATAAAGATGACCCACCTGTCCAATCAGGTGCTCCCCTGTGCCCCTGATTTCAGGAAGAGGGCCCAGAGCTATAAGCAAGGTTATTATTTTTTAATAAAATAGTAATCATCTCTTACATTTGAATAGTGCTTTACAACTTACAAAGCACTTTCATTTCCATTATATCATGGACAAGGCCAAACAGGACTGACAGCAGGGCAAATAAACAAAAGAAAGAACTACTTTAAAAAAAAAAAAAAAGAAAGAAAAAAAAGCCACCTTGAGTACAAACACTGAAAATCCGAGAAGAAAAGAAAATCGAAAATTAGAAACATAAACCTATAACCATGGCCAAAGAGGAGAGAAACAAGTGGATCAAGAACCCACAGAGCAAAGCAGCATACAAATTGGAGCAATCAATATGAATCACAAGGAAACCAAAGCTACAGATCAAAATCTAAACCACACCAGCCAATTCTGAAATAACCACTTATGTCTCTGAATACAGGAACAATGCAACTTCTCTGAGATAAATCACTGACACTAATTACCTGCAAAGATTTGATGAACACACAGCCTCTGTTTTATTTAGGTAGCAAGGTACTGTAAGAAATCTCAACTCAGGCAGAGTGTTCATTTCTGCAGTGTTTTTCTAATTTTTTCTAATTCTGATCCAAGTTCAGAATGAAGTATCTCTCACTCAGCACACTCACTCCATCCCAGTCACCAGTAACACTTACTAAACACGTACGGTGCACACTGCTGGGCCCACATCTCTCTGTGCCTTGTCCCTGTAAAGCACTATATAATGGCACAAGAGGACTGCTATCTTATTAAATATGAAAACTTTTTATAAATATAATAAAATGTAATACCAGAAGATACAATAAAATATAAATATATTTTATATATACAACAACCTTGTTTATGGCTCTGAGCCTTCTTGCCCGGATCATGGGCAGAGAAGAGGAGGGCCTGGTTGGACTGGGTCATATGTGTAAACTAGTCCACACAGAACAAGACAGTCTAACGGACTAATAGCATACATTAGTTTACTTGCTTGTAATGATTAGAAAGGCAGAACAAAGAACAATATGCCCTCCCCAGCACCCATCCTGGTGGGGTCATCTCACAAAATCTTTCATGGTAGAACACTTTGGCTCTTTGGCACTCCATAATGCAACTCAAAAGTTGAATTTAATTTATCCATATTAACTTTTTTCTAATTTTTAAAAATGTTATTTATTTTTGAGAGAAAGAGAGAGAGCATGAGTGGGGGAGAGGCAGAGAGAGCAAGAGAAATCTGAAGAAGGCTCCAGGCTCTGAACTATCTGCACAAAGCCTAATGAGGGGATTGAACTTGTGAACCGCAAGATCATGATCTGAGCTAAAGTAAGATCGACTTAATCGACTGAGCCACCTAGGCACCCCTAATTTATTCAGATTAAAATAAGAGACAGCTCAGGCTAGAAATTAACCAGAAGTTCAATTATTTAACTATTACATTGGGTAATGTTATTCAGAGTGCATTCAATAAATTAAAACAGGCTATCAACCTATAATTGGTTGATGTCTTTCAACACTGTCTCCAATAAAAAGATAAGGATTAAATGTAATGGATTTATTGATATTTGTTCATGTCACCTGCTAATATTCTAATATTCTCAAGAATGGTTGACTTTCTTTTTTTTTTTAATTTTTTAATGTTTTTTTATTTATTTCTGAGAGAGAGACAGCATGAGCAGGGGAGGGTCAGAGAGAGAGGGAGATACAGAAACTGAAACAGGCTCCAGGCTCTAAGCTAGCTGTCAGGACAAAGCCCAACATGGGGCTCGAACCCAGGAACCGGGAGATCATGACCTGAGCCAAAGTAGGAAGCTTAACCGACTGAGCCACCCAGGCACCCCAAGAATGGTTGACTTTCTAAGCATTTTCTTGGTAGTTTGTTTGAATGGTGTGTAACTTTGAAGTTGGAGTGACCTATATTTAACTGCTGCGAGACTCAGTTTCCTCACTGTTAAAAAGTTTACCTCACAGAACTATCATAAGGATTAAATGAGATATTGCATGTAAAACAACCATCTTAGTGCCTGGCACATGTTGGGCATCCAGAAAATGTTTCCATCTTTGGTTTTGTTTTGTTTTGTTTTTTGAAAATCCTGCTCTTGGCCAAAAAACTCAACGTCAGTTTGGCATGACCTAGATCTACATTATCACCAATTATAAATGGTGAAATCATTGTATTTCTGTTGCCTGTGTTAATGGGTACATATTTAGGCCTGTTTTGAATTTTCTATAAAACTGAAGGCTCCTCAAAAGTCAATGATTTTCTTCCTTACTTCTTTCATAATTCCCTTTAAAAACCTGGCGTATCTTGTTCTTAGCAAGTACTCAATTACTGTGTTGGGTATATATACAGTGTATGCAAACATAAAGCTGCATTTCTTGTGATCCGAGTCATTGGGGAATGAGCTATCCACACTTCTAAATATTCCTGACAACTGAACCCTACTGTATTATAAATATTCCTCAGAATGTTGAGATAATTTTCAATGGAGACATTTCTACCATTTTATACATGTCCTCACCTTTTTATACCAAGTTTACTATGTGCATCTCAATCTGCTTGGTTGTTCAGAAAGAAAGATTAAATGTTACAGGATTAGCCTATGGTGTAGCTATGCCACCATGGATACCAAAAATGGCGTTTCTGCGCAAATGTCCCTTCTCACAAGGAGCAGCCGTTAACTATAGCCCATGCTTTTGGAATCATCTCCTTGGACAGTTCTTTTTCTATATTTTCTGGGTTTTGGTTAATATGGCAGTTCATTTCATGTGTCAACTTGACTGGGCCACAGAATGCCTGGACATGAGGTCAAATACAATCCTGGGTGTAGTGTCTGTGAGGATATTTCAAGATGAGATTAACATAGGTAGACTGAATAAAATAGACTGCCTTCCCTAATGTGGGTGGACCTTATCCAATCAACTGAAGACTGAAATAGAACAAAAAGTTTAGTAAAAGAGAACTCCTGCAGCCTGGCTGCTGCAGCTAAGACCTTGCTCTTTTCCTTCAGACTCAACTGAAGAACTGGCTCTTGGGTCTGCCAGGTTTAAGACTGAA
Organism: Crocuta crocuta; assembly: GCF_008692635.1. Lineage (NCBI taxonomy): Eukaryota > Metazoa > Chordata > Mammalia > Carnivora > Hyaenidae > Crocuta > Crocuta crocuta. The sequence continues at coordinate 13,637,334 of NW_027530368.1, read as the reverse complement.
ACTTACAGCATTGCTCTCCTGGTTCGCAGCCCTTGTGACTCAGGACTGCACCTGCATTAGATGGGTCTTCTTCACCTTAGCAACTGCGGATCTTGGGACTTCTCAGACTCCATAATCATGTGAGCCAATTCCTTATAGTATATATATCAGATACGTATTTTATATATATATACGTGTATATATATAGGATATATTATAGGATATATATAGGATATATATTGTATTTATGTGTATATTTCATTATATTTTAATATNTTTCTCTATATTACATTTTATTATATTTATTTACAAATAAATTTGTTTATATATTTAAAAACCTGCTGGTTCTATTTCTCTGGAGAACACTGATTAATACAGTCATGTACCAGACAGTGTACCTGACCTAGACAAGAGGGATCCTTATCCTAGGCCTCATACTTCAGAGAAGACTACGTATCACAAACAAACAAAGTAAAAATATATTTATTAACACATCGGCACCTCCGTCATTCAAGACCCAGAATTCATTGTTGCCACAGCACAACCCTAACCCCAACATTCCACTCCCATGATCAACGTTGTTTAGGCCCCAGGAAAGTCTCCACATCTTTCTCCCGGCACCCTGAAAACAAAAAGCAGCTGTGGTTGAACGCCAGGAATATTTGTGGGTTGCAGTAGCCGACATTGATAGTGACATCACTTCAGAATGTGGAAAAACTGAGCATGAGAATTATTTGGCTAAAAAAATAACGTATATATACATATGAGTGATCTTGTCAAATCCTTCTTCTTCGATAGCTTGAATTCAACAGATTCTTGCAGAACTATGGTTTCCCAGCAAGACAGAGCATTCTTTCCATGCTTTTCTCTGTCTCCCAATTCATGGCTTCAGAGGTACTCATGAATACGCATAGCATTCACAAGAGTTGCACAGGGTGACTAGGAAAACATGTTGTGATACTCAACATTGCACATTACCCTTAAATTTACGTATTTCTAAAATTCTAGATATGACATTCAGGAAGCATGATACTGAAGCTTTAGCTTAGCAAATAGGTGGACATTAAATGCTAAAATTAAGAATAATTTTATTTTCTTAAAAATGAGATTTAATGACATCTTCAAAAATTAAATTAAATATGTCAGTTTTAGTTACTTAACTTCAATTTAAAATCTTGACATTATAGTTTATATTTTGTATTTTATTGTAATACACAAATTACATATTAAATAAATATTTTAGAAAAAGTAACTTTTAGAAAGCATACATAAATATAATTTCAAGTTTTTGTTTTGTTTTATGTGCATTATAGTTTGATGAAAAATGTTCATTTGTACACTTTTATTGCAATGATAGTTTTTATTTCTTAAACCACTACTGTTAATAGAAAACCAAAAGTGTGAAATAAATGGTGATTTTTGTTAAAACTAAAGAAAACCAAATACATACATACATGCCTTTATTTTATTACTGAGCCAACATCATCAACCATAAAAATGACTCAAATGACTCAGATATGCACAGTAAACAATTAAATTCTGTCATCTTTGATTTTCTGCCAACCTTCAGTCATATAACAAAAACAACTTTAAACATATTTGTCAGTTTTGCTATTAGGAAGGTATAATTGTCAAGATAGAAGGATAGACATATTTTATGTAATAGTCCATTAGCTTGATTTACAACTATAAAATATTTAGACATCTGTAACATGGACCTCCATTTGCACTCTTGCCTTAGATCCCACAAATATGAGGAGTAGGGCTACAGCCATATTCCCAGTACATTTAGGTTCCCAGTAAGTAACATTCAAGCGTGAGGTCTGACCACATATGTATGGCCATACAAATGACATTTTTTTTGTGTTTTTTAAAATTTTTTTATGTTTTATTTATTTTTGAGAGAGCGAGATCACGAGTGGGAGAAGGCCAGAAAGAGAGAGAGAGAGAGCGCGCCACAGAATCGGAAGGAGGCTCCAGGCTCTAAGCTGTCAGCACAAAGCCCAACGCGGGGCTCGAACCCACGAGCTCTGAGATCATGACCTGAGCTGAAGTCGGACGCTTAATGAGCCACCCAGGCGCCCCACTGTTTTATTTTTTAAGTTCAAGAAAAGACATATTGAATTTGGAGGTCATGAAAATAATGAGGAAATTCAGACAATCAGCTGGTGCTTGAAACATCACATACATGAACAGGTGAGAGGGAGGCTGCCAGGTATTCACCATGGATGTTGGCATCTTGACTCCTCAGGCTGCTTCCGTGTGATAGGACACCCTTGGGTCATATAGCCATACAGTCAGCACTGTAAGCCTTTCCCACCAGCCTGCTACAGTGGCTACAATTCCCAAGAGCTTCCAATTGAGTCATAGTAAGCTTCAGGACTCCCCTCAAAGTACAAATGCCCATGGAACGTGGCACAATAAAGCATTCTTGGCCACAAAATCCTCACGTATATTTGTTCACTGGAATAGAGTTTACTGGTTCCGTGGCAATGGGTCTAGTACAGTGAAGAATGGGAATGGTTGGTATCTTCATGCTTGAAAAAGAAACACAAAAAGGGCAGGGGTGGGGTGTGTGTGGGGGGGAGGTGGGTATGTGATGGGTCAGAGGATCGAAAGGCAAATACTACCTACTCCATAATGCCTGCTTAGGCTGGCCCATTTCCTTGTTCTTAATCACCCTATCAGGTTCTCTGGCAACCTAGATTTCTTGGATATGGTTGCATTTTCAGAAGGTTGATGGATCATCAAGAAGGAGAAGGGTTGAGCCAGAAGCCCATGGGTGGGTGAAGGTATAAACAGTGGCTACTCATGACAGTGAGTCATTGTATTCTCAGAGAAGTAACCAGATTCTAGTGCTTCAGTGGCCTCCACCTCTGAGGAGAAGCAGGCACACTACTTCAAGGCCTCCTTGCAATAAGTGTAGGTATGGTGTTTTTCATTCCAGAAGGTAAAATCACAAAAGCCCATTAGGCCCAATTCTCAAAGTCTGGGAGGGAGATGCACAGTGCCTCTGAAAGACCACTGAAATGAGAATAAAATAGAAGTTTTCATCAACTAAATAGATAATCTGAAGTGAATGGCCGTATTTCTTTTTGCCTCAGTTTCCTTATAAAAAAAGTGGAAAACAACAATTTTGCCAAAATCCATTCTAGCTTTAACATGCTGGAGAGGGGAGGTGGGGAAAGCAGAGTATCATTCCAGCAGCAACTAAGCCTAGCAGACAAAGACAGTGGTCAGGCTGATGTCCCATTCAACATGCCTCTTCAGGATTTGCTGGCCAAAGGGATCATCGAATACAGTGCAACCTTGCCAGAGCCAGCCCCAGTTAACTAAAAGAAAGGGAAATCTTAATTTTTTGTGTGGTTTTGTTTTGTTTTGTTTTGTTAAATTCTACAGCAACTCCTGCTCCGGGACTGTGAATTCAGCCTGGTAGAATTTTTTTTTTTTAATTGAGAAATGATTGACATATAACATTATATTAGTTGCAGGGCAATAAAATGATTCAATATTTGAATTGGCTGCAAAATGATCACCACTTACTTAATGGTAAGTCTAGGTAACAGCCATCACCAGACACAGTCACAAACTTTTTCCTTGTGATGACCACTTTTAAAATGTCTCTTGGTGACTTTGAGATATGCAGTGTAGTATTATTAACTACATGCTGTACATTACATCCCATGACTTACTTTATAACTGGATGTTTGCACTTTTTGAGCACTTTTACCCATTTCACCCTGCCCTACCTCCCACCTCTGACAATCACCAACCCGTTCTCTCTTTGAGTTCAATTTTGTTTACTTTCCACATATAAGTGAGATCATACAGTATTTATCTTTCTCTGTCTCACTTATTTCACTTAGCATAACGTCCTTAAGGTTTATTCATGCTGTTGCAAATGGCAGAATTTCTTCCTTTTTTAATGACTGAATAATATTCCATTTTGTACATATACCACACTGTCTTTACATGTTCATCCATCAATTGACCTTTCCGCTTGGCTACTGTAAATAATGCTGCAATGAACTTGAGGGTAAAAATACCTTTTCAAGTTATTTTTGTCTCTTTCAGGTAAATAGCCAGAAATGGAATTGCTGATCATATCATAGCTCTATTTTTAATTTTTTGAGGAACCTCCATATTATTTACCATATTGGCTACACCAATTTACACTGCACCAACAGGGTTCCCTTTCCTCACATCCTCACCAAGATTGTTATCTTGTCTTTCCTGTAAAAGCCATTCTAATAGGTGTGAGGTAATATATCTCAGTGGCTGTAATTTGTATTCCCCTGATTAGTGATGTTGAACATCTTTCCATGTACCTGTGGCCATCTGTATGCCTTCTTTGGAAAAATGTCTATTTGGATCCTCTGCCATTTTTTTTTTTTTAAATTTTTTTTTTAAGGTTTTTTTAATTTATTTCGAGAGAGAGAGAGAGAGCATGAGCAGGGGAGGGTCAGAGAGAGAGGGAGTCACAGACTGAAACAGGCTCCAGGCTCTGAGCTGGCAGTCAGCACAGAGCCCGACGCGGGGCTCGAACCCACAAGCCGTGAGATCATGACCTAAGCGAAAGTCGGACGCTTAACCGACTAAGCCACCCAGGCGCCCCGCTCTGCCATTTTTTAACTGGATTGTTTGATTTTTTTTTTTTTTTTTGCTATTGAGTTTTAGGAGTTATTCATATATTTGAATATTAACCCCTTATTAGATAAATAATTTGCAAATATTTTCTCCCATCTCACAGACTGCCTCTTCATTTCATTGATGGTTTCTTTTGCTGTGCAGAAGATTTTTAGTTTCATATAGTCCCACTAGTTAATTTTTGCTTTTGTTGCCTTTACTTTTGGTTTTGAATCCAAAATATCATCACCAAGACCAATGTCAAGGAGCTTAATGCCTATGTTTTCTTCTAGGAGTTTTATGGTTTCAGGCCTTACATTATAGTTTTTAATCCATTTTGAGTTAATTTTTGTGTCCAGTTTTATTCTTTTCCATTTGGCTGTCCACTTTTCCCAATACAATATATTGAAGAAACTCTTCTCTTCCCATTGAATATCTTTGACTCTTTTGTCATAAACTGACAATATAGATGTGGCTTTATGTCTGGGCTCTCTATTATGTTCCATTCATCCATGTGCCTGTTTTTATGCCAATACCACATTCTTGCTTTCTATAGCTTTGTAATATAGTTTCAGGAAGCATGATGCCTCCAGGTTTGTTCCTCTTTCTCAAGACTGCTTTGGTTACTCAGGGTCTTTTGTGGGGAAGTCATGTTGTTGACAAAATTATTTTCCCTCTGTTTATCCAAGTAATTTGTATATACTTAAAATCTCTAGGAACAACAGGATAGAGTACCTGATGGAATGAACCCTCGACTCCTACCACCTCAGAAGAAAAGATGGGGGACTTCTCTCCAGTTTTGTCTCTATTAGGAGTCACCCTCCTGTTACTACAATCAGCCCCTATCAGAGAAGACCTCTGGGCCCTAGCATCTCACCTAGATGGCGGCCTCAGTACCTCTGTACCCTGAACATTTGACCACTTGGTTTGGCCACTAAATTTGAGATATTGAAAAAGAGCCTTGGCCTCTTTATACTCCATTTTTCCACCTTTATACACATAGCACCATCTCTTTTCTTCTCTGATTGACAGAAAAGGGCTTGAGAATAAATGAAGTGGCATATGCAAAAGAACCTCTCACCCAACAGAGTGTTGGTCTAGTAAAAGGCTACCTACCCCCAATGGTAGAGTAAGACATGTGGACAAGTTTGGGAAGAAAGAAAAGAATAGTAAAATGTGTAAAGGAAATAAAGAACAAGCCTTCATTATGTCACCTGTGGCCAGGAATAGTCCTAGAAAAAAATGGTAAAATGAAATTTGTCATTTCATACCCACTTAAATACCCTTACTTTTCTCTATGATCCAGGGCTCTGCATTCCCAACCACTCTTCCTAAGCTCACTCCATAACCCATATTCTGAAGTCACTTGCTAGGGAAATGGTGTAATTTATACACTAAATTATGGATGATTGCTGTGAATACACATACCTGTCCTTTAAAGTTACCTTCCAGTGACACCTGGGTGGCTCAGTTTGTTAAACCTCTGACTTTAGATTTTGCTTCAGGTCATAATCTCATAGGTTCATGAGTTTGAGCCCTGCATGGGGCTCTGTGCTGATGATGCAGAGCCTGCTTGGGATTCTCTCCCTCTCCCTCTCTCTCTCTCAAAATAAATAAAATTTTAAAAAATAAATAAATAGGAGCACCTAGATGGCTCAGTCGTTAAGCTGCAACTTCAGCTCAGGTCGCGATCTCACGGTCTGTGAGTTCAAGCCCTGCATTGGGCTCTGTGCTGACAGCTCAGAGCCTGGAGCCTGCTTCGGATTCTGTGTCTCCCTCTCCCTGTCCTTCCCCTGATTGCGATCTGTGTCTCTCTCTCTCTCTCTCAAAAATAATAAACATTAAAAAAAATTTTAAAATAAAGAAATAAAGTTACATTCTGATAGCACACACTGACTTAACTCAAAGTAGTAACCAATACTAGGGATTTCAGAGACAGAGGATGATATCTTGACAATGAGGAATGACTTTTCCCACCCCAACTCACATAATGTAAATGATTGCCCAATTCATCCATGGAAGGATCATCCATTCCAAAAGACATGCAGTGTGAAAAGAAAGATAGCTACAAAGGTCTGGAAAAACTTGAGACTTTCAAAGTGTAAGTGTGTACCTTATTTCAGTTGATCCTTAGAACTATCATGGAGGATAAACATTCTTATTTGACAGATGAAGAAATGGAGGCTTGTAGATGAGGGAGTAACTCCAAGACATATCGGTCAGCACACTGTGAAACCTGGATACGAACACATGCCTGTCACACCCCAAAGACACTAACCACGATGCATAACACTTCTCAGAAGAGAACATGCCCTGAGAAACCAGACCCACATATACAAGCAGTCTTTCGTGATGTTTCTCTAGTAGAATTCTGCAAAGCTGTTCTTGAGGTCTACGCTCTATGATACTACCCTTATGCATTGCTTTTACCATCTGATTTATGAACCAAAGGCAGGGGAGGAAAGATAGTTCACTCAATGCCTCTAATAGTTCACCATTGCTCAAAAGGCCTGTCTTTGTGAGGGGACCATAACAGGAGACGAAGGGGACATGGAAGGCAGGGAAAGAGAGAAATTACACTTAAGAGCAACAAGCAAACACCAAATGCAATTCTTCACCTCCAAAGCCTTTGGACAGTTCCCTCTCTTGGCAAACCGAGACCTAAAGGACAGAATTATCCCTTCTGGGAGCTTATTCTTGATAATGGCTTCATATGCATTACAGCGCCTTTAAACTTGGCAGTTTCCTTGACAATGTCCCTTGGTCCTCCTCTCATCTATGCATGTGAGAGACAGAGATTAGTTTTCATGTTATTTGAAAGACAGGCTCCTTGGCACCCAGAGTTGTTAAGTGCCTTGTCTAAGGTAACACAGCTAATAACTAGAAAAATTGAGAATAAAACAAGACTTCCTGATTGCCAGACCTAGATTCTTCCCAATCACTCCTACAGCTTCTTAAAAAGCAGTATGGCTCTGGGGTGCCTGTGTGGCTCAGTCAGTTGAGTGTCTGACTTCACTTCAGGTTTTTATCTTACCATACTTGAGTTCAAGCCCTGCATCAGGCTCACTGCAGTCAGTGCAGAGCCTGCTTTGGATCCTCTGCTCACCCCCCTCCCTGTCCCTCTCTTATTCATGCTCTTTCAAAAATGAATAAACATTTAAAAAGAAACTGTATGGCTCTGCAGTCCACTCCTATGTATTTACCCAATAGAAAAGAAGATGCACATTATCCCACACAAAGACTTGTATGCAAATGTTATAGCAGCTTTAGCATATAGCCCAAACTGGTAATGCCCCAAAGATACATCAAGAGGTGACTGGACAAACAACTAGGGTACAGATATACAATATAACATGTCTTACAATAAGCAAGAACTACTGACCGTGCAATGAGATGGATGAAGCTCAAAGTAATCATGCTGAGTGAAAATAGTCAAAAAGAGCACATGCTACCTGATTCCACTTACATAAAACTCTAGAAAATGCAAACTAATCAATAGTGACAGAAAGCAGATCAGTGGCTGCCTGGGGATGGCAGAGGGTACCAAAGGAACAAAAACAAAGGATTACAAAGAGACCAAAAAGAAAAAAAAAGAAAACCTTCTGAGGGATAATACGTTCACTGTCTTCATTGTGGTGGTCTCACAAATGTGTGCAATGATCAAAATTTATCAAATTTTCCACTTTAAATATGTAATTTATTGTATGTGAATCATACCTCAATACAATTGTTAAAAAAAAAAAAAAAACAAAAAACAAAAGGCCCCACTTGGGTTTGAATGTGGTAATTCAACCATCCCTCACTTCACCCAACCTCCTAAGATGCTCTTCTTCCTTGGGCTTCAGTCTATGGCAAGGTCACCGCTAATGGGACAATAGCAAAATATCTGACCAAGACCGATGAATGATTATTATATCACAATATTAGTCTTCTCCTCCTCTTTAAGAATACAAATTTAGGGTGACTGCAGCTTCCCTCTAGGCAGAGGGTTTTCTTCTCTTCCTGCCTGGGGAGCACTTAGTAAAACAAATAGAAGCACTTATCATTATTCTTCTTATTAAATAAACCTAGTGAACATTTGGACTAGCCTTGCAGATTTAAGACAGATGTTTCAACTGCAGAGAGCTGGAAAATGCAGAGAGGGAATGGAGAGTAAAAGGGAAAACCAAAAGGGGAGAGAGAGGAGAGAGGAAAGTAGGTGCCAGAGAAGGCAGAGCCAGCAGGGCTGAAACAGAACTGAAAAGGCTTTCCTTGCAAGGCAGCGAGCAGACTGCAGGGTTGCAGGCAGCTGCTCAACACCAGGAGGCCCTGCTGGTCTGCAGTAAGTGTCCAGAGCTCACCACACAAACTGCTGCCCTGGGATTTGAAATGCCGTGGGACTTTGTGCCTAGGGACTTGAGAAGATGACCCTCTTTGCCCAGGATTGGAAGAGGAGGCCAACCCTTCCCCCTAAGAGTCCTCAAGACTTTTCCCATCACTACCCATGAAAGTAAATCAAATCACAACTGAGCTGCCTCACATTCTTGGATAGCTCAGAGACAAATATGCAATCCCAGACCCAGAGGGCAGGACACTTGAACTGGGTTTCAAGAGGTAGGCATGAGGTCAAAGCTAGGGGAAAGTTTTCTGTCCCTTAATCTAAGTAAAGGAAGAACTGGTTTAAAAGTGGTAGATTCCCTCTGAAGAGATGCCAAGACTCTACCCTGGGACTTCCCCTGTGGAGGAGGGGGTGATGCTCATGAGATGGGAATCCTTGGATGGGAGCCATTTTGTTATTGCTAAGAACTGGTCTGGAAAAGCTATCTGTCACTAATGGCCTGTTGAACATGGAAACTTCCTGCCTGTCAGTGATCCCTTAAACACCAGAGATGGAGCTCTGAAAACACAGGGCATCATTAATTTGGGGGTTCCAGTTTTGCCACCAGCATATTCACACTCAAAGTGGTCTCTTAGGAGAACCAGGTAAAATCACTAGTGTTGCTTACTAAAATGTAGATAACTACTAAATCAGAATATCTCTGTGGGCACTACCAAATAATCTGCATTTGAACAAGCTCCCCAGATAATTCTCACCCATGCCAACATTCAGGAATCACTGTCCTTCTAGCTTAGAAAGCTGGAAGACCTGATGTCCTTCTCATGAACAGCTCACTACTGACTTTCCTCAGTTTACAGGGAGGAAAGGGAAGCCTCCCATAAAATAATCAAGACCTTTCCTGCAGTGAATATTTCTCACAAGACATTTTCTTGCATACTATGTTACACATTCCATATCACAGACATAAGGGGGAGAAAGTTTTTCTTTCAATTGTTTGTCATTCCATGGAAAGGCATGTAGGAAGGCAAGAGGTTGTGCTGTGTTGTGCTGTTGAGTCAAGCACCACACAGCTTGGTCCTCCCATCTACTATAATCCAAATTGATCCCTCATATCAGACGGTGGGCTCGGAGCCATAATTCCTGTTTTACGGTGGAGTCTAGCACTCTTGCCACATATTCCTCCTAACCAAGCAAGGCTTGTTCTGTAGAGCTCTGCATCCACTACAGTGTCATTAAGGAAGGCCCAGAGAATCACTAGGATTAAGAGAGAATAATCCTATTCCTTCCTCCAACACTTCATCCTCAAAAATCACTCCACGTCTCCCAGACTTGGGTTCCACTGCCCCTGCTGGCAAGCCTCTCTCCTTCCTTCCAACACTCAGACTAAAAGGTTCCCGCCAAAGGACATGTTGTGACCCACACACAGCCCAGATCTCTGGGGGTGGAGCAGAGACCCTGGGAAAGAAGAAGGTCATACCTGTACCTGAGTCACTGCAACACGGAACACAGCAAGACAAACACAGCCTGTCCAGTCACGTCTGCCCAGGCTTTGAAGCTGGCATCTCCAGAATGTGTGTCATGCTGTTTTCAACCAGGTGGGCCTAGATGTCTTGGCTGCATGTCTCAACATGAGCCCCACCTCAAGCCCCACAGGGATGCCTGCTCCTTGCCAGAGCGCAAACATAGTCAAATACTTTCATATCTCAGAAACAGCTGGGCCTGGGCGCACGGATCTGGTGACCAAAGATGGTTATGGTTCAGCTGGGGAGATGAGAACCAGGCTAAGAAGCTCCACTCTGGTTAAAAGGAAGCATGAACTGGAGGCACGCTCCCTCCCTCCCTTCTCCTTGCAAGGGCTTCAACTGCAAAATGGGGTTCACTTATTTCCTTGGTTTTGGTTCCCCCAAAAGCAGACCCTGAGAGAAGGATTTGGGCTCAAATATTTTATTTGAGACATGATTGCAAGAAACACAAGTAAGGGAGAAATGGAAACAAGACGAAGATGGGAGAAGAGCCAGGATATGAGCCAGTTATCATGGTAGGCAGCGAGGCTCTATCTCCTGAGGACCTTCTTAGGATTCATGTATAACACACTTCAGAAATGTCCCATCCAAGGGTGGAGAAATTGGAGTATATACCCATTAACTCTCATCCCTTATTAGTTGAAGACTGCTCCTGGGGGCATTAAGACCCCTATACTTCTAGGCTGCCTTGCATGTGGGCAGAGCAAGCTACTACACAGAAGCAGAAAAATCCCTCTGATAGAGAAACTGAGAAACTGGGGGCTTGAGGTAAGAAAGTAACAGTGGGCATGAGGAATGTCCAATGCACCCATAGGTGACCTCAGGGGTGGGTTCAGGGAGATGGTTGGCACAGCAATAGCATCTGCTGTACTTACCATCCCCATAGGGTGAATTAAATCAGACAATGTATAAAACACATGGCACCATGGAAAACAGGCACATGTGTAAGGAAAAGCATTTATTATTATTATTGCTATTGCTATTACTAACTTTGGGATTCACACCACGATTCATAGACTCTCCTTAGCCGTCTGGGAACATGAGCACCTCCGTTCCGCCTAGACTGAAACTGCAAAGTTCTCCGGCCCAACACCTGGTCAGGCTAAAGTGTGAGGGAATCGAGGGGTCACTGGGCACATAACCATACAGAAGCTACCCCTGAGGGAGGTCAGCCCGGCCCAACACACACTCTCCGCAGAGTACAGCTGAGAATCCACCCTGCCTGCTTTGTGAAGGCATCCTAACCTGGGCAGGGGCCTTTATTAAATTACTTTATGACCTCTTGGCATTAATGTCCTCAAATGTCCACAGCATTCTCTATTTATCTTCTACCACTCAAGTTCCATGACTAGAACGCTGCAGCTAAACAATGCAGAAGTCCGGCCAAGCAGAGTCCTTTAAGGTTCACATGGAACATTTGTGTACTAACCACACACTAAACTTGTGGCTGGATCATAGACAATGTCTGTGGCTACCCCAAATGACCTTCATTTAGGAAGAAGAGAACCAGAACAGTTATCAGTAGAGAGCCAATTCTCATACTTTGTAGATGAGAAAAATTGACAACAATAAAAGTGACTTATCCAAGATTATTTAGATGGTCCTGACTTTGTTCATTCATTCACTCAGTAGACACTAAGAGACTACCCACTATATGCTAGGGAGTTTTTCAGGTGCTAGAAACACCGCAGGGAACAAGAAAGACAAGTTCCCCTATTGTTATGGTGCCCACATTCTCTTGCAGAAGACAGACAGTAAATAAAGAGTGCATTTCAGATAATGATTTGTGCTATGAAGAAACTAAAACAGACCAAAGAGGCAGCAAGTGATAACATGAGAAGGGGTCCTATTTTAGAAAGAGTCGTCAGGAAAAGCTTGTTTAGAGAGTGAGATGTGTAAGCAGGCCCATGGCTTAGAAAGAATGAGCCATGCAAAGATCTGGAGAAAGAGCACTAGAGTTGAGAAAACAGCGAGTGTGAAGACCCTGAGACACAAAGGCCCTGACGTGCCAGGGAAATGGTACAGGCCAGCCTGGCTACAGTGTGATGGGCAGGGGGCTGGGCTCTGTGATGTTGGAAGCAGCAGGATCCACTCAGGATGAAGGCCAACCACAAGGTTTCCCAAGCGGGAGGCCAGTTCATTTCACGGTGCATCTATGAGAGGATCCTCATCCGATGGTTTCTCTTGGTCTCTGGGAACTAAGAAGCGAGAATCTCAGCAAGAAAGAGGGAAGAGTTGGTATTCTGAATGGAGAGGAGGTTTAAAATAGTATTGAAGAGAAGGCAGGTATAGTCACAAAGGGAATGTGGTGGGGGCGCCTGGGTGGCTTGGTTGGTTAAGCATCCAACTTTGGCTCAGGTCACAATCTCACAGTTCATGAGTTGGAGCCCTGCACCTTCCGGCTCAGAGCCTGAAGCCTGCTTCGGATTCTGTGTCTCCCTCTCTCTCTTCTCCTCCTCCCCAGACTCACACTCTGTCTCTGTCTCTCTCTCAAAGATACACAAACATTAAAATAAATAAAAATAAAAAATAAAACAAAGGAAATGTGGTAAAATTACAGGACTGAGAGTTGTCGTTATAAATGTAAAGTCGGCATGGTTGTGTAATTTCTCTAGTCACATATAGCTACTTGGGTATATGGATCCAGGGGAGGCAGAGGGCTGGGGGTTTGGCAGGAGAATGCAATGGAATGGGAGCAGGTGCTTCTCATACAAGGATATGTGTCTGTATCAATAACCATGAGTCTAAGCCAAAGAGGGCAAAGGAGAGATGGTAGAATCCACAGACTGAAGGTTCCTCTGGGCCTGAACAGTACTAGAGAGTGGGTCCTGGAAATCTAGGACAGAGTGTTCAGAAGGGCAAGGCTTGAAATCAAGATTTCAGAGGAGGAATAGTTATAGGTATTGATGACGACTAGGGTATAACCAAGAAAACAGATGGCACCTATTAAAAGCCTATTAAAGGCATGTTTTAAAAGGTAAGCCGTGGCCAGGCCAGTGAGTAGAATGGTGGGATATTATGGAAGCATAAGATATAGCCTCTGCCCACGTGAATATAAAATGCTCTTGGCAAGACAGTCCCATAAACAGGTAATAATAGCCAAAAATGTCACATTGAATAATGTGGAATCTTAACTTTACAGAAGGGTAAGAGTTTAGCAATAGATTTCATGAATATGCTTTCTGTAGCACATGTAATATTACATATGCCAGTTTATTCTCCTTACTTTACAAATGAGGACACTGAGGCTCCAAAAGAAACAAAGGCACCTGCCCAGAGCCCAACAGTTAAAGTGAGGCAAAACTAAAACCGCTGCTTCTGGCCTCTGATTCCGGGTCCAGCTCTCTTTCAACTAAACCACAACATCTGACACACTATCTCCAGATCATAGTCTCTGAGGTCAGAGTGCTCAGGTTCAAACCCAGCCCCCACCTTACTAGCTAGATGACCTTGAGCAAATGACTTATTCTCACTGTGCCTCAGATTTCTCCCCTCTAAAGGGGAGATAACGTAGCACCTATCTCAAAGGGTGATGTGACAAATGAATAAAATAAAACTTGAAAAGGGCTGAAAACCTTGCCTGGTATACAAAAAGTGCTCAATAATTGTCAAATGTTACTATAATATAGTGAAAAGATTTATGATGTCTGCTATAAGCACAGTTATCTCCCCACTCTCAGATGAGCTCACGGAAAACTGGAAGCAAATCCATCTGCCCTCCCACCCCATTAGAGGCTTTATGGATGACTGGGGACTTGAGCGGGTGTTGAAGGGCAACCAGGGATCCTCAGACTTAGAGTCAAGGAAGGGTGCAGGGAGAGCTCCTCATATTGGGTGACAGCATGAACAAGAACCCAGAAGAGTTTGATGGGGACATATTGATGATACAGTGAGGAAACTAGGCATCCAATAAAGGGTGGGTCCTGAAAGGCCCTGGGACTAGGGAGAATCGCCCAAGGACGGAATTTTCTCTGACTTCTATCCTTTTCCAGATGCTTCCAGAGAAAATAGAAAGTAACGCTGCCTGTCCTCCCCATTCTCTGCTCTGCTTCTCTTTTGGTGCCCTCTGTAGAGCAGAGAGTCATTCTACATAAACACTGAGCCCCAAAGAATCCATCTGAAATGGTCTCCTAGTGAACCGAGTCCATGGGAAGTTACAGAAGCATCAAGGCGACTCGGGCAGGAGCTGCTCGGCTCAAGTTGAACTGACATCCATTTTAATGCCCTGTGTATTCCCCATCCCCCAGATTGAGAGATGAAGAAAAATAGGGTGTGAAAATAATGTTGGATTCAACTTCAATGAGAATAAGAAGATTCTGAATGATAGCAGACACTCTGTACTTAACTGACCCTATTATGAGCAGCTATTGAAGAATTTTCAGGATAATGAGCTATCTCATCTTCCATATAACAAGCTGTGGGCGGGCTGCTCAGACATTATAGCCTTAAAAAAAAAAACAAAAACAAAAACACAGATATCAATGGCCCCCATAATAAAAAAAAATTACACTGAGGATGGGGCTACTTCTTGAACCAGGTTCTCTGCCACCAGGGCTCTGAGGTTTCCTGAAGGCACAGCTAGGGTTCGTGTGTGCCCCACCAGCCACACCTTCCCCATCCTGCCTGCTCTGGAGTTGCTCGACTCCTGACATTTGCCACCTAGGCAAAATTTGCCTTCAACCATCCCACCCTTTTTAGTAATCTCTATCCAGCCAGCAATGAACCCATCTGAACAATGTCCTCCTCAGAACTGAGCCCAAAATGGCCATCCTTGATGTAATATTTATGTATTTATTCACAGAAAACCATTTATGGAGCATATTTTATGTGTTCAGCATTGACTGAGACAAATATAGTTCCTGCCCTCCCAAAGATCGCACGGAAGACAGATGTGAAATTCACAATCCCAGTAAGACACGGTAAGTCAGGACAGTACAGGATATACCAGCAGTACCCAGGACAAAGGGACCTAATCCCCCCTGCCAGGGTTGAGGGACAGGTCTGGGGACATCTACACTCAAATACGTGATATTCAGCATATGTGTGCACATGCATACTCAGAAGCACATACATCATCCCTGCAAATCATAAGCCCTATATTTCAGGGCCTCACACAGGCTCCTAAGAAGAGAATCAGCTACACAGCTAAATGAACAGGAAGCACCAGGATGGAGCCCTTTTTTTTCACATCCGCCAGTACACTGCTGCGCTTTAACTTATGTAAAATAATCAACCTCTCTTAGTCTTACTCTTCTCCTGTGAATGAAGGAATCCAGAGAGATGACCCCCTTCTACAACAACATTCTATAAATCCACAATAGTTGAAGGCTTGGGAGAC
Organism: Crocuta crocuta; assembly: GCF_008692635.1. NCBI lineage: Eukaryota > Metazoa > Chordata > Mammalia > Carnivora > Hyaenidae > Crocuta > Crocuta crocuta. Next base: position 13,621,550 of record NW_027530368.1, on the reverse strand, counting down.
GTAATTAATACCCTTGCCTGGGCCACCACCTCTACCAAGCCCTTCTCAACCCTCAAAGCCCCTCCTAACTAGTTCTCTGTGAACAAAGCTCTCACCTTTACTCTTGTAGCGACTGTTTCATTACTCGTCCATTTAGCAGAATGTTACAGGGCACGTATTTTATAAGAGGTTCTGTGGAAGATACAAAACAGCATGAGCCATGGGTTCTGCCCTCGAGTTGCTTATGCTCGATCGGAGGAAGGTAACTTAGCTAAGTTACAACTGCATGTAGATGACAAAAACCCACAAAGAGTGGATCACAAATGGCGGTATTATAGACCAGCATGACAGTTCTCTGCCTGTCTGATGCCCCTACACTCTACTGAATCCATCAATTTTCAGAGAGCACCTCTGTTTTTCAGGCACCCCCAAGAATCCCTGTACTCAAGTGGAAAAGAAAATTCCTAGCCAGGGTTTCTCAACTTGGGCACTGTTGACATTTCGAACCAGATAATTCTTTTCTGCAGGGGCTGCCCTGTGCATGGTAGGGTGATTAACGGCATCCCTGACCAGCACCCACTAGATGTCAATAGAAGCCCCCTCCCCCCAACCAAAAAATGCTTCCGGATACTGCCAAATGTCCCCTGGAGGACAAAATCATCTCCAATACATAAAGAGAAAACAAAAGTTTCAAAAAAGTCAAGAAGAACTGTTTTAGGCAGGTAGAAAGTAATGTCTGGACTCAAATATAAGTTTGTTTGTTTGTTTGTTTGTTTGTTTTTCTGACCAGAAAATAACTGTCTCTGTGACTTCCAAAAGTCACCCATTAAGCCTGCATGGTGACTGAGAACCAGTGTTAGTCGGCCAGAAAGGTATCAGTGACCAACCAAGCCATTCCAGCCCATTATCCCAATCCACAAGGCGATGCTCGTCAGAGGAGAAATCATTAGGGGACAAGAGGGAGGTGGGAGGTCTAAGAAACCACCTTGGATGTTTGTCCATAAAGCACTTTCACCAACGACTTAAAGAAAAGAGTTTTGGGAGTGGGGATTAAGAAGATATGCAACCATAACAACTAAGAAATCATAGCAAAGGAAAAAGAGATTTTCTTTAAGAAGACTGAAGAAATTTCCCCTGCTACCAGCATTCCCTTCTATTTTCATTATTTCTTTCCTTTATTGCCTCTTATATTATCTGAAACAATCAGATTTACAAATGAAACACATGTAACTCACAAAGCGCAATGTAACAAATATTTGTAGATTCCCATTCAATTCAAAAATTAGAACCTATGCTTAACCTGCACCTACTTGCACATATACCTCTCCTCGCCTTTGCCCACGTTCCTTTCCTCCAGATATAACTGCAGTCTTAATTTTTACTCCTTTTTTAAAGTATGGTTTTACCACAAATGTGTGTAAGCTGAAGCTTGTTGTGTTTGCTCTTGAGAATTAAAACATGGTATCCTACCACATGTGGTTTTTCAAAATTGACTGTGTTAATTTGGTATTATTTTGCAAGATTTATCCATGTTACGACATAATATATTTTACTGTATAACAGAGTATATTTATCCATTTTCTTGATTGGCATTCAACTAATGTCCATACATTTTTCTAGGCTGAGAAGGGCAGCTATGAAGGTGCATGAATATGTGTAAGATTTTTTTCTAGAAGTGGGTTTGCTAGGCCATAGGGTGGGCAAATATTCACCTTAGGAGATAGTACCAAACTACTTTGCAAAGATACTGTACCAATAGCCATATACAAAAATATTGTATTGACTCACATCCTCCTGAACTTGATTTTGTTAAATTTCTTAAATTCTTCTAATTTCTAATGGAAATTCATATACTTTTAATCTTTCTCCCAAATTTCTCCCTAGAGCATCTACCACATCTCACCGCTATGCTTCCAGTTTTAAGAAGAAAAAAAAAAAAAAAAAAAAAAAGGAAAAAAAAATCAAACCATAGCCCTTGTGCCCAGGAGGAAAAGAACATCATCATGCAAATCAGAACAATTAGAGAATGATGCCAAATATAGAGTTCAAGAAAAGATTAAAAGAATTCAAGAAAATGCAAACCCAAGCAATAGAACCAATTTTCACCTATTAAATGATTATTAATTTTTTAAATATGACAACATCAAAGGTATCAAGACAAATGCATTCTCATACATGGCAACTGGTGAGAATATAAATTGGTAGAGTCATTCTGTTGGACAGTTTGACAAAACTTTTTTTTAATTTTTTTAATGTTTTTTATTTATTTCCGAGAAAGAGACAGAATGAGCAGGGGAGGGTCAGAGAGAGAGAGGGAGACACAGAATCTGAAGCAGGCTCCAGGCTCTGAGTTAGCTCTCAGTACAGAGCCCGACGTGGGGCTCGAACGCACGAACCGTGAGATCATGACCTGAGCTGAAATCGGACACTTAACCGACGAAGCCACCCAGGCGCCCCTGACAAAACTTTTTAAACACATTAAAATTTCTGAAATCTCCTTGATTCAGCTATTCTACTTGTAGAAACTTATTCTATAGAAATAATCAAAAAAGTTCACAAAGATTTAGACACAGTCCTATGTGATATAGTAATTATGGGTCAAAGACAGAAAATGGAGTTTACCAAATACTCAACACTGAGGATATGGGTTAAATGATATTTGTCATACCTACACAGTAGACACTACATGAACAGTAAGAGTGACACTGTAGATATTTATTGATGTGCAAAGATATCCAAAGTATGTTCTTAGGTAAAACAAACAAACAAACAAAAGACGAGGGGCACCTGGGTGACACATCTGGTTAAGCAACCGACTCTTGATCCACTCAGGTCATGATCTCATGGTTCCTGAGTTCAAGCCCCACATCAGGCTCTGTGCTGATGGTGCAGAGCCTGCTTGGGATTCTGTCTCCCTTTGTCTCTGCCTCTCCCCATCATGTGCTCTCTCTCTCAAAATAAATAAATAAACATATAAAAAATTTTAAAACACACACAAAAAATAGTTAGCAAAGAAATGGGACTTCAAATTTGCAAAAAGGAAAAATGTGTGCAAGTGGTGTACATGCATAGAAAAAATAAACAATTTTTAAATAATCAGATGCTATAAAGCTTTATGTTTTCTGAATTTTAAGAGAAACCAGAAAGGATAAAAGTGAAATGAGAGGATTACATCAGGAATGGCTGCATGAGGAGTGAGACCTTGAGGGAATAGCTTTTCAAGATAAACAAAGTACCATGGGGTTTTTCTTTCCAAGGAATGGGTAGTAATAACATGAGGGCCTTAAACTGACTAAACCCCACCTTCTCATCAATCTCCACATCTCTGGGAAAGCAGGGATCCAGCCTACAAAAAGGGCGTTCATCTCTTTAACAGCCTGTTTGAGAGTCGCCAAGACCACACCAACTCATCCTATCTGTTTTCCTGCACTGCCCACTGAAACATTTAAACGAAGTCAGCTGGTCAACAACTAACCTGAGTCTTTTAACTCATGGGCGCCTGTGTGAATTATCCAAATCATGCCGTCACATATAAGAGCCAGAAATGCCTTCAGTGGCCATTTTCTTTGTATTTGTGTTCAATAAAGGAGGTTTGGTGTAGATTTGTTTTCTCTTGACCTGGGTATAAATAAAGTGCCTTTGTTTGCTGAGGTAGAAGGGAGAGGGGTCCAGAGGAAGGGAAGGTGATTGTTCAATTGATAGTCTCAAACTTCTTTCAGAAAGTGGCACTACACAGTCTATGAGATACATAGTAAGACAACAAAGTCACGGGGCAGGGATATTATATATTTACTCAAATCATATACCTCAATGAAATAGGTATCTTCCTGCAAAAACTGTATACAGACTTTCAATTTGGAAAACCCTAAATGAATATACATAGTCTAACATCTTGACTTCCAGAAAGAAAGCATCCTGGGGGAGCACTGACCCCTAAGACTCTACTCTTTAAAAGAAATAGATTAAATAGAAAGAGACAGAGAGCTACATAGATGCTTCTGCTAGAATTTTCTGCAGCAGGAGGTAAGTCTCTACATCTAATGCAGAGCCCTGTGGAGTTCCTCTCCCTTTACACACCGACCAGTCAGTGAAACCAGATTCTTGTTTTCAGTGGCCATGATGTCCACATGACCAAGAGGCAATCACCTCTGTTTACCAGGTTAAATGAGTATTCTGCAGACATTGATTCCACATTCCTCCAGTGGAAACAAATGTGATCGGCATCATTAATCAGAAAAGTATCATCTACCTCCCACTCTACAAGGGAGGGAGGTGCTTCCTGCCACTCTGGAGTGGGGTTCCCTGACACGGCAGCAACGTCTCTGCAGCCACTGAGGATGTGGAGACACCCTTGCTCTATGAGAGTTTGATTTCTAATAGGTTCTATTCTGTGAAGGAGAATAACCATTCGTACATACCGATGAGTGACATTAAAATTCACCATCGAAGTCTCGCTTGATAATAACAAGGACACTGCAAGAGTCTGTACAAACACACCAGACTTCAAATTAAAGGGTGAGTTTATTGTTGTTAGGGAAAGCATGGATCTCTTTGCATTAGGACTTGGTGAACAATAAATATATTTCCCGGAGAGGTCTCCTAAGCTGATATGCATTCAAGGTATTATCTTTGCTCTGACTGTATGTGCTTCTGGGTGAAAAAATTCTAATTGCACTCCCATTCAAAAATCAACCGTGGGAATAAGGAATCATGCTCATTTTATGCACAGCTGCCCGAAGGCCTTATCCTTAAAACAAATTACAGCACCTCCTCTGCGACACACACTCTGAAGCTAATTCTAACCCTACAGCGAAACTCCAAAATTAAACTTTAATCTGTGATCTAAACAATTTGCTGTTTGTGATCAATCTTGGTATTTTTATAAAATGCCAAGGTAATTGTTAGAGCAGTGGAGGACAGAGTTGTCCAACAGCACATTCTCGTAGAGGCAAAGGAGGCTCCTGGGGGCAGAAGCTGGGTGAGGAGACCAGGGAGAAGACAGGCCTCTGTCAGAGCCAGAGATGAAACTAGGAGGAAGGGGGATGGCAGGAAGACACGGAGGGAGGGAGGAAAGGGGAGGTAAGGAGGCGGGGAGGGCGGGAGGGAAGGGAGAGAAGGAAGAAAGAAAACTTGGAGTGTATCAGACCTACTTCCCCTTGTCAAAGGCTCAGGCAGGCTGCCACTCCATTAAGGCAATCACTTTGGCCCTATTAGCCATATTAGAAATTAAATTTGGTCTCTTGAAACTGTACACCAAGAAGCCAGTGGGGTGAAAGCAAATTTGACACGAAATCTCCAAAAGCAAAAGGGGCCAGGTGACACATTCCAGGGCACGGAGAAACCCACCTGGGAAATGTGCCCAGAGAAGAGAGTTCAAAGAGCTTCCAGCGGAAGGTCTGCCTTTCCCCAACTGGCTGCAGAGCCTCTGCGTCCTACAGCAACCTGCTCAGCAGCTCTGATAAGTCAGACAGAATTCATGGGAGATTACCACACAGCTCCTGCCAAGCTGTGCTGCAGCGCGGGTAATAGATATGCTCCAGCACTAAATCCTAAAAGGCCCTGCTACATCTGTCAAGCATGCCCTGGAAAAGCACCCTCAGTTCAGATGTTATCACTGCTCTGCCTGCATCAGAAGATTTAGTGTCCACCCTGGAGGTTGCTTTTGCTGCACAGTTTTCAGGGGCAAAACAACAAGGGAGAAAGATGAGAGAAAAAAGGCAAATTATTCTTGCTTAAAGCAAAAGAAATAAAGTGATGTGCTTGCAGACTAGTTCAGCTCCTCGCCCTGCATCCAGAAGGTCCCAAATCCCACATTAAGGAGGTACTGATGTTCTAAGCTGATTAGCTAGGACGGTTAGAGTCCCTGGACTGTGACATCATGTAGATGATCTTCTATAGAGCGACTCTTTCCCAAGGAAAGCTAAACAACAAACCCAGCAGGGATCCATAGGCAAGAGATAGAAGATGCAAGCTTTTGATAATTAACTTTAAAACAGGTTCAAGAAAAAGCTGTTCTGATATAAAATGAACTTTTCAGAGCATTTGCTTAGGAAAAGGGAAAAAAAAAAAACTTTAAACCCCTCCAAACAGTTGTACTTCCCACTAACCATGTTTCCAGATGCAGCTTCTGTTTGTTCAAAATGTATTTTAAGCACTTCTTTGGACATTTTGTTCATTATGAGCAAAGAAGAGTGTTACATTTATATGTATTTTTAAAATGTAGACAAATTGTATATATATACACCTATACACACTCTGTGTTTTAAGCATAGGAAGTCCACATATTAATTGCCTGTTTTCTCATCAGAGCCTATAATGAATCTAAGAGAAAGGCAGGGGACTCCTAACCTGACCCACCATCTTGGTTTTCTGGAAACTGCTTACACCCATAACCCAGGATGAGGGCCCAGAGCTCCCAGTAGCTCCTTCCACAGGTCCAGAGAGGGATGGGTAGTGGGGCATCTAGTGGCACTGCAGTTACAGATTCCTGTGGTACCTGCCCATTTATGGAGGTGGACAAACTTCCTGAGGGGCTGAGATGACTTAGAAGAGGACACTGGATGGATATTTGGACTCTGAATCAGGAGAGAGAAACCAAGGACCCACATCTATGAGCATCATGCTCAGCTAAAAATATTAAAAACTTCTTGAGAAAAAATGGGCAGTTTTCCCAATACCATGTGACATGTTTATGTGAACCATGTCCCTACTCCCGAAAACAAATGCAGGGAGAGAACCAAGAATTGATCACAGGATTACAGCTTCTGGGCTCAGTGGACCTTTTCACTGAAAAACTAAAAGGAGACTTGTTTTTACAGGGAATTCCCAAAGCTGACAGTGCCAAGTGTTTTACGTGAACTGTCTTCTTTATTGTTCTCAACAGCCCTGAGAGCAGGTAATATTACTCTCCCTGTTCAGGAGAAAACTGAGGCTCAGGGAGGTGAAGTAATTTGTTCAGAATCACACAGCTCATCACTGCTCTATTACCTGCAATCATCCACCACCTCTAGGAATACATTAAGTCTTTTATCAGACCTTTTTAACTGTTGGAATGGATTGATATTTATTTCTGAGTTGGATGTCTGGAGTGCTTGCTGAACACTGGGAAGTACATTTTGTCAAGAAGTTGTTTTCAAGAGCCCATGAAACCCAACCATGAACAGGATGCATTAGCCTTTCCAGGAGAGCAAATCTCTTGGAACCCCTGACGGCCCCACCACCCAACGAGAAACAGCAAAAGCAATGACTGAAGATAAAAGTTGCTTCATATCAATGATGAAGTGTCACCTCCCTTGACCTTCCTCACCCATACCTTCTAGACACCATCAGCCAGATGTGGCTCATCCCTGAGCACTGAGCTTATAGGCGTCCTTGTCAGAGAGCACTGGTTTGGGGTGTTTATGATCAGAGTTCAATTAGCCTAAGGGGAAATTAAACAATTGGCTAGCAGCTCACTGATTAGCAATTATTTTCCCAGAAAGTTGGTACGGACTGCCGAGCCCCAAATCCCCATGGCCTCTTAGTGACTTTGTGTTAAAAAGCTCCCATCCCCCTGTGTGTCCCCAAACAAGCTACAGCTCCAGTGACAAACACTCCAGCCTCAGGTTCTCATCTTTGTACCCTCCAGCACCCTCATTTCTCCCTAAATCAAGTCCAGTTTGCCATGTACTATGGTCACTGAATTATCATTCAGCTCCTTCTTCAAACCCACCACACAGAAGTGATAAACTGGTAGACTCGTCCCAGGACAGAAGACAGATCTGAACCAGCATCTCCGTGCTCTCACCCTGTATAATCCCAGACACGTGTTGCTAAAGAGCCACAGGGCTGTGAAAGCCAGCTCCCCTCCCAGTTCCAAGGATCTGAGCCACATGAGATTGAACCCAGGTGGCTGACTGTGGTCATCTAGGTCATGACTCTGGTATGTACAGATCGGGTGTGAATCCCACCTCTGCTGCTTACAACTTAGGCAAGTTCATTCATTCTGAATTTTAGTGTCCTCGTCTCTAAAATGGAATAATACAAGTACCCACCTCAGAAGGTTGTAATGAGGATGAAGTTGGACAGTATGTGGAAATCACCCAGTACACAATGTCTGACAAAGAATAAGAGATTAATAAATGGCACCTGGTACTGTTACTCAGCTCTTATTGCAACATATCATCACAGACTCATTAACACAAACTTGCTAACCTAGCTGAAGACTTCTTTTTCTGTCAACTGGATGACTATGAGAAAGACTTTCAGAACTAGTTAAACACCTAATCTGATCAATAAGCAGCTAAACGTGACTATCTTCTTGACCTCATAATTAAGACTCTCTTTCCTGCATATCTTTAGAACATTTGTGGCACACGCCTCTTATGCCTTAGAGCCTTGCATTGCTGTTGAACTTTCTCACATATGGGCTTCTAATAAGACAACACCTCTTTTGAATGCGACGGTACTCTTTTAAACTTGCAGGCATCTCCCTCAATATCCGGCACAGTCTCTGGTACTTGCCCGCCACTCAATAAATATCACAGGATGCAAATATAAATGAAC
>NW_027530368.1:13253027-13608027 GCF_008692635.1 Crocuta crocuta | reverse complement strand
CCCTACAGCCAACCCCTGCCCATGCTGGCCGGGTCACCAAACCCCTCCTCTACTGGAAAGGGACATATAGGATTCTCTACCTACTTCTAGTAGGATGGTTACAAGGATCAGTGTAACCAATATGAAAACACCTTGAGAATGATAACTTTAATACCTACAGAGAAAACATTTAGAGGACTCTACTTCTGAGTACTACAGAGGGGAATGTGCTCCCAACCTCCTGTGTGGACAAGACCTCCTTTCCTGGGCTCAGTTTCCTCATCAGAGAACCAAATCCCATGTACCTTCTGGAAGGAGGGAGAAGAAACACTACTGGCACCCAACAGGCCACATGCTGTAAGCCCTGATTATAGACTTACTGCTGTGTGGATTTTCCATATGGTTCTCCCAAACAAGAATCCTGAACATCCGATCTCCGTTCTCCCCACGTGTGTGCTGAACAGCAGGGGTATAAGAAGTTGGCTTTAATGGTATTTAATCTAAGATTCCCGATAGTCCTCTAAATCTGCCTCACCAGCCGGCACCCAAGTACAGAACGCATGGCCTCAATTAGCACCAGAACCTTCCACTCCCCTCCAACAAGTGGGCCTCCTGTTCAGCGCCACACACACACACACACACACACACACACACATACCCTGAACCCTCTACAGTAAAAGAGAAAGAACTGAACCTTACAAAGATATGGGAGGAGGGAGGATTCTTCCCCCAAAACCCTGTATTCAGAAATGCAGAGTGAGTATTATAATGCTTTAAGGGTCCAGAGGAAGACAACCATGGGAAAGGGGTGTGATTCTGGAACACTTGGTAAAGGGAAGACTCGAGAACTTTCCCCCCCACAAGACAAAAGGGGAGAAAGCAACTCGGAGAAAATCACACTGGGGACGAGGAGCCTCTTGGCTCCTCGTCCAAGCAGAAGCTGCCTGAATTTGTCCTCAGTGTCACAGAGGTTGGCAGCGGCACGTGTGTGTCTGTTTGAAGACATTTTATAGTTGTGCCCCTTACCTGTGACAGATACAGCCCAGCCCCCAGGCGTGGAGAGAGGCATCACTGGTCTCTCTGCAATGATCCTCAGGCTGTTAAGTTGGAGGTTCTGGTTTCTCAGGAGAGGTAGTGCTAGGATTTAGCAGAAAGTGATTCGAGTTCCCCCATCTGCTCTGTAGACTACCGGCAGTGGGAGAACTAAAGAAGGAAGCAGGCTTTCCAGGTGGAGGTCACAGTGAAGGTGACTATGCCCTGAGACCAGTGAGGCCTGAGACCATATCTGGGACTAAGGTTTACCTAATACCCACCATTCTTCAAGTAATATTTTCTGCTACCCTGATTAGAATCATAGTGGACAGAACAGAGTAGTGGGTCCAGCCTTAAGTTAGGAACACCTTCTCTAAACTGCTGGGCATCTTTTCCTGATACACAACCACCTGGTGAGGGATCATCATGGAGCAGGAAAACATAGGCTCTGGAGTCTGAAAAGTTACTCCATTTGCAAGAGCCTTAGTTTTTTCAACTTCAATACAGAATTGTTACTTTGATGGGAGCGCCTGGGTGGCTGAGTCGGTTAAGCGTCCGACTTTCGCTTAGGTCATGATCTCGCGGTTCGTGGGTTCGAGCCCCGCGTCGGGCTCTGTGCTGACTGCCAGCTCAGAGCCTGGAGCCTGTTTCAGTCTGTGACTCCCTCTCTCTCTGACCCTCCCCTGCTCACGCTGTCTCTCTCTCTCTCCTAGAAATAAATAAAACATAAAAAAAAAAAAAAAGAATTGTTACTTTGATGAGTTATAATGAGGCAAATGAGAAAATAAAAGTTCACGTGCATGGCAAAGTATCTAGGGACAGAACAGATGTCCAATAAATGTTTCCTTTCCCTGTTTTCTTCCTTCTTTCTTCCATTCCTTCCTCCTTTCTTTCCTTGCTTCCTTCTAATGACAAACCACCTCAGCCAACTCTTCTCTCCAAGAACATAAAAGGGCTCTTTATCTTCCACCAGACACAAAGCAAATGTCTGCTTATCCCCAAATAATAACATTTGAGTCAGATTCTTACAAAAAAAAAAAAAACAAAAACAGCCTTTGTTGCCTTCAGTGGGGGAAACTGAAGAGATGGGGTGTGCCTGCCTCACTTCCATAAAGCCCCACCACGGTTTTAGAACCAACCTGCCATACTGCCTCTACAAATCTGGAAAGAAGAGACAAAATGGCATGTTCTAATGAATGCTGGGCTGTCACAACAGTGGCTGTGTGCACTCCAGCCTGGTTCCTGGCACTGGGTAGGTAAGGAGACTCAGAGAAGCTTCCTAGGATTGGACACAAAAGGGCAAAGCCCTGGGACCCAGCTGCATACTGGAACATACGTGAAGCATGCTGGGCCTCCTGTCTGACCTCCCAGCCCCCAGGATCTGCCTTCTCCATACCTGTGCAGATGGCTCTTTGGGAAGTAAACTCTGTTCCTGGCTCTCCTTCACTCAAAAATCTTCCCTTGATCTCCATTGCCCACCAAAGGAAACAAAAGTTCTCTGTCAGGCATCCAAGGCCCTCTGACATAGTATCATGCAGGCCTGTCTGGCCTCCCCTCTGTGACCCTCAGGCTCTAGTCAAGTGCATTGATCCTGGTTGTCCTCTGCCAACCCTCAAGCCCTGCTCCCCTCACCCCTCCACCCTGCACCACTGGCTGCACACCAATCAGATGAGATCCCTATGTCTTTGGTATTCTCATAGGATAGGGTCTCTGGTGGCACTCCACAATCTTTTTAGCATCTGTGCCCTTGCTCTCTTCTACTCCAAACATCCACCCCCAACACATGTACAAACACAAGATGATTCACACGAGGCCAGGAAGCATCTCTCTCCTTGTACCAGGAGATACTTAATAAGTAACTACTGGGACAAATGGCTCAAATGCATAACACTCACCCAATCGATCCACTCCAACCAGCACAGGGTCAACAGAAAACTAACAAACTCTGGAGTTCTGAAGGAGGGCATATTCCTCAACAGTGCTTATAATTTAGTAATAACAAAGGCCACCAGTCGCTAGGTACTTGACAGACACAGTCCTTCATATTCCCCCAACAGTAACTTTTTTAATCCGCAGGACAACCAGATGAGGTAGCTATTTTTATGGCCGCCATATTACAGAGGGGGAAGGTAGGCATAGAAAGTTAGCAACTGGCCCAAGGTCACATATCAAAAAGATGAGCCAGGACCAGCCCTGGGCAGGCCAGCTTCACAGCCAGGGTACTTAATCAGCACACTGTGTTGGCTGGTTAGGGCACTGAATTAACAAATGGATGCTGGTTAAAAACATTCCTTCTCTAAATCAAACTCATAAGTACCCTGCAGGCTCATAAACAGAGGGAGACACCCCCAAGTAAAACCTCAAATTATCTGAACCCATTGCACAGCAGATTAAGAATAGGACCCAGTTCTTCTGTTTAAACTTATTTAGTAGAAATGAGGCAGCATCTGCCCTAGCCTCAGTCACTGCCTGCCCTAAATATGCCTTTTGAAGATAATAGATCTGGTCAATTTACAAGGTCCAGAGGTGAGGTGAGAAACCAATAAACCCCTCAAAGTTTGGCTGCCTAACTAATCAGTGAATTATGTGCTCATCAATGAATCATAGAAATGAGAGATAGTGGAAGGCCCCCTGGGTCACGTGCCCATCCCCCAGCATGGGGGATTTTCTCTGCAGCATTTGCTGTGAGTGCTTCTCCAGTCTAATTAGAAATGACCAAGCAATGGGGTTCCCACCATTGCCTCTTGGGGAACTATTCTGCAGACTAAGAGACCTAATTATTAGGAAATTGATCATTATATTCATACTAAATTCTTCTCCACACAGTTGTATCACATTGCTTCTTAATTGTTCTCCTTTTGACCCTGCCTCCTCCTACCCCAAACAATTCCTCTTAAGCACTTCAATTACTTTTTCCCTCCGCTGATTCCCAGCCGGCCCACCAGGGAACGAAGTCAATAGGAAAGAGAGAAATGAGCAATGGAGGAGAAGGAACAGAGGCCCGGCAGCCCAGGAAGGTCACTGAGTCCACTAGAAGGCCCTTCATGTCACTCACAGACTCTCTCCTACCTGCCAGAAACCACAGCAGACAGCAAGACACTGAGTACTGGAGTCCCTCCCATCACAGACCACTTGACGGCTCCTCCCTTGGCCAGCCCCAGGTCTTCCAGAGTGTCCAGCAGAGCAAGAGGCATGGCCCAGCCTCTGGAACTTTTCTGAGCACACCCACTACCTCTATAGTAGCAATAGGGTCCTACACAGGCTAAGGCCAGTCAGTCACATATAGAGGGGAAGAGATAGAGAGGGAAGGAGTTCCATTACCAGCATCAAACCTTTAGCATTAGAATTCTGGCCTGGAGGGGCACCTGAGTGGCTCAGTCAGATAAGCATCCAACTCTTGGTTTTAACTCAGGTCATGATCTCACAGTTCGTGACTTCAAGCCCCACATGGGCTCTGTGCTGGCAGTGCAGAGTTTGCTTGGGATTCTCTCTCTCCCCTCTCTCTCCTCTCTCTCTCCTCTCTCTCTCTCTCTGCCCTTCCCCCCTCACGTACTCACACTCTCTCTCAAAATGAATTTTTAAAAAAGAGAATTCTGGCCTGGAACCCACAAGTCGTATAAACTTACTTTAGGCAGGATGAAAGAAAAAGTCAAGAAAAACTGAACCAAGCTCCGCACTGATCCTTGTACATGTTTGACAAACTCTACCACATCTGAATCAGTATTGAGAAGGCCAGCTTCCTGACCAAAGATCCTCATGTAATGTCTAGGCATCACTGTGTCAATGGTCCTTGTTATGTCCTAAGACATTGGCTGGGGAGGCAAGTGAGGAGCAGAACCTCCACACAGAGCAAAACACAGAGTTTTGCCCTGAGCAGGCCAGGCCAGTAGGGAGTAGAGATGGAAAGTAAACTCCACACTCCATTATCCAAGCCCAAAGAGAGGAAACCATTTTGTAATTCACACAAAAGGACTCTATAGGTGCTACTGGCTGCACTGGCTAAGAGGATGCCCATCTATCCCCGGAACACTGTTTCTTCTTATCTTAGATAATAACAAACACTCACTCAAGCATCTTTGTAATCATCCTTGTATATCTATAGTTCTCATGGACTTGAGCACAAGCTCATTGAGAGCAGTAATTATGTCTTAAACTTGCACTGTGATCCCCACAGCAAGCAGGACTGTGACCTTCACATAGCAGATATATCAGAAATGTTTCCTAATGAATTACAAAATTCTGAAGGCATGAGATTCAGCAGGGACACTTTATTTTTTATTCCTTAATGCTCTTCTCATTTTATCTTCCCTTTTTCACTTGCCCTACCTCTTCCTTGTTTCTCCCCCAAGTTCCTTCCCCACAGTGCTTCAAAAGATTTCTGATAGAAGCGTCATCTATATGTGCCCTCCAGCTCCAAAGCCAATACAGAATCACAGAAATTTAGTCAACTTTGAGACCCTCTAGTTCAATTCCTTTCTCTTACAGAGGAGACTCCTTAGGCCAAGCAAAAGAAGCAACTGCCCAAAGTTCTCCATTTAGGTACTTTATAATAAGAACAATGATCTTTTCAAGAACATGTTTATTCCTATATGTAAAGTTCCATGTTAGACACCGGGGTTGCTAATGTGACTAGAGCTTGATTCCCAAAATTAAGAAGTTCAAAGCTTAATAGAAAAGAGATACACACTAGTATTTCCAACAAAGTAAATACATGCTTCAATAGAAGATTGGATAAACTCTGTGGAGAAACACCAAAAGTTTTAGATCAGGGAAATGACAATACAAAAACTGGCGTTTTAGAAAGATGAAAAGAGGACAGAGAGACTATAGGTCAACTGACCAGTTACGACTTACTGAGTTTATTCAGTCAAGAAATAATAAGGGATTGGGGAACCTGGGTGGCTCAGTTGGTTAAGCATGTGACTTTTGATTTCAGCTCAGGTCATGATCTCACCTTTCTTGGGATCAAGCTTGTGTTGGGCTCCCAGCTGTTAGTTCAGAGCCTCCTTGGGATTCTCTCCCTCCCTCTCTCTCTGCACCTCATGGGCCACAACATGGATGGATATAATTCTAAGTGAAATAAGTCAGAGAAAGACAAACATCATATGATTTCCTTATATGTGGAATTTAAGGAACAAAGCAAATAAAAAAGAAAAGATTAAGAGAGAAACAAACTCCTAAATATAGAGAACTGATGGTTTCCAGAGCAGTAGTGGGTGGTGGGGTGGGTGGGTGTAATAGGTGAAGGGGTTTGAGAGTACACTTATTGTGATGAGAACTGAGTAAGCTTAGAACTGCTGAATTACTATATTGTATATCTGAAACTAATGTTAACACTGACGTTAAGTATACTGGAATTATGATTTAATAAGATTATATAGCGTGTTTTTTAAATGTTTTATAAAAATGAATACAGTTTTGTTTGCTTTGTTAAAAAATTATTTTGAGATTTCTTACTTAGCTAGCTAAGTGAATAACTATGCCTTAATGGAGAGGAGAAAATATGAAAAGAGAACAGATTTAGGAAAAAAGATAGCTTCATTTTGGAAATAGTGTGCTTGAAGAAATAGATCCAGAGTTCAATGGGAAGTTGCAGCTAGAAATAATGACAACAGTTTCATCAGGGAATATGCAGGTGGTAGCTGAAGCCACAGGACTCACAACTGGTAGTCACTTAAGAGAAGAGTGTGGTATAAGATGAGAAGACCCAGTATGAAACTTGAGAACCAGCTGCATGTTAGGGCCATATGTGTGAGCGATGTCAGAAATAGGGACTGAGGAAGAGTCACCAGAATGGAATCCTTCACACACCAAGAAGAGGAGGGTCAAAATGACAGTGCTACATAGAGACTGGATAAGATAAAGACTTAGAAGAACCAATGAATGTGTCCATTGGGTGATCTCCAGGAACTCTAAGAGTATATGTTATAGTGATGGAAGCAGAAGTCAGATTAAAAATTAGATTGTAGTGCTTGGATAGCAAGCTGAGGCTGAGGAAGGGTGTAGAACACTGTTCACACACAATGGAGATTAGGACTAGCTCAAAAGAGGATAAAGACAATTCTTTACATCCATCTGTTTGTTGCCCATGTCAAAGTAATTTCACTAGCATAAAACTAGGCAAGGTTGAAAAGACTGTTTTTAGTAAAGGAGAGACTCAGTAATATTTACAAAGGGCCAATGCAAGAAAGGAAGAAGACAATTCATAGGTGAGATTCTAGTGAGTTCATGAAGTGATGTAACCCAGAGCAAAGGTGGAAGAGTGTGGAACATCTCTTCTCTTAAAGCAAAGGGAAGAAAGAAGGTAGCTGAAGGATTAGATATGTTTGATGGCAAGATAGAAGTAAGTTGAGGAAACTTAAATCCAGTAACTAGCATTTTTCACTGAAACAGAAAAAGTCATCTTCTAGTGTGAGTGAATAGGTGGACTGAGGACAGTGATAAGGCTAAAATGGCTACTCTAAGTGGCACATGAAAGACATAATTAGAGAGGAGTATATATCAGGGTCAGGACTAAAGTGAGCCAGTAAAGCACGTAAGGCACGAAATGTAAGGAAACACTCATTCTCAGGACCCAGCAAACACATGGTTGGCTCGAAGAGTAAGTGCCTCTCTAAATTCTGCATTCTGGGCACTTCACTTGCCCCACCCTAGTCCTGGCCCTGGGATTCCTACACAGCTTCGCCATCTAGATGAGTCTGGGAACCATGGATTTTTAATCAGGTAGGCTAGCTCATCCTGGTTAGAAAATTTTCTTCCATAGTGCTTAGAAGCTCAGGACAAGTAATGAAGAAAGACAGAGACAAAGATAGAAACAGAGAGAAGAGACAAGAAGAGAGGGAGATGGGAGCTGTGGATGGCAGTAGGGGTGGGGGAGGGAGAAGATGAAGGAGTGAGAGAGAAATTATTAGCCAGAGATTAGAAAGACAGACACAACAAGAAGTCAGAGGAATGAAAGAACTGAACGAGCTTGTGAGAGCAGAGCTGCAATGGTTGCACAAACAAGGTAGGAGCAGGAATGAAGTTAGGAGGGAGTTCTATGCTGCTAACATAAGGAAAGGTCAAGAGACCAAGAGTCCCAATGAGACCAAAGAACAGATTTCAAGGGCATGAAAGAGTGGGGACTGATAGAAGGATCAGAGGTTGCGGTCAGAAAGGAGAATTTCAGAGTTCAGGATTTCAAAAATGGAGCAACTCCAGTTGATGACAAGGGCCAGTAGTTGCTATGGGAGCAGCCGCAAAAGTGAAGTTGAGGTGGAGGTTGTTGGAGAAAGAGGTGTCAGGAACTGTGAGGCTGGAGCATTGGATGGGGTCCTCCATGAGAATGTGACTACAATAGTCGGACGGAAAAAAAATCACCCTGCTGTCTAAACACAGGGCTTTAACATAACCAGAGAGGATAAAGACAATTCTTTACATCCATCCATCTGTCTCTGTTGCCCACGTCAAAGTAGTTTCCCTAGCATAAAGTACAGCGGACTCCTGCTCTCACATTGGTTTGTGGCTTTCTAGATCAACTCTTCTACACCATGCTTTTACTATAGATTGTTATATATCTTGGGGTGATGTGTGACTCAAAGTTTACATGAATCCATGCAGTGAGATGAGTATAATTAAGTGCTATTGTAATATCATCAAAAACCAACCTTCTTCTGTCTTCCACAGCTAAACACTTTCTTTTGATGCTGTGGTAAAGCTAGTATGTCTAAGAGGCAGATTTTTATTCCCTGTGTTTTCTTCCCCGGTGTGTGAAAAGGTTTTTTCTGTCCCGAGCCCTATTTCCTATCAATGTGTCAACTCACACAAAACTACCTAGTGAGTAAAGCAAATCATCTGGTCAAGTGGGACTTAACTTTAAAAAAGATAACAGGTGAATTCTAGCCATTTTTATTGGAATGAAAACACAGTCTGGCTTTTTAAGACCCAAAGACCTGGGTCTGAGGTAAACACACTTGACCTAAGAGTTTGGATGGAGGTCATTTTATGTGGTGCTGACCCAGCTGAAGCTAATGAACACTTTTACAAGACTCCATCCATGTAAGAGTCTGTGTCAGTGCTGGCCCTATTCATCCTGGCTACTCCACTGCAGAGGAAAATTTAAGAACATTTCCAAATCTGTTTCCAGAGACTCTGAGACTCTTTACATAAAAAGACACCACAAGTTAGAAAAGTACCACCAAAAAACTCAGGATAGCCAAAGCATGCAGTTGCCACCATGGGCATAAAGGGTACAATTTGTTCCAGTCTCTACTATTAAATTTTTCAGCAGATATTTAATATAAAGAGTTATTGGGATGAGTTCAGTTGACTCCCTTTCCCTTCATAGAGAAAACATGAAGAATGTTTCAACTAAATGTCAACATTTTGGAGGGTCTGGATTAAGGGACTATATCTTTGTGATATTGGAGAAATCCATCACAGATTTCAGAAGGATGAGAGACTTCAGGTCTTCTAAGAATAGTGACATTTAATGAATCCTTTAGGAACCTATCTCTGAGCTAGTTTTCTTTCACTCTCTCAAAAAGGCATACAAGAATCTTCCCTTTGCCCCAAACTGCTCCTGTCCTTCAAGTACCAAGTCAAGTGCCCCATTCTCCAGGAATCCTTCCCCAAATACTCTAAGCCCTTGACACTCCTCCTTTCTGAAGGAAAGGAGATTTCTGCATGGCTTGGGGACCCCGGTCTCAAGTGAGCAGCATTTACTCACCCTGCTAACATCATGTAAATAAATTAACATTTCCCAATTCCAGTGCAGACTAATAAAATGTGAATAATAAAAGAATGAAAAAGAATAATAAAAGTGTTTTATAATTGTTGGAGCTACAAGAATGTACACTTCCTTTTCATTTTAACCAAAACAGTACTTACTCTAACACTTGATTATATACTTTTTTATAAATATTGGCCTGTATTAGCTTTGAGAGAAAGTCATTCTCTATTTCTTTGTATGTCAACAGGATACCACTACCTACATAAAAGGTATATTTTAGAAAATGGAACATCTCACATCACCTAGACCCTGAAAACCAAAGGTATCAAACACCATTCTCCAAAAACTGAATCCAGGACTCCTTCGAGAGATGGCTGATTCTCGGGCTGGGGTAGAGAATGCACCCAGTGAGTCTAAAGCATCATGCAGCATCAGAAAGTAAAAGAGTGCTCACAAGATGACGGGGGCACGTCAAAAGGACAAAGAAGCCAATCTGAGAAAGTTCCTAATGGTCAAACTGTAACAATTTGAGGAACAAAATAAATAGTGTCCGATTATAATCTAAAGTTTAAAATATATATCCATGTTATATCAATTACATCTCGATAAAACTGGAAAAATAAAATACAGATCCACAAGTCCACACTGGTATCAGTAAATGTCACATAAATACATGGGCAGAAGAGAGAAATATCCTTTACAGAAGTATTGCAGGGGCACCTGGGTGGTTAAGCGTCCAACTTCGGCTTGGGTAGTGATTTCACGATTGGTGAGTCTGAACCCCACATCAAGTTCTGTGCTGACAGCTTGGAGCCTGGAGCCTGCTTCTGATTCTGTGTCTCCTTCCCTCTCTGCCCCTCCCCTGCTCGCTCTCTCTTTCTCTCTCTC
Source organism: Crocuta crocuta (assembly GCF_008692635.1). NCBI lineage: Eukaryota > Metazoa > Chordata > Mammalia > Carnivora > Hyaenidae > Crocuta > Crocuta crocuta. Next base: position 13,597,418 of record NW_027530368.1, on the reverse strand, counting down.
TCAAAAATAAACAAACACTAAAATTTTTTTTTAAAAAAAGAAGTATTCCAAGTCATTTATGTAGATACTCCCCAGTCAGGACATAAAGATTAATCCCCACTACCCATCTACCTTGAGTATGGGCTTCACTTAGAGCCAGCATTCAAAGAGTAGAATACAAAAGGGGAACAGGAAGACTTTACAATGAAGAAATGCGGCAAACACTACCTTGGCCAGATGATCAAAGTTAATTAACCTTTATCAGTTGATAGCAGGTACCACTGATCTGAGGTGATAAGAATGATATGTCACCTCTATGGTCTTCCTCCCCAAAACCTCATGCCCTGAGTCTAAACATGAGAAAAATATCAGACAAACCCTAATTGAGACATTCTACCAAATCCCTGACAAGTACTCCTCAAAACTGTCAAGGTCATCAGAAACAAGGAAAATCTGAGAAACTGTCACGGAACTGAGGAGGTTAAGGAGACAAGACAACTACATGGTATCCTGGGTGAGACTCTGAAAATAGAAAAAAGGACTTTATAAGACTAGTGAAATCTGAATAAAATGTCAACTTTAGGTAATAGCTATATACCAGTGTTGGTTCCTTAGTTATGACAAATGTACCAAAGTAACACCAAATGTTATTCTGGGGAGAAAGGGGTGACTGGCAGACATGGGCACTCTGTACTGTCTTTGGAACTTTATTTGTAAATATAAAACTCCTCTAAAACAAAACATTTATTTTAAAATGGAAACAATGGTAAAGGAATTGGTACCAAGTGTTATAACTAGAAGAAATTTTAGAAACCTCCTAGCCAGACTCCTCAGTACATGTAGAAATGCTGAAGCCTAGAAAGGTTCGATGATACGCTCAAGGTCACACAACCAGGACGAAAAGCCAAGGCTTCTTCAATCCTCATGCGAGATGCTCTTCATTACATCATACTGGGAAAGACCTGGAAGAACCCTCTAAAAAGAAGATGAATGTTAACTTTGAAAGGCAATGTTCCCCTTTTGAATCGAATTACCATTCGATGCTCTTTTAGGGAAGGAGCAAAAGGAAGAAGGGCCAGTCCTCCACACTGCCTGGAGTGGTGGGCTGTCACCACAAGCAGAGGCAACGACCTCCAAAACAGCACGATGGGCAGAACCCATCTACGTTTGTCATTAGCTTCAGAGACTTAAGGGCATCTTCTTATTTTGCTCATTGTGCCTATTTTGCTCTGTCAGAGGGGAAGAAAACAGAACCTAGGTTCAAGAATTAGTTGACAGCCAGCAGAAATGAATAGTAATGAGGCTATTTCTATCAAAATAGTCTCATTACCATACCGTCTGATAAAACCAAATGCTCGGTTCTCTCCAGCGAGAAAGGTGCTGAATGCAGCATCCTTGCATCTCTGGGGAGAAGGAGATCCGTAAAGATTTTAAACTTACAATAACCAAGATAATATTCACTCTAATACTTGACTATGTACTCTTTATGATACTGACCTATATTAACCTTGGGGGAAAGACATCACATACTTCCTTACATGTCCAACAGGACATAGTTATGCATATAACTATGTATTTTGGAAAACCGAAAGTCTCATATCCAGCCCATACCCACTTCTGATTGAGCCAAACTGGGATATACATTTTTCTCCAGTACAATCTTGAAATAATCTGAGGAGATAATAAAATAGCACTAGTCTTGTTGGTTTTTTTAATGCTTGGTTTTATTAAAAAAAAAAAAGAAAGAAAGAAAGAAAGAAAAGACCACATGCACTTGAGAATGCTATAAAAATTTGCCCTAGTTCTGGTAGGGGAAAATATTGTTAAAGATTTAGAAAGTGTCTTGGCCGTGGACCAGGCTTCAGGGATTGTGTAAAACTATTAAATTTTTCCTCGATGTTTTTCATACACAGGACAGTAGAGACTGTTCATTAAAGATGGTAGCCGAAAAGGCTGTCGGCTGAACTCCTCTGTGGGCCTGGTGTACACCTGTATCCAAAATGAAACCAAAATCCAGTTCTTCATCTCCAACCAGGCAGGAGTGAGCCATCTGATCTCTACTATCTCTACCCCATAACTCACATTTAACAAGGCTCCATTTGCACAACAAGAGCTGCTTTCAGTGCCACTGGGCACTCACCTTTCATCCTTCCTTTTCCCCCACTTATTATAAGTTGTAATCAAGGAAGTGCAGAAGGGAATAACTATCCAAATGAAAAAATGTCTCAGAATCACAAAAATAAACTTCAATCCAAAGAAGTACTCCAGTGAGTACTATCATTGTAGCAGGACAGTTTTGTTTGTTTACTCCAAAAAAGAAATGAAGGGGCCAACTTCCAGACTGGTAAGTCATGAGTCACTCTTCTATTACCAACTACCCCTTCCCCTCATGGAAGAGTCCCAGAAGTTTCTCACTTGGCCCCTCAGTGAAAGCAGTCCTTCTAGCTATCAATCCAGGAACAGTTACTTTCAATGGTCACTTTCCAATGGCAGTAAAACCTTTCCCTTTATACATCTTGAGAGTTCTGACTATTTACTTTTAAACCAGAAACTCCAGGCAGGGTGAGTAGAGCACATCATTTGTAAACAACCTGCCATGGAGGGAGGGCTGAAGGGCTCTCCGAACCACTGCCACAGAGCCTTTTAACACTTAACAGTGCAAATTGTCCACCAGGGATGACTTGAAATGTCTCTGCAATACACAGTGCCTGGTGCCGGCAGTCTGGCTCCAAGTGAGTTTCTTACCACTTACAAAACAGCCTTATGGATTCTCTCTGGTTCTGGTAAAAGAGGCAACTTCAAATAAATTAGGGACAATTCAAGATGGGAGACAAAAGAATGGGAATCTTCTTGCAGAAATCTGAGTCGCTTGCCCCTGAGCAAGATACTACTATCTTGCTAAGCACGCGCGCGCACACACACACACACACACACACACACACACACACACAGCTACTGAAAACAAATCCACTTGTTAATGTTCAACTCTCCTATCTGGCTATGGAACAGCTAGCAATAAAGGGCATATAGATCAGTTCTTTAAGGCGGACACACCACCGATAAATCAGAAACAATAAAGCTGGAGACAGGCTTGCTGGGCCCCAGCTGGTATTGCTTATATCTGTCCTAAGCAATCAGGAATCATGAAGAAACTTCTTTTTGGAACGCCTAACCACAAAACTTCACAGTGACCGCCTCAATCCCACATGCCCATGTGCTGAAGGGGGGTGCCAGGGACTGGATACCTTTATTCTTTTTGACAAGATCAATCAGTCTCTCTGGAATCTCCCCGTAGCCCACTCCCATCCTCCCCACTCCAGCCCACGTCCAAGAAAGGACTAATAAAACAATGAGGCATTGCCTCCCTCCTCTGCTTTTGCTAGAAGCTAGCCAAATCTTGATCTGCTCTGACTCAGAGCACACCTCAAGGAGGGGAGCACAGTTACCCCCCAAGAGAGTAAATAGAGGCACCATGCCCTGAAATCCAGGAATGGCAAAATCACACCCAGCTAACCCTCACCCTCAAACAATCCAACTAACTGGATTTCTACCTGGAATCTCTCCCACATCAAACTCAAAATGCCAGCAAGGTGTAGGAGTTTAGTGATGCAGGATCAGCCTGAGTGATCTGCAAACTCATTTTCCTACTGCAGCCACGGGAATGATAGTAGCTCTCTGGCCAGAACCAAGCCCTCCCTCCCACCGCATCATTTCTTATACCTGTTCACACACAGAGACATGTACCCACCCAGTCCTGGTCTAGAAACACACTCTGAGCACAACCCAGACTTTGCAAACAGACTGGCCTCTTTTCCATTCTTTCATTGTGGGGGCCACAAATGGCATCTCATGTTCATTAATTACTGCAGCCTCTACCCATTGTCAGTCATCAGAACCTGCCATATGGTTACCATCAGGTGTGCTCAAGTTCCTATTATGTGGCATTCCCGGATGCCCTAAATAGGTATTGCAGAATCTGCTTGTGTTTTTACAGGGCCACTTATATTTCAAAGAAGCTTATTCTGCTTCAAGTGATTGCTAAGGGCAGCCTCTCTGTTCAATCCTGTGCTCTACTGAAGATCGCAGTGCTTCCTAATGAATGTGGCTTTCCCTCTCCCCTACACTCCTATATGCAATGCTGGAGCATCCCGTACACCGTTGCCTTTGGGGAAAAGTTTAGAGAGTGTTTTCCATGTGTTCTGGCAGGTGAAATATTGGGGAGGTTGCCAGGAGGATCAGGAAAATGGTATACCAACTTTCCATCAAAACTAGGTACATAAGGAACAAGAATAATCTAAAAGAGCTTCATTGTACATTCTAAAAGAGCTTATTATACAATAAGATATACCGCTTATTGTATACCTGCCACTGATCAAAATACATGTGGCTCCCATTTTGTGCTTTCTAGGATACTGTAAGCAGAATGACACTTCATTAGAAAGCCCCAAACCATGTAATGTGCTCATGGAACAGCCCAGTCCTTCGATCCCCAGTAAGTTCATTGCTGTCTGACTCTTGGGTGTCTCCACTTTTTTTCCACCTGAATCACAAGTGTAACCAAGTTGGAAAATTCCTCTGAATCCTGACACTGTATGATGTACAGGCCATGTGGTCTGGGTAGATAAAGCCCTGTGTTAAGTCCTGAAACAAACCTGGCACGTGACTGAGCATGATCTTCTACCTACAGATGCATTTAGGTTACTGCCCCTATTTCTAGCAGTTGCACAGCCTGCAAGATGGGATTGATAACAAAATTTATAATTTTGTGATAGCATTACCATCAGTAGGACACTTCTAGAAAATTACTCCAACATATAATTTTGTCAATTGTTTTATATAGGCCTGTGAACTTAAATGCCAATGTTGAACTTGGTTTACATATATTAAATACTTCCTATTTCTGGGTTTAAGTTAAACTCACACTTTTCAGGACCTGGGAGCCCTAGAGAGTGAATCATTAACTCTGCATAAAGGTCCAGAACATTCGCGCATGCGCACACACACACACACACATTCTCCAGCATGATTAGGAAAATGGAAATATGATGAAGTGCAGAATTCTGGCTTAAATTCCAAAATTCTCCCTTCCAAATGATTTCCTATTAGCCACATGTTTTGAGAAATGTCCATTAACTTCCCAGGATAGACTAAACTCTATTTTCTAGCCTGACAGAAAAATCACCGGAGGGGCACCTGGGTGGCTCAGTCAGTTAAGCGTGCAACTCTTGATCTCACCTCAGGTCATGACATTATGGTTCGTGAGTTAGAGCCCCACTTTGGGCTCTGTGATGACAGTGTGGAACCTGCTTCGGATTCTCTGTTTCCCTCTCTCTCTCTGCCTCTCACACCCCTCATCTCTCAAAAATAAACAAACATTTTTTAAAAAAGAAAGAAAAAATGCTGGAACAAGGCACCATCTGTTTTTCTATGGGTACGACCTTCCTTAAGGAAGTGTCACATGAGCACAGTGTATTTATTTGCTTTGTGAACAAGAGATGACTACACCTCTAACAGGAAGGTTTAAATGCACTCCATAATTTCTCTGCCCTTGGTGAGGGGAATACCTGCACATACAGTGATGGTGTCCAGACTAGTCGCTGTGACCTCATAGCCATTTCATAGAAACCAACCCATTCAAGGAAAAATGACTCAACAGAAAAAAAGATCAGGTCAGTATTCAGGGCTCAAGGTCACATTTCTACAAACACCTGCTTGTTCTCAGATAACACCTGCTCAGAATCTCAAACAGAAAAGGGCAGGGTTCTATCAATAAAGACTTCTGCTGTAGGCTACAAAGGGAGGCCCAACCCTCTTGGTATGGTGAAATGGAGATAATAGGTGGTAAAACTCCAAGAGTGTCCTAAAGGACTGGTTTCCCCAACATGGAGATTGGATGGCAGTCAGAGCAAGTTTTAGGTACCCCTACAGCTTGTACTAAGATACACATTGAGAATGACCAGAGCACCACCCAAAGGGCAAGTTACGTCAACTGAACTGAGTAAGTTCCTAGGTGGGAAAATACCTGGAGGAAATCACCATTCAATATACAGTATCTCTTTTCTCTGTTATTCTCACACAGCAAACAACTATTATTATAGCTTTCAAATTCAAATTATAACTCCAAAGGACTCCTATGAAGAGAGCATGGGTTAAAAGACACCAAAAAAGGAGTCTCAGGATACCCAGCTGGCTCAGTCAGTAGAGCATGTGACTCTGGATCTTGGAGTTATGAGTTCAAGCCCCACATTGGGTATACAGATTACTAAAAAAAACAAAACAAAACAAAAAAAAAAAACCTTAAAAAAAAAAAAAGAGTCTCTAAGTCTCCTGCCTTCTCTGTTTTACATACTGGGCTTCTCAACATTCTTTTAGTCTCATCAAGGTGTGGAAGATTAAAGATGGCCACAAATCTTTGCTATTCCTCCCATTGAAAGGTAAAATTTAACCCCCTCCACTCAAACTAGCAGGGTCTGTGATCCACGGCAACCTGGAGAATATGGCAAAAGTGACACTGAGCCAGTGTTTCAGGCCCAGGCCTTAAGAGACTAGAAACTTCCATTTCAGTCTCATAGAACACTTGCTTCTTTAGTTTTGAGTCAGGCTTGGACTACAGAATTGCCAGCTGCCTTGATATGGCTGACTCTATGTGAGCAACAATATCTCCCAAGCTTCTCAAAGCCACAGAGAGAATAAAGGGGGAGTCTCTGGTATCAGAAACCCCCTAGGATACATTAAGCAGAACTTACTAAGAGGCTGACACCTTCACAGACTGCCATGACATGGCAGCATGCTCTTGTCCTCGTGAGTTGATTTCCATAGGATTGTTGGGATGAGATGAACAAGACCACACCCAGGGGCTGAACTGAGTGATACAGATTATGAGGAAGCTGAAAGGGACTGGAGTCCCCATGGCTAATTGTGCAAAAAGGTTTCTTAAAAGAGTATAATATGCCTATACTCTTGGGTAGGGCTGGGCAAGAGGGAAATGAGTGAAGATAATTATATCAACAAAGACATGCCCCTAAGAGTAGATGTGGCTTATCTTATCCTAATCACCTTTCCTCATTCTTGATGAATAAGCATAGCCCAAGATCAAATATATAGTAGGTATGCAAGAAATGAGACTTGAATCTAGAACCGAACTGAAATTGACCCCTACTCAATACAAAAATAACCCTAAAATCCTGACCACAACTGAATGAAGGACCAGATCTTCCTGCCAGTCCATTAAATTTAAGTAGGGGCCTCCAGTCTGACCTGTGAGGTATTTTCACCGGGGCAAATTGAAGTTGATTGCCTTGCAGTTAAATGTCAGCCTAGGCTAACCTGATGACATAGGGAAAGTTTTTCTTGGCATTCTCCCTTCCTACCCAGGCCTGGATCCTCCCTTCCCAAGGCTACCTTCTCTGGATCCATATGCCCTCCTCTTCTGCCTTCCCAGGGATTCTATCTGTCAATTTTTCAACTTCATTCCCATATTTAATTTAAACTTCCTCTTCCCTATCCCTCCAGGCCCTGACTGGAGCTCAACTCCAGTAGTGCAGAGCCGAGAGAAGGTCTGGCCTGGCCTGGCCAGTCCTCTAGAAATATACCCCAGCCTTCCCTCTTATGGGTGCCATCATTCCAGGGTGGGGCAGTAAAGAAAAAAAAGGGAGGTCCACTCCTAATTAGGCTGAAAGACTTTACAGTCACCCTTCTTGTTGTTCAGAAATGTTAGGCTATCTCACCATCTCTGGGTTCACTGAGTTTGGATGTTAGCATCAACCTGCCCCACTGACATGGGGTGGTCCCCAAAGAGCTCCCCAGGGTGATATTAACACATAATTGTGGCCATATATTTTTAATTTCTTAATGTTTATTTTTGAGAGACAGAGAGACAGCGCATGAGCAGGGGAGGGGCAGAGAGAGAGGGAGACACAAACTCTGAAGCAGGCTCCAGGCTATGAGCGGTCATCACAGAGCTCAATGCAGGGCTTGAACTCAGAACCATGAGATCATGACCTAGACTGAAGTCAGATGTTTCATCAATTGAGCCACTCAGGTGCTCCCATATTTTCTGATTAACACCAACCACATTCCTCTAAAGCAGCAGTGTCTGGAAGTTAGTACCTCCCACTATCATCAACCATCCATGGACAGCCAGGAGATCCATAGCAAAGGCAGGATCTATCTTCTGTAGCTTTCAGGAGTAGCAAGGGAGAACTTCATACACACTGCCTTTTCTCACAGCCGTCTCTGCTCTCCTGGCTCTTACCCTGGGGAAGTGGAGTAATCAGGCTTGTTCTCTGAAACCACATCTCCCTGTAAGGCTATGGAGAGATGGCCACCACAGGTGCATTTGTCATAAGCCTTAAGCCCTTGTTACAACCTCTAGGACCACAGGAAACAGCACACTGGTCAACTGTTGACATTTTATATATATATTGGACTTCTGAAATGTATCTGAAGAATCCCTCAGCTGAAGAAGTTTGAAAAATGCTGGTCTCTACCATTAAAGCCCAGCCCTTAATTCTATGGACTGTGTTGTTTCTCACAGTTGTAGTTGTTTAAGTCATACTTCTCTGTGCTCTAGGGAAGAGTCCTGTCTTGCTCATCCTGCCCCAGACCTTGCCCCTTGCATGTGTCTTGCACTCCAACATCCAGGAACGAACCCATGGATGAACATGCCGCTCACCATCCCCTGACTACTTGCTATATGGATCTCAGCAGGGTCTTGCTAACAGCATATTGGAAATGCAGCTTTCCTGGCCCACATGGACAGGTTTTTGTCTATTTTCATCCTTTCCCTGCTCTGTTTAAATATGGTGTCTGTGACTGAGTTTCGTGTTCCGGAGGCATGCGGTCCAGAGAGAAGGAGCCAGAGTTGCTTCTCTGCCTTGGCGCTTAGGAAAGAGCAAATGGGGCTGCCACCTGCCCGGTCTGGGGATGGTTCCAGAATGGCTCAGGTTATTCACAGCACAGATCCACCCGGGGGTAAAAATACCATCCCAGAAGGACTCTCCTTCTAGCCACAAAAATACCTATATGGGTAGAGAGAGACTCAAAAAATGACACAAGGTTTAGGAGAAATCATCCCCTTGGAAAAGAAATAATTAGTATTGGTCTTACAAGACAGAAGATAAAGAGATCCAGGAGGAAAGAATGAGGGCAGCTCAAGAAGGATATAGACTAAAGATATAGCAAGAGAAATATGGTTTAGACTGTAGGAAATACTTCCTGACCGTAAGACATAGGAAATCTTTACAAAGTGTCTCCTTGGGACATGTAAAATAGAAGATCAGCTCTCCTTTGTGGGGCCTGCTATGAAGCAAAGGGTTAAACTGGGCAATTCTACTAAGTTCCCACCAGCCTTGGGCATTTACAGTGTTAGAGAAGAGCTGGCTTCTTCAGTAGAAGGTATATCCTCTGCAAGCTCTTTGGCTGTGTGTCCCTGTATGAGCTACATCCTTTTAATTTCTACAACCGCTGTGCTCCATACCTGAGCCCCAGGGGTGCATAAAACGAAGATTTCTCCATCTTACGGGTCGCTATCACAGTCTAAATCCCTCCCCTCCACCTTTCTCTACCTGCCTTGGAACCAGGCTCTCTCTCTGAGCTGACCTCATTCTAGCCCTTGTATGCCATGAGAGGGAATTTCCACATTTTACACCCTAATTTTGGAAGTGATATTCCTGTGGATCATTACAATCTCTATATTGGCTTTGACTTGGACTTGAATCCAGGGACAGAGGAGCACCCAGAAAATCTATCCTCAGGAGTCAAAGAGGGTTTTATCACCAGTGTGTCTGTATTTCTAACTTAACTCTTCAGGGTGCCGGCCCTTTCAGAGAGTGTCCATCCTGCATCTGTTATCAGCAATATGTCTTCTTTAGCTCTCTGAAGTCATTCTGAATCTCCATGTAAATCCAAGGGAAAAAAAATAAAGAAGTGTCCAAATTCTCAAAAAGGTAGTAGAAAACAACCAATTTGCTACAATCCAAAAACAAATTACTGTACCATTGGGTGGTTAATGTTTAAAATAAACTAAAACATTCCCCTCCATGCCAGGCTGAGAAGCAGTTCTGGCTCCTTCCCTTGGACTGCATGCCTCGGGGACATGGAACATAATCCAGAAACCATATTTAAGCAGAGCATGAAATGGATAAGCAGAGACAAAAACCTTTCCATGTAGGAAAGGAATATTGTATGGAACGTATAGAGTATAAACCTACAAATTATTCAGAAACAGTTCGATCATGCATTCCAAGGTATGTTCATTTCTCAGGTTGGAGCTTTATGATATTTTTTATTGTGAATACACATTTGTCTCTTCATAAGTGTTAGATGACACAAAAAATCCAAATGCTAAACAAACAAACAAACAACAACAAAAAAAAAGGAGGCACTTAAGCCATAAAACCTATGGGTAAAACCGTTCAGCCAGTAAGCACTCTTAGCAGCAGAATCCCTTCAGCTCAAGAACATGTTCTTATTATAAGTAACTCAGAACTGCAGCTAGAGATGATACAACAGACCAGATGAAGGGGATGGGAAGGGAACAGCTCATAGCTCCCAAGGATCAATACATGAAAACAGGGTCACATAGTGAAATGAACTAGTTTCTGTTCTTGCGGAAAGTTCCATGATTCTTCCTCTTTTTGTCCCACCTGAGAAATTAACTCTAGAACAAAGTATTTCAAATATCAAACTAACTAGAACAGCTGCTGCCACTTCCTCTGCTTTGGGAGACCCTATCAAGTTCTAGTTCCAAATCAACACAAGGCAACTTTCTGGCAACATCTTAAAATAAAGCTCTTGGCTCTTAGTAAATAAAAATAATGAGGATAATAAAAGTAATGAGGGGGGCACCTGGGTGGCTCAGTAGGTTAAGCATCCAACTTTGGGTCAGGTCATGATCTCACGGTTCATGAGTACAAGCCCCACATTGGGCTCTGTGCTGACAGCTCAGAGCCTGGAGTCTGCTTCAGATTTTGTGTCTCCCTCTCTCTGCCTCTCCCCCACTTACGATTTCTCTCTCTCTCTCTCCCTCCCTCTCTCTCTCTCTCTTCACCCCTCTCTTAAATACAAATAATCATTAAAAAAATTAAAGTAATGAAAGCTAATACTATAATAAATTTCATGTACCAGACACTGTTCTAAGTGCCTTACCCCTGATTCTCACAACAAAGTGATAATGGAGGTACAATCACCACTCCCATCACCTGGACAGGGGAACAGTCCGCTCCTCTGGCTGAAGGACCCTTATGAGCTCTTGGAGAGAGTGCATATCTCTTCCCAACTTCCGGAGGAGGAGGAGGAGGAGGAGGAGTAATAATAATAATCACTAAAACTTACTGAAAATCAAATGTGTCAGGCAAAAAGTGCTTTAGTGCTTTATCTCAATCAGTCCTTATAATAAATTTAAAAACTAAACATTACCCTCATTTTACCTGGTAGGCAATTGATGCTCCAAGAAGTTTAAAAATAATAGCCCAAGGTAAGAAACCTATGGCAGAACTTGACCTTTAATCCAGTTTGCCTGTTGTCAAAATCTTGGCTCCTAACCCTTCCTCCCTTCTGGGTACTTCCCACCTCTAGATTACTAGTGGTTGCCACCAAAACCCAGCCTCTAGGGCTATTTTCATCAAGTATGAAAGCCCTTCCTGAGGCTGAAGATGGTCAAGTGGATTGCTCCCAGAGAGCCCTGTGGCACCGTTGCCATCCGTTGGCCTCAGCCACAGCTGTGGTTTCCAAAGGAAACAACTCATCCGGCCGTTGGTCGCACCTGTCACTCACTGGAACCGGGACTTGCATCAGAACACTGGGGCCCCACAGGGAAAGAACAGCAGTTCCATCAAACCGATGGCATCAACACAGGTCACTGTGGGATTTGTGAGCCTGCTTCCTTACATCTGAGATCACCTTCACTGTATTCTACTCCCCCTGCTTCAGAAGGTCAGAGAGAACACCACTAGACCTTGGACATTCTATATCTGTGGAGACACCCCATCACGTACACAGGGTGGGATACTGGCAAATCAGCAGGCATGATCTAAATTAGGTGAAGCACCTCCAAGCTTCCTTTGATTAAAAAACAAAGAAATTGGAAGTTAGTGCTAATGAGAAAAATCGAAACAAGAGAGACCAACAAATGACCATAAAAACTGGGGTCTTTCCAGAAGTCCTTGAAGGAGAAACAGGCACGTGGAACCTTTAGACACTGGGAAGCAGCAGGAGTTTCACAACAACACAAGAATAAGGAAATTCTCAAGGCTTTTTTTCAGGAAATTTATGATGGTGGCAAATTCAGGGAAAACTAGAATGAATGTTGTCAATTTGATTCAGTTGATTGCAAAATGCTGTAAACATTAACAGAGCATCAGCAAAGCATTTACCACAAAATGTAGGGAGTGCATGCGAGAGTTATTGTACCTGTACCTTCTTAGACTCCTGCCGAGGAGCCAAGCCATATGTGCTTGGCACCCTTAAATAACAGGAAAGGCTGGCACGTGAGGAAGTGCTAGGATGAGTGGTGAATTCCGTGAAAAGCAGAGAACGGAGGTATGTGCGTGCTTAAGATGGGAAGAAAACTCTTTGTGGGTGATGCAGAATTTGGTCTGGAGCCCAGAACTGGTTCTGTAGACTCTAGCAGTCAAATCTTCTCTCCCTAACCATAGCCTCCAAATGTACCCGCACAGGTACTGGGAGAACCAATAGTTATGCTCTAAGCCTGAATTACTTTTGTTCTGTGACAGGTGGTTTCCAACACCACCTTCTTATGGATCTCTGCATCCCTTGCAGGGCTTAGACTTCCCATGTGGATACAGAAAATGTTTAGTCTACACCCTATAAGCTGCATCAGCTGCTTTGCCATGTGATGGTTTTCTGGGGGTCAGAACTCAAAAGGTGAGTGAAAGGTGGGGGTAATTCAGTTACCAGGATGTCAGTTCTTTTCAGTTGGGAAATTTTCCAAAACCAAAGGAAAACTACACATAAAAGAAATAAAGGAACTTCATTTTTTATCTTGGAACTATAATCACTGAGATGGATTTGGCCAAGGTACCAAAGCACCAATACCTTGTCTACCTTTGTGTTATTCAAACTATAGAGAAGACAAAGTGACTTTTAAACTCTTCCTAGAAATAAAAATGGCATTGGGGTCCCAGTAATCCAATATCTTCCTGTCACTGAGTCAACGACTACCCTCCATCATCCTTGATGGAGATGGAGAGTGTAAGCTGCCTACAGATGAAAATGTCTAATGACTTCAGAAACACCAGGTTAAGATGTCTTCCCCAATAACCTCTTCTTCGGTCCACATATTTAAAAAGCACCCTCACTCTATTAGATTACTGATATGAACCCCAAAGCCCTAAAAACAGTCTGATGCATCCCATCGTAAAGTGCTTTCTTGACATGCTCTGAGTCTACCTGAGGATAGCAATACAACTCTGACTAAAAAAACCCAACGTGTTGCTTTCTCCCGTGTGGCATTCATAGGCCTCTCCTGAGCATCGGCTGATCATCTTTTCTTTGGAAGAGTGTGGTGGTCTGACTGACCCAGTAGAATATCAGCTCCCCAGAGAAAAAACTCATCCTCCAGATTATCTCCTTTAGCGTCTTCCATCATCAAGCACAATTCCTGGCATGCTATAGGTGCTCCCGAAATCTGTGTTGAATTAACCAACTGCAAGCACTGTCAAACAAAAAGCATCATGGCCAAACCAAAGGCAAGACTGAGGTTCTGGGAGGGGGTTTAAGTCAGGCACCCCCAGATGTGCTGGGGGTCTTTCTCTCTTTGAATTCTCTGTCTACCTATCAAGCTTTCCCTGCCAACAACCCAACCTTAGACTTCAGTCAGGAAGAACTAAAATGTCAGCAAGCTAAAGGCAGACTAGGACCTTCCTCATCCCTAGAACACAGCACCATACTTGGCGCTTTGTTGAGGCTCAGCAACATTTCCTGAACAGAACTGAAAAACAAAACAAAAAATCCTTCACATTCCTCAGAGGCATAAAAGCCAAGGACAATAACTTGTATCCCAGAACAGGTGGACCCTTACCACTAGATGTCCTGTGGCCTCTTCTGGGACATGAAAAGTCAGCATGAACAAGTCAGAGCTCCACACTCAAACGTCCTTAACAAACAACCCTGATGCACAGCTATGAAATCCAATGGACAAACCACATTAAGTACGCAAGTGCAGAGCCAACTACAGTTCAACTTCTCATCCTCCACTTCCACTACTATCTTGGGCCTGGACTTGTTTTCTGAAAGTCCCAATGCCAAAGAGGAGCTCTAACAAGGAAGCCTCAGGGACTCCTAAATAGGAAAGCAAGATGCACTGGATGCATCTCCTTTAGGTCACTGGGAGCAAGGGCTCTCTACCTGGAGGTCATCACCATGATTCATAAGGCCCATGAACTGTCTGAAATTGCTTTATGTGTATATGCATTTTCCTGGGAAGGGCCATATCTTGCATGAGTTTCTCAAAGGGATTTATGACCTGTGTAAAAGGTTAAAAATCAGGAATTAAGCAGCTTATGCATTTTAACTTCAGTCAAAATCATGTGCTGGGTAATAGGCTCAAAAACATTCTAGGTTAGAAAGGCAGCATGGGATAACAGAAAAAGCACAGAATTTATCGAGTCTGACCCATTTGAGGTTGAGTTCCAACTCTGCCATTTACCAGCTGCCTGACCTGCGCAGGTTACTTAAATCATCTGAGTTCTTATATTATGGGGTCAATAATACCCACCTTCCAAAGACCACTGCCACAGAGAAGGCACTAAGTAAATGCTAATTCCTTTCCTCTCTTCATTAGTGTTCCTCCCTCCCTCTTTCTCTCTTCCTTCCTTTCCTTCCTACCATCCCCCTCCCTCCCTCCTTCCTTCATCCCTCCCTCCTATCTTTTCAACAGCAAGCACTAATACTTTGAACAAATGTCCCTTCCCAAAAGTACAACTCTGTCATCTGACATAAATAAATGGCAAGTTGACATTCTATTGCATGGCCTGACCAATATTATCCTTTTACTGAAAAAATACAGCATGCAGGAATAGTTTTTTGCAACGTGAACAATATTGAGCAGTAAAACTTTTCCTCCTCTTGTTCTTTGTTATTTTATATAAGCCAAACCCAGGAACCTAAAAATTACATGGAGACCATAATCCCTAATGACAAACAGTGAGAAGTGTACCAAGAAGTGGAAGGAATGAGAGGAGTTTACTACAATTTTTGAAAATATGCGCATCAAAATCTCCTGGCTTCACAAAGAAAGATGCTATACAAGCAATTCTAATAATACAGCTTAATACGTCCCAGAGTCACAATTTCTGGGTGCCTTCACAACCCACTAGTTTGTGTAACAGTTACTAGGAATACTTCATATCGTTCTTGGGGAGAGTCTGGCGTTATGGATGCTTAAAAGTTTCACTACATGAGTCATGTAAGACTCTCTTCTCTGTCCCCTCCATCTGTGGAGTGAGGAGGAGAGAAAAGAACAGGGGATGAAGCCAGGGTAACCAAGGATGGAGGTTGGGACAGAGAAATGGTGAGATTTCACAGCTTGCCAAAGATTATAAAAGTCCAAAGGTTGACTTTTTGGCATCAGCTTTACCCAAGTGGAAAATTCCCAATTTTCTCTACTTGGTCCTTTCTCTCGGAGGAAATGCATGGTTTCGTCAAACTCAAGTAAACGTATCTTCCTTTCCTAAATTTCATGTGCTGGATTCAATACTAATTTACATCCACATTTGTGCCAGAGATCTTAAAAATCTGCTGTTATTTCCTTCCCAAGCTGTAGGGTGGGGGTTGGGGGGGGCGGTGCGGAGGAGCCGAGTTGAGCATGAGGAGGAAAAGGAGAGAGGGAATGTGGCTGGAAAAGTGAGGAGGGAGAAGAAAGAAAAACTTCACCTGGTAAGCATTTTCCATACTTAATAATTTGATTTTGAAGGCTAGTCATATCAAAGAGCAAAATATTCAATATTGTTAATTCAGTTTTGCAAAATATATTCTTAATTTAAAAATGATTTTGCTCCGGGTGGTAGTGCAGTAATAAAGCAGTTATTGACCAGATCTTATTGATTGTAGAGTCTGCGGGCAAAGAGCACTGACCTTGCTCACACTCTTATTGCTTCCTCCCTCCCTGGCCTTCTTCATCTATGCTCGCTCAATAATATATTATTAATATATATTTTTAGCAAAAACTGTATGTTACAAGGTTAAGGGCTTCTTAGTGATTTTTTTCAAGCTACTCTCTGCCTGTGGGGTGTTAGGGGAAGAATAAACTTCGTAACTGAGTGTCTGGATATCAATGACTTTCCATGGAAATACTTTACCCGCTCACCAAGAAGCATGTTGTCATTGTCCACTTTTTTTCCATCACATAGGACAGAAAGAAAAAACTCCACAGGGCAAAGGGTGCTGCAGCAGTTTAGGCAATGATGTGCCTATGGAGAGGAAACCACACCATGGCTGTAAAGACCAAATTCAGGACATAACTGCATTCCTCCCAGAAAACGAGCTCTCAGCCCAAGGAAGAGAAATCTGTAATCATACTAAATTCAGTGATCAGTGGTGTCCAAATCCTTCTGCTCCTTCTAATAGCTCTTTCCTGAGCCTTTCTCCAACACCTCCACAATCATCTTCCTTATAGCAAAATCAGATATGATATGCAGTGATTGCTTACTTTTAGCATTTGCACATAAACTCTCTTACATATCTGTCTGGTTTTTTTTTTCCAGGTTGATCTTATTTCTGTAGTAAATGTATAAGTCTTTTGAAGACAAACACTATGCCATATGTTCCTGTAATATCCCTTCTAGGACCTGTTATGTGCCAGGTTCATAGCAAGCACGCAGTTAATAATTATCAAATTGGAACATAAATGATGCACATCTCTATTAAACTCCCTTTCAAAGAAAGCAAGAACATAGAGCATGATAGAGATGTTTGCTTCTGCCCTTTACCCTGGGAGCCCCTCCAATCTTGTGGTTTGCCTACCTCCACATGTGCACCAGGTGAGAGATGGAAAAGCCAGGTACTATTGAGTTTGAGGAATATCACAGAGAACTACCCTGAACTATTGCGTCATGAAGTAGAATGTTAGGGCAATTTGTTTTCATGACATGTATGAAGAAAGAGAAAAGAACAGTGATCACACCTCATGAACACCGAATTCAGAGACACTAGCTGATCTCCAAGCTCATGGAGACATCAGGACTGAAAACGAATGCACATGATGGTCACTTGCCACTTCTGACTTTGTGTCCCCACCCACATCTTGGAAGAACATGGTTCTTCCTCAGGCAGCAGAAGAGACAGTTTAGGGGGGAAAAAAAGCCTGCTGGGTTTCTCTGATGCTCTTCACACTATCACCATTCCTGAACTCCTCTTTCTACAAAGAAGTCTATCCAAAAATCCAATATTCATAAAGGACAGCAAAGATGGAACAGACTCAGGATCTCTTATTTGCTGCTGGTTTCAACTGCTCACTGAAAGGGGACAGAGAAGAGGACACCCATGATGCAACAGTGGAGCACCGTGGTCTAGTAAACACAACCCAGGAGAGCACGGAGGAACGCTGGGCTCTACCCACCAGCTGTGTGGTCACTGGCACACTACACATCCTGCAGCACCCAGCAGGCATCAACTGCTCACTAAAGGAGCTTAACAGTAAAGAATGCATGAAAGCACTTTCTACAAAGATGTGGGAAGGACAAGGGAACCAAGAAAGAACAGCAAAGGGGCTGCTGGCAGCAGGAAGTCTTTCACATTGCCAGGTCTGAATGGGGCAGGACAGAGGAAAAGGCCTGCAGGGAAAGGGTGGCAAGTGTAGGTGTGGCAAAAAGGTTGCCACAGAGGGATATGGGCACTGCCAACCCGACACAGCCAGGCATAAACCCCAACCTCTGCCTTCTGGTGCCTTCTAATCTCATGTCAGAGCCAGACGACAAGAGAGACTAGATGATGGGGGTCTTTTGAAGTCAGCCAACCAAGGCAAAGAGGAAGGCAAAGCAGGATGGGGAATGACCTGAAAGAGCAAACCAAAGTATATAGTCCCATCTTGTGCTTCATTTTCTCCTTCGTCACACAAGAATAATTATGTAACCGTACCCACCACACAGGGTCCTCTTAAGGACTGCATGTAAGCATAGTTGTGAATGCACTCTGTTAAAGTTTCCAACCTGCCACAGACGCTGTGTTGGTGACGCACCCCCTCTGCTCTCTGTGGAGTCCTCTCCCTGTGCCCACGCCCAGGCCAGGGGGGCCCCCCACTCCCAACCAGAGCCAGAATGATGTGAACAGAGCTGCACAGGGCTCTGCAGGTGGCAGGGAGGCGGGGGGAGCTGCACACGCAAGGAAATAATAGAGACTGGATTGTTTATGCTTGTGGGAAAGGGCGCATGAATATGGATAAAACCCTGTGCGCATTTTGCTAATTACCCAGCATCAGTGTTAAAGGAGGAAAGAGCCCACTGCAGATTTTCAAGCCAATTCCACCCCGCCAAGCACACCCCCACCTATGTACACACACAAATCACCGCTGCCGCCACCACCACTACTACCACCATTTTGTCTCCTCTCACGTACGTAACTGACAATGCTCCCCTGAATAAGAACCACATGAACCCATTTGAATTAACTCTGAATTGACAGAAGATTCCAACTCCGCACCATGCCAGAAGGCTCAAGGAAGAAAGTATCATCCTGTGACCCTAACTGGCAGGAGCTTATTTCCTATAATATCCAAAGTCAAAACAACCTGATAGCTCCACAGACAAAGGCATGAGGTGAATCAAGGAGGGAAGGGAGGTAGAGAGACAAAGAATCATACTTAGGTAGAGCCCTTTCTTTGGGAAACCAAAATTATGGCTGAAAAGAAAAAAAAAAACCCAGTCTCTGGCTCCAGTCTCAATTAAGACCTCTTTCCTTTCTTTACTAAGGGAAGAAAAGATGATGAGCTCAGCCTTTGTTTCCCGGTGGCTCCTGGGCTTTTCCTAGACAGCCAGCTCCAGGAAGATGTCTGCCAACTCATCCTTGAAAATCAGCAGGGATGGGCTAGTTGGGAAGAGTGCTCAGGGAAAGGGCTTGTTCCGGATGGAGGCACTTGGAGGGAGGAACTCAAACCAGCTGGTTTTGGTCCTGAAGTCCATCACCAGGCTGCCAGGGAACATGCTCCCTTTGTCTCAAGATCAACCAAGCAAAAGGTGATCAATAAGCACTGCCCTGAGCTACATGCTTCGGGGCAGTAACAAAGACATCATCTTTTTATAGCATTCCTTACATTTGTTCTCCTCTGCAAGAAAGGCAATAGCAGGTGCACTAGAAAGACACTGGCCCACATGTCTGGAGACCTGGATTCTTATACTGGCTCCGTCTCATGTAGCTGCGTGATTCTGAGTAAGGCGTTTAGTCCTTCTGGGCCTTGGACCCACAGTTCTCTTCATTGGAAAAGTTAAGAAGTTTGGACTAAAGAACTGACAGCTCCAAGCTTCAAAAACCATAATGAACAAAAAATTGATTAAAAAGATTGAGCTCCTTTAAAGTGCCAGCCACTATTTTACATACTTTTCCTCAATATTTCTCAGTGACCTTGTAAATTTGATATCCTCATTTCACAGATAAGAAAACTGAGACCCAGGGTAGGTAAGTCATTTTCCTGAGGTGATGGGGATTTGAGCCCGACAACAGCATAGTGATTGTGTAGCGTATCAGTGAAAAGCACGAACTTTCCACCAATATGTTATTTTATCTAGACTCCAGAGTCAAAACTTTGTAGTCCAGTGTTTCTTCCACCACATCAAACAGCTCTTGTCAGTTTCCAGGAGGAATTCTTCCATCACTAGATCAGTCTCAGAAGAACCAAAAAGGGGCAATTATAACCTAAAATTTCCAAACAAATTCTGATAGATACCCCATCTTCAGTGTGCTGATTAGGTTAAAATGGAACTCCTGGGTGAAAGCTGGTCTCCAGTTCAGGCATAAATATTGTATACAATAGATGTTCAATAAATATGGCATATACATTGCACATAGCAGCTGTTCAAGAAAGGCTTAGCATACTGCTGAGTATACACTAAGTGCTTCATAGAATCCTGGCACCTAGATGAGGAAACATGGCAGAGACCATAAGTTGGAATGGATGGAAAAGTTATCCAAACAGCATCAAAGAACAAAATAAGAGAATAAAATTCAGAATCCAAAGACATTGTATCATCAACGCTGGTAGCTTTAACCCATAGTATTATCCCTCCCCTAACTCTCCCTTGCCCACCACTGCCCCATCCAGAGAAACCCTTCCAAAGCACCCAAACTGCCTCCATGTGCCAGATGGGAAAAACATCTTCTAAAAGCTAAGTCTTCCTGGGCCTAGACTTACTGCCATATTTCTGCCTTGGACTTTGCATGTAACTTTTTAGCAGGGGAGGTGGGAGCTGATTGGATTATAGGAATACAAATGGATTAATTTGGGGTGGATTAGATACATCACAAAACATAAGTTTGACTTGCATTAACATAAAAATGTCATAAAAATGTAGATGCTGAGGCAGAGCTTATTTGTGATGCTGCTAATGCATTGTTACTCCAGCAAAAGATGTACACAATATTTACGCTGTATCTGACCACATAAAACATGTCGTATACATATGCAATTTTTCATTATGTAGAGAGAAAAGAGCCAGAGGGCCCTTCAGAATTCCAATTCTTGAGCTTCTGACTTTCCCTTCTTTTTTTAATCTTTTTTTCTTTATTTTCAAGAAACAAATACAGTTTTAAACCATCATTACTGTATTTTGAACAGTTAATATTTCATATCGTGACATCTCTATTCAGAGGTAACAGGTTTAGTTGATTACTATTTGTTTATAGAGCTGAAGAAACCTGCAATCACAGGGAACATAGAAGGATTGCAATTAGATCTATTGGCTGAGAGCTGCACCTTGCTGACCCGCGGTTAAGTGGTTAGCGCTATCAGAGAGAAAATGCCTACTGGCAGCTGGCACATCTGCACATAATAATATGGGCAAAACTGACACGGCCACTAAAGGCTGCTGCTCTCCTCTTTACCCAGAAGCTGAAAACAGATCATGCTTTTTAATAGTGCATCAACACATTTCTTCTGAATTAGCATAATCATGTGAGTTATGGGAGGAAGTGAGTACATCTTGTCTAAGCTGCTATGAATTCTTCAAATTATCCAAATAAAAAGGAACTTCCCCCCCACAAACCTGACTCAATACTCAACTTCTAGTTTCTTAAAAAGCAAAAGGACAGGGAGAGAGCAATAGAAGAAAGAGAAGGAATTACTTTAAGTGTTCTTAGCAAAACACTAATTAATGTCCCATGTGTGACAGTTTGGACATACACCTCCTGAGGAAGGATGCTGGGGGAGGAGGGAGGAGTAGTTAACATAAATACACGACCTGGATTCTATCAAAGCAGAAATGATGATAATGATGTTATGATACCTGATTTTCAGTAAGAATTCATTACATGCCTGGCACCACATAAAGACTTTAGAGCCTCTACCAAGTCTTCCGGCCAACAATTCTATACCCAGGCCTCCCAGCTCATCACAGCCAATAGGCTGAGCAACTCAACTGGAGACTCTCTCTCAAGCACAGTGAGATGACCCCCAGAAAGTGAGCTGACCAAACTCGCATGCTGCTCTGGGACAAGAAAGGGTATCCAGGTTGTGGGTGGCCTTTGTTCTCCACAAGAGGCATGCAATTCCCAGGATTCACAGTTTCTCTCACTGCAGCCAATTTCCTGGAGACTCAGGCCACATCAGCATGTACAGGACCATGCTGAATATTAGAAAAAAGGCATTCACTCCTGACAGACTAAGTAGGATAAGGCAGCTCAATTAAGGGAAAAAAAATACAAGTAAAGCCAAAAGACAAAGGAAGAACTGGGAGAAAGTATTTTAAAAACATAAGAAGTTTTGTGTGTGTGTGTGTGTGTGTGTGTGTGTGTGTGTGTGTGTGNTGTGTGTGTGAGGTAGAGAGAGAGAGAGAGAGAGAACGAGAGAGAGAAAGAGAGAGAGAGAGACTGGTTGAATAAACTGATACAGAGGCACAGTGAAGTACTATGCACCTATTAAAAACAAGCTAGCAAAAAAGCAAGATCTTTATAAACCGATACGGGGTGACTTCCAATATACTGTTAAGTGAAAGAGATATATAATATAAAAATATAAAGAGAACATTCTGAAGGCTATTTTTTAATACAAAAATCCAGGAGGGAAATAAAGCATATCAGGGATATGTTTTTCCCCCAAAAAAAGAACAAAAGAAAGATAAATCAAAAAACAGTAAAATTGGCAACCTACCATTTCCCACTAAAAGGAATCAGTGCTCCTTGGAGAAATGGATGGTTACAGAGCTGGGACACAGAAAATACAAGATGACTCTGGAACATCCTCTTAACCCAGAAGAGAAGGAAGTGCTTTAAAAAATAATGGTGGCATGTCCAACAAAAACCACAGGAGCAACCTAAAGGACCTCCCTAATGGCCAATGTCTGATAATTTGAGTATCAAAATAAATAACAGATTATAACACATTGTAAAAAAGAATCTATGAGTCCATATTTACTATAAAGAGATGATAAGCAAATGATGGATAAAAGAGGGTTCTTACTTACAAGAAAATGCTGACTGATAAATATGGAGAAAGCAGTAGATGGGAAAATCACCATATTCAACCAGCAATGAGCAAGAACAATCAATGGGCATTAAATCTTGAGGTCAGAATTTCATGAATTACAAGAAATTTACATACTTAAAGTGTGTTCCCACAGAGAGTTTATTAGTTACAAGGGTAGACAGTAACTATACAGTGGAGAAACCAGACAATACCTTGATCAGATTATCAAAATTAACATCAACAATAAGGGTCAAACAGACATTTTATGTCTCCAGATGTGTTACACTGAGAATTACATAACATCATCTATGTAGGAATCTGGCCAAGAATGCATAACCTGAATCCAATCATAACCAAGTATCAGATAAACCCAATGAGAAATGTTCTATAAAATACCTGGTCTGTATTCTTCAAAAATGCCAATGTAATGAAAGACAAGAAAAGGTCAAAGCACTTTTACCAATTAAAAGAGAAAAAAAAGAGACATGACAACTAAATGCAATTCACAAGCCTGGACTGAATCTTGTACTTAAGCATAATGTAAAGGTAATGTAATATATATATGTATATATATAATGTAAAGGTAAAATCTAATATATAAAGTAAATATAATGCTATAAAGGACATTATTGATACAACTGAAAAAATTTGAATATGGACTATATATTAGATAAAAGCATTACTTTCCTGTTAAATTTCCTACTCTTGGATAACTTTATTATGGTTACAGAAGAGAACATCTTTGTTCTTAAGAAATATAAATTAAGATATTAAGGCACCTACTCGCAAATGATTCAGAAAGCGCTACAATAGACAGATATAAAACACATGTGCCAAACTGTTAAAAATTGGTTAAACTGGATAAAAGGTGTATGTGTGTATTATTCTTAAATAAATTTTATTACATAAATATTCTTAAACTTCTTATTTTTTTGTTTGATGTTATTTCAAAATAAGACATTTTAAAAATAAAATATGAAAGTGAAAAAAAAAAAAAAAAAAAAGAAGAGCACCCTAGGTAGTCCTATGCAAGCACTCATGCAGCTGAATTTCAGTACAACACGTCCCTTCAGCCAGGAGCCCTTGCCTAAACCATACATAGCAGCCTTGGGGTGAGGCAAGGCTTCACCCTTCCAATAAATCCCTCATCTGGGCTTCTCTGAATATCTCTGTCTTTCCAATCAAATGACCCCTGACCAGTTATTCCTCAACCTACCAGATGGAGAGAGAAGCATGCTACAGCCAGATTCCCATCTTCTTGTTCAAGGCCTTGATCTCATGGTTGCACATTTCTCCTCTACTCTGAGAACTTTTGATGTCTTGTTCATCCTTAAATCCCAAATGACTGACACACACAAGACGTTCAATAAATGTTTCAGTACTGAGAGGAGCTAGAGTATGTTGACTGTGGGGATTGATACTACCATCAGTCTAACAAGTCAAGGGTGCACACACCCCCAGCCTTCTCAGTTATGCTTATTCTAGCACTCTCTCCCTAGACAGGTGCCAGGAGAATGCTGGAGTGACAAGCACCAGCATTATGTCTCCCATGATGGCTTAGACACCTGATGGCTTAGACACTACTTTTGTAGATTTCCTGCAATTTACACTAAGCTTAGGGATAGAGTAGAGGCAGAAAAGAACTTTAACCCCACTGTAACTATTTACTCTAAACCTGGATAGCAAGCACATCAGTAAAATGGTTTAAGCTTTCTTAGAGAAGGAAGGAGATTAGCATCTTTGCAGATCCCTCCACCCAAAGAATTACTACTCCATAATTAAAAGGTGGGAGGGCTCCAGCTTTCACAGGCTATCAGGAATTTCTGAGTCCCAGGGTACCCAAGTGGTTCAGTTGGTCAAGCGTCCAATTCTTGATTTCAGCTCAGGTCGTGATCTCATGGTTCATGGGACCCCCGCATTGGACTCAGCACTGACAGTGCAAAGCCTGCTTGGGATTCTCTCTCTCTCTTCAAAATTAAATAATAATAATAATAATAAAAAAAAAATAAAGAACATGTGAGTCTTTCAGATTCTCACTCTGACCAGGTCTGACCTATGCAGATAAGAACCTGGACTCAAAAACCACCATACCTACAACTGCTCTCTTTGTCCCTTAGGAGCCAGACTGCATAGAGGAAGTAGAAAAAACTCAGTAACACACCACAAAAGTAAGCTTTTCCATCCAACTTAGGTCTTTCCTTGGAATTCCTTCCCAAGTTCTTAGTTCTGAGGTATGCAGAACTTAAAACAATGAGCAGTTAGAGTGAAGGAATGGTTCTTGGAGAAAAATCTGGAACTGAGAACACCAGAAATAACATGAGTCTACTCTAGTTCAATAAGGATGTCACTACAAATTTGACTAGACCAAAGACATCTAAGTCTACCGCCTAGCCTGGAGATAAGAGACAAGCAAATCTTAAGTCAAAATTCTCTTAGCTGAATCCAAAATATGGTTTTTCTATCACTATTTTAATCATTTTAAGTTACACAGGAGTTACTACTTGTGAAAGTAGATAAATGAGCTTCTAAAGACAGTTTGTAATCTATCTACATGCTGACCAGATGTTTTCCAAAGTCTAGAACCCAGAGAGTGAATCCAAATAAGGACACTACCGTGGTCTTAAAAAGTTGGGTTATTCAGAGAGCTCTGTCAAAATACCTGGTTACTACTGGGATGGTTTTAGGGGAAATTCTTAACTGAATGGAGAAAAAAAATATTTCCATGGAGCCTTTAATAGAACTGAAACCTCCTTGGAATACCTCTGCCACCAACTCTGGCTTGTCACCTGAGGGGGAGGAAACCCTCCACAGAATAAAGGAGTGAATAGACCCTAACAGTGATTCTAATGAAAAACTAATTAGGAATATAGCAAAGAGATTATTAATTCCTGCCAGAATCAAAATTACAGACCTTATCATATTGGAAACACGAGCAGTAGAAAAGAACTCTCAGACCACGCTTTAAGAATTGTCACCTGAAAGGGAGTAAATGATGAATTTGAATGCCCTGAAGGGAAGCGGAGACGGGTAAACCAGAAGGGTGCATGCTACAGCAATATCATGCCCAGACTTCGGAGAGGTCACCGGAGTGAGAAGTCATTACACTGTGTGTGTCACTCAGAGTCAAAGTGGGTGACGGGAAGAACTGAACCAGCTCCAAGCTACCACTGACTCAAGGCAGACTACTGAGGTATGTAGGGGGCAAGTGGGCAGAGGAAGCCCACACAGAAAGGAAAAGGAACTCCATTCTTCTACAAGGCATCAGAAAGTGTGCCTTTAATTCTGTCTTAATGTTCTCCCAGAGTTAAACTGAATAGGGTTTAGGGATTATTTTTTTTTAACTATAAGGAAATTTTGGAATTCTATGTCAAATGAGACATGAAATAAATTTTATGGGTTTTATTTCTAAGAAGGTAAAAACTTGGGCTGATTTGATTTAGTCCTTAGCCCAAGGACATGAACAAGAGAATTCCTGTACTGCAAATGGGCGGAGTGAGTTGTTTTTTTTTTTTAATAGTTTATTGTCAAATTAGTTTCCACATAACACTCAGTGCTCATCCCCAAAGTGCCCTCCTCCATGCCCATCCCCCCCCCCCACATCCAACAGTCCTCAGTTTTTGTCAGCATTCAAGAGTCTCTCATGGTTTGCCTCTCTCCCTTTCCCCCACCATTTGGGTGGAGTGAGTTCTAAAACCAACCTCAAGAGCCACTCCATTAGCCACAGAAAGCCAGCCGTCTTCAAGTTCGGACTGGACACTGAGGAAGGCTACGCTGGTGTTGGGTTCAGGCCTCTATAACGCAGCCCTTCTCTCCACTCTGTCCTCACATGCCTTGGAACACGTCTCTATTTCTTCAGATCATTTGCAGTCTCCTCTCTTCCCTTGCCCCCCATCAAGAGCTGGACAATGTTGTAATTTTCTGTTACTAAAATTTTTATTTCTCTAAAGTGGTCATAAATGCTGGCTTGATGACAATCCAGAAATACTCCATATACTAAACACAAAAACTCGCTATGAAAATTGCTTGGTTTATTTTTGTTTATGTTATTGAGTTCTTGCAAATGACACAGCTGAATGTTTATCCTACCATAAGGAAATGCATTTTGGTATTTGTATTTTTGTTTTTTGTTTTTTGGAAGTTTTTTTTTAGGTTTGCTTTAAAAGATAAGAGCAATAAAGAGGAACTTAAACATGTACACACCCATATCACACATACACACAAACACACACACACACGCTCACACATAATTCTAAATTTAGGGAAAAGTTATAGTATAACTTTCCAATATCTTCTGTTGTTCCATCAAGGTTAGAATACCTAATTCAGTGATATTAAAACACAAATTGAGATAGACTAGTCTCTCACCATTTTCTCTAGACTGCACCCAGACCTTTGACTAGGATGGCTGCAGGATACATAAGAGTTTTTATCCCATCCTCATGTGAGAGTTCTCCTTGAAAACTCCTGGCTGTAGGGGTAGCCCATCCTGGACCAGAATGGACAGAGACAAAGAGGCCCAGTGGGGAACAAAACAAAGGGACCACAAGAAAAGGACAGCCCTTGTTAATACCATTAAGTTATATAAGACTCCCAAAATTATAGTGGTAGTAGGCAATTTAACAAGATTTCATGGAGATTGCTGTGAAATGGCAATTAAATCTAAATGAATGAGTGAAGCAAATAATGGAGAAATACGATATGAGACATATGCATGTAAGATCCCTTATTTTGCAATCAGATATAATAAATGAGAGCTTTGGGAGTTGGACTCATAATCTGAATTATATACTTCCTGGCCACTGTCAGAAGGCCTGCCTGTCCTAGACCTCAATTGAACCATTGTTGGGACCCCATTTCTTCATCTCCTTGATGGTAAAATGAAATGAGTGAGTACCCGCATCATCATTTTAGTATCCTCTCTTACAACATCACATGGTGAACAGGTGCTACATCAGGTTATGTTTTTCTAAAAGATGTCCATTATTAGTCTCTAGCTCTCCAAACTTCACAACACTGGATGTTATAAAGAGATGGCTGCTGGGCTTCCAGAAGTTGACAAACCCATGGAAAAAATCCTAGTTGGATGCTTCTTCCTGGAAAGCAACATGCAACCAGGGCATGGAGGTCCCTTTTGAACATCTTCTAAGTAATAAAAATGTTTAATATGAAAACAAATAGACTTGGTAGGAAAAAAATCTCATTGGCCACAGATCTCAAAGAAAAAACATCAGCAAATGATAGCCCCACACACCCTATGAGCAGTTTCTGTCTTTCTGATGCCTAAGATTTTGGTCACGTGCTATTTTGGAACTATAAGTCCAATGAGACCATAAAAATTACTAAACACCATCATGTAGATTACAAAAAGTATGGGCTTCAGGTAGAACTGGGTTCAGATCTTGGCTCCTCCTTTCACTGGTGACTATGGGCATTACCTCTCTTTCACTCCCACCTTCAAAGTAGAGATAACAGTATCTACATCACAAAGTTACTATAAAGATTAAATGAAACCATGTGTGCAGCAGGTACCCAATAAGTATCTTCCCCTTACATAAGGCTAACAGAGCTTGTCTCTGGTAAGATCCTATGATTCCACGGA
Source organism: Crocuta crocuta (assembly GCF_008692635.1). NCBI lineage: Eukaryota > Metazoa > Chordata > Mammalia > Carnivora > Hyaenidae > Crocuta > Crocuta crocuta. The sequence goes on along the minus strand of NW_027530368.1, from coordinate 13,569,210 downwards.
CAACACTGATATAAACACTTGAGTCAGCACTAGCTGTCTAAGAAAAGGAATCAGGGATCCTTCTACAAAACAGTAAGTGAAGCACAAACTGTGGAATTAAGACACAGACATTCAGGGGAGTCTCAGTGGCTCAGTCGGTTAAGCGTCTGACTTTGGCTCAGATCATGATCTTGCAGTTTATGAGTTGGAGCCCTGCACTGGGCTTTCTGCTGTCAGCACAGAGCCTTCTTTNAAAATAAATAGCAAGTAAAAAAAAAAAAAAAAAAAAAAACAGACATTGAATCCTTTCCAGTCATGGGACTGTGTCAGCTCCCTCAAATGAAATTTGTAACCTATGATTGACACTGGGGCAGGACATGAAATGATATATCATTATTTAGTTTGTTTCTCCTTAAATGTTTTTCTAATTCTAAACAAATTTAAATTAAAATTTTTAAATAAAATACTTAAAAATTAAAAATTTAAAAATAAAATTTAAATTAGGGGAATCTCATGTTTAAAGTAGTTAACTTAAACAAAATACTAGATCAGCACCATACCTTTCACTGATACAAGAATCTGGTAGCTTACCCAAAAGGAGATTACCTTGAAAAAGTGAAACTGTCACTATTTGCAGGTGATATGATAGTATATACAGAAAACTCTAAAGACTCCACCAAAAAACCTATTTGAATAAATAAATTCAGTAAAGTTGCAAGATACAAAGTCAATATAAAAATCTGTTGGGTTTCTATACTCTAACAATGAACAAAAAGAGAAATTTAAAAAGCAATCCCATTTATAATTGTATCAAAAAGAATAAAATACCTAAGAATAAATTTAACAGCAAAGAGGTAAAGGACCTGTACTCTGAAAACCATAAGACACTGATGAAAGAATTCAAGATGACACAATCAAAAGGAAAAATAAAGCCTACTTGTGAATTGGAAGAATCAATATTATTAAAATGTCAATACAACCCAAAGCAATCTACAGATTCAGCAATCTCTATCAAAACACCAATTGTCCTTTTCACACAACACTAGAACAAACAAACCTAAAATCTGTATGAAACCACAAAAGACCCTAAACAGCCAAAGCAATCTTGAGAACCAAGAATAAAGCTAGAGGTATCACAATCCCAGATTTCAAACTATCTTACAAAGCTATAGTAATCAAAACAGTATGGTACTGGCACAAAAACGAAACAAAGATCAATGGAAGAAACTAGAGAGCACAGATATAAACCCAGTCTTCTATGGCCAAAGGAGATCAGAATATACAATGGGCAAAAGATAGTCTCTTCAAATAAATGGTGCTATGAAAACTGGGCAGCTACATATAAATGAATGAAACTGGACCATTTCTTACACCATACACAAAAATAAATGCAAAATGGATTACAGACCTAAGTGTAAGACCTGAAACCATAAAACCCCTAAAAGACAACACAGGTATTATGGTAGGAATGTGTATTAGCATAGCCACTACAGAAAACATTATGGAGTTTCCTCAAAAAATAAATAAATAAAAATAGAACAACCATATGATACAGCAATTCCACTTCTGGATATTTGCCCAAAGAAAACAAAAACACTAGTTTGAAAGATCTATGTACCCCTATGCTAATTACAGCATTATTTATAATAACCAAGATATGGAAACAACTAAGTGTCCAGTGTCCATCAACAGATGAATGAATAAAGAGGATGGGGTGTATACACACACACACGCGCTAGAATATTACTCAATCATTAAAAAGAATGATACCTTGCCATTCACAACAACACGGATGAACCTAGAGGGTATTATGCTAAGTTAGATAAGTCAGAGAAAAACAAATACCATATGGTTTCAATAATACGTGGAATCTAAAGAACAAAACTAAACTAAACTAATAAGCACAAAGAACAGGCTGGTGATTGCCAGAAGACAGGAGCATTACAGGGATGGGCAAAAGAAGTGAAAGGGATTAAGAGATACAAATTTCCTGGTATAAAATAAATAAGTCATGGGGATGAAAAGTACAATATAAGGGATACAGTCAAGATTGTAATAACTTTGTATGGTGACAGATGGTAACTATACTTGTGGTCATAAGCATTTTGTAATGTGTGTAATTCTTGAATCACTATGTTGTACACTTGAAATTATTATTAGATGTCAACTGTACTTCAGTATTTTAAGAAAAGGTAGATCATCTTTGTGACAATTTCAGAACAGACCCTGGTGGTTTCAGGGTGTGTTTCAGTGGAACCTAAGATTCTGCGATGTTGGGGTGTGGGCCGCTGAGTTCACAGAGATCCGGACCCCTGTTTGCCCTCCCACCTGAGCAGCTCTCGGCCCTTGAGATCACCAGAAGTGCCGGGCCTACGGTAACTAGCTGTGTTCTTGATAAAGTGTTAACCAATCTTGGCCTGTGCTTCCTTATCTATAAAGTGAAGAGGGTGATCCATCTTCTGTGAGGTGGATCTCTCAGCCCAAATCTCTTCTAGCTACACATTTTTTTTTTTAAACAAACCCAATTCTACCATCATCTCTCAGTAACACAGTTTTGTACTGACAAATGAATCCAGAAAATGATAATGCTGCTAAGCTTCCAAATCACTTGGATTGTAAAAAGCTATTTACTCCTGGCTGATGAAAGAGTTGAAAATACACTACCAATGTTTGCACTGACCCTGGACTAGGTACTTTACCCATAGCCCCTCATTACATCTCAGCACCTGGAGCAAGAAAGGAAGGAGACCAGCCCTTGGAGGACAGCTGTAGGTGACATGCACTGGGCTAAGTGTGTTACAAGTATTACCACGTGAGGGGTGCATCATCCTCCAGGGTTTGCAGATGCACAAAATACCAAGTATGAGACACAATCACAATCCAAATGCAGGTCTGACAGTTTCCAAAGCCCACAGTCTTTCCTAGACTGCCTCCAGTGAGTCAGAATAGCTGGACCGTAGGGAGAGCTTTGCAGAAGTGACATAACAAGGATTAGAAATTTTCCTTCTCTGGGCCTCAACACTTCTCACCAAAAACAATTCCCCAAGTGAAGCCTCAAAGTTCTCTAAGGCTCTAAAATTCACTGATTCTCTTGTCAACTCAACAACCACAAAAAGTAAATGTATTATCTGTGAAGCAGGGTTCGTCCCTATGCCTAACTGGATTTCACTGCTCTCTGGATCTTTTTCCTCCTCTATGCCTCCCTCTTGTCCACCCCCTTCCAAAAAACAGATTCAGATACTGTAGAACAATTCAAAATAGTGGAATATATACTGCATAACAATATATCTTACCATAAAAAAAGCAAGACAAGCAGTTTATGAGGGCTTCAAAATCAAGTGACTTCTTATTTCTCTTCTCACAGCTAATCAACTAGGGCTCCAGGGACAGTTATTTGTTGATCTTTGAGTGTTAGGTGGTGTCCTCTCTGGCCCTTTCAATTCAGATATCAACCAAAAGACCTGAGAAGTTATTGTATTCCTGGGACTTTTCTTTGTTTAAAAAAAAAAAGTGCAAGAAGATATTCAACAGAATAAAAGAGAAGCATTGACGTTTCCATTGGTAATCTGGTCCGTGTGTTCCCTGCTACTGAGCATTTTCAGAAGGCCTGACTGTCTGGGTTAATTGTTTAATGCTTTTAGTTAGAATTAAACTTTGCACCTGCTCTGACAGTGATAAATTAAATGTGCTCCTTTTCCAATACTGTTGCCCTCTTTAAGTAGAGACCAAGAAGTGTATCTCCCTTCTTCCCTTGCATTTGAGGAATCTCTGCTACACTGGAGTGTAAACCAGCATAATTTGTCACCAGAGCTAGCGCCAATTAAATTGATTGCGTTGGACTGAACTCTGGGACCCCTAATGCAAGCACTAAGGGAAAAATGGGCTCTTTTCTGCCCATTCCCCCATGTGGCACTTAGGCATAGCTCAACAGTGGAAGGCTTTCAAGGTTCAAAAGGGTTTTATTTTCAAAAGAAATGGGCATTGATCAGCTGCATTTAAAGGCAAAGATAATTCCAGAGCTTGAAGGCTGGATTTGTGTTTAAGGTCTAAATCTCTTTCTTTAACCTTGGGGGGCCAGTATAACATAAAAGCAACAAAGAGATTAAGATTACAAAGGGTGTGCAAGTGTAAATGATGCGGTGGTATTCTCCAAACATAACACAGTCCCCATTCACAAGCCCAGGCACAGGCCAGCATTTGATCTGTTGGTTTTACACCTGTAAAAACAACTCGTGCTTATTTGTCACTCAGCAAACGGTTTCGGGCAAGAGGGGAAGAAAAAGGAAAGTGGAGAAGGAGTGAACTTGCTCATACTGCAGAGTTCAAACATGCCTTCCCCAAACCGACTGAAAAGTAAACCCACTAAAGGTCAGCATGGCACAGGCCATCAAAGACGCCCCTCTTTGTCGGGGTGGTATACACCACACAGGAATACGAGGAGCGGGGTGTTCTGTTCCAACCCTTAGTCGTTTCCTTCATTATACCAGCCTCTGGTGCTTGGGTTGGTTATGTCACATCCCACCAATGGAGGCTGTAAATAAACTCAGTTGTAAATACCAGCCCCTCTTGTTCCTTTATTTATGAGCTACCAATTATGTGTTCCCCTATCTTGCCTTTTAGCTCAATTCCCCACAATCTGTCCTATAGAGTAGCATCATTTGAATAAGCTCAGATATAAATCAAGTCTACAAAGTTAAGAGGCTCAGACTCCAAATTAGTTGATGCTGTGACGGCACATAGTGAAACCAATAGTAGTGTGCCCATTCCCTCAAGCCCAGATCTCCTTCTTTATCTGTTCTCTTTGTTTTTCAGTAACATAGATCTTCTCCTATTAACTCTATCACCTTGTTCTTCTTTTCACACACTGAAGCCTTGGCAGGGACATCAAGCCTTCACTGCTAAAGCAGGTGCTGACAGTGCTGTCTTGCCACGTCAGAGAAAGGGGAAAGAAAGTGATGTTTATTGGGACTTTCAAAGCCAGATCAAACATGAGGACACCCTGAGAAGGTTAATGGTTTGGTATAAATGCAGGACACTATGAATTCAGTGTTTCTTTAAGACAAGCAAAGACACAAGAGTTCACCTTTCATTTAGGAGAGAGACCATGCACCATTAAGAAGAAAGTAGAAAGGGATGATTCCGATGGCAGTTCTCTCTCTCCCTAACTTCTGGAACAATTCAGCTCTGGCCCCAAATTTGCATACTCCACCCAGAGAACAAAAAAATTGTAGTGAAGTGAAATCTTATAATCACTGAGCATGACCTTTGGGGGTCTTATTCCTTCCCTGAGAATTTGATCAAAGTAATTCTTCTAACCCTATACCATAATCTCCCTGATAAGAATCCAAGTTCTAAAAAGTCCTATCTTGCTACATTTTTAAGGATGTGTTGCCATGCCAAAGCTCATCAGGATCCTGTATTAGTTTCCTATGCTGTGTAACAAATTACAATGAGCACAGTAATTCAAAACAACACACTTTTATTATCTCACAGTTTCTATGACCAAAAATCTGGGTACAGATTAACTGAATCCTCCGCCCAGGGTCTTACCAGACGGAAATCAAGCTGTCAGATGGGCTGCAATCTTATCTGAGGCTCAAGATCCCCTTCCACGCTCACTAGTTATTGACAGAATTCAGTTATTTCAGTCCCCATTTTCTTACTGGCTGTTGACCACAGATCACTCTTGAGTCTTAGAGACCACCCTCACGTACTTGCCATGTAGCCTCTCCAAAAGCAGTTCATAGCATTGCTGTTTGTTCTCTGAAGACCAGCAAAATACAAACAAATGAACAAACAAACTCCCTGACTTATTTTAAGGACACATCTGTTTAGATACAGCCCACCCAGAATAATCTGCCTTTTGATTAGGTCAAATTCAACAAGAACCTTAATTTTATCTGCAAAACATCTTCACCTTTGCCATATAACATAATCTAGTCCCAACAGTCCTATCCTTTTATATTCTCAGGTCTTATCCATGCTCAAGAGGAGAGAACTGTAAATGGCAGGTATACCAGGGACAAGGAATCCTGGAGTCATTTTAGAATTTTGCCTACAACAGACCTGCTTAGAGATACACCCCAGGCTTACACACTCCTTGACCTAGCTTTTGTTCAAAGCCTTGTGTGAGAAATGCCAAATACTTCTTTCTGTAAATTCCCCCCTGGTGAATTCATGGGCAAATCCAATGGTTTTTATAATCCCAATTTTCATTTGTTTATAGATCCACAAAGAAACCACTGGTACTGCAATTTTGTGCGTGGGCGAGGGGCAGCTAAGAGCCACAGAGCCCCCTAGAGGAAGATTTTAATAGGCCTGTGTAAGTGGTAAATTGTGATTTTTCTAGAAGGGCTTTCAGATCTTGCCTCTTGTAGGTACCTTTAGATGGGAACATGCCAAAAGATGTTTTATCAACACATGAGAGAAAGGGAAATAAAACAAACTTTCTCAAATAAATCATGCTAATAGAACCTTTTCATGAAAGAGAGAGAGGGTGGGAAAAAAGGAAGAAGGGAGAGAGGGGAAAAGTAAGGAAGAAAGGAGGGAGGGAGAGAGGAATGAAGTTTGCTATGCTCTAGTCGACTGCATTTTTATTGGCCTGTAAGGGGAAATATTTGATGTATCCATTAACAATGAGAAGAAGCACATCCTCTGACCTGAAAGAATGCTGATCCTAATATTGTCACACTATCCTTCCCAAAATACTGCTTTTAACAAGTCAATCTCTTATTCAAGAACTACCAATGGCATCCCATGTCCGATCGCATCAAGCTAAAATGCCATATCAATTCTGCCTCAGTCTGACACTCAAAGCTTACAACCTGGTCCTACTATCTAACAAACCAGATTTCTCAAAACTGCCAATCACAATTCCCGTCCCACAAAACCACTCATTCTTTTTGCCACAGTCAGCCTATCATGCCATTACTTGCCCTTCTTCCCTACCAAGACCATTACCTTTAAATCTCTTATTTTATTCACTATCTACAATGTACCAGGAGCTGAAGGCCCAGATTCATTCATACCTCCTCCAGGAAAACTTCAGAAACTGATTTGAACTCTGATCTCCCTCCTCTAACTACCAAATTTAAAGTCTGAATTCAATTTAGCTTTCACTGGCTATCTTCCTTAGTTTGCTAGGGCACATATTTTGTTTTCTGAGATGGTTTTTTGTGCACTCTAGAACATGGTTTTCAAATCTATGAGGCAATATCTTTTAGTAAAGTATGAAATCAATTTAGTAGATTGCAACCAGAATTTTTTAATTGAAGTGGTTGGCCAGGACAGAACAAAAAAGGAGAGAAGAAAGATATACTATAGATGACAAGGGTATCTGGTTTTGTAAAAATTTTTCTTTTGATAGATATTTGTGTGTGTGTTTATAAATTGAAACCTAAGTGTGTGATATTATGTAATGACATAAAACGTACTGATAATTGTGAGTTATTATTAAAAGAGTTTTTAAAGCACTGGAAGGCATTGAAAATGCATAATGTACATGGTTGAAGTTCCTACAAAAATCAGAACAGGCCAGAAAGATGTCAAATCAGACAACCAAGAGCTTGAAACAAACTATCTACACCCTCATGGAGGCAGATCCAGCATCCGCACAGTCTCCTGATAAGGAGACTTAAAAGAAGTAATATTTATATGTGATTCTATCATTTACTAAAGGTTTCACCTTGTGTCACCAGCTTTCCATAAGGAAAGTCAAGCAGACTTTTTTTTATGTTTCCCATTTTTAAAACTCTGAGGCTTGAGAGGTTAGGTGGCTTGTTCATGGCTGTATAGCAAGTCAGTGTTAGAAAATGAGCTCCTATCTTCTGGCACAAACCCCAAGTTCTCTCCTCTCCTGGCTGAGGAAATTATAGACTGGTTCATCAGAATCCTTCCCATCATTAAGGCATGATGGCAAATTCTCCCTCTCCAGAAAGGCATCCCTGATAGTTCCCAAGACTTGACCCACAACTTCTAACACCATCTGGCGCTTGCTCCAAATAAGTAATGTCTTATTCTCTCTAGCCCCATTACAAGCCCCTCAAAGCTAGGGGCCATGACATATTTCTCTTTCTTCCTTCTCATTTACTGCTTAATCTACGGACAGCCTCAGCCTCTCACACCAGGTTAGGTATTCAGAAGAAAATAAACTTACTGTGGGACCAGAAATGGCCAAAGCAAGAGGCAGGCACAGCAAGAGCCAGACCAGTACTGTGGGGGCCCCTCCTGTTATTTCACACCACCAGGCAGTCAGTGGGCACTTATACCAGGCAAGCAGAGCCAAGAGTGCTGGGGAGCTAATAGCTTATGGGTGCAGACAGATAGGCAGCCTGAACCTGAAATGCACAGCAGAAAGCAGTGAAGTCTATATCAAGGCACAAGACCTGGCTGTGGAGATAGGAAAGAGTGACAAAGGGAAGGGGAGAGATGGCTTCCCTGTGAAAGTAGCTTCAAAGCTGAGCCTTGGAAGTCAACAATATGTCACCAGCAGAGGCTTTTGAGACTCGCCATTAGCTCCATTTGCAAGACTCGTTTCAGATTCTCTGAAGCAGTAGAATCAAGAGCGGCAGTGATTAAAGCAGGTCACAGGAGTCCAGAAGGACCTGCCTGGCTTGGCTTCAAGACCTCTGCCAAAGTCTAGGCTACAGAGGGAACCAATCAGCTAAAGGTCAAAGATTTTCCCCTGAGGATGGTACCATGTCATCCAGGTGGTCAGCCCTGAGGAGAGACAAAGAAGAGTCACCTCTGGCTCCAGGGAGCTTATAAAACAAATTGTCATAGGGTTGCTCTTTTCCAGAGGGTAGATTGTATCTACCAGGAACCCTACTCTGTGGCCTTCGGGAACAGGAATGAGCAGATGAGCCTTTCAAAAACCCTCCCAGATCAAGGAGAAGTCATGGGAAGCCAGAACTCAGAGCAGGTTGGAGCCACCCTAGAGAGAAGCCTGTTTTTACATTGTTGGGTTAGTGGGAAAGAGGTCTCTCCTCTTCCTGCCCTCAGTTTGGCAGTTTTTCTGGATGTAACACAAAACACTTGCACATTTCTCAGGTGGCTCGGGAAACCCCTGAGAGAGAAGAATCTGATCTGGGGTTCATATGTACCCACCATTTGGGGGCCTCAGGCTCTTTTGTTCTCCTACGAGCATAGGGCAAAAGAGTGACCCAAGCCCTCTCTCTCCCAGAAGGGCCCACACAACAGCAAATATTTTCCCTCAAAAGGGTCTGCAAAGGGAAAGACCATGGTGACAGAAACCTCCGCCTCCCCCAAAGTCCCCTGATCAGTTTTTTGAAGCTGAAGCCTGTTCAGTTAAGGATTATCCCATGCAAAGTTGCCAAGTGCCACCTCACTTCCAACACAGCAGGAGAACATTCGGAAAGGCTGGGCTGAATCTGTGCAGGTCCCATCAGTCATTACCACTGACTCACTTTGGGCTCTTTATGGCCAAGGATTTAAGATTTCCAAGGTGCTTATGAGTGTGAGTTACAACACCTTCCCACATCTCCCTCCCTCTCTCCCTCGCTCTCTCTCTCTCTCAATTCAAATTCTGAATTCACCTTTCCTTTCCTTTAATCAGAGCTCTAGTTTCTGGGAGCCAGTTTTACAAAACACATTAAGATCTGAATTTGTATCATGGGATAGCGTGCGTTCCCAAGAGGCTTTTTGGAAGCCCTGTGTATAAATCTTCCTAATGCGGACTTCTTTTTTAAAAAGTAACACCTTTCGTTTCTCCCTGATATAAAAGTAATACATCTTCATTGAAAAAAAATAGAAAATACAGAAAAGAAGAAAATAAAAACCACTCAATAATCCAATACCCATAGATAAAAATGGTTCACATTTTGGTATCCTTTTTTTGTGTGCATGAATTTATTTATTTCAAACTAAGATTATAGACCTATATACCTGAGTAGTCTATTTTTACACACAACATTCAACTGTATTTCCCCATGTTGACGGTTATTATTCCATAACATCATTTTAAATAACTGTGAGATAGCACATTATAGGGATGTGCCCTAATATGTTTCACCAATATCCTTTTTGAACATTTGAGTTGCTCCCAAATATTCTCAAACATAAAGAAGGCTGTGGTGGAAATGCCAGCTATAATTGGGCAACTGTCAGACCAGACTTCAACCCAATTTAGTAATTCATTCTTTCTTCTATGGAAACGGTACCTAAGTGACATCTGGTATATCCTTCCCTGGATCCTTTCATGAATAGGATACATGGCCTGCTAGCACACCACGATGGCACAGATGGCCTCAGAAATGGGAAAGAATACTGGAACTAAAAGGTGAAAGAACCAATTCCATTACCAGGTTGTAATTCACTGTGTGATCTTGAGTGAGTCACCAGCCTCTCTGAACACTTTCCCCATCTGTTAAATAAGGGGACTGGCCTAGATAACTTTAGTATTCTTTCCAGCCCTAACACTGGTCCTACAATACTGTTCAGGAGACAACACTCACACCCACCACAGTGAACTGTACAGGACCACCTATTACCAAAGGTAGACTGTGTCAATCAGAAGAACCATTCTTAGCTGTATTGAGAGGCAACTGTACGTTACATGCGAATTGTTGCCATAATAATTTATGGTTTGAAAATAATTTATTTTGTTTCATAACTGAGAAGAGAGTTGAGGCTTCCTCCATGATAATGGCACTGTCACTTTCTTTCGGACACACTCTCAAGAGTGGGAGAGAAGTCAGGGGAGTTAGAGTTCATGTACCAAGAAAAGCACGGAACTTTGCATCTACATTATTGCGTGGACCCCTTAGAACTGAGTCCTCATGGTTTCCAAAGTGCTATGAAAAGATGCTATTGTTCCTCCCCACTCCCTTCGCACTAATTCCCCAGGGGAAAGCTGACTAATTGCATCCATTTGAGAGACGGGGAGCCTGAAACAGGAGCGCTCCTTGCTACAGTAGAGGAGCCTCTCATGGTTCAGGGCCCTCATCCCAGGCCTGCCTGCAGCAGTGTGACATCAACTACTTGCTGCCTGGTCTGGGTATGCCTATAGCAATGTCCTGCACATTGTGAGTGCACAGCACTGAGATACTCCAGGCAACATGACCACTCTCACCTTGGCAAGAAAGGGGCTTCTCAGCAGAGCTGGGGTATAGAGCGGGCTCCAGGGAAAGGAGGGATATGAAAGAACAGAGAGGAGGAGAGGAGGAAGGAAATTCCCTACAGAGTGGACCCAAACCTGGAGGCTCCTTATGCCTTCCTCTCTGCTTTGACTTTTCCTGGGTGGTCAGAGCCAAAGTGCCTGCACGGCTCACATTCAAACTTGTCACTGCTCATGGCACCTATGTTCATTCAGGTGAGCAAAAGCACGCCCTGTTTTGAAAAGGGGAGGGTAATCATCATCATAAAGTTCTCCAGGAAGCTGGTGTGTGCATAAGGGGCTGACTCCCACCCTGTCTTTGAAAGATGCAAGGTATGTCGAGGCAGACAGGGCTCATCTTAATTCCTATGTCAGTAAACTATTCCTGACGGGTTCAGCCTCTAGTGAATCATCCCCTCTAAGCCAGTGAGTATAAACCATATTTTATCCCTAGCTTAGAATGCAGAGCAAACTAAAGAGAGCCCGGCAATAACAACCAAGAGAAAGAAAAAAGGCCTCTAGTGTGGGATGACACAGACTGATTCAAACCCTCCAAAATTACCACCAGGGCCATGTTCCCAAAGGGAGCTCAGCTTAGGAGGGAGAAAAATTCAGTCAGTCCCAAAGCAGCTATGAATATATGGATATATATATATCCATATCACCTCCACACACACAACAGCAAGACTTCCCTGCCCAGACTCTGTCCCTACATTTCAAAGCCCACCTCAGGTTCAGCAGAGCACAAAACATGAGACCTTGTGAGGCTACACTCCTCTTCCTCTTCCTCCTCCCCCTCCTCCTCCTCTCCCTATTCCTCCTCTTCCTCCTTCTCCACTCCTCTTCATTCTTCTCCCCTTCTCCACCTCCTCCCTCCTCCTCCTCCTCCACTTCCTCCCCCACCTCAAAGGACCCACCCCATCACAGTCACAATGTCCCTAAATCACAAGAGATCAGAAGCTGCGTGCCTCCAGGAAACTTCCTGATCATTTTGGAAGGACCTGGATATTTGAGAAAGAATAACATGGCTGGTCAGCCAAAGATTAGGAGACCCTTGAAGCAACTGCAAGGGAAAGTTAGATGACTCCCAATTTTCCACCCATGGACCCAGGATCGTGGGGAGACAACATGGACAGGAGCACAGAATGCTGGGCTCTTGGTGAAGTTCCACAGGGAATTTGTTGTAGGACCATGGGCAGCCCCAAGGTTCAGCCTGGCTCAGGCTTCTTGCCCTCCAGTACAGGGACTGTAATACCTGCCCAGCCCACCCCGCCAGGCTCTGATGGGGCTGCATGCAAGCACCTCTAATTCAGCCAGCAGTGAGGGTCCCTCTGTGTGACATCCCTGGGAGTATAGATGTGGGTACAGTAGGGTCCCTGGCTGATAATGTAGTACAGCTTGCAAAATGTGAGCCAATAAGTTATAATTTGAGGCAACAAGTTCCACATTTTTTAAAAAATGAATGTGTATTTTAAAGAAGAAAAAGAAAATACAGGTATAAGGAACACAGGTATCTTGGGGAAGATTAGCAAGACCTGGACAGCTCTGGATTCAGCGTGGAACGGCATTTCAGCTGGAATAAAAAGTAATGGCAAAAACACACAGCGTCTGTAGAAACACTTTGGAAAATACAAATCTATTTTCCGAATGGCATCACCTAGTCGTACAATGCTTCGCAGTCTCAAAGGGCTCTAATACATGTTTCCCATTTTGGCCTTCAAGATTCTGTGCAGTAAGTAATGCCCCATGCCACAGATAAAGAGACTGAACTTGTCAAACAGCAGCGTTCATCAAGCACTAACTACACATAAGGCAGAACAACATAATGGTCAACAGCTCATTCTCAGGCCTCACAGCCTAGCGCCTCACTTACTAGCTCTGGGACTGAAGCAAGTTATTTGCTTCTCAGAGCCTCAGTTTTTGCACCTGCAAAATGGGTACAATAATGGTACTCACTCAGAAGGTTATTCTGATAATTAAACACTATGAAGAATTAAATGAGAACTCGGTGTCCAGCACACGGTGAACAGTTGCTTGATAATCACTGGAGATAATTAGAGCACTAACCAAACTATAAGACTTGCTGGTTGTGTGATCTTGGGCAGTCTTATATGATCCCATGACCTTGGTTTTTCTGAACTTCAGTTTTCCTGTTTGTAGAACAACTTGTTGGATTGGGTCAGCTCTAAACTTCTCTTCAACACTAACATTCAATGGTTCTAGTGACATCAAAGCCCATGATAAAGCATCTCAAAAATCACCTTTCAGCAAAATCTTTCTCAACACCTTCAACTGCCAAGCACCACTGCAGACACAGAGAAACCCCCTTGGGGACCCAGGAATTTAAAGGGATCAGCAGACACGTGAAAAGATGCAACAGTCCAGTGGGATCAGAGCTATTTAGGGAGATCACGGACTGTATGCCTCACGCAATGGGCTAGGGCTTGCCCAGACTCTGCTGGCTCTGCAGACATGGCCCCCAGGCCTGCACAATCTGCACCACCTGGAGTCTGTGAGATGTGGAAGGTCTCGGGCCCACCTTAGACCTGCTGAATCAGAAACTCTGGCAGTGGGGCCCAGAAATCTGAGTCCTCACAAACTCTCAAGGTGATCTAGACACATGCTAAACTTTGAGAACTGCTGCTCTAGGATAACATGGGAAGTCTCTGTGGTTGGGAGTTAGCCCCTGTTATCACTTAGTTTTTGCCTTCTCAAAACGTGAAAATCTAAGCTAGGACAGCACGGCGAAGCTCTCTTCCAGCATCCCTGTGCTGTTTCCTTGCCCTCTGGTCTCAAGAATGAAGAACTACAACCAACTGGAGGCAGTGGCCAGACATGAGAGCAATGACCTTTCTGCATCCCGACTCTCCATCCTTTTGGCAGATGGTTCTCACAGCCAGACACAGCTGTGTCCCAAAAACGTTACCCACAGGAAGGGGCTGAGAGGTGAGGCCACACTGAGGGAGAGGCCAGGGGAGAAGTTTTGTGAGGAGTGAACAGGATGCCCCATCCCCAACTTCGGGTGTTAGGCACCTTTTGGTCTCACACCTCAAGGGCACACGGCGTCTGTGGACCAGGCAGGTACCTCAAAGGTGGCTACCAGAAACTTCCCTTGAGGAAGGCTGCATAGCCACTCTCTTCCATTTCATCCTCAGCTGTCCCCTTCGTATGTCATGATGGGGACCACAGATGAATAGTGTATTTTGGGGCGCCTGGGTGGCTCAGTCCGTTAAGCACCCAACTTCAGCTCAGGTCATGATCTCATGGTTCGTGGGTTTGAGCCCCACATCAGGCTCTGTGCTGACAGCCAGCTCAGAGCCTGGAGCCTGTTTTGGATTCTGTTATCTCCCTCTCTCTCTGACCCTCCCCTGCTCATGCTGTCTCGCTCTCTCTCAGGAATAAATAAAACATTAAAAATTTTTTTAAAAAAAGATGAATAGTGTGTTTTGTGTTTTCAAGACTGGGTAGGGCATTTTTTTTCTAACTTAGGAGAATCTTTTCTACATCTGGATAAATTGCCAACAGGCAACAAGCCCTACCAAGAATGTCAAACAACTAACTGCAAGGCTCCCAGCCGCAGGCAGTATCCTGTGCAGAATAGCACTGAAGAGCCTCACAGGGGAAGCACCTTCCTCTACACAGTCCTCAGTCTCTCGTGTAATGTATGGCTCTTTCTGTCACACAATCCACAAAGAAAGCCAATGAGCCAAAGTCAGACCCTTTTCTGGGCACAAGGCAGGCACCCTGGCTGAAGGTCCCACACACTGGGCTCAGATTCTTACACAAATCAGCCAGCTTCACCTTCCTGGCCTTCCAGCACAGTCTGACCTCCAGGCTCTGGTAAACATGGTACCATGGAAACCCGATGGACCCACTCACTCTTATCTACTCACACCTTTAGTTCCCCTCATCTATAATCCAGAAGAGAAAACAAGCAGGAAGCATAACAAAAGAGTGAACACAGAGATGACAAAGTGGCAGTGAACATAAGAAGGAAAAGAGAACATCTAGGCTCTCAGAACTCAGAGATGATATCAGGTGAGAAAAGACATCCAACTTGGCTTCATATCCTCTGATTAACTGGCATGGCCATCACATTTTCTTTCTGCAAAGTTGATGAGCTTATCTTTGGATTTAGAGATAAATGATCATTAATACAGAGGAGCACCCGCTGGAAGTTCCCCTTTAGCACTCAGTGCTCCTCTATGCTCTGAACAGCTGTCTGATGAGCTGAGCTCAACCCTGGAGATCACACAGGGACCAGGACTTTAGAACTGGTGGCGAAATCATCAGCACAGGCCATTAGCAACCCATTACTCCAGCCCCACAGACTGTTAAGGCCATTTCTCTATCACCTCTCAACTGATCTCATCTTAATTCTTTTCAAATGTTTCAAGACAACTGAACTAAAAATAAGATGACCGACCATTCAGCCACATTCCCAGCAAGGACAAAGTCTTCTCCACAGACAATAAAGGAACTGGATTGTTGCTTATTAACAGTATGTTATAAACTCTGTCATTTCGGACACAGCTCTCACACTTGGAGGGAAGGTGGCTATGGAGGTCTGAAAAGTGATCTCCTCCTCATGGCACAATATTGTCAAGAAAACTTGTCCCCAGGTGCCTTTCTCTTCGTCTCTTTCCTCTTTTTGCCCCCCTCCCTCCCTCCCTTTCACTACTCTTTCCTTTCATTAGATTCTTCCTTCTTTCTTTTCTTTTTCATACTGAAGAAATAAGAGACTTTTGCTAGGAAGAGTGACTATACACAGATTCAAGTGGCTGAACTTTTATGCATTCCTTTCTCTTAAAAAAAAAAAAAAAAGAGGACATTCCCAAGAGAGAAGAGCTAATAAAGTCCGATATCTTTGATGATAGTGATGCAGCAGTACAAACAAATTATAGTGTTCAGAAAGTGTGAGAGACTGAAAAGAAATGCACAACGTGTAACACCAAATTTGCCTGTCAAGGTTTTTTTTTTATTATTATTACTGCTTGTTTCATTTTATTTTATTCTTAAAGCTGATGTTTGCAGCTATTTGCTTCACCATAGGAAATTCCAGATCTAAGAATACTGATTTACAACTTCAATCATCACCTGACAAATACAGCCCTTGCTAAGTGAGAGCTGATCCATAACAGGTATTTCAAATTTTCATAAGTCACAACATATCAACCCTAAAGTGAAGAGTTTCATTCACAGGAAACAATTTTTCCAAAATCAGCAAATATTTTTTTTACAAAGAAAAAAAAAGTAAAGAATAAAGGGGAAAAGAAAAAAAAAACCTTCCTATAAAGATAATTTCTTACCTGAATATAAGAACCTCTACGTTGAGGTCCGTGGTTTTTATTATTTTTAGTGTATCTCTCTCTCACACCCCAGGTTTAACTCTTGCCTTCCCCTCCCCAGGTAGCTTTCCAGAAACTGATACAGACAGGCTGGTAGCCTTAATACAATATCCAAAGTTAACCTGCAAGCCCCATCACTTCTGCCAAGGACTGTTGGCTGTTTCTTTGTCACAAAACATTGTGATTGAGTCACTCTGACACCCTACTTCAAGGTTTCATGGAACATGAGACCATTTTATCATTCAATTATTGCCTCAGATCTATTGCATAGGGTGCCTCCCCAACAACAACAACAACAAAAACGGCTGCTGCTGCCGTCAAAACTGTTACTTCCTAGTCTGATATAGAAGTACAAAAATGAGAAATATCACCCTTTCGGTAAATGCTCTTTCTTCTATTACTTTTCTTAAAAAAAAAAAAAAAAAGCATAGTATTTTTACTTCTTTCAAAAAATTCCATTGCACCTGCAAAATTTATGCAGTTACCAGTGAACACAAAATATCTAGATAATTTCTAGTTCACTTAGAAAAATGTAAGAATTTGGACAATAAAAAATTCCAAAGGTCATTCCCAAGTTATTCATTTTAAATGTAATTAGTACATTTTTGTACGAGAGATTTTTTTGCTCTTTAGAAAAAAACTTATTCTCTAAAAGTGAAGCATTATAACATTGCTAGGATAGCTCACTAATTTATTTTAAGAGAACTTAAATATCACGCTTAGGAAATTTTCAGGTTAGGGTGGTAGCTTCCAGTTTGTTTACAAGAGCAAGCAGTTCTTCAAATAAAACCTAATATGCAATTAAAAAAAAAAAAAGCATGAGGTGCTTCTGTGACCTCAGATTAGTTTGGGGGGGGAAATCACTGTGCAAGATATTGTATGTTAAAGAGCAGCACCTAATGGTAGAATCAGGTATTGCAGGCTAGCTCTCTTAGGCATTGAAAATATGCCCAGTAAAGGAAGGCTGAGAGCTAAGTTCTAGGCAACCTACTGAATGGGAGAAGATATTTGCAAATCATATATTCAATAAACAGTTAATAACCAAAATATATAAAGAACTCATACAATTCAACACCAAAAAAAAATCTGATTTTAAAATGGGGAGAGAGGGGCGCCTGTGTGGCTTAGTTGGTTAAGCGTCCGACTTTCACTTGGGTCATGATCTCACGGTTCGTGGGTTCGAGCCCCGCGTCGGGCTCTGTGCTGACTGCTAGCTCGGAGCCTGGAGCCTATTTCGGAGTCTGTGTCTCCCTCTCTCTGACCCTCCCCTGCTCACGCTGTCTCTCTCTCTCTCCTAGAAATAAATAAAAATATAAAAAAATAAAAATAAAAATAAAATGGGGAGAGAACCTGAGCAGATATTTTTAAAAGGAAGACACAGAGATGGCCAACAGTCACAAGATACTCAACATTAGTAATCAACAGGGAAATGCAAATGCAAAGGTGAGGTACCAACCTACACTTGTTAGAATGACTATTACCAAAAGACAAGAAATAGCAAGTGTTGGCAAGGATATGGAGAAGAGAGAACGCTGTGCACTGTTGATGGGAATGTAAATTGGTGCAGCCACTGTGGAAAATAGTATAGAGGTTCCTCAAAAAACTAAAAATAGAACTACTATATGATCCAGAAATTCTACTTCTGGGTATTTACACAAAGAAAACAAAAACACTAATTAGAGAAGATATATGCACCCCTATGTTTACTGCAGCATTATTTACGAAAACCAAGAAGATATGGAAACAACCTAAGTGCCCATCAAGAGATGAATGGATAAAGAAGATGTAGCATATATACAGAAAGGAATATAACTTAACCACAAAAAAGAATGAAATCATGCCATTTGGAACAACACAAATGAACCTTGAGAGTATTATACTAAGTGAAATAAGTCAGAGAAAGACAAACACCATACAGTCCACTCATATGTGGGATTTTGAAAACAAAACAAATAAATAAAGCAAAGCTAATAGATATGGAGACCAGACTGGTGGTTGCCAGAAGCAAGGGGGTTGGAAGGTAGATGAAATAAGTGAAGGGGGGTCGAAAGGTATAAACTTCCAGTTATAAGATAAATGAACCATGGGGATGTAATGCACAGCATGGTGACTACAGTCAATAAAATTGTATTGCATATTTGAAAGCTGAGAAGAGAATAAATCTTAAAGGCCTCACTCACAAGAAAAAAATATGCAACTTTGGTGATGATAACTAGACTTACTGAGGTGCTCCTTTTTCTGTACATACAAATATCACATTATGTTACACATCTGAAACTAATGTATATGTCAGTTACACCTCAATAAAAAAGGAGAAGGAGGGCTAAGTTCTGAGTGCTGTGAATACAGAAAAAAGGGCAACTCCTGGAGCCAAATGTATGCTTTGGCCTAGAGTATACAGAGATGAAGGAGGAGGTGATAACAGGAAAGTGCTGCCGAGTGTCTTGTAATTCTAAAATAACTGCAAAAGCACACCCAATATATCTCAAGGAGCCCACAGACCTGGGCACCATGTTAACAGTCTTCATATAACATTTTCAACTCACCATTTGGTGACTTTTTTATAGATATCAAAGTAAAATTTTATGGAATCAGTTGGAAAAGTGAGATTTAATATAAAGCCAATTTCGCTAAACAGCAATTATTTTGTAAAGTAAAAGATATTGATATCATCAATTACTCATGAAAACAGAGATAGCACAGGGACAATGCAAAATTACACATAATCTATTTTATTTCTATTTGGCTTTGAAATGCAAAGGCACAATTTCACTGCACGTAGAAACTGCCAACCCCACAAAATTCAATGATAAAAATCATTAAGATCATGTAGACTCATAAAAATTATTTGACTGCATTTTTAAGGGGCTTCGTTAACCCTTAGTGACACACAGTCTACACAGACAAACCATTTTGTTTGTTTGTTTGTTTGTTTGTTTAGAGAGAGCAAGTGAGAGCACAAGCAGGGGATGGGCAGAGGAAGAGGGAGAGAGACAATCCCAAGCAAGCTTCACACTGGGCAGAGGGCTCCATCTCACAACGATGAGATCATGACCTAAGCCAAAATCAAGAGTCAGACGCTGAACCAAATGAGCCACCCAGGTGCGCCCAGGCAAACCATTTTAAATAAAAGGACTTTTTAGAGAATGGCATCTTTGGTTACTCACTGACTGCCTGACTTATAATACAGACTTTAAGTAACCAATTTCACAGTTAAAATGTTGAGAACCATCTTTATATAAACAAAGATACTGAGATATTCTCCCCCCCGCCTCCAAGCCCAACCTGTCATATGAATTTGTTTGTATGCTGCACCAACTAAGTAGAAGTAAAGAAAGGAGAGCTCTGACTTCCATAAACAAGCAATGATTAAGCACCAGAAGATTATAAAGATCTGAATGCTATGGCCCTATGGATTCAACAGAAGCCAAAGCAGAAATTAAACTTTCTCACTTTCAAGAAAGCTGCGTTTTCTCCTAGACTGTAATGTTTACTGCAGAGTACTCTAAATCTGATCTAGAAATCTATTTTGTGAATACCCAAATGAAAGAAATGTGTCTAAATGGGTAGTTATGTGTTAGTTACCTACTGCTAACTAACAAACTATAATAAACAGCAGCTTAAAACAACACATGTATTTTTTAAAAACACCTATTTATTACTTCACAGTTTCTATGGATCAAGAGTTCAGGATGGCTTTACTGGGTCCTCTATAAGGCTGCAATCAAAGTACCGTCAGGGCTGGGGTCTTATCTGAAGCTCAACTGGAGAAGGATCTATTTCCAGACTCATATGGTTGTTCCCAACATTCAGTTCCTTACAGCCTGTTGGACTGAAGGCCTCAGTTTCTTGCCAGAAGTTATCTAGATGCCATCCACAATCCTTGCCAAGTTGCCCTCTTCACAGGCAGCTTGCTTCTTCAAAGTCAGCAAAAGAGAATGTCTCTTAGCAAGACAGGTATTACAAGCTTATGCTATGAAATCACATACAGGTAATCACAGACATTCTTTTACCTCTGCTGTACTCTATCCATAGAAACAAGTCACAGATCACTCCCACTGTCAAAGGGAGAAGACTTCACAAGGCTGTGAACACTAGGAGGAGAAGATCACGAGGGCAACCTTGGAATCTGTCCACCACATGTCACTAGAAAGCTAATCCCAATTAATTGGTGACAGCTATCTGAAGTGTGATATTAGCAAAGATTCTGAGCTCATCTCCACTCAGTTACTCAATTAACATCTGGTTTTTAAACATGTGCTACATCTTCAACAAATGAAGGGGATATAGTAAGGAAATACTAGAGAACAAAATAGATACAGACCTAACCCTCATGGAGTTTACATTCTAGTTAGTGGAACACAGAAAATAAACAGAAAGTGCAGGAGGGGTTACAGGGAAACATCATACCTTACGGTTGAAGAGACTTTGAGATTTATTTACTTCGTGCCTTCACTACAGAAGCTGTGGTGGTATGAGTGGAATGGCCAAGTAAGATGGCAGCAATTTCCCTGGCTCCACTGCTTTAATTTATGAGTTCTGTGACCTTAGGTAAGTCAGCTTCCCAGTCTGAGCCTTATTTTTACAATGATAAGTGAGGAGAACGTAGGAATAAGTGGTCTCAATTGGCCTTTCTAGTTTTAATCTTCTATGCCTTTTATGAATAGATTTGATATAAAGAGTCAATCTGCTAAATTTTCTTAGTTTTAAAAACATTTCACCTAAATTTTTAAAAAATTTAGATGTTAAATGAAAATCCACAACAACTTATATGAGAGGTCTCCTTAAACCCTCTCAGGTGAGTCTAATTTACCATCTTTAGCCAATAACAAGTCATTGACTTATCAAGGCAAATTTCTCTCTGTCATTAGTTAGGCAGTTCCCCCTCCTGGGTGATAATACTGACCTCTCCTAATTTTGCTAATCTCTTGCTCTTTTACAAATAGCAACCAATGACTGGGGGAGAAAATGGGTCATGATACATGTCTGCCATGGATGAGGAAGGGGTATGATCTCACCTGGCATGTATTTATCATTCCTGTTACAGAAGCTTCTTTCAGACCCCCAATCAGGCTATTTAGACAGAAGAATGACTAATAACAAACCCATGCAGAAAACTTAGCTGAGAAATTTACCCTTGCAAATATGCATCTACAGTACCTGGAGGAGGATAAACAGAATTCATCTTACATTATCACTATCACAAAAGTAAACTGTATAAAGTTGTAAAATATTCATACCAGGCTATCAACGTGATCAGGATTCTAATGCTAACCTTCCCATCCTTACCTGCAGTTATTCAACAAACATCTTTCTTCAACACTCTTTTATCTTTTATCTATGTCCTGCATAATTCGATCCCCTATGTGAGTTTATGCTAACAGCCATACTATCATAAACCTGATAATCCACTAATTTGGCAGACAAGACTTGATAAGGAATCATTCCAAAGAAACATGTCTGTTCACCTTCCTTTAGAAAATCTTTGCAAAGAGCAATATTGTTAAAATCAGAAAACATCAGATCTCCTGCTATTAAAAAAAAAAAAACTGATCAGAATCTCTTCAAGTCTTCAACCCCATTGGAGTGTGATGCATTTGACAGTGGGGGTTACTTATTTTTTTTCCAGTAGAAAATATTTTATTTAAATTTAGATTGTTTGATTGGTTGAGTCTAATATAGGCACCATTCTATTTACCTACAGGTTCTGAAAATCAGATCTTTTCCATTCTTTAGATGAGATTTTGCTTTTTACCTTTTTCTTTATTTTCATTAAACATCTGTCAGTTTCTCAACCTCATATCTCAGCAGGGATGAAAAATTTCACATGTTACATCAGGCCAGTACTAATATATAAATAAGTTTTAGGTAGTCCAGTAATATAAAGCTCAGTAGGAATCAGATTCTCAAGCATAAAATAAGAATAAAATGTATTTTTAAAATAGTATGTCAACTTCTCATATACAATAAGTGTCTTAAGAAACTATAGCCATAGGTATTTTGTCATCATCATTCCTTTATTTGATAAACCTTTTTTTTAATTTTTTTTTATGTTTTATTTATTTCTAGGAGAGAGAGAGAGAGACAGCGTGAGCAGGGGAGGGTCAGAGAGAGAGGGAGTCACAGACTGAAACAGGCTCCAGGCTCCGAGCTGACAGTCAGCACAGAGCCCGACGCGGGGCTTGAACCCACGAACCGCGAGATCATGACCTAAGTGAAAGTCGGACGCTTAACCAACTAAGCCACCCAGGCGCCCCGTTATTTGATAAACTTTTGTTGAAAGCTTCCTCTGGGCTACATTCCAGGGTTGGTATGGAAGATACAGCTGACTCCATCCCTGCCTTCGAGAAACTCCCAATCTAATATGACTAAGTGTTTCCAACACACAAATTTTCAAATTATACTTCTCAACACCTAACAAGTGTGTCTCCAAAAGTCACATCACAACTCATCTTTGAGGGGCACCTGGGTAGCTCAGTTGGTTGAGAGTCTGACTTTGGCTCAGGTCTTGAGCTTGCAGTTTGTGGGTTCGAGGCCAGCATCAGGCTCTGTGCTGGCAGCTCAGAACCTGGAGCCTGCTTCAGATTCTGTGTCTCCCTCTCTCTCTGGCCCTCCTCTGCTCACTTTCTCTCAAAAATAAATGAACGTTTATTTATTATCTCTGCCTTCTGTCTCTCTTTCTCTCTCAAAAATAAATGAACATTTAAAAAAAATTAAAAAAAAAACTCATCTTTGATAAACTGAATCATTTTAAATATGCCATTTAGCTAATCTTGTGGTATGGTGAATCCTTTTGTAATGCAAATAACATTTCTAATTTGCTACTTAGAATTTTACATCTTGAGTTTTCTAAGCTGTATATAATTTATTGAATTAGTCATACAGCTATGATATGTTGGAAAGAACACTTAACTTCTAGGGAATAAATGTAGATGGAAGGACAGGATATGATCCTAAGCATGTCATAGTTAGCCTCAGTTTCCTCACCTGTAAAACAGGGATATCATCTCACCGGCTTGATGAGAAAAAGAGACATAAAATGGTATGTGTGGCAACCAGTCTCCAATATGAGGCTCCCCCGATCCTTGCCTCCTGATATCCATAGCCTAGTGGAGTCTCCTCCCACTCACCTCGGATTCTGTGTCTCCCTCTTCGCTGCCCCTCCCCCGCTGATGCACTGTCTCTCTGTTTCTCTCTCTCAAAAATAAATAAACATAAAAAAAAAAACGGTGGCTCCTCTAACATTGGCCAAACCTTCAAATAATGGCAGCCCTAGCTGACATCTGACTCCAACCTCACAAAAGACCTTGAGTCAAAACCACCCAACTAAGCCACTCCTGAATTTTTGACCCACAGAAATTTTAAGAATTAATAAATACTTATTATTGTTTTAAGCCACATGGTTTTAAGGAAATGCGTTATGCTGTAATAGCTAACTAATATAAACTATGAAAGCTACGTATAAATTAAAAATAGAAAAATAAGTTGGAAAGAGCATCCTCTTTCAATTGTTCATTCAACAACGGAACTCTTTGGGCCCAGTTCAGTGCTGGGTTTGTCATTACAGTGCTATGCCAAACACAGACTGCCCTTGAAGAGTGTACAACAGAGCCAGGAAGATGAACAACTAAACAAATAGTCACAAATAAGTATGAGATTGTCATATCAAGGAAGTGCAGGATACTTCTGAACCCTGTTCTAAAGGCAGCTAATCTATTCCAAGGGGTCAGAGAAGGCATCCTTAAAACGAAGCTAAGAGGCTGCTGAGTTAAACAGAAGAGAGACAAAGAGTTGCACTGTTCCTGTAGTTAGCAAATTTAGAATAGACGAATTTGCCTTTGAAAAACTCAGAACTGTCAATACCAATATCAATTCATTCTTTCAGCCAAAATTTATTGAGTGCCTACTATCTGCCAGGGACATAGGCTCTGGAAGTTCATCAGTGAACAAGAGAGACCAAAATCTCTGCCCTCATCATGTTCTTGAAGGAAGTAAGAAGCTATATTTAGAGAAGTGACAGAATAATAAGGATTTGGACCCAGAATACCTGGTCAAAACCAAACTCTGCCTCTTACTGATTCTGTAACCTTGAACAAGAATTTTAACCTTTCTGTGCCTCAGTTTCCTCAGCTTTAATAATAGCACCTATCTCAGTGGGTTGCCACAAGAGAATGAATGAGTTAATATGTATCAAATCCTTAAAACAATGTCTAGCACATAGTAAAAGCTCAATATATTTCAGCTATTTTTGGTTTCCTTGTGATCATACTCAGAAAGCTCAGGACTCCGCCATTCTTCACTCACTTTCTCCTGTTCCCAGCTGAAGAAAAGGCACAAGGTTAGATTTAAAATACATGAGATCCTTACAAAGTAGGTCATTTCTGTTTCAGCATAAGGTTGACATCCTGAGTAATTTATTGCCTGAATAATTCTGAAACACAGAAATGCAAATGTACAAGAGTTCTAACCATGTTGCAGATGGAACAATGCTGCTTATCCAAGAATTCATTTCATCTGTTAAACAACCCCTAAAACAGGCTCTTTCTGCACAATACCAAAACAACCTGTTGAGAAATACAAAATTTAGTACAGCATAGTCCCGAAGAAACTGCCTTTAGATTTAAATACAACCTGTAAGAATACTTTTGCATTTGATCAAATATTGTGAGTGAATACAGACTACAATAATAATGTCAGCTCCGAGAACAATAAACTCCAATTTCTTCCTTGTTTCCTTTATCTTGTTCATTTCTCTCCAGCCCAGTTTTGAATGGAAAAAAGATGGCCAAGAATGAATGGTTCCCTCAGAAATGTTTCATTGCTGGATATCTTACTAACAATTATTTCATGTGTTTCAGGCCCCAGAGAGTAGCTAGAGCTGGAGCGCTTCAGTGAAGAGCAGACGATCACAAAATCGTAGACACTAAAGATGGAAAAGACCTTTGAGGTCATCTTGTCCACTCTTGTCAACTCAGCCCTGTTCCCCACAGCATATTCTCAGGGGCTTTCAATAGCCGACTTGTAAATGATTCCAGCACCATCGGCCCTGCCACCGTCCCCCTGGAGGGACCACTCCACTATCTAATAGACCTTTCTGTTAGGTAATTTTTTTCCCTGATATTCAGCCCAATTTTACGTTCTCTTAGCTTCATCCCATTATTCATTGACATACTCCACTGGACCAGGCTAAGCATCCCTCCTCTTCTTTCAATGTAGATATCTTGTCAGATTAATTATGGCATCAGCAGCTTCAGACAGCCACATTCACAAGGTCCAGCACAGTAGCATTTAGGCAGACAGATCCTAGTATGAATGCCTCATCTAGAATTTATAGAAACAACGCCACTGACTGCAAGGAGATCTTTTCTTCTTTGTCCTTCATTATCTACTTCTGCACCTTGCTCAGGGTTGGTATGTTAAGAGCAGCAATGTTGGATACTTTCAGTCTTCCCTAAAATCCTTCTCTTATTCTCGGTCCCTTTTTCTGGCTCCAGGATGACCAGACAGAGCCTCAAGAACGACCCTCCTTAGAGATCAGTTTGCCAAGCCACCCAATAATGGATCCCAAAATTCACGCCAGCCTTTGCCATGGGACAAAACAGCCCTATTCTAATTCTCTAGATTGCTTTGGACATATAAAACCAAGGAGGAGGTAGTTTCAACCAGGCTTTTATTCATATTTGCAATTTAAGATACCAAGTTTGTGTGTTGCTTTGGGGGATAGCAGTTAACTCTGTATGTGTGTGTATGTGCATATCTTTATAAAATCACCCTGTGGATTATGAATTCTGTAATTGTTTTTTTTTTTTTGGTTGTGAAAAGTAGTAACTGTAACATTTTTTGCCATGTGTTACATCCTAAAAGAAATTCTGTGACATAATCTAAAAGAAAAAATTTTCTATTACATTTCAATGCAGAATACATAGGTGTGTATATACATATTGGTATATAGAACTAAAATAAAATCTCAGGAAACAATATTTATCCTTACCTTACATGCAATGCACTCTATTTGCTATTCTAATCTTTCTCAATCCTTTAAAAACGATGGCCTCAACCCATTAAATTGATTTTATAACCCATTCACAGGTCAAGATCAAATTTTTAAAACCCCCAATGCAGAGTCTCCAGGTTCATCTTTGAGGCCAGGAAGCAGCTAGTGTCCAGGGGCAGCCCTGCTCTTTGCCCCCATCCTCACTGTGATTACTGCCCAGAACCTCAGGAAGCCTCATCTCACGGGGAAGCCAGTAAACATTTATCAGTTGCCACGGGCAGGTTCTGATCCCTGACCTCAGCTCCCAAAACTGCAGGAGACTAAGAGTTCATCAAGAAGAAGAATGCCGTGGGGTGCCTGGGTGGCTCAGTCAGTTAAGCGTCTGACTTCAGCTCAGGTCATGATCTCACAGTTCGTGGGTTCAAGCCCCACGTCAGGATCTGTGCTGACAGCTAGCTCAGAGT
This sequence comes from Crocuta crocuta, assembly GCF_008692635.1. NCBI lineage: Eukaryota > Metazoa > Chordata > Mammalia > Carnivora > Hyaenidae > Crocuta > Crocuta crocuta. Next base: position 13,542,312 of record NW_027530368.1, on the reverse strand, counting down.
CGGGAGCCTGTTTCAGACTCTGTGTCTCCCTCTCTCTTTGACCCTCCCCTGCTCACACTGTCTCTCTTTCTCAGGAATAAATAAAACATTAAAAAAAATTATTAAAAAAAAAAAAAGAAGAATGCCGCACTGAGTCACCATGTCAACTCTCTCCCATCTGACTCAGAGCCCAAATGCAATGTATGGATCAGGGGTGGTAGCAGCAGAAGCAGAAGTACAGACAAAAGTCCTTCTGAGACGGATTCCAAACTCCAAGATACAAGCTCCAGGGAGCAGTCATGATGGGACCATTTTGTGAGACCCATCAACAGCAGTATCAGCGGACATGCAAAGACACATCTCAAAAAGAGCTTTTAGCTAAATAATGTCTATGGTATAATGACTGAGGTTATTATGACTGAATGACTGAATTCAACTATATAGTTGTAATTCGTTTCAATTACTGGTTCTCCTAAAACAAGTTGAAGAATAATTCCCCTACAGAATCTTTTTTAAAGGAAAAGACATGTTCAACCACTTATAGCTGTGTGGAGTGGAAGATGCCCATTTCTGTCTCAGACCATCTGAAGATAACCCTGGATCTGGAAGCTGGAGCTCTCCCACCACCGGCAGACAGGTCAACCTCTTTTCACAGCTCTCTGCTTTACAGAGGCCAATATTACGTGGTGGCTTCACTTAAGTAATGGAAATCAGATTAGTCCCATTTTGCAGCTGAAAAGCCAAAGCACAAAGAGTATGAGTATTTACTCAAGCCAACAGAACACATGGAGGAGCCAGAATTTAACCTAATGCTCTGAACCCAAAGCCTACTCTCCTTTCTCTTCAAAAAGACTCATTCCATTAACGCACATGGGTTTGCAAGTTTTTAAATATATCATTTCTCATACCTCATAAGAGGATTCATTACTTAGACATTTTTTTCTGTCCAAACAGCCCTTAGGAAACAAAACTGAAGTCAAGGTTAAAATGTGATTTGATTAACATATTTTCATTTTACCTCTAACATGTATGTTATGTACATAATGAACTGCATGAAGGTAAATGAGAATACTAGAGAGGAGGCATGAATCACCTCCTTTTTTACTTTTTAATGTTTTTTATTAATTTTTGAGCCCGACGTGGGGCTCGAAATCACAAACCGCAAAATCTTGACCTGCGCCAAAGCAGACGCTTAACCAACTGAGCTACCCAGGCACCCCATTTTTGGCTATTTTTAAGGAGGTGATTCATGGGGCACCTGGGTGGCCCAGTCGGTTGAGCATCCAACTTCAGCTCAGGTCATGATTTCGCTGTTCGTGAGTTCGAGCCCCACGTCGGGCTCTGTGCTAACAGCTAGCTCAGAGCCTGGAGCCTGTTTCTGATTCTGTGTTTCCCTCTCTCTGACCCTCCCCTGTTCATGCTATCTCTATCTCTCTCTCTCTCAAAAATAAATAGAACATTAAAAAAAATATTTTAAATAGCCAAAAATATTTATTTTTTTTAAATGGATAAGAAACTTACTATATTAAAAAAAGGATTCTTTGAGAAAGAAAGACTACCATGTATTTAAAACATTTAAAACATTTATCTGATTTTATTTTTAAATAACTGCCATGCCCTTTAAGACATGTTTAGAATGTAAAGTGTGGTTTACCGATATCTTCGTTCTATCAACTACATAAGATAACAAGAAGTTGATCCAAATTTTAAAATTAGGTTATCAGCACTGGTCTCAACATTGGTAATAATTAACATGGCAATTAGGATGGACATGGTTCTCTGCCCTTCGAAGTTTATGAATATAGCCAGAGCCCCTGCATTAACACTGGGAGGCACACCCCACTAGAGACAGTAAGTAATGCTCTCTCTGGGTATGAGGTGGTCCCTTCCTTCCAAAGAAGCCATACCTCCGGGGGTTTTTCACCCCATAAGTGCTACATAAGAGAAACTTAGGTCCGCCCTTGCTTGACCTTTCTGCTGATATTGACATGCAAATATGTTTATATACTCAAAAAGGCTCCTTAATCATTTCACCTTCCGCAAAAACCTAGAAGAAGAGTCAAACTAGGGACAGAGAATAAAGAGGAAAATGAGTGGCCAAGGAAATCGGAGATGCAATGCATCTATCAGACATTCCACATGAGAGATTTGGAAGGAGTCAAATTCTAGGACAGTCCACATGTTCTCCAGCCAAAGATCCTGACTTGAGATCCCAGGCATCTAATCATTTTAAAATTATGTTGACCTCCCTCCCTGAATCTTTTAAGCCGTAGGATATATGTGGAGTAATAAAAAAAATGTTAATGGATTGAGAGCTTGGTTCTTGTGAAGCAAGATGGTTAACATCAAGTTAACCTGTCTAGACATGTGAATAAGGTCTTTTAAAAGTAGAAGGCCCACTAGGGCCAAGATGGGTTTTTCCAGAGCTGTCCTGTAGCTGAACAAGTTTCCATGAGCTCAACCCCTTCTTGGAACAACTGTAAAACTAAAAAAGAAATAATAAAACTCACCATATGGAAGACTCTGTGGTCTCTACTTCATTTTCTGCCTCACCTCTTCTTTGCCTCACAGCTTTCCATAGGTAGTGTGCAAAATATCTGGTTATCTGAATGCTCCCAACCTGCAAAGGCCAGATTCCCAGGCTAGTTTTCTACCTTGACCTACCGAGCCTATAAATGTCTAAACCCACAGAGATGGTGGGTCAAGTTAGGACACCACGGTCTGCACTATGGGCATAAACGATGAGACGAGCAATTAGTACTACGTGCCCTTCACAGAACAAGAGGCCCCCACCCTAGCTCCCATGCTTTGAGGCCCAACTCTGTATTTCCCTGTGTAATCTTCCCCACAGGTATCTTGGACCACAAAATGTCCTGCCCAAATAGCGCTAGCTTTTTTCCAGAGTCCTTCATCTCCTAAAGGCAGATTACGTCATCAACATGGTCGTCCCTAGGCCTAAGGGGTGGGATATATGCAGAGGAGGTAGTTATGTGGGCCATGTGGACATGGAGCATGGATATGATAGCTAGGACATGTAGCCACACATGCATGGGTCTCCTCTCAATGAGGGTTGTCACTAGAGAATGGGAACAGAAGCCCTACAACACCCAAGACCCCTACACAAGGACTAGGACCATGGACCCCTAAGATCCCACCCTACCTCATGGGAATCTGGGAGACACTGGAAAAGAACCATTAAAAAAAACAACTTGGGGCACCTGGGTGGCTCAGTAGCTGAAGCATCTAACTCTTGATTTTGGCTCAGGTCATTATCTCAGGATTCAAGGGAATGAGCCCCATATGGGGCTCCATCTTGGAAGCTAGGGGCCTGTTTAGGATTCTCTCTCGCCCTCTCTCTCTCCCCCTTCCTTGTGCATGTGTACTCACTCTTGCTCACTCTCTCTCCCTCACTCGCTCTCAAGATAAATAAATAAACTTAAAAAGAAAGAAAGAAAACACCTTGGAAATGGACAGAAAAAAGTGACTAATACCCATGACCTTGAGCTTTTAAATGTGTGAGCTAGTGTGAAATGGAAAAGAGGATAAAGACAGTAATTGAAGCAGGAAAAACCATATGTCTAAGAACAAACAAAATTTAAAAAGAAAAAGAAAAAATAGTGGATTGCATCATACATTAAAACATTAAAAAAATTTATAGATATATACACAAATGTGTATATATGTATACAGGTGTGTATATATTAATCACATCTATACATATAGATATAGACATTTAGATACAGATAGATACCCATATATATATATATATATATATGTGTCTATGTTTATTATCTATACATCTACATCTGTATCTACATATCTATATCTCTATCTATACCTATGTCTAGATAGACTTACTTTAAGGATTCATAGAGGTTGGCAAGTCCAAAATCTGAAGGGTAGGCTATCAGGTTGAAGACCTAGAGAAGAGTTGCTATTATGCTTCAAGTCCAAAGGCAGTTTTCTGGCTGACTTCCTTCTTCCCCATGGAAGATCAGTCTTTTTTCTATTAAGACCTTCAACTGATTGGATGAGGCCCACTCACACTATGGAGAATAATCTGCACACATAAACATTATTCTCATCTAAAAATGCCTTCAGAGAAACATCTACAATAATGCTTGATCAAATATCTGAGTCCTGTGGCTAGCTAAGTTGACACATAAAATTAACCATCAGAGAAAAATGTTTCATATTGATGTTGATCATATTTCACAAAATTGTTTGATATATTCCTTTTACACACACACACACTTCATTGAGTGTTTTATGTGCTAAAATAGTAAATTACAGATACAGGGTTTTGTTTTCATTTTGTTACTAACATTAGGCAGTTAAGTAGCAGTTCTACACTAGCAGAAATTAGACCTAGAATGTATCTTGTCTTCCCAAAGAGATCATAAGTGTATGTTTAAGGTGTATCTGCTGACTGATTAGCCTTCCTTTTTGTAATGTGAGTGCCGAGACTCTATCCAAATCATATCACTGATTTTTTAGGCAATCAAGTCGACAAACATGGAGTCACTGGATAGAGAGTTCCCCCTTTACTTGCAGGCAAAGTCAGAGGCAGGTGAAAAAGGCAGGGTGGGGAAGCAGAGGTATCTACCACATTAACCACCAGGGCCACCCCAGAGACTTTCTCAAACAGTTATGGCAGCTTTATTTATTGATTCACAAACATCTACTGAGCACCTATAATATGGCAATGCTTGTGCTCTTCAAAGTTATCATCCTTATTCTAAGCAATGCACAAATGTGTTTAATCCCCTACAGTCAAGGAACGTGGGAGGCTTTTGGGGTCCCCTCTGGGACACACTCCTTTCTCCCCAGGTGAGGGTCACATTGAGAGCAGTAGACCAGAAGTGACATCATCAGGCTTCTAGTTTTAGCTGTGCCACTGTCTTATTCTTTGATGTCAAATCAGTTATGCTTTTTCCTTCCTCTACTAAACAGGATGGCAAGTATGACTTAATTATGCATGTACTTGTTACACAGATCAGTGAGATGATGCAAGGGAAAGTGCTTTTGAAAAAAATGAAAGTGAAAAGAATAAGATAAAAGTGAATACAGATATAAGGTTATTTCTAGATACTGCCTTGGCGATTTCTCCTACTGGACTCCTTTAAGAAGAAGCCTAAAGAACGGATTGGCAATAAGGTAAGGCAGCAGCCACATAGGGTGAAACTCTGAACCTTTTCGTCTGCTTAATACCCCTGCCACGGTCCCTCAAAGGGAAGATGCTAGCAAAGCTAGCTTTACAACTGCCTGCTCCCAAATAACTCCCCACTGGCCTATGGTACCTATCTGAAATTCAACCACTGCACTATCATTCCTTTGGGCTAAACTGTCCAAAGCTCAGCACATTAAATTACTATTTACAGTCTTTTCTATTTTAACGTGCCTTGGTTCACAGAGACCCATTCCAACACCGCAGTCAGAACAATGGGTGTAGTTAGAAGACAGGGAGAGAGGGATCAGGAAAGATCAGTAGAAACCCTTATTTTACTGATGCGGAAACTGAGGCTCAGTGAGAGAAGTGCAGCAAGCTCTGTCAAGCCATTTTCTCCCATTGCTGTGTGGACCCCTTGTTGACAATTCCTCCGTACCAGACAAATTAGAAACAAATCCTTTGTTACTAGAAATCTATTGAACCACTGCGATCTATTTAACACGTAGCCAAATTCTGGATACACAATAGAGACTCAATGAATGCTTTTTGATTAATTATTAATAAAACTTTATTGCAGGATACTAGTGTTATTTTTCCAATTGCTTTCACATTAATAATCTCATTTTTATCTGCAGAGCTGATAGCGCAGGCATCGTCCAACTCAAGAACAGGATACCGAGGCTCTGAACGGGTGCATGCCTTCCTATGCACACAGCTTCCCTAGAACTCAGCTGTCCTGACTTGCTGCCAGTGTCCTTTCACGGCCTGGACTAAACTCCACCACAGGAGCTGTAAGAGTTAATGTGGGCGCTCCAGCAGAAGCAGCAGATGACTCCTTGCCAGCCTGGAGAAGTGACTTTGTATTCTCAGGAACCTTTCTCCACCCTCATGGTGAGGGAGGGGGCAGGCAGTCACTGGCTTTTATGAGCTCAGCTGAAAATGGGCAAACACAGGGCTTGCCAATGTGTCCAGTGCTCCCACACAGGTCACAAGAGGCAGCCAGCCTCTGCCTCCAGGGTTCCTGGGGATCCACCCTCAGAGATTCAGTTCTAGTGTCAAGCACTGTAATTTCTCCCTGGGTCATCTAAAAGTCCTTCAGGCAAAATCAGCACCTTCTTTCAGGGTGCACTTGCACACAGGTGCATGCGCGCGCGCACACACACACACACACGCACTTTTTACATAGTTTTGAAATTAATTATTTACATATGACTTTTTCCCACTACACTCTTGGACAACAGTGTCAGAACCTTTTACGTTGTTTTTATCTTTGTATCTCCAGCACCCAGCCTGAGTAACACGTTTGGCCAGTATTTACTGAAATGAAATTAGGGTGGCTGCAATATCCCTTGGGAGGGGTAAAACACTAAATCATAAACTCTTCGGTCTGCATTAGCTTGTCCTGGGTCTTTAGCAAGGAGAGGAGCTCTGGAACAGCAGGAGGCCCAGTCTCTGAAGGGCATGAAGCAACAAGAGAAAGGAGGAACTGACTGAGAATGAATGAATCCCAGAATGGACAAGGCATTCCCAGCCTTAGAATCCCACACACCAGAACTAAGCATTTTATGCAGGTCCCTTCAAATCCATTTGAAGAGCAAAATTGTTCAAACGTTAGAATTCAAGACTAAAAAGCTGGAAAACCCAATACCAACTAAGCTCGTGGGGGACTATCAAGGCAATGGTTGGTTCCTATAACGTATGCCCAGGTCTCACCGTCCCTTCCCACCAATGTGGATTCGAGGACTAGATGTGGTTGTTACTGCTATTCCAGAGGAGACCTGAGACAGAAACAACTAGTACCGCCTGCATGGACCATTAATGTCTTCTCCAGGAATAAGTGGGGGTGCTTATTTTCCTTCCTACCTCTAGCTTTCCCAAAAGGAGTAGAAGAATGTGCCTCTACTGAGATGAGGCTGAATGTTCACCAATTTGGACACAGGGCTCAGGGTAGTCTGGTGGGATTACTCAGTATTGAATGGCAAAGTGGAAGAAAGAATTTCTCTACGCAACCTACAGAAACAAGATTGAGCTCTGAATAAATCAAAACCATCTAGAGTTTGTTTTACAAACAAAGGAGATATTTTGAGAAAGGGGAATATGGGGCTGCTGTTCTTATCTCTATGGCTCACTGTGGAATTGTTGGATTCTGTTTCTGTTCATTTATTGCTTATTAAATAGTCTAGTGCTTACTATGTACTCGACACTGCTCATATACCATCCTAAATTTTTGCATTAGATCTATGTGTTAGAGATTATTATGTGCACCTCCTAGACAGAGACATTGAAATAAACAAATTAACTAACCCATGATCACATACCTAATAACCAGAACAGATATAGTCTGCCCTGGTTGAGTCCAAAACCCTCGCATTTTCCAATACTCAAGGCCTCTCCTTTGTCCCACAGTCTACCCCTTCTTTTCTGAGGACTAAACAGGTACTGAATATTGTGTTGGTTCATGTAGGAGTAACAAAAGAAGTAGAGGGGTACCCCTGTGGCTCAATTGGTTAAGCATCCAACTTTAGCACAGGTCATGATCTCACAGTTCATGAGTTCAAGACCCGAGTCAGTCTCTGGCTCAGAGCCCGGAGCCTACTTGAGATTCTGTGTCTCCCTCTCTCTCTGCCCCTCTCGGCACACACTTTGTCTCTCTCTCTCAAAATAAATAAAAATATTTTTAAAAATCAGTTTAAAAAAACAGAAAACTTGGCCCCCTACCCTCAAGGGCATCATCAATAATGAATAAAGTACTCAACAAATGGTAATTGCTTGAATTATAGCTCAAGACTAAGGGGTCTACCTCCCTTTGTATAATCTGAGATATGAAGAGAAGTCAAATGCATTGGGCCCCATTCAAGATAAAGACTCAAAGGGCCTCATCATGCCACATGGAGGAACTTGAAAATTACTCAGTATAGGGGCTCCTGGGTGGCTCAGTCAGTTAAGTGTCCAACTTGGGCTCAGGTCATAATCTCACAGTCGTGGGTTCGAGCCCCACATCGGGCTCTGTGCTGACAGCCAGCTCAGAGCCTGGAGCCTGTTTCAGATTCTGTGTCTACTTCTCTCTCTGACCCTCCCCTGCTCACACTGTCTCTCTCTCTCCTTTCTCTCTCTCTCTCTCAGAAATAAATAAAACATTTTTTAAAATTTTTTTTAAAAACGAAAATTACTCAGTATACACAACATTATCATCCATGGCTAAACACTTTGGTTTTGACCATTTTCTCCTGCAGAATTTTAAAATCAAAAATAAATAAATAAATAAAATCCAGGAATTAGGAGAGCCTTCTTCCATTTGTTGGGAAATCAAGGTACACAAGAACTCAATTTAAGATAGGTTAATTTTTTTTCCTCTATAGTTTATTAATATCAGGATCTTAGGATAAATTTGGAAAAAATAAAGCTCACACATTGAAAAGAAATACAGTTAAGGAACTTACACCTAGAATGAATTTGTATATGTAACAGAACCTGAATCATAGCACAAAGCCAGGCATTTTTAAATTCAACAACTACTTACTGACTGCTTTTCCTGGAGTCCACACTTACAAAGTCCAAATGCCTCATAATGGGCTATCAGACCCTTTAAAGTCTGACTGTAATCCAACTTCCATCCTTACTTCTGCCCTCTTCCAAAAGCCATAGCCTGTGCCCAGTTATGGGCTACTTCATCTCATGCTCTTCTAGGCTGACATGCTTTCCAGCACGGTAATCCTTCTGTCTAAGCCAATCTCCCCCATTCATCATCTAGCAATTCATCCTTCTAAACTTTCTGTATGATCCCTTCACTGATGTTTTCCCCTACTCTCAGAAGAAATGTCCATCTTCTACCCCTCACAATCCTTGGAACATAACCAAAGTAGCAAGGAGCTCTGGATTGAGCCCAGCCTGGGCCCACTGCTGGGAATCAGATCTGTTTGGGGATATGTAGGGAACAGGTGGGGCAGGAGTTTCTTGGGTTAGAATTTCTCCTAACGGAAGACAGAATCAGGTAAAACAGCCTTCATCACCGGGGCAGGAGTTACCGAGCAAATTAGGATAGATATGTCAAGCCTACCCCTGATGGACTTGTATCTGTGTCTCAAGGAAGAGACAAGTAAAACCTAAAAGCTCTATTCCCTCCTAAACCTCTGTGAGATGTTGGGAGACAACTGGGTTGGGTTCTTCTATCAATATATGCTGAGTGGCATTTGCACCACAGGCTAGAGTTGAAACAGCATCTGTGGCCAAAGAAGGCAGGGGTGAGGAGAGCATCTATAGAGGGGTAGCACCAAGCAGCAAGGGCAGCAGAGCCCAGAGGTCAAGCCCACCCAGTGGCCAATGCAGAGCCAGAAGAAGAGAGAAATAATGAGTAGACACATCATTAACTGACCCAACTTAGGCAAGAGCACACAGGAGACCGTTGTGGAGTCTCAGGAATGCCAGGAAGGGGCTTTTCACAAAGCTAAGGTAGGAACAGAAAATGGTGACATGTAAGGTAAATCAGTATAGCTTTTTATCAACTTATTTTGGTGTTGCATGAGTAAGACCATCTCTTACCCCATCCCTTCTAGGCAGGAAAAAAGCCATATAGGTCAAGAAAGTTATGATTCTTTCTACATCCTTTGTATCCCCTCAGGAGAGACTTGCGTATCTGATTCACACTGCCTGGTATTCAAGACATGAATGAATGAATGAGTGAATGGTAAGAGATACTGTTAGGGGCTCTGTGCTTACCTCAGGAAAAGTGAGCCACATTAACATGAGCACAGAGATGGGAATGAGGAGGACATAAGGAGAAAATACCAGCCTGACGCAATGGTGAATTACCAGAAAGTGGTGAGAAATTAAGGCAGAGAAAGAGGGTAGGGCCCATCAATGGAAAGACTTGAAAAGGAGAAGCAGCAGAGTTCAGACTTGGCAAAGATGTTCAGAGCCAAGGCTTATATGTCTATATACCCAACCAGTTAAAGTCAGTAAGGAAAAGAGGTCACTTCAGTCAAACACTTTGTTTCTCAGGTTCTCTGTGATGTTGAACAACCAGCAGAAAATCTGTTCTCATCCAGTTAATTTATTTAGTTAGTTTTCAGATTTTCAGGTTTGGTTTGAGGGAAGATCTTGAGGACAGCGTGCAAGTCTTTTTCTTGTTGATTTAATTGTACAGATAGAATGTTCACTTTAAGCCTGTTTTGTATATGGGAACACTGAAGATCAGAGCAACAAATGGAGCCTTTGGTAAGCTTGGCCAACAAAGAGACTCCCACATACCCTGGACCAAGAGTTTTCACAACTCTGCTCCCTACATGTGCGCACTTGAGTGAGTAGACTGTCTCCGACTAGACTATCTGTGCAGCTCGTAGAGCCTCTTATAACTGAATTAGTCTGTTTCTGGCTTCACTCTCTTCACAAGCCCCCAGGTACTGAAGTCACCAGTGAGACATTAATTAAGATTTTTCAGAATTACCACACTTTCTCAGAATCCGCTTTGAGCTCCAAAAGATTCCTCTGCAATCTGCTTTATTCTGTTGCTTCTTTGGCTTGTGAGCAAAATCTGGGGGGCTGAAGACAGAAGAGGTGAGGGTAGGGGAAGAGGAAAGTAGGAAAGTTTGGTCTCATTTTGAGTTAGGCAGCCCATGTAGCCTCAGTTTCCCTGTCCCAAGAGGGAGCTGCTATAAAGTTGCTTACTGGGAGATTTTACTTCTAAATTCCTTTAAAAATCTCTGAAAACCAATTAAATGGCAAAGAGAAAAAGCAAAGAAGGGATGGAAAGAAGGAAAGGAAAAAAGTCCCACAGTTTTAAGCCTTCTTTTTGCCCCTATGGAGACAGCTCCCCAATAATTCATGACTGCTGAGAACATCAGCCCCACCTGTTACACACACCCTTCAAATTGGCTTAGAAGTTTATTACACTTTCAACTAATAAAATTCTCCTTATTCACAGAACATGCTCTCCAGGTAAAGCACGCATGGCCTCAACTCCACTTCTGAAACTTACCCAATGGAGGTAGGTGTGCCATTATAAGCTGATTTTATTTTATAGATGACTTCCTTTTTCCAAAACAGATGTTCCCAATGTCTTGTCTCCAAGACAAAGTGCCAAAGGCCCAGTCCTTCACAGCCATTTAATACGAGCCAGTGAGAACATGCACAGTGAAAAAAAGTAGTATACAGTTAAATGCAGATCCTGAACCAAATTTTTAAGGTACTTTAATTATTATGGTAATGACTTGATGGCCATATTTCTAAAGGGGGAAAAAATAAAGATTTTTAGGGACTTTAGCGGTCATGTGTTATTGCACTAGTGAGAAATGGCCTTTTTATCTAGGTATCTCTACCTGATTATAGTAATGACAATAATAATAATGTTATATTTTTATAGGCCTCAAATTCCAAAGGCCCTTGAGCGCTTCATATCATCATCATTATTATTATAACTCACAGTTAATTACATACAGACAGTCTGGGCATGCAAGTAAGAACCCTGGTCCATGATCTGACTGGTAAGGTCAGTGGTTCAAATCCTGGGAAGGGTATTGAGGTGGTTTGCTCCCTCACAAAAGCTCACGTCAGCAGGAATGGAGCTAGTGGTCTTACAGGGAAGGGAAGGCTGTGGTATCAATGTTTCAGCCATAGCTTGGGCCTAGAAACTAACCTTCCAGGAAACTGGCCTGAGGTGCTTGTTGACCATTTGCTTTGGATTCTCTGAGACTGTCTGAATTTCAAACAGTTTTCTCTTTTGACAGTACGTTAGTTTAGTAGGGCTACTCTAACAAAATATCATAGACTTGGTGGCTTAAATAACAAATTTATTTCCGCACAGTTCTAAGAGCTAGATGTCCAAGATTAATGTGTAGGCAGAGCTGGTTTCTTCTGCACCCTCAGTTCTTGGCTTATAAATGGCTGCCTTTTCTCTGTGGCTTTGCATGATTGTCAACCTGTACATGTCTGTGTCCTAATCTCCTCTTCTTATAAGGACACTAGCCATATTAGATTAGAGCCCACCCTAGTGACCTCATTTTAACTTAGTTACCTCTTTAAAGACTCTATTTCCAAATGCAGCTACATTCCGAGGTACTAGTGATGGTTAGTATTTCAACATTTGAATTTCATGGGGGACACAATGCAGCCCATAGAAGAAAGTATTGCAAATCTGGGTTCAGAAAATAAGAACCATGAATGTGATCCACACAGCTCCTTCCACCCAATCTTCAGCCAAAATCTGGCATTCTAGTTAGGGAAGCTACAGGTAGAACTCCTTCCTGTGATTTTCCCATGGCTCTTTTCCCATAGTTCCCAGTCAATGTTAAGCCCAACGTCACCTCCTCAAAGAGGCCTTCTCTGACTCTGGAAACTAGTATTGTTGTGCACCCCATCTCCCAATCACACTGTCCTTTTTTCATGGCACTTATCACTATCTGAAATTGCCTTGTTCATTTATTCATTTACTTCATATAGTCTGTCTTTGCCCCTAGACTTTAAATTCCAAGGCAGTGAAACCCTTATTATTGTTTACATTTGCATCCCAGGGCCTAAGGAAGAACCTAGCACATAGCAGAGGTTGAAATATGTTCATAGGCTTTAAAGGGCAGCAAGAAGAGAAATGATATAAACTGGATACAGTCCACCTGGAACAAGCAGGCTGTTTTCCCAACAGTTTTCCAGAATGGACTTTGTTCCCTGGTAAACATACCAAGATCCAGTCATGAAGGCTCAGAGACCAGGCTCTGTCACCACCCAAAATGTAAATCACTCAGAGGGGGATGCACATTATAACAAGCTTACTAGGCTGATATCCTGAAGAGGATGCCATTTTAGTAATTCACTCTGAGCAATAACTCTCCCAAGGACTGGATACATAAAGAGTACGTGACCAACACATGCTACCCATATAGGTAGGCCTACAGAGGAGGCCAAACATAATCACTAGGCGATCTAGTGTATAGGGACTCCAAGAAGGTAAGTCTGATTCACTGACTATTTAATCACACCTAGCTAAATATTCTGATCTCACAGTAAGAATGGCACTACCAATGGCACTAGGAGACACATACTCCAGTGGCAAAGACTCCTGATCAGTGCTTGCAGGGGCAATGACAACACATGCTTTAAGGATTTTTTTTTTCTAGGTTTCTGGGGGCTGACCAATCCCCCTTCCCACTGATGTATCCTTGTCTGAGGTTGTGTTAATACAGTCAATCCCTCACAGTCAAGTCTTGGCCTAAGAATCAATCTGCCTGTTGGAGGATTCCCACATCTCTGGCCTGATCTATGTCAAAGCCTTACCTTTCATAGGGTAATCATTTCCTTCTTTCCAAGCCCTAGCAACACCAGAAATGTAAAACAATATGTAGTCAGCATTTATTCATTCAAAAAAAATGTACTGAGGACCTTGTATGTGACAGGTAATGGGGACAGGGATGAACAAGATGAAGATCTCTCTCTTTTCAAAGTGCTTTCTTTGGTTTGGGGGGGAAAAAGACAATAAACAAGCAAACAAATAAGCAAGAAAATATCAATGAGTGAGGCATGCTACGATGAAGATCAAAATAGGGTCATATAAAAAAAATGACCTCCCTTCTCAAAAGAGAGGATGAAGAAGTAGAAAACGATGACAAAGAAATAATGTGGATGCAGATCCAGAAAAAGAACTTTACCAGAAGAAGACACAGCAAGTGCAGAAGCCTCACAGCAGAGCGTACTCAAGGGCAACACGCTTCTAGCTGCAGAGCGTAGGGTAGGGGACGACTGCGGAGTGTGCGGAGGAAGCAGGGCACGGGAGGAGGCTCAGGGCGCACAGACCCCTCTGGCCTGGGAGCAGCACTAGAGTGACACATACGATTTACATTTTTAAAAGATCACTCTAGGTGCTGTGGGAAGAATGGACAACAGGGGACAAGGACAGAAGCAGAGACAGTTAGGTGGCCGTTGTTGGATCATAGGAGAGAAATGACAGCGGTACAGACCAGATAGTAGCAGAGAAAATGAAGAGAAATGGGCTCAGTGAGATGTGCCGGGGAGACAGCACGGCTGTTCGGTTGGAGGTACCTATCACATAAGCGGAGATGAGGAGTTGGTCACTGGAGAGTAGAGTCCAGAATTAAAGGGATCATTTAAAATTAGAAATATAAATTCTGGAGTCATTAGCATATATGTCGTAATTAAAGCTGTCTGCCTGGATGAAATCACCCAGGAAGAAAGTGAACCCTCAAACAGTCTAACCTTCCATGCAGCAAAGGATTTCAGGAAGAAGTGGACAATAAATAGTTAGGAGAAGACCAAGAGAAAAGGGGGTCATGGAAGCCAAGAAAAGACAATGCTCCAAGTGAAGGTATGGTTAGCTGGAATATTTATAAGAAATTTAGTAAGATGATGACAGACACACAATATTGAGACCAGTAGTAAACCTGAAAAGAGCAGTTTGGGTTTGATAGTGAGGCTGGAACCCAAGTGAGGTAGGTAGAAGGGGAAAAAAAAAAAAAAAAAAAAAAAACTGGAGTAGGGAGGTATACACAGTCATTATTGACAGATTTTTCTTGATTTGCTAAGAAAGAAGGCAGATAAAGTGGAGGAAAAAGTAGCCTCACGGGACAGATATGGTTTTAAGAGGTAAATTTCAAGAGTATGTTTCGTGCTGGTAAGTATAATCCCATAAAGAGGGAGAAGTCATGGTGCAGGTCTTGAGAAGGCCAAAGAGATGAGATCAAAACCACAGGGGTAAGGATCGACTTTTGTTAGGAGCAGGGACCCATGGGGGCACCTAGGTGGCTTACTCAGTTAAGCATCCTACTTCGGCTCAGGTCATGATCTCATGGTTCGTGGGTTCGAGCCCTGCATCGGATTCTGTGCTGGCAGCTCAGAGCCTGGAGCCTGTTTCAGATTCTGTGTCTTCCCCTCTCTCTGCCCCTCCCACACTCATGTTCTGTCTCTCTGTGTCTCAAAAATAAATAAACTATTAAAAAAAAAAAAAAAAGGAGCAGGGACTCATGACCCAACGGGAGGGAAGGTAGAAAACAGTTAAAGATGCAGGAAAGCAGGCAGAACAAAGGTGGTATGCATATGATTTCTTCTATCTTCTCTGGGAATTATAAGACCAACTTGCCAGTGAAAAAGGAGGAAAAGGACATGGCGGCAGTTTGAGGTCAGAGTTGTAGGATGGTTGCGCATTGCAGAAACTGCATCTGTGATGTGGGCTCATGAATTTAAAAGGAGCCCAGACAGCACCAGATTCATGATCACCAGTGACCACAGTAGCTCAGGAGAAGGAAAGAGAACAATGAGCGGGGGTGGTCAGGGAAAGCTTCGTGGAAGAGGGAGGACTTAATGAAAGGTGGGACTCAGATCCGCAGGCCGGGCCTTCCAGGTGAAAAGAACAGCAAGAGCAAAGCACAGATGTAGGGGTGGACAAAACAGACCAGTGGGGCTGCAGGGAGGCAAGGGGAGGTGGAAATGGAAAGGAAGGTAAGGACAGCACAGAGGGCCTTCTGGAAAAGAGGAAGGTTCTGAAGGACAAACAGCAAGGCTCAAGCAGGATTTCAGAAGATTAGCATAGCACTGGTATGTAGAATAGGTTGGAAGGAGCTTTCTGGACAAGAGGAATGGCCAACATAAGCCCACAAGACCAGGATCGACTGATTAGGTTGGTACCAAGAGGATATAGACTCCTGTCCTAAGGAAGACACTTTCATCCCCCCATCTCTTCCTTGAAGATTTTACATGCCTGTCGGGGAACAGGAGACGCTGAGAATATTTTCCAAGATTCTGTTAATTCTGAAGCTCTTAGATAAGCCAATTCTAATGGCCATTCTCCCAGAGGAAAACAGTCCATCCACTGAATGCTCTTGACCAAACAATGTGACAATAGTGGTGGTAGCCATTGACAGGCTGAGTGCTTGAAATGTGCCAGCAATGTGGAAAGCCCACATATATGCATTACTTCACTTAATTCTCAGAACAACCCTCTGATGCATATGCTTTTACTATCTCCATTTACAAACAAGAAAAAATGTGTCACAGAGAAGTTGAGTAATTTGCCCAAAGTCACGCAGCTAATAAGGGAAAGAGCCAGGTGCAAACCCAGGCTAAAGTGTGGGTCATGGAACCACAGCCCAAAAGGTCTGTGCCAAGACAGTAGACTTGTAGAAGGAAACACCACAGATGAGGAAAACTACAGCCCCAAGCTCAGCAGGAAGAAGTAGGACCCAAACTACTGTGGCCAAACTGAAATGCCCAAGATGTGCATGGGGGTGATCATAGACTGTGGGCCTCTCCCCTGAGGCCAGGTGGAGACCTGCCAGCTGCAGAGGCCCAAAGAGAAAAGCAGAGAGAAAAGGGAAGCTGTTTCCTCACTATACACCACCTTCTCCCCACAATCATTCCACAGGAAAGCATCCAATTAAGAACTTGTTGTGTTACCCAGACATCTCGTTTCTGAAGAGAAGATTAAAATGTGCCGATGAGGAATGGGAATGGGATGTGTATCCCCTGGAGGCTAAAATACTTAATACTTTTGTTTCTTTGTTTTCTGTGATCTTACATATTTCTTCCATGTTTGGCTCCTGTTCCACCAATGGCTAAGGAAGGTATCAGTATGTCAAGGACACATTGCAGAACCTTCCCAGAATATGTAACTGATAAATATACTTATGTTAGTTGTTATCACTCTGGAGCCAGCAAGCATGAGAGGAGGTACATAAAGTCAGATCATCCCCAAATACATTCAGAGAAAGAGAAGATGGAATAGAAGAGTTTATTTTGTTTCTCCTAGTGGGTCAGTTTTAGAAACACAAAGTGCTCTGGGGTCACTTGGAAAATAAAGAAAACGGAATGTCTCCGACTGCTGCCCAGGCTGGGGAAGCAAATCCCCAAGTCACACAGAACTAGGAAGGATTTGGTTTCATTAAAAGCAGCCACTGGCATTTGGCCCCTGAAGATGAAAGCAAAAGCCCCTTAAACAGGCTCGAACACGAGCTGAATTTCCGGACAAGTCCCTGGGGTGCCAGGATTGTTTCAAAGGAAGGCATGAACGTCCACATCATCTTCCCAGAGATTTGAAAAAGCAGGGTAGTTCCAAATACATTTATCTCAATCTTGTGCAGGAGAACAGGGTGATAAGAACCAACATGTCAGGTGCTGCTAAGACTCTTTGATTTAATGCTCATAACCACCATATACATGTTACTATTCCCAATTTACTGATGAGAACACTGAGACCTCAGTGAGGTTTAGTGGCCTACTGAAGTGTGCATAATAACGAGTGGTCTCAGAAATCCAAAAGAAGTCTTTGTAACATCAAATTCCACATTCTTTTAACATCTTCACAGAAAAATTAGCGTTTCCAAGTCAGTGGGTCAGATTCTCACCAGGCCTACCTGTATGTCATCATAAATCAGGCCATTTCGCCTCTTACTTTGAGTCCACCAAAGTTTACATTCTTCTCTAGCCTAGCCCCCAGAGCCAATTACCAATAGCGATTGTCCCAGGCTCAATGTCTGGGTGAGGACGCTCATTTGCTAATTCGGGTGTTCACACCAGCCTTCCTCCAGAAAAGCCAGAAGTTGGCTATACAGGCTCTGTAAGGCTCCATAGTTAACAAAAGAGGTCAAAAAAGAAGCTAAGAAAAGCACATGCCCTAATGTTACATGCTTTTATGTCCAACAGGCCACAGATCCAAGGTTCTGAGCCTTCTAACACTGATCTAATAAAGGGAGGAAGGGAGGAAAGAAAGGAAAGGTAGAAGGAATAAAGGGAGGGAGGGAAAGAAAGAGGGAGAAAGAGAAAGAAGGGAGGGAAAACTAATGTATTAGATACACTATGCCCACAAAATTAAAAAGCAAAACCATCAAATAACAATACTGTCTGCAATATCAATAAAATAATAGACCAAAGACACACTACATAGAGCTATTCTGTAAATCAGCTCTTAGCCTACAGAGCATTTCAATAAAAGCAGTCCTGTAGGGTGTTGGGGCAATGCTGAGTCCTACACACACTGCTTGGCTCTCTGCTGAGGGCAGCTAGTATCTTGGCTTCAGAAACCTTAGACCACACTCTTTTCCAGGGGACATCTCATACCTGCTCTTGGTCACAAGAGAATGTGCATGGACCCCTGCAAGCCTACCCTGAGGGAAACACTGGCCTGCTGGAAGTCAGACGTCAGCCCCATGGTTTCACATCTAAGGGGATTTTGAGAGCATACCTAAAGGCCCAGAGTCACATCTAAGGGAGTGAAAGCACATTCCTTCCCAAAGGAGTGGCTCTGGCCCTGAAGTTTCTACCTAAAACAATAATGCCCACCAGTATCTAGATTCTGGTTTAAAGTGTTCTAGAAATTTGATTCTCTTTTATCCTTTAACTTTCTGTCCTCATGACGGTTCCTGAATCCCACGGAGGAATTTAGTTTGTCAGAAGAATCCCAGCCTGAGTTTGCAGGCCCAATTTAACTCACACACAACCTTCATCTCTGCTCTGAAATCACACACCCTTCTCCCTCTCACGAAACGCCACCTGGGACAACAAGGGGACATGGAGACACCCTCGCTGTCCCTCCAGTGGCCTCAGCCTCAACCTCTCCACTGTGTGGGGCTGGGTCGGGGAGGTGCCGGAGTGTGGAGCACTGGGGACGAGAAGTGTCAGCATGCATGACTCCTCGCACCTGTTGTCAAACAAGGCTTAACAGAACCCTCTCCTGGTTCAGCTCTCCTGCCTGGTGTGCACTTCAAGAGGTGACTCCAAGTGCCTTTTCCAGCCAGGGTTTCTGAGCGTCTCTATGCTGAGAGGTGAAGCACTTGACACTTGGCTGCCATGCTGTTGTGAGCACGTCTGATTCTGCACAAGGAATGTGGAAATCAGAATGTACCTGTCACAGGTGTCAACCTCTGTCTGACGGGTACAGATCTGGAGAGTGGTCACAACTAGCTGAGCCTCGTTGCAAATATCTTCTTTGTGACCTTTCATCTGCAGATGGGCAGCGCCAGCCTTTACATGCTAATGTGTCCCTTTATATTCCATGGGTTTCCTTCTAGCTCTATGACTCTATGATGGGAATTAAGAGCTTTTCTCACAAAGACCACATGAAGCATGCTTGGAAATAGCATGGACTTTCTCTGGCCAACAGGATAGCAATAGACAGGTTCAACTTATATAATAAATTAATATGCCAATCCTTCATGCATTTAAGAATATATGATTCAATATCACTTAACATTCTAATTTATTTTAGTATTTATTTAGGTGTCCCTGCCTCATTTGACAAAGGATTACAAATAGCTATTACATTTTGTAGAGCACAGGCAATTCTCCTACTGTATTAAGTATTCATAATACACACTGGACATAATCAACTGATTACTTTTTAGGGGGCACAATTTTTCATTAAACATACCACCATTAGCAATAACACAGTCGTATGAGTGGCTGGCTACTCAAATGGCATCCTGCTCTTTCTTTGATGAATGGTGGCCAGAAATTTGTTAGTCTTGCAAACGTTCTGAATTTTCTCGATTAGTTTTTTGGGGAAGGATTTCGATTGTGATTTAGTGTATTATAACTTGGCATATCAAAATGAGATATATTTACAGCCATTAAAATTTTTATTGAAATTTTATACATCTGAAACTCTCAAACCCCAACGTTCACAGATGAACACAGATTCACAACCATTATCTGCTTACCTGGAGCAGAAACCACTGAAGCCACAAACTGGAAGAAATACCTAAATGGTCATTTGGACAAAATCCTGGAGGCTGGATGTAACCTAGCAGGAGAGTGAGTCCTAGTGGGATCCCCTGCTTTTGTGGGTTTTACCTCTAGGAACCACAGCAGGTTCTCACAGTTAAAACCCAAGAAAGGTCTCCTCAGAGCTCTGGGACAAGGAGGAAAGTGTAACCACTTGAAACACATCAAGAGCATTCTCTGTAACAAGGACCTGTTCTCTAGGAAAAAGGTTTTGCCTTATCCCATACAGAACTTTATCCTTCACAGGGGAAAATTCAGTTATCAAACACCAGCATTCTCTAGCTTTCTTGTCTCATCTAAATGAGGAAGAAATTAAAAAACACTTGTAGAGGTCACAACTTGGACAAAATCTGCTAAAAGACTAAGATTTTATCCTAAAATTATTGAACACCTTGCCTCCCCCGCATCTTGCCACCACATCATCAGGACTCCAGTATAATAAGGGTGGATTACTGTTGAAACAGTTATATGGTACACATTCTATTGAAGGAGGAATTCTTGAGGAAGCCCAAAGTAAATGAAAGAGACAAACACAAAGACACCAGAGGAATTTGAAGCTCCTGGCACATAAAGCCACAGCACACATTTAAACAGAGCCCAACTCCAGCCAGCTTAAATTAAAATCTCATACTAGACCTCTTACCCAAGCTCTTATTCCCCAATACATTATATCCAGCTTTCAACAAAAAATTTTAAGATATGCTCAAAAAAACCCAAGGAAAAAAACAGTCTGAAGAGATAAACCAAGAATTCAACCAGAATTCAGAAGTGACACAGACTGTGGAAATACTAAAGAATTAAAAATAACTATGATTGTTATCTGAAATCCTCCAGTGGAAAAAGTAACCAACATACAAGACTAGATGGATAAGGCAAGTGAAAAGATGGAATCTCTAAGAGAGAATAAAAAATAAATGCTACAAATAAAAGTTAATAAGCAGAAATGAAGAATACCTTCAGTGGGCTCATCATAAGACTAGATATGGCTGAGAAAAAGAACCAGGGAGCTTAATTAAAGACAGGTCAAAAGAAGCCCCAGTCTGAAATACAAAGAAAAGAAAGAATGATAAAAAGCTGTGGAAGAATTTCAAGAAGTGTAATATATGCATACTTGGAATATCGGAAGGAAAAGAGAGAGAGACTGAAACAGAAGAAATACCTGAGGTAATAATTCTCAAGAAATTATCAAAAATTAATGACTAAACTACAGATCCAAAAACCTTGGCAAACACCAAACAGGATAAATTCCAAACAAACTCTACATGTAGATATCTCACATTCAAACTGAAGAAAGCCAAAAACAAAAAAAATCTTTTTTTAAAAGGCCTTACCTATAGAAGAACATGAATAAAAGTTAAGAGTTACATCAGACTTCTCATCAGAAGTCCTGTAAGCAAGTAAATGGAGTGAAATGCTGAAAGTGTGGAAAGAAAGCCTTCAACCTTGAATTATATGTCCAACATTTCCTTCAAAAGTGAAGGAGAAATAAAGACTCTCAGACAAAAACTGAGAGAATTCATTGCCAGAGCTGCCCTGTAAGAAATGTTAAGAGAAGTTTTTCAAGAAGAAAAACTATATAGGTCAGAAAGTCAGATTTATATAAAGGAAGAGTATAAAAGAAGAAATAAATGAAAGTAAGATCTGTTTCTTTTTCTCATTCTTAATTGATCTAAAATATAACAGTGTGTCTGAACTAACAACTATAACAATGAATTGGGTGATTGTAGCATATGGCCTAGTGAAATGGATGACAGCAATGTCATAAGAGACAGGAGGGAAGAGTCAGGAATGCTCTGTTATGCAGCACCTGGACTACTCATGAAGTGGTGTAATATTATTTGAGGTTAAATTTGGTTGCAAATGTGTATTGCAAATTCTAGGGAATAAAATGTTTTAAATAAGTATAATTGATAAAAGAACAAAATGAGTCATATAAGATATGTACAAATCAAAACCAAAAATCAGAGCAGAAACAGAGGGGAAAAAACAATAAACATGTGCAACAAACAGAAGTCAATCCAACTCCGTCAGTAATTACTTTAAAAGTGAATATTGGCCTAAATATACCATTTAAAAAATAGATTGTTAGAGTAGATTTTTGAAAACCCACAAAACTGTAGGTTGTCTACAACAAAACCCACTTGTAATATAAAAACTCAGGCAAGTTAAAAGTAAAAGCATAAAGAAATATGTACCATGATAACACTAATAAAAATGCAAAGTCTCTATGTTACTTTCAGATAAAGCAGACTTCAGAACAAGAATAATTATCAGGAATGAAGAAGACATTATATAGTGATAATGGAGTTCATTCTCCAAAAAGATGTAACAATCCTAAACATGTATGCACCTAACAACAAACTGTCAAAATACATGAGGCAAAAACTGATAGAATCACAAGGAGAAAAGGACAAACCAAACCTACTATTTTTTTTTTTTAATGTTTTTTATTTATTTCTAGGAGAGAGATAGAGACAGCATGAGCAAGGGAGGGTCAGAGAGAGAGGGAGTCACAGACTGAAACAGGCTCCAGGCTCTGAGCTGGCAGTCAGCACAGAGCCCGACGCGGGGCTCGAACCCACGAACCGCGAGATCATGACCCAAGCGAAAGTCGGACGCTTAACCGACTAAGCCACCCAGGCGCCCCCCAAACCTACTATTATAGTTGGAGATTTCAACACCTCTTTTTCAGTTGATAGATCAAGCAACCATATTTTCTGGATATAGTTGACCTGAAGAACACTGTAATCATCTTGATCTAGTTGACATTTACAGAATACTTGACCCTAAAACATCTTCTCAATAAACATTTTTATCTTGCTCACTTGGAACATGCATCAAGAGAAACCAGTTTCTGGACCAGAAAACATACCTTCCCAAATCTGGGAAAATAGAAATCACAGAAAATATGTTCTCAGACTATATACACCAGTTAGAGTGGAAATCAAGGAAGAAAGCCAGAAAATCCACAAATATTGGGAATTTAAACAACTCACTTCTAAATAACATGAATCAAAGAGGAAGACACAAGAAAAGAAGAAAGATCTAAAATCAACAATCTAAGCTTTCACCTTAGAGAACTGAAGACTGAAGAACAATTTAAGCCTCAAGCAATCAGAAAAAGAGAAATAATAAAAATTAGAGCAGGAATCAATAAAACAGAAAACAAACAAAAAAAAAAACAAATAGAGGAAATCAATGAAACCAAAAGGTGGTTCCTTAAAAAGCCTAATAAAATTAATAAATCTATAGCTTAAGTTAACTAAGATAAAGGAGAGAAGACACAAGAGGCCAATAATGGAAATAAAAGAGGGTTTTTAATGCCCTACTCATTCTAGGGCATTAAAAGAATAATAAAGGATTATTATACATAATTCTATGCCAACAAATATGATAACTTAGATAAAGAGAACAATCCTTAAAAGATACTGCTAAAATAAATCTACACAAGGAGAACTAGGCAATTGGGATAGTTCAGTGTTTACTGAATAAATTATTAATATCTTCCAAAAAAGAAAGCAGAATGCCCTGATGGTTCCACCAATAAATTTCACCAAACATGTACAGAAAAAATTATACCAATTTTCTACAATCTTTAAAGAAAACAGAGACAGATGGACAACTACCTAGTTCATTCTATGAAGCCAGCATTATCCTAATACCAAAACCAGATAAAGATATTATAAGAAAGGAAAACTATAGGCCAATGTCTCTCATAAACCTACATGCAAAACTCCTCAAGAAAATATTAGCAAAGCAAATTCAAAAATGTATAAAAATAATACACCATAACCAAGTGGGATTTATTCCAGATTTGCAAGGCTGGTTCAAATTCGAGAATCAATTAATATAATCCTCCATATCAACAGGCTGAAGAAGAAAACTCATGGAATCTTATCAATAGATAGATGCAGGAGAAACATTTGACAAATCCAACGCTTGTTCATGATAAAAGCTCTTAGCAAACTAGGAATAAAAGGGAACTGCCTCAACTTGATGAAGAACATCTACAAAACAATGTATAGTTGACAATCACACTCAATGGTGAGATGCTTTCCCACTAAGATCTCAAACAAGCAAGTATATGCATTCTCACCACTCCATTCAACATCATACTGGAAGTTGTAGCTAGTACAATAACACAAGGAAAGGAAATAAAAGGTACAGATTTAGAAGGAAGAAACTAAACTATCTTTGCTTGCCACTGAAGAAAACACTAAAGAAACATAAAAAAAAAAACCCACCCTCCTATAACTGATAAATGATAACAGTAAAGTTACTATAAAGCAATACAAAGTAAATATTAAAAGCTCAATTGCTTTTCTATAGAACAGCAATAAGCAACTAGGATCTGAAATTTAAAAACAAAAACAAAATACTTATAATAGCATCAAAAATATTAAATACTTAGGGTACCTGAGTCATTCAGTGGGTGAAGCATCCAACTTTGGCTCAGATCATAATCTCACAGTTTGTTAGTTTGATCCCCAAGTCAGGTTCTCTGTGCTTCAGCACAGAGCCTGCATTAGATCCTCTGTCTCCCTCTTTCTCTGCCCCTCCTCAGCTCACTTTCTCTCTCTCTCTCTCTCTCTGTCAAAAATAAACATTTTAAAAAACTATGAAATACTTAGCCACAAATATAACAAAATATGTACAAGTTTTTTTTAATTGTTTTAATATTTATATTTTTGAGAGAAAGAGAGACAAAGCGTAAACAGGGGAAGGGAAGAGAGAGAGAGAGACACAGAATCCAAAACAGGCTCCAAGCTCTGAGCTGTCAATTCAGAGCCCAATGCCAGGGCTTGAACCCAGGAACCGTGAGATCATGACCTGAACCAAAGTCAGATGCTTAATCAACTGAGCCACCAAGGCGCCCTGTACAAGTTTTATAAAACAGAAAACTATAAAACTCTGATAAAGGAAATCTAAATTAATGGACAGATATTCTGTGTTCATGGATTAGGATGTCAATTCTTCCCAACTTAATCAATAGATTCAACACAATCTAAATCAGAACCACAGCAACCTACTTTGTAGATATTGATAAACTGAACCTAAAATTTATGTAAAAAGGCAATAGGCTAAGAATACCCAACATAATACTAAGGATAACAACAAAGTACAGGATTCCCTATAAAGTTACAGTAATTAAGACAGTGTGTGGTATTGGCAAAAGAACAGATACATAGATCAATGGAAAACAACACAGAGCCTAGAAATTGACTCAAATCTAGTTGACTGGTCTTTGAGAGAGGAGCCAAAGTAATTCAATAAAGAAAAGTATAGTCTTGGGGCACCTGGGTGGCTCAGGTGGTTAAGTTTCTGACTTCAGCTCGGGTCATGATCTCATGGCTTGTGGGTTTGAGCCCCATGTCGGGCTCTGTGCTGACAGATCAGAGCCTGGAGCTTGCTTCATATTCTGTCTCCATCTCTCTCTGTCCCTCCCCCACTCATGCTCTGTCTCTCTCTGTCTCAATAATTAAAAAAATAAATAAATAAAAAAATTTTTAAATAAAATTTTTTAAAAGATTACAAGTACCTTTTAAAAAAAGAAAAGTATAGTCTTTTNAAAAAAAAAAAAAAAAAAAAAAAACACAAAAAGAAAGAAAGAAAATCCAGAACCCAGAACCCAGACACAGCCCTAACACTTTTCACAAAAATTAATTAAAAATGTATCATGCACCTAAATATAAAACAAAAAAACTATAAAACTTCTAGAAGAAAACATAAGAGAAAATCTAGGTGATCTTAAATTTGGTAAAGAATTTTTACATAGAATATCAAAAGTACAATCTGTGAATGAAAAGTTAGACTTTATTAAAATTTTAAAATTCTGGTCTGTGAAAGACTTAAGGGAATCACTACATAAGCCACAGACAGGGAGAAAACATTTGCAAACTACATATATGACAAAGGACTGGTATTCAAAATGTACAAAAGCTCTTAAAACTCAAGAAAAAAAATCCAGTTTTAAATGGGCAAAAGACCTCACCAAAGAAGATATACAGATGGCAAATAAGCATATGAAAACATGCTCAACATCCTTTGTCATTAGGGAGGTACATATTAAAACAACAATGAGATACCACTAAACACCTATTAGAATGACTACAGTCAAAAAACTGACAATTCATATGCCAGCAAGGATACAGAGCAACAGTAACTCTCATTCATTATTGATGGGAATGCAAAATGGTACAGTCACTTTGGGAGACAGTTTGGCAGTTTTCTTATAAAGCTAAACATGATCTTACCATACAATCCAGCAATCGTGTTCCTAGATATTTTCCAAACTGATGTGAAAACTGAAGGCCACACCAAAACCTATGCCCAAATGTTTATAGTAACTTTATTCATAATCCCCTCAAATGAAGCAACTTAACATGTCCTCAACAGGTGAATAAATAAATTGTGGTATATACAGGTATATACTAATATTAGTATATATATTAGTCAGCAATAAAAAGAAATAAACACTACACTGCAAAAAGACATGAATGGCACTTGAATGCATATTGCTAAGTGTAAGAAGCCAGTCTGAAAAGGTTACACGTACTATAATGACTCCAATTATATGACATTCTGGAAAAGGCATATCTGTAGGGACAGTAAAATGATCCGTGGTTGTCAGGAGTTCAGAGAAACAGGAGAGGGCTAAATAGGTGAAGCACAAGGCATTGTTTAGTGCTGTGAAACTTTTTATATGACATTGTCATAGTGGATACATGCATTTGTCAAAACACATAAACATTTACAGCACAAAATATGCAACTTAATGGACGTAAAATTTTAACTATCATTTAGGAGGTCAAGTGATCCCAAAGATGGCATACAGAGTATGATCAAAGAATCTAACTGCACTACAAATGCATGAAACAACATCACTGAAGGAGGTATAAAGGAAGAGGTGCTGACCCAAGTGACTTTGGAAATGAATGGAGTTTTTAAGACTACAGGCAAAAAGGAACAATATATAAGCACTGTACTCAAGTTGATAAAGCTGTGTCCCACAGGGATACAGGTTAATAATTCAGATACTACTATACGTGCACAGTGGACCTTAACAATTAAGTAAACAGACAGTGAGTGGCAGGAACCAGGCTTCTCACTGTTGCAGTGGGCAGGATAGGCAAAGACTAGAAAGACTTGTATGGAAATGGATTCAAGTTGGAGACGTCAATATGAACTTGTATTTGACTTAATATAGATGGATTACATTTAAAAATATCGATTGTGCTCATATATATATATGTATATATATATATGGATTAATATAGACACATGTATTTTCTCGTTCTTCCAGCTGAATAAGCCTAGAATCAACAATGGCAAAGCAGGAAGGAGCACACCTACCACTAAGACCTTGGTTCCCAACACAAAAGTCCTCAGAGAAAAGCTCAGTTCTATAAATGGGGCAGGAAATAGACAAGATGAGCCTGAACCATCTTGTCATGTCAAAAAGTAAGAAAGTGGGGCGCCTGGGTGGCTCAGTTGGTTAAGCGCCAGACTTCAGCTCGGGTCACGATCTCACGATTCGTGGGTTCAAGCCCCACGTCAGGTTCTTAGCTGACAGCTAGGAGCCTGGAGCCTGCTTCAGATTCTATGTCTCCTTTTCTCTCTCTGTCCCTCCCTGACTCACACACTGTCTTTCTCTCTCTCTCTCAAAAATAAATAAGCATTAAAAAAAATTAAAACACAAAAATAGGAAGGAAGTGCCTAGAAAAAAAAAGAAACTTGAAATGCTATGAGTATGTCAAAGAAACATAGGAGCTAACAGAAAGAACCCCCAATGGCCAAAGCTAGTATTAGATTAAAAACCAAAGTATAGAATAAATGAATACATACCAATATAAACAAGTAAACTGGAGATAATATATAAATCCCCTATGCAAAAGAATGTGAATAATTTATATATACTAACGCCTCAAGCAGGTAGAACATAGGTCCCATTTTAAGTGTAGACTCCACATAGTGAGTTCCTTCCAAAAAGTACAATATGAAAAGGGCTGGAAAGTAACTTTTCAGTGGAGAAACCAGACAAAAACTACTTCAACCAGGTGATCAAGGTGATAAATGTTGATAAATTTGTACCCTTGATGTGATACGATGTGATGAAAATGGCAATTTACCTTTGTGGTGGTCTTTCCAGAAACCCACAGGCTGAATCTAATCATGAGAAAAACATTACCCAAGTTCTTACTGAGGGGCATTCTCCAACATACCTGACGAGTACTCCTCAAAACTGTCAAGGTCATCCAAAACAAGAAGGGTATATATATATATAGTTGTGTCCTAGATCCTAGAACAAAAAAAAAAGGATATTATGTTAAAAATGTAAAATATATTACATTTTATGTAATATATTACATATATATGTAAAAAGTAAAGTAAAAATATGAATAAAGTATAGACTTTAGTTAATAATAATGTACCAACACTGGTTCAACTATTGTAACAAATGTGCCATGCTAACATAGGATGTGACTACTAGGTGAAAAGTTGACTTAAGAGTTAGGAAAACTCTCTGTACCATCTGCCCAATTTTCCTGTAAATCTAAAACTGTTCTAAAAAATAAAGTCTATTTCATTTTAAAAACTAACTTAATTTTATACTTATTGTTGTATACTTGTCTACACATGTAATTCTTCACTTACAGATATATTTATTAAAAAACTTTTAAATCAAATAAATGATGGGATCTGGAATAACCTAGGATTTTTGCCATAAAAGACAAAGAGTTCAGTTTTTAAGAAATTCAAACTTATTCTTTTATTGGCCTGTAACTAAGGCAATAATCAAGACACACTTTTTATTTACACACTTATTAATTTTATATTCCATCAATTATGACACCATATACATTACATTTTTCATCCTCGTTCTAAAAAGAAGTAAGTGAGATTTGTAGTAATGGATACAGGGTAAAATTAGGCAATGGACAAAATAAATACTAAGGCAACAGGCTGCGAGCAATATCCTAAAATATGCAGCCACAATCAATGAGAAAGACGGCAAGCTCAGCTGGCCTTACATGATCTTTCTTCTTTCTGTTTTTGGCTAAGTATTTCATGCTGCATTTTCTCAGTTATTTTTTCCACATTTTCTCCAATATAGACCCATATTATCTTATGTCTTATAATTGGTTTTTCCCCCAGGTTCTTTTTCCTTTATCTCCAACCTACTGACCCCAAAGGATAGTTGCGTACAGCATAAGAATCTCATTTCCCTAGGTTGGTAAGACCAGGGTTTACCAATGTCATCGTTTGCTGGTTGGCCCCTGAGAAGGTTGACGTGTCTCTCCCTTCCTCCCCATCTTCCCATCACACCCATCAGTCAACAGTTGCCTCATGGAAACCAGCAGGAAGATCCTTTCTGACTATTGCTTCTCCGAACAAAAAGGTAGTGGGATGTCTGTAGCCCAAAGTAGACTTGGCATTAAATTATGAAACTACTGTGCCTCCTTCCTGTGGCAGAATCTATCCTTAGCCTGCTGTGGCCTGAGTTTTGATTGAGCTCAGAAAGGTATAAAGCCAAGTAGTAGCGAGCACAACTGAGAAATCTGTGTTATTTTGTTGAGGAGCAAAAATGCTGGTAGGCCCTTACTCCATATTTGCTAAATGGATAAATTTACGAATTTAGAAGGCATTGTAATGTTTCACTGATGTGTAACGTGTATAAATCCCTAGAACAATAGCATTTTCAAGCTTCAGAAAGGATTTAGAAATCTCGTCGTCTAACCCTTTTGTTTTCTAAATGATGAAACTGGCTCAAAGAGGTCAATGAACTTGCTGAAGGTCACACAACTGGTTGATCCTTAAACCAAAACTATTATTACCAGCTTCCTACTTAAATATACTATGTAGTAGTATACATTTGTTGGTGTACAGCCTAGTTAATCCCTAGGTCAATCATATCTCTCAAGGCATTACTTATTACTTCTCTCTCTCTCTCTCCCTCTCCCCCATTCCTCTTCCATTCCCTTTTGCACTCTGTGTGACTATACTTGTCTACTTATGTTTTTCCTCTTCCTCCCCACTTATCCTCAGGTATGCAAAATATCACTATAGATTTAAAGAGTTCATCTTGCCAACATTACATCCTACACCCAGAAAGAGGGCATCAAAAAACACCCTATGGCTTAACAAGGACACTATGTGTCTTCCAAATCAAATCAACAAGCTTATATGTGATTTTTTTTCATCAGAAATTCTTTTGAACCAGTGTTTAATTGACAACATAACCAACCTTATCAACAGTTAATTTAATCAACACAAAGAACTCCAACTCTGATATTAACCTGGCACAAATCTAAGTTTCAGACATGGTGCCTCCCACACATAAGTACACTGTCTTTGTCTCAAATGTGAATTATGGTGTTATTTCTAATGTGGTCCTCATGTAAGAACTTATTCTTGATCATGTCTCATGCTTTAGAATGTATATGTGGGGGTGCCTGGATGGCTCAGTCAGTTGATTATCCAGAGTCATGGGATCAAGTCCTGCATGGTGCTCTGTGCTGAGTGTGGAGCCAGTTTGTGATTCTCTCTCTCTCCCTCTGCCTCCCTCCCCCACATACTCTCCCTCTCTCCATCCCTCTCTCTCTCCAATAAAAAAGAAAAGAATGCAATGCTTCATGGAAGCATCCCCTAGACTTCAGAATGTTCAGAGGAATTAAGACAGGATACCCCACTGGCGCAATCAGACCCAGTACACAACTACATACTCAGTCTACATTCTTGGTCCTAGTTTCCAAGAGCAGAAACAGTTATAAAGGGTTCCAAAATTCTGTCATGACCAAAATTCTCTCTTCACTAGCTTTGTCTAATAAAAAATTTCCTCATTTTTGCCTTCAAAGGTTTTTCTTAAAATGCAAGGCAACATCTGTCATTGTCAGTCAGGAACCTCTTGGCTGTAATTAGCTTATCAACACTGGGTGAGAGGACAGCTGAGTTTTGATAAGAACGAAGATTTCACAGTCTGGAAGAGAAAGCAATACAGTAGGTCCTGGATATCCAAGGACCAACAGAAGGGTACTATGGAAACACAATCAGCATTCCAAATAATCAGCTTACAGGCCTTCAGATAAAACACGCAATATGAAGACAGTGGATTCCTTTGTTAATAGCTGATGCTCAGTTAATATTAGCTAGAGTGAACTGAGAGGTATTTTTCCTGGCTTCAAAGAGTTTCTCATCACTAGAAGTATACACCCAGGGGTTGGATGGTCATGATGAGGGGTTAGGAGAAGTACTGGGGAACAGAGTGGTCTAATGCAGGTAATAGCCCATTCATGGACCATGAAATTAACTGTAGGGGTCATGATCAGTATTGTTTAATCGAATGGAACAGAAAGTTTCAAGGTGCATTACACACAGCAAGCACACTGTTTTGTGAAACTTTTGTTTTCACTTGTCTGTGTGTACACATGTGCCTAACTGTAACATGGGGATTATGGGAAGAAAAGTGAAACACTGGTTTTGATGACTTTCAGAAACCGTGATTCTATTTATTCATCTTGCCCCTCCCTCCACCTGGTTTTATACCACCTGGTCCATGGTAGGTGCTCAGTAACTGCTATACATACCACCAAGTAGAAATAACAGAATGTTGGAATCTCAACAACTCTGCATGGTGGGTATTCAATTTCACAGAAGATAAGATTAAATTACCTGCTTATGCTAAATGACCTGCTCAAGGCCACACAGCTGATAAGCTTATGAGTCTAATATTTGAATCCAATCAGAACAGGGCTCTACAAGCCCAGATATGGGTAATACTCCATGGTACTCTTTAGAAGCTTGATGATAAAATAGTAAGATAGATAAAGAGATAAAAGTAGAAATTTATCAAAACTTGTTACCTCATTGAAAGTCAATTCATGAGGCTCCAACAGAAATGGCAATGATTTCAACTTGTAAATTGCCATTATTAAAATAAACAGAACTGGGGGGCCTGGGTGGCTCAGTTGAGCATCCAGCTTTGGCTCAGGTCATGATCTCATGTTCACAAGTTCAAGCCCCACATCAGGCTCTGTGCTGACAGCTCAGAGCCTGGAGCCTACTTCAGATTCTGTGTCTCCCTCTCTCTCCGCCCCTCCCTCGCTCTCTCTCAATCTCTCTCTCAAAATAAGCATTTAAAATTTTCTTAAATAAACAGAACTCTAATCGCACAATCTAAAGTGGCAGTGTCCAAATGCCAATCCATAGAATGGCCACAACACAATCACTGGAGGCCCTTAATAAAAGTACAGATTCTCAAATTACATTCTGAGAAAATCCCCTTGAAGAGTTGTATTTACAAAACTGCCAATGCTTATGCACAGACAGGTTTGGGAACCATGGACCTATTTATAACCCTAGATTACAGATCTCACAGAATTTTTAACTGTAAGAAATTCTGGACACCATCTAGCCCTTAAGTGTCAATACATTACATCTTGAGCGTCAACTGCAAAAGATAAATAATGCTCCTTGAAGGATCTGTGGAGATAGATTCCGAACAGCATACAGGCTTGATCAGATAAAGCCCCAGATTAATTAATGATGTCTGCTATGGATGAGGAAGTAAGGAGAGAACCTTGCTATGGTCCAACCCCTTCATTTTCCAGTCCCATAGTGACATGGGATTGAAATCCAGGCTTCCTCACTCCTAATCTGGTGCTTTATTTTTTTTTTTAAATTCCACTCTCGTAGTCTGGTGCTTTATTTAAAATAATTTCCATTATCCATTATAAGATATATCAGAAATGCTGGTTTCTAAAGTGCTTCTAAGCTGGTATATGGCAGAAAAGGCCAACATTTACTCTACTTGAAAGATTAGGCAAATCTGTCCCAATTGTTCCTACTCATTAATGCCTCAGCTACTTTAAAAGGCAGGTAGTATATTTTATTCCATTATTAGTTATAAAATTTTAAATACTGACATCCTTTGAGAATTAATCAGAAAATCCTGTTAAAAAAAAAAAAAAAAGAGCCTGGCACCATTTCTGGCATGGGTTTAAATTCATACTAAAGGATACATGACTAACATAATCTTTTCTTAAAAGTAGGTTTCAATAAAAATATAGAGCATACAAAAAAAATACTGGATGCCTGAAGGGAAGAGAAAACGTCACTGAGAAAGGGAAAATGTAGAAGAGAGAAAGCCTAGGGTACCAAGGGAACCAGTCCAATTCACAACTGTGCCTACAACAGCCTGCTCAGAAAATGTGCACCCCTTCGGCGGGGGCCTTAGGCAAGTTACTTGGCATCAACTTTCTCATCAGAAAACTATAGGTAGCAACTCCTCCTCAAGGTTGTTTCGAGAATTAATCGAGAAAAATCTTACATTCCAGAAAGGGCTCAGCACATTTCCTGGCATATATAGTTCCTCAGTAAATGTTTATTATTAATCTTCACGCTGGCCTTGGGCTGAGAAATCTTTTACACAGAAATCAAAACTGAGGTCTGTTCAACACAGGGTCCTATGTGAACGAAGACCTCATGGTCTCTAAGAATAAAAGCCAAAGGCAGGGGTCACAACGGGAAGTAACACCCACTGTATTACCTGAAGAAAGGACCCTGACATCCTCTCCATCGCTGTCCATCTACTACTGCCCATCGGTCTTTCCAGACAGGGAAACTCCAAACCACCGGAGGATCT
The DNA here is from genome assembly GCF_008692635.1 of Crocuta crocuta. Taxonomy (NCBI): domain Eukaryota; kingdom Metazoa; phylum Chordata; class Mammalia; order Carnivora; family Hyaenidae; genus Crocuta; species Crocuta crocuta. The sequence goes on along the minus strand of NW_027530368.1, from coordinate 13,508,809 downwards.
CCGGAAGGGGGCCTGTCGACCGGCTTCTCTACGCAGTGTTTAGGTGGCGCCTCGGGAAAACAAGTCTTTCTGGCACTGGAACCTCCATCTGTAGATTAAACACAAGGCTTTCTAGGGAACTAAACATTTTGACTTCTTCCCTTCTCCAGCATGTCTGCCCAATATTTCCAATAGGTACTTTTGAACAACACCTATTCTGAGGTGATATGGGCAAATTGCAAAACATTAATTTACTATTAACATAATTACAGGTTTTTTCTGCTCTCTAGAATTTGTTTAGTGCTTGGGGCCAAATCCCTTTCACTCTCACAATGCATCCTTTGTTTTAAAAAGGAGATACTCTACAGTGTTTGGCTGGGGCGGGTGGGGGTGGGGGTAGAAGTGCTCCTTGAAATTTCCTGTTATCACTGTCATAGCTGCCTCTAATCAATCGGAGGCAATGAAACAGACACAAGGCTTCTTTAAAATGCCTACAGTTTGGTAAGAATTAAATGTCTTCCTTTGCGTCTCTCCTCAAAATATATTTTTAAATAATTGCTCAGTCCTAAGCTTTCCCTAATAAGGCCCCTTTAAATAAATTTGGAAATATTTTCCTTCTTTTAAAGAAAGCCACTCAATTTGGAAATGTCAGATAAAAATACATGTACATTATAAGACTATCACTTATTTTCAGCTTTGTTTTTCCAGGCTCTCTCTTTTCCATTCTTTCTTTCTTTCTTTCTTTTTTCTCCTTCTGTTTGCTGTTCCCAGCAGCTTCTGGGAGCCTCCTCACCCAAGAGGACAGGGCTCATCAGATCACAAACAATTTCATCTGTTTTCCTGGCTGTAGCCATTATAGGAACAAAACTGGCCCCCATCGCCTGATACAGCCCTTCTGAGTCACCCCAGCTCCCCAAACCCCAGCTGAGACCACGTGACCAAAATGAAACCAACTTGCCCTTAACTTTGGAAAATTAGCCACTCTCCTCCTTGCTGTGCCATGTCAAAATTAAAGAGTAAACAGAGGTCCCCCCAATCCCCCTGATTGCATTAATCATTCAAATGACGTATTAGCATTCTTCAGACTCTTCTGTTGTGCTTCCAAATTAACACCTCCAGGTTCAAGGGAATAGAAATTAACTGAATTATCTGGCAGCCCCAGATGTCCTAGCATGCTCTTCCTTCTTGCTGATTTAATATGCCTGAAGAACAGTTATGAGGCAGAAACACTGCTAATGGTCAAGAAATAATTTATGACATGTGTAACCGACAGCCTTAGCCCCCTCCCACATCCCAAAGTTGCTGGGATTGCTGGGATTCGGGTGAGCCCTGGCTGCCACTACCACTGGGCATGGCCACCTTATCCACCCTCTTTCTCTCCCCGGTCCCCATGGGAGTTCCGGAGGTGGCCGGCCCTCGTGAAAGCTCAAACTCCCCAGTACCAGCTGGGTCGCAAGGAGCAGCACAGGCAGAGATGGCACGTGGGGTCTGTCCCACAGCCAGACAAGCTGGGAAGGGAGTGAGCGCAGAGCCCACAGATCAGACAGGGGCCTCTCCAGCGTTTCCCAGCTCTGGCCACTGGCAACCTCCTGTTGAGGCTTGAAAAGGATCAGCGATTCCTCAGAGCTGTGGAAGGGCTTTTTAGAACGTTGATGTAATCCTTCACAACAGAAGCCTATTTCCCTTGGGGGTTAATCCTGTCATTTGGGAGTGTCTCCAGGGCATTAAGCCGTAATTGCTTGCATAACTCCAAGAGGCAAACAGGAAGCTGGCACACACACACATTCACAAGCTTCCTAGAGCAAGCAGGTCCTGTCCTTGGCTTTGCAGCCCTTTCCAAACCAACGCTCCATCCCCCTATCTACTCTGAAGAGTGGCCCCTAGAGGAGGTGGAAGCCTGACAGGTCAACCAGGAACTCGCACCATCCCAACTCCCAGCTGCCTGGCTCTCACAGAGCAGGGAACAGGGGAATGGGGCGAGGAGAGGGTCAGTGCAAGCCATCACCTGAACATAGAGGCCTCATAGTAAGAGGCAGAAATTCAAATGCCTTCTTCATGCCTTGGTGGGAACCAAAACATCAGATGTTTATTAAATGACATAGCGGTGGTGACTACTTTGCACAGCGAGCCCAGAAGTGTATGCTGTCACTTTAAAAAAAATTGAGCCGATGCCAGGCTAGTCATGGTAATGCTCCCATGGCATGATTAGATTCATGCCCAGGGTTGTATTTGCATATGATATTCAGGGCATGATTTTTTTATTGTTCTTAATCAGAGCCGAATGTCAACAAAATAAATGAAGTTGCGAGTTGAAGTGAAATTTTTATCACATCAGGGATGTGCTTTTTCTCCCATTTATCACAGCCCATATTGAGAGAGTGAAATTTTTTGAAAATGTGGTAATCAATGGAAGAGCTCCATATGGCAGGGATCAAAGGTGTTACATAGTGTGTGGTTCTGCTTTATTGCCAGCCAGTACTGTTAATTGGACAACAAGATCAGAGGCAATATTAAAATCCAATTAAATTGATATGAACAGATTGCCAAGTGATGTACACTAATGTATAATTGAGTATCAAGCAAATGCAAGTCCCCATCTTCTGCTTCTACCTCCTGAATAAATGATGGCGCCATAGAGGACAGAAACAAGTTTGCACATTAGCTCCACAGCTCTGGGCTCTCATTTGTTACTTTCGGAGTTGATGACTTTTGGTTTTCCAACCTCGTCTGTCTTAAAGAGACAGACCCTTCCCCTGTCCCCCCACAAGCCCTCACCCCTTGCCCCCACCTGGGGTGGGTTTTCCACCCTGAAATAATTTTCCCTTTTGGGGCTTGGAAACGAAATCTGTGTTTTTTCTATGCTTCATTACATGTCTGTTATATAGCAGGTCCTAAAGAGCAGCTCATTGATAATATACTGTGCTAGTCGCAAATGATCTGTCCATCCAGAGTGGACAGCTAACACATTTCTGACACTGTTTCCCAGATATAAATTACAGCAGAACGTTTCCCCACCCAAAAGGAAAGCATGAGAGCAGAGCCCAGAATGAGCCCTGCTGGAATACCTCTTCACACAATGAAGGACCAGAGTAGCAGTTGTAAGAGGGCTGTCCGTGCTGTGGATCCCAGCAGTGGATCCCATGGCCAAGCGGGCCGCAGGAGCTGCCAGCAGGAGCTGAAGTGGGCCTCCATTCATTCCACTCCAAACAGGGCAGGGATAGAATCGAGAGGAAGGCAGTCCCTCCCACTCAATTAGAGCAATTAGCTCACAGGCCTTACCAGGGCCAGGCCTGGCTGAATAGGATCCCCCTGCCCCGCCATTTGTTATCCGAGCTGAGCTCACACAAATTAATGAGGAGCAGGAATGAGGAAAGCCAAGGGCTGTTGCTGGCAAACACTCTGGGGGCCTCGTCCCTTCCTCCTGTAAGAACAACCCCAGATTACCCCCAACAATAAAACCTGTTAACTTATACAACTTTGCTTAAGAAACAAGCCTGATGGGACGTTGGCAGACTTCCCCGCTGCCAGGCAAGAACTATTGCGGCCAGCCTTGAGCTTCTCAGGATTTAAGCCCATGATGGAATTGTAAACGAGGGAGCAGACTGTTTATTCCAGCAGCCAGATCGTCTCTGGTCATAAAGTTCTGTGTTTGGAAAGGTTTTTTTTTTTCTTCCCGGTATATTACCCCCAAAAATAAGAAAAAGGGGTAGGGGAGGGATGTCAAGCAAAGGTCATGTTTTGTTATCATGTATTCAGGCTTCTCAAAGAAAAGCATCAACCTTCCTGGCTTTGAATGGGCTTGCTAATACATAAAGCCATTCCAGCATCTCAGAAAACAGAGAGGGAAGGAGGAAGCCAGGTAGAGCTGGGAGTGAGGGGAAGAAGCCAGGGGGAGTGTTTAAAAGAAAAATACAAGGAATAAGATTATAAGTAGTTTGGGATTTGAGTTTCAAAATTAGGTACTTTTCAAATGTTGACCCAGTATTGATGTGTCTTTACAAACAGGTACACGCTTTTGGAGATTAGATTTTATTTGTGTGGGCTTTGAAAAAAACCGAGATGGTATCTATGCTCATAAACCAGTTTGAATTTTTCTTTTTTGGCTTATAATAGTCAAAACAAGTGGTGAATTCCTGGTCAGCAGGTACTTACTAAGCAACTGTTGACTCAAAATGATGTTTTGTTTTCTTTTTTCCTCCTGACTTAGGTCCAAACAGCCTCATTCTGCAACATACTGAGAAAGTAAAGAGAAACTCGGAGTGAAATCAGACCTACAAGGCACTCAGTAATACCGTTGAAACATGTGATCCCACCCACACGAACCACAACAGATGAAGTTGGCGAAGGCTGGTACCCCATTAAACAGGGAAAGCAAGCGAGCCATCTTTTGCCTAAAGCAGAGTTACGCTTTTCAACAAGGCGGCCAGCTCAGGGCTGTGACTCCTCTCTGCCATCACCATGACAAGAGTTTCCCCACAAGTAACGCCAGACCGACAGACAGGCTATCCCCGGCACTGAGTATCCAAAGGTCTCTTGGAACTAGAATGAGATGGCTTCTAGAAGCTTCTATTTGACTCAACTAGCTTCCTGGTGCCCAGCTGCGTAACCATGACTAGATGTTGCCCTAAGAGCAGTTCCAAGCATTGGGGGAGAAAAATGAAACAAACAAACAAAAAGGCCCTGAAAATGTATGATGGAACTTATTTGAATTTAATGATGTTTTAGCAAAATTACAGAGTGGCTTACGACAAACAAAAACCAAGTTTATTTATCTTGAAACTATATCAGCTTCACTTGGGAATACTGCCCCAATATTTCTGGGTCTGTTCTAATGCTCTCCATGTGGGACACCAAAAACCGCCGATTCAGGGGATGCCAGTGATGACAGCTCCCACTCCCGGGATGGCTCTTCCTACTTCACTCATTGCCACAACCTTCCGGACGCCAGACACTGCCCTCGTTTCCCACAGGAAGAAACTGAATCTCAGACAAGTGAAGGAACTCCCCTGAGGTTTCACAGGGGAGAGACAAAACTGGAATTTAAGCCCAGACCTGCCTGACTTTTAATCTCAATTTTATTTTACTTCTAGTCTACATAGTCCAGCCTCCCAGAGTTGCTCCAGAAGACTAACCATTCTAAAGTCCATCTACACTGCAAACTCACCCACCACCACAGAGACTTGAACTCAAGATGCTTAAAGGAATGAGCTATTCCTGAAAAGACCGAGGCAGGTCCTGTAGGTGGTTCTGAAGACAGGACATCAGGAATCTAGGGGTCTGGGCGTCAGGATTTCTGCTAACACATCCCATGGCTTTGAGTACATCACTAATTCTGCCTCCCTATGTCCTTCTACTTCCTTTAAGAGCAATGGCAATAGCAACATGCCTGTCTCTCTCCAATGTGGATTAGTTATGAATACTGAAGCCACTTTAAACCCTTGAGGAAAAAGTCCACCCAAATCACCATTATTACCATATAATCACACTGTAGTCGTGAGGGCTGTTCCCACTTATTCTGACCCTCCTTCCAAGCTCATGGTAGGATCTGACCTATGTACGGCCATGTGTACACTGCATGTACACCTTCGCCACTGCAGAAGGTGGTTAATTTTCTACTCTCTTCTGAGGAGAAGATTTAAGAGCTACACAATGTTCCATGACCTTTCCTTCCTCATTACAACAGTGTTGCGGGAAGACATGTTAAAATGAAGCCTCTATCAGTTTAAATCCAAGTGACTGGTTGAGCAGAGCTTCCCTGTCAACCCATAATGGATATGTAGCATAAGAGTGACAGAGATGTGTAGGCTAGTTTGTTACTGCAGCATAACCTAGTCTACCTGACAGATACAAACTACAGACAAGATGTGTTTCTGGAGAGTACCAACAGGGGAAACAGGATAGAAAGTAAAGAAACTGAATGAAGAAAACCCATTCACTTAAGTAATAATTATCACGTACTAATTTTTGTGATAGGTTGTGTTGATGTGCTGTGTACATTATTCTTCCTGAACTCAGAAATTTAAAAAGTACCCTCCATTAGAAAAGCATGCAGTGTTCTTTCAAGGAGCTGATTCAAACTGGAAAAACAGTTGCCTCTGACAGATAAACTTTTAACTACAAAAATCGATTTATAGTTAAGGAAAAAATTTTCCCCTCCCCATAGTTATCTACAAATCTACCTTTCACACAAATCTGGGTGTGGATGTTTTCATTCTCTTTAATTCTCTATACTCATTTGTAAAAGTGTAGTTAACTACACCTAAATAAGGGAAAATTTTAATCTAGATATATTCAAAACATTCCAAGATGGTGACTACCATCTCTACAGACTTCGGCTGAAGGCTAATCTTAAAGACCAGGATTTAAGAAAAAAACAAAAAACATAAAATAAAAAATAAACAACAACAACAACAACAAAACAGAACCTCTACTCCAATAAGGAATCAATCTTTATCACCACTTGGAGCCAAATAAATAAATAAATCAACAAACTTGTGGTTTCCCCATTTAATAAGGTTTATATAAGCTTCAGTTTTGTGAGAAAACAATTGTCCATTGTCATAAGCTTACCCTATGGTATTATTACTCTCTTTTTCTTCTCCTGTGGGCTTACTTCCCAGTGCCAGTATGGCTTCACATTTCTGGGCAGGGGCATTCCATCATAAATAACCTAATAGTACATAGCGTAAAATCTTAGAAAAAACTTTTTTAGGAGACTTGGCAAGAGAAGTATATGAGAAAATGTCAAACTTCGGAGTCCCCTAACAATTTTTGCAAATCTTTTCTATTTTTATAGTTGTTTATGAAATTAGAGTTTACCATAATTAGGCTCCTCTATATATTAGATAGTAATTCATGTCTATAAAGATAAATATACATTTAAATGTATGAAAACACACAACACACACATGCGCACACTTAAAACCTAAGCTGAGGAGACAGGGGTGTTGAAGGCAAGCCTCCCCAGGACGAAGTTACAAACAGCTTGGGATGGTCAGAAGCAGCACTGAGCTAGAAAAGCCCCAGCTCAGCCACTCCCAATCTTTGTCCTTCAGGCATACTCTTCACTTCTCTGGACTTCTGCCATGTCACCCACAGAACAAGGAAATCAGGCCAGATGCTCTTGAGTGTCCCCTCTTGCTCATCTGTCCATGGATCTACTACTGAAGCTGTTTCCAGTCTGCAAATGTTACTGGGTAAATTAAAAGTCTGCGTAGTTAGAAATCCAACTGGGTAGAAACAAGTCAGCCAACAGCAAAAAGGGAAAACTTAAACGAAAAAAGTTATGACACCAAAATGTTGAGATTGCTGGAGTTGTTTCTTCTATTTTTTATTTTCCAAATTCACTTAATATTATTGCTATGTTACTTTTAAAATTTTATAAACCAATGAAAAATCAATAAGTATAACAGTCTGTGGGAGGCAGTGTTTATAATTACCCTCAGAGAGTGTCAATATATGAACATAAGCCCCTTCTTCATATTTATAGGCACACATTTTCTGCACGCAAATCCATGATTCTCAACTCTAATTTTTCAAAAACAAAATTCTCTCAAGCAACATCATTTATTTGTCTGACGATGTCAAATAAACTGGTTTGGCAAACATTTTCATTTTTCAATTGTCTGCCTTGGCATCGTGCCTACTCTAATACACGTCTAATGTCACCTCCTATCTCACCTCCTCCACCCATGCACACATGCTTGTAGACATGACAAAGTTGGCATTCTCAGGTTAATACTTATGCCAAAGGTCACAAAAGTCATGTTAAGCAGAAGCGCCTAGGGAATTCAGGTCTCTCTCTATTACCATATTCTCTCCCACTGTCCAAGTTTTGACAACATAATGTGATTACATAATAACTCGGGCAGGAAGAAAATTAGACACCATACAGGAAACCCAGGTGAGGCCCCCATGGAGTTATCTGAGTTAGTTACTCTGTTGCCTGTGAAGTCAGGCAAGAAACAAACTTATGAGCATTTTACAGCCCTGAAAATCCCCACTCACTTCCCCACTCCACTCCGACCAACCGAAAGCAATCTCTTCCGTGGGAGAATATCTGCCGCTTAGAAAATGGCATTTTCTCCAAACCATACGCTAATAGTAACAATGAATTATTCCAGTCAACAAAACACCTGGTGGTCCAAAGAATCAAAAATTAGCTACCTCCTCCTCAGTCCATTCTCACAGTCTCAGAATAGCCCTGAAAAATGCCTTTTTGATCCCTGGCTATAAGGACTCATTTCTGAAGAGAACATCCTAACCCTTAGCACCAAAAACACCTACAGTCCATAAAGAGAAGTTAAGGTTTTAAAATACTTTTCTGAGGTGTCCTGGGTGGCTCAGTTGGTTAAGTGTCTGACTTTAGCTCAGGTCAAAATCTTACGGTTCGTGAGTTTGAGCCCCACATCGGGCTCTGGGCTGACAGCTCAGAGCCTGGAGCCTGCTTCGGATTCTGGGTCTCCCTCTCTCTCTGCCCCCACCACGCTTGCGTTCTCTCTCTCTCAAAAATAAACGAACATTAAAAATAAAATAAAATAATAAAATAAGATAAAATAAAATAATCTTCCTTTCAGAATGTCTTTACAGCTTTCCCATGAATTCCACATCCCACCAACCTAGGAGCTCACTCAAAGAGCAGGAGCAACCAGTAGCCCTAAAACTCTTACCTGCAAGATCTCCAGTGTGGTTGCCGCCAACACTTGTGTGAAGTTCACAAAGAAAGAAAACAGCGACTGACACAGACCACCCTCCTTCCCCACCGTGAGATTGAAATAAGCCCTGATACGCCTCCTCCTACCTCAACAAAATAAAACCGCACAGAGCAGGAAGCCAACAAGACTCGTTGGCAACAACGAAAGAATGAGACAACAATTGCAGTGGCATTTTTCCTCCTCAGAAGCTTAGACCTTTCATTTCTTTATCATTTTGAAGGGGGTTCCTGTCTTCCTTCCCCAACTGGTGACCTAGCTTTTCTAAGAAATAAAAAGGCATTTTTTATCTCTGCTTTCTCAACATTTTAAAACATGCTTTTGTCCATCTAAGACTGAGGGATCCTTAGAGAAGACAGGGAGCAGGGAAGGAAGGCAGGAACGACGAGAATCACCTCAGGGTTCCTGAGACCACGCACCCCCCGTGCAGCACACCACAGCACACAGGTGCCTAGACCTGCAGCCCAGGCATGTGCCTTCCACCCTTAGCTCCACCACCTACCAGCTAGAAGAGAAGGCAACCAACTTCCTCGTTCTATGCCTCAGTTTCCTCAACTGCATAACAGCGATAACTGTGCCTTCCTCGTTGGGTCACTGTGAAGACTGAATGAATACTTACAGTAGTGCCTGGTATGCGGTGACTGTTACATATTAGCTATTGTTTTCACTAGTTTAGCCACTGGACATCTTTGGGGAAGTAATCGCTTTCCATCCTTGAGTCTCCATGTTTAAAATGAATTTAATAACATATTTTTCTACCCAACTTACTTCACAGGGTTGCTGAAAAAAATCAAATAACCCAACTGATGTGAAAAGTTCTTTGGGATGGAAAAACACTTCACAGTAATATCTGTAATGTATTACTTTCTAATATAATAATAATATACATCAATTAAAATCGAGTCCTTCCTGTTAAAGGAATGAAAAAGAAATCCTGAATCAGCCAGGAACTCCTCCAGGGGCCAAGTTGAGGGGAAGGCATGGAAGGGAATATGCCAACTTGGCCTTTACTTCTAAAAGTGTATGCGAACCCCACTCTAATGAATGGATCTTGAGGACGTGATGACAAAGCTGAATCACCTTGGCTCTAGGACGAGTCACTCGTGTTTTCTCTGAGTAGCAAGATGATAGTTTCTGATCAAATCAGTCTTTGTACAAGAGTACTCCAAATTCAGAATTTTGGTCTCCGCTAGTGATTGCTGGGCAATGCAGGTTCTGACCCTAATAACTGTCCTGGAAGGGGGGAGGGCAACTAGAACATGCTATTGTCACAACTGCCCAATCCCAAAAGTCACCCGGGGCCAAAGGATGATTTAGAGTTTGGGCCTCACAAAGGCAAGCCACCAGCTCTCCCCGAATGCCTGCTGGACTGAACTTCTGGATTGAAATGACCAGTTGTACTAATGCCAGGTGAACATGGTTGGAAGCGGCCAGATGCCAAATGAGCTAACTCCACTTACACTACTACTCAATGACTGGATGTAGCTTTCTTTTTTCTATTGTCCCCATTCCTTGCTAGCACACATCCTTGACAGTATGTATCTTCTCATACTCGCCCCCCCTCTGCTTGTTCCCTAAAGTGCTGTGTCCTGGGCTGTCAGCCTCATTTCTATTTAAAGGTAGAGCCCATATACCATTTTCAGTAATTGGAACTTTTCCTCCTAAAAAAAAGGATTCTTCTCTCTCTCTTTTAAGTTGCTGTGCATGCAAAGGCAACTTCACTATCACACATTTATGCAAATAATAACAATAACTGATATTTATTCACTTTCCTCTGAGCTAGGCACTGACCTCAGTGCTTTATATAAATTATCTCACATAATCCCAAAACAAGTCTACAAGGTAAAAACTATTATTATCCCCTTTTATAGATGAATGGGTTAAGGCACAGAGATGGCAAATATTGTGCTAAAGGCCATATGACGTTCATGTGGGACATCTAAACACTGTAGAACCAAGACATGAGTCCAGGAAGTCTGATTCACAGAGCTGCACATTTTAGCATAGTACAGCGAGCTACAATATACAAACATGGGGATGCGTGTCTTCACAATTGTATAACCTGAAGTAATTTCATTTCATGCTGGCCTCCCTAGGGATGGTGACTCACATAGACTTGTCTCAGATCTTTTCAAGGAACTCAAGAAAGGACCACTTTAAGGCTCTTTGAGATACAGCGTGAACTGTTAGCCTGATCCCAGGGATCCAGTTTTCACACATGAATATTCTTCCTTCCTCCTGTGTACAAACTTTCTGAAACATAATTATGCCTTCTAAGTGCAATGCCATATCATTTGTTAATCAAAATGTAGCCAATAGATGGTCAAGAATTTATTGTGCCTGCCCCTGGGAATACAGTGGTGAAGATAGCACTCGTGGACCCTGCCCAGATGGAGATTTTTACAATCTAGTAGAGAAGACAGACATCGAGGGAATGAATCTAAATAATTTAGGAACAACAAGAAAGCAAAGTGCTCTAAAGAAAAAAAATACAGGATGCTTTTGAGAAAATGGAGGGAAGGGGAGAGGTAGCTAATTTCCTTCAAACCCATGACATCCTTCTTGGAATTTGAACTGAATGCTTTCAAAACTGCCCCAAATCCTGAAATCACTTAATAAATATTTCTGAATTAATATCCTAGACAAGGGAAATGAGGTAATGCTTGAAAACCAGAGAAACACGTGGCAGTTTCTTTATACTCCCAGTGTTGGGAGAAAGTTGAAATGAGCTCGAACAGAGAATGACAAGAAACACAGGGCACACTTTGCTGTGGTTACAGCACTGGCCACACTAGCTGGATTGTTTTGGGCCTCACTTTCATGAGGCTTAATACAATCAGGAAGGGCTTAGATGCCCAGCCACGATAAATACCCCACCAGGAGCCTGATCAAGGAGAGAACCAAAACCCAACCAGCCCAGACTCCCTTGCGGTGCCCAGACACACATGTGGGCGGCTCCATCAGCCAAAAATGCTGGTCCCCTCTGGGGGCTCCCCACCCCCCACCAATCAACACATTCTTAAAGTAGCCTGGGGCTGCTGCAGCTCATAATCAGACCTGGGTTGGATTGCAAACATCTCTATAATGCCAGTGCTGGCTAACATGATTAGGCACAGAACATTAGCCAAATCAAAGGGATGGGAGGACAAGGAGCCAGAAAGACAGGGAGATGGAGAGAAGAAAAGGAGTATGTAGTCTTCACAAGGGCGGAAAGGAGGTAGAAAAAGTGCCTGTAACAACCCTGAAGAGAAGAAATTAAAAGTCAAAGGAGCGCCTGAATCCAAATCATTTCTTACTTATCCACCGAGCCAGTCAGGTAGGTAAGCAATACTGAGGACGTGCCATGTGCCACTTCTCTGCACTGAAGCTGCTGAGTGAACAAGCAGGTATGACCCTTGCCTTCAACAAGCACATAGCCCACCCGAAGGCAGACTCAAAAACAAATGCCATGATAGCCCAATGCTGAAGGTACCCACCAAGAGTACACACACTTCTAGAGCAGATTTTTTTGCAGGGAATGAATGAATTACTTAATATAAACAAACAAATGACTATCCTATGGTGGTTAATTCCTTGTATCAACTTGGCTAGACTATGGTGCCCAGGTTTGGTCCAACACTAGTCTAGATGTTGCTGTGAAGGTAATTTTTAGATGTAATTAATATTTACAGTCAGCGAACTGTCAGTAAAGCAGATTATCCTCCATAATGTGGGTAGGCCAAATCAGTTGAAGGCCTTAACAGCAAAGACTATAGTTCCAAAGGGAAAAAAAAAAAAAAATCTGCCTCCAGACTACAACACTAAATTCCTACCTAAATTTCCAGCCCACTGGACACAAATTTCACTTTCCACTCCCCACAACCATGTAAGCCAATTCCTCAAAAATCTCTAAGAATAGATATAGATATAAACATATAGATAGGATATAACTCAATAGGATATATGATATATAACGAGAGAGAGAGAGAGGTCCTACTGGTTTTATTTGTCTGGGGAATCATATCGAATATACCCATTAAATATGCTCATTAATTGTAAGCCAGGCCCTGATTCCAAGGATGTTAAAACGTGAAAACTTCTGCTTCTAAGAATTGAGGAGATGAAATGATTATAATCAAAGTAACAACTGTCAGCATAGTGAGGACTGCGAAGAAGAAACAGAATGCTATGGCCATGGGTGCAGAAAACCCCCATCCCCACCACCACCACCATCACCCCCAGGAGTCTGGGAGCACCAGAGTGCTGGGTTGGCAGAAATATCAACCATAAAGAGGCATCACCAGCCAGAAGACAAGACAGGCTCAAGCAGCAGAGCAGAAAGGAGGAATTCTGATAAAGTACAAGGAAACCTGAATGTGCTACCCACAGATTCACCCCCACCACTCAAAGCTATTCCATTCCACACTGCCCAGAGCACAGTGCCCTAAAAGAGACCCATAAGCCTCTTCTCCAGGTCCTGGGAGAGCTGCCCCCAGGAGCAGAGCACTTCACCCATGGGCTCAGGCCTCCAGCTTTCCCACCCTGAGAAGGAAAGCCAAGAGCCATGAGCCCACACCCTACTTGCACAATCCCAAAAGGGTTAATTCTCTACTCCCCACCTCCCCACCCCCCTACACACTGTAAGTAGTGGCAATCTTTCCTAATCATTTCCATTTCTATTCCTCTTTAATTCTCCCGTTCCCCTCTTTGTTTTCATGACCTGTGGGAACCTGAACTCCAGCTGGAGGTAGAGTCTGCCTTTATACTTAAAGCAGATATTTAAGCAATTATCCTGTCACTGGGCCTTGCCTTGCCTCCTCCATATGGGTCGCTCCGAAGCAAGGCATTTGGTTTCTCCTTTGTTCCTGGTGCACTGAGTAAAATTGTTCCAGAAAGCCCTTGCCCTTGAGCAACAGGGCTGGGAAGAGGAGGGTAAATTCAGCTGGGGACCCTCAATGTCAAAAGGGAGGCAGGGAATGGCGATTTGGGCAGCTGTCAGCCTCTTTGGCTCTGCCCCAACCCATACTGGACACGCTTTCTCCATGTAGCAGCAGAGTCGCTAAGACTCACATCCACTCTCCAAATAGAAAAGGACAGGAGTGCGCCAGTGCTGCCCTGGGCCACAGGTGTACACGCTTTCCGAAGGCCCTACTGGCCCTGCAGAGGAGCCAGTGATCAGACAGCCAAAAGAGACACACGTAGAGCCCAGTCAGGTTCAGTGTGACTTGAAGGTACCACCGAGGAGCACAGGGGTGTCCAAAGAGAACTTCCAGTATTTGTTTCCTGTGGCTACGCAACAAATTACCACAAACTGAGTGCCTTAAAACAACAGAAATTTAGTCTTTCACAGCTGTGGGGACCAGAAGTTCAAAACCAGTAATATTTGGCGAAAACTCCCTTGGGAAGGACTAGGAGAGAATCCATTCTTTGCTTCTGCCAGCTTCTGGTGGCCAAGGGCATTCCTCGGCTTATGGTCTTATCACTCCAATCTCTGCCTCTGTGGTTGTATTGCCTTCTCCTCTGTATTTACATATATATCAAATCTTTCTCGGCCCTTCTCATACAAGAACACTTGTGATGCCACTTAGGGCCTACCTGGTGAATCCAGAAAAATCTCATCTCTAAATCCTTATTAATGTAATCACATTGGGAAAGAGTCTGACAAAGAAAGTAATGTTCATAAATACCAGAGATTAGGAACTGATGTCTTTGGGGGTCTTTATTCAGCCTACTATACCTCTCTACCCAATCTCACGTCCACTTTATCTCAGAGTAAGAGATGATGGGGCTAAAAAGGAAGGTAGAGGGCAGGGCTTCTCCCCCATCCTAAATTCCTGGGTATTGAGGGAAAACCAGAGCCTTAACAGATGAGCTCCTTCACAGCCACAGAGGCCAAAGAGAGTAGAATAGTGGATTTTAACACCCCATTGTCAAAAAGACTGGGTAGAACTGAAGGTCATTAAAAAGAGGGCTGGGCTAAACCTTATATTCACCATTTACTAAAAATGTGGCTTTGAACAAGTTAACTTGACATGTCTCAACCTCAATTCCTGAATCTATAAAACGGGCACAATAATCCCTACCTCAATGAGGGTTGTAAAGATAAATACTGAGTACTTACCACATCCCAAATATCATGGTCAGCCATTTGCAAATATTTTCTACTTTAATCCTTAGAGAGATGTATAAGCTAAGTAGTATTAACCTCATTTTACAGATGAGTAAACGGAGACTCAGGGAGGTTGTATGATATGCCAAGAAGATCACACAGCTTTAAAGAAACTCAGAGCCTTGTTTTTAGCCAAGTCTGACTCAAAATCAAAGAAAAGTTAACATCCACAACAGAATCACCAGGGAAGCTTATATTATATATAGATGGCCAGCCTACCCTGATCACTTGAATCAGAATCTCTGAGGGTGGGGTCTGGGCATTTGTTAAAAGCTCCTCAAGTGATCAATGCACAGCCAGGGCTGAGAACCTACTCAGGCAAATATACCCTTCTCCTCCCCCCACCCCCCACCCATTGGAAGAGGGCAGGCTTGGGGCGCCTGGGTGGCTTAGTCGGTTAAGCGTCCGACNACACAAAAAAAAAAAAAAAAAAAAAAAAAGGAAGAGGGCAGGCTTTCCTGCACCTGGGGAGGCCCCACTCCACCCAAAGTACCTGCACTCTGATTTCCAACTGCACTTCCTGGAGGGGTTAGCTCTTCTTGATAGCCTTCATACCTGAAGTAATGTGAAACAAAGCCCTTCCTTGCTAAGCAAAGAATGTTCTCAGTTACTCATTCCTTTATTTACTCACTCAACTAATGAATGCAAATTCCGTGCTGCTTTCTTTCTAGCCCCAAGAACAGTACCTGGCACTTACTAGGTCTTCAGCGAATCCCGTTATTTCACTCAGGTCAGGAATTTATAAAGGCTCCTTCATTACTCACCCCTGTCTCAATGAGGAAGATTCTTTTTGCCTTCATTCCAGGAATCCCCCTGTGTGGGCTAATTCCTGCTTTCCCTATTTCCTGCCTTACCACTTATAGTAGGCTAAACAGCCCCACAAAGATATCCTCATTCTAATCTCTGGAATCTTTAAATGCTACCTTATTTGGGAAAGTGTCCTTGTAGGAGATGAGGACATTATCCTAGGTTATCTCTGTAGATCCTAAATGCCATGGCAACTGTCTTTATAAGAAAGATGCAGAAGACTGAAAAGGTGGAAAAGGCAATGTGCCCACAGAAGCAGAGATTGGAATGAGCCAAGAAATACCCATAGTCACCAGAAACTGCAAGAGGCAAAGAAGAGACTTGTCCCTAAGGCCTTCTGGGAAGCAAGAGACTGCCAATACTTGATTTAGGCCCATTGATAGTGATTTCAGCCTTCTGGCCTTCTGCCCTGTTAAAAAAAAAAAAAAAAAAAAAAAAAAAGTCTGCTATTGGTAATTAGTTACAGCAGCCACAGGAAACTAATATACTTATCCTGACCTGTCCTTTGTGCCCACCTCAGGGCTCTGACTATATCCAATCTGGCCCCCCCAATATCTGGCCCACCCCATGCCAGGTTATACTGTCCCATATCATCACTCCAGAAGGACTTTTAATCCTCCTGCGGGCTCTTTGGAGCAGGATCCTGGGATTTCCTCACTCAGCCAAATGGACACATTGCCAGATATCAAGTTCAGAGTCTGCAGGACTAGACCCTGGGTGAAAAGAAAGGGAATACAAGACTGAACCTAGGGAACCATCAGATCCCTTCCACAGGCAGCCCAGCAGGATAGATGCCTCTCCTTTTTATCTCTCCCTACAAAGGATCATGAGTCCTCTATCACCTTCAATAATAGTATCTCATATTTATATAGCATTTAGTGCTTTTTCAAAAAATTTCTACATCCATCACTTATCCGTGATCTGCCCTGTGAGGTAGGTGGTAGTGTTACTGTCCTATTTTCCAGGAAAGGTTTGAAGACTAAACTGAGGTCCAAAAGTTTTGGGGGTTAACCCAACAATCAGTCTGACACAAGAGCAGGTCTTGTGACCCCGAATCCACTGCCTAATTCACTTGACCTCTTGCCTATGGGCCTCTGTGGCTTACACATACTGTACCAGTACAGAAGGGCTGACACATCAGTTCTCTGAATCAACAGCTCACCCTCCTGCACACTCACGTGGATTCATTCATCTGATCCTCACAACAGTCCTAGGACACAGATACTATTTCTTATCCTCACCAAGGCACAAGGAAATTAAACAATTCATCCCAGGCTTAATTGGGATGGCACATTTGGAGAAGTCAAGATTTGAACCCAGGCAATTTGGCCCCAGAATCTGTCTTAACCCAAAGGAAGCTAAGGGCTGCTAGCGCTGCAAGAACCTTCTTCTCAGTGCTGGAGCTCTGACTGCAACAGTATATTAAAAAGCAATGATGCTCTAAGTGCTCTTCAAATTAAAAGTCCAGGAGTGCTGGGGTGGCTCAGTGGGTTGCACGTCCAACTCCTGATGTCAGCTCAGGTCATGGGATTGAGCCCCGTGTCAGGCTTTGTCAGTGCAGAGTCTGCTTAGGATTCTCTCTCTCTCTCTCTGTCTGTCTCCACCCTCCTCTCTCAAAATAAATAAATAAACATTAAAAAAAGTAAAGGGGGAGTCTGTGTGGCTCAGTTGGTTAAACAGTTGACTCTTGATTTTGGTTCAGGGCACAATTTCATGGTTCATGAGTTCAAGCCCTGTGTCAGGCTATGACAGTGCAGAGCCTGCTTGAGATTCTGTATCCCACTCTCTCCCTGCCCCTACCCTGTACATACTCTATCTCTCTCTCAAAAATAAATAAATAAATATTTTTAATAAAAGTAAATAAGTAAAAATAAAGAACTAGAGGCAAAATGTAATGAAATAGGTCCTTTAGAATGAAAGTGATAATGCTTTGAAATTCATATTGGAAACTCTTTTCACCAGATGTGTCCATCTGTAACGTGGTCATCATTAAGCACACGTGTTTGGGGTGTGTGCATATGCGTGTATGTGTTTGCGCACATGCTCATGTAGAGTGAGATGAGTGGCAGACCTTCCAGATGGTTCACCAGAAACCTTACATCAGGGCTCTCTCAGTACCCCTGCTCCATCAAAGGGACTTTGAGTTTGGGGTTTGAGTAAATTAACAACATCCCTGTTCTTTATCTATCTCCCTTCTGGCGGTGATAAATAGCCCTGGGGAGTCCTTCCTATTTCTGAGAGAAAATGAAACATCCCTGCCTACATTTCACACCAATATGGATAGAAAGGTATTTATTTCAAGCTAGCTATATTCTAGCATTATAGTACATGCTTTTTCGATCACCCAGAAGTAACAGTTGTGCTTGCCGTCAGCATTCCAAAGCCTTACTAGTTACCTTGGCCAGGGGGACCAGGATGCCACGGCTGCATAGAAAGAACCAGGCCTTCCCTATTAAATGGACAGTCTAACCCACAGGTCTGATGCATACAGCCTAAAGATTAAGAATAATGCTGAGATTGGCTGAAAGATAATTTGCAGAGGTCTTCCAGCCTGCCTCTTTTATCACAGAGGTATGAAAAGTGAGGTCAAGAGATGGGAAATGATTTGTCCAGGGTAACACAGCAACAAAACAGCAGTGCCTGCTTGTACTGGTAGATCAGGAAACTTGAACAAAACTTCATGCAGAGAACAACCCAAAAATCTGGGCAATATCTAAAAATTACCTGGCACTGGAGATACTCCAAGACAGGAAAGAATTACAGGACCTAGCCTGAGGATTTACAAGGATACCCAGAGAAGTCAGTCTTGCATTTGAGGCTACTTTTCCCCAGATTCTAGGGGCTCAGCCAACTCCAGTACAGGTAGGTGGTTGAAAGGTGTAAAACTGAAGACCTTGTGACAAACTGTCTTACAATAGGGGGAAAAAATCAATCTCAGGATCCACTAAGGCAGAGAGATTAGTAAATCCCTGAATTTTGGGTTGGGACATGAAAGGATATAACCTTATTATAAGAATAAAGTTGAATCAAAAAATAAACCAATTTTGGGGCACCTGGGTGGCTCAGTCGGTTAAGCCTCAGACTTCAGCTCAGGTCATGGTCTTGTAGCTTAAGAGTTCGAGCTCCACATGGGGCTCACTGCAATCAGTGCAGAGCCTGCTTCAGATCCTCTGTCCCTTTCTCTCTCTGCCCCTCTCCAAATTGTGTGTGCACCTGCGTATGCCCAATCTCTCTTTCTAAAAAAGAAATAAACATTAGGGCACCTGGGTGGCTCAGCTGGTTAAGCCTCTGACTTCGGTTCAGGTTATGATCTCATAGTTCATGAGCTCAAGCCCCGTGTCGGCCTCTGTCCTGACAGCTTAGAGCCTGGAGCCTGCTACAGATTCTGTGTCTCCCTCTCTCCCTGCCCCTCCTCTGCTCATGCTCACTTGCTCTCTCTCTCTCAAAATAAACACTAAAAAATTTTTTAAATAAATGTTTAAATAAATAAACAAATAAATAAATAATAACAAACCAGTTCTCATAGGAACCAAAAGACAAGTTTGTACATCTATTGCTGATTAGATTATGGAGAGCCTTACAGTACCTGGGTGGTTCAGTCCATTAAGCATCCAACTCTTGATTTTGGCTCAGGACATGATCTAATAGTTGGTCATGAGATCAAGCCACACATTGGACTCCACACTAGGCATGGAGGCTGCTTGAGATTCTCTCTCTCCCTCTCCCTTCTCCTTTCCCATGTGTTCACACTCTCTCCCATAAATAAACAAACAAACAAAAGATTAAAGTAAGCCTAGAGTTCTAAGGGGCTCTAGTTTCTAGTAACAAGTAAATTAAATCCTGTCTAAAGTTAGATACTTTATGCTAAGCTTCAAATTACCTTTGCTTTTTTTCATATGCAATACCTAGTGCTCAATCAAAAATAACTAAGTAAACAGTAGGACCCAGACAGGAGCAGTCATAGACTTTAAAATAACATTGCTTAAAATATTCAAGAATTAAAGCCAAAATGGAAAATGCGGGCCATCAACTGGAAACTAAGAAGAAGGAAATAAAAACACAATACTAAAACTAAAAAATTTATAGTAACTAAATTTTTTTAGTCAATGGAAGATTTTAACAACAGATTAAATACAACTGAAAAGTTAATTAGTAAAAACTAGAAAATAAAGTCAGAACAGAATGTCCAGAACAAAACACTAAAAGATACAAGGATGGAAAATAGAAAAGGAGCATACAAGAAATCAAGACTGATATGAAGAAAAGGCCTAAGTAATATAATTGTTGTCACAGAAGAGAGGATGGAGGAACAGCAATATATGAGTGTTTTCCAAAGCTGCTGACACATCAAAAAGCACAAATTCAAAAAGCACTCACTATGTATATCAAGCAGGAAAAATATCAAAATAAATTTTTTTTAAATCCTATGTACTTACTAAAAAAACCACTTGTGGCTAATATAAAATTAGGGTCTTTGAATTAAAACAGGAAATATGACAAAAGCAACAATAGAACTCACAACTGACTTCCAGTGAAAGACAGCACAAGTCTGACAATACTATAACAATATCTTACAAGTGCTGGGGAAATAACATCCATTCCAAATTCCTATACCCAGCCAAAATGTCTCTGAAAACTGTCAGTGAAATCAAGATATTTTTCACACAGATAAATCTGAAGAGAATTTTTCTGGAGACCCAAACTAAAGGAAATGTCTATACACAGAAAGAAGCCATCTCCAAAAGAGCCTTAAAGATGCAGGAAGACATGAAGTGCAACAGAAAATATGTGGGTATATATGTGGGTAAGCTAAATTAATAACTACTAAATAAACTAATTTTATCTTGTAAAACTTAAAAAACCTAAAAATTATCATCGTAGCACAGAAATTCAAAGGGGGAAATATACACTATTCCAGGCTCTTCACTTTAACTACTGAGTGATGAAAGTTCTATTTTATACTTAAGTGAAAGATGTATATGTGAATTTTTAAGTATCTACTGTAATTGTCACCAAAATATAACTATAACAAAGAGAGACATAAAATGAAATAATAAATGATAAATCAAAATGAAAGCAAAAAAGGAGAGAACACACAGAATACCTAGGTGAGACATATAATATTAAGTATGTAGATTTAAACCCCAATATATCCATAAATAGATTAAAGAACAGACAAAATACTCTAATTGAAAGAGAAAGATTATCAGACAAGCTAACAACCAAAAACTCTGAAAATATATACTGCCTACAAGTGACATTCACTGAATATAATCATACATAAAGGTTGAGAAGAGGGGCGCCTGCGTGGCTCAGTTAGTTCCGCTTATGACTCTTGGTTTCAGTTCAGATCATGATCTCACGGTTTCATGAGACCGAAACCTGCGTCCGGCTCTGTACTGTCAGTGCAGAGCCTGCTTGGGATTCTCTCTCTCTCTCTCTCTCTCTCTCTCTCCCCCCTCCCCCTCTCTCTCTGCCCCTCTCCTGCTCATACTCTCTCTCTCTCAAAATAAATAAATAAACTTAAAAAAATTTTTTAAAGGTTGAAAAGATGGAAAAAATACACTATGCAAATACTAACCAAAATAAAGCTGCCACAGCTAAATTAATATCAAAGTAGAAGTCAAGGCTAAAATCATTTGCTGAGATAAAGAGGGACACATCACAAAGATTAAAAAAAATATTCAATTGACCAGAACAGCATATCATTTTAAAATTATGTATGGGTTAATACAGCCTGTCATGACCAGACTAGATTCAAAGTGATCAGAAAAGAATGTCACTGGCTTCACAGGACGAGCTTAAAAGAAGATGGGGAAGGAAGAAGGGGATACAAATTTAAGAGACATGAGATAAGCCATAGAGATAGAGAAGAAAGAGATGGATAGACAGGAAAAACTAAAAAGTGACCTGGATATGAAAGGGAAAAATATCTGGGAAAAATAAAATAGAAGAGAGAGAAAGGAGGAGGAAAAAAGAAAACAACTGGAAGTAAAATGAGAATGTGTTGAGAGAAAAAGTGTGGAGTCAAAGAGATGCCACAAATGCATCTTCTTCAAGGAAGCTCAGCCCTTCAGCACCTGGGGCCACACCTTCCTGTGGCTCATCGAGTGACACTTGCCACTAGGCTTCTGGTTTTGTTAGTTTCAAGTATCAAACTCAGCAATAAAAAGAGGTAGAGTCATGATCATGACCCACCTTTCTGGCTTCAGAGCTTGCATACAGATGTGGTGGGTCTTCACACTGTATGATCAAGATCATTCATTTCCCATCTACCTGGAAAAGCCAAGAAGTCAGAGGTCATCTAGCCACACCCCACCCCAGCCATGCTGCCAGGAGCCCAGTCCTGCTTACAGGCCTATCAAAAATAACCAGAGAATCCAAAACCCAGGTCCGGACTCAACTAAATCCTGAACTCAATTTCTGAACTGTTTCCCCACATGGGAGTTGACCCCTATGACAGGCAAGATTGATAGCAAATGTATATCTGCTTTCCTCTATATGCACTGAATGCATTTCTGTTTTGCTGCACTCAAAAGTGGTTGCTGTTTTTTGTTTTTTGTTTCTTTTTCCCCCAGGGGGAGAGGGGCAAGGAAAGTTGTCACTCATTAAACAAAGAGCTTTATGGAGTAGTTGTGAAAACACTGAAGCCCAAGACCTTCAGGTATGAGAACTCTATTTAGACCACTGGCATAGCATTTGTAAAAATCAGAGGATCCTGGAGGAATAATTCATTTATTTAACAAATAATGTCGATATAGCGATGAGCAAAGCAGAGCTAACATTCTAGTGAAGAGAATCTAAAAAGTTGAACAAAATAATTACAACCTGTGATGAGAGATGGAACAAAGAATAACTGGGGAGAGGAGAGAGTCAACTTCAGAGAGGCTGGTCAGAGAAGGTCTCCCTGAGGAAGTGACATCTTGATGAGGTGTAAAGGATGAGAGAAGCCAGACATAAAGGGACCTAAGAAGGCTCTTAGGAAGAAGAAATGCATGAAAGAGGTGGGAAGGGACTTCTTGGTGTGTTCAAGCACCTAAAGTCAAGTCCAAGGTTGCCTGGTGCTTGGTGGAGGGGCAGTAGAAGGGGCAGTCAGGGTGGAGATCATGCAGAGCTTATTGGTCAAGGTCAGCTGTTGGTTTTATCCCAACAGTTATGGAAAGCTTCCAGAATGTTTTAAGTAGAGGGGTGACTTAATCCATTAAACAACTGCAGAAGTCACAGCAAGATGGGCAACTTCAGGAGGAAAACTGTGAAACCCAGAAAAGAATTTCCTGGCTAAGAGTCGTAGGCACCAGAGCCTGGAGCAAGCAAGACCTCTACCCTTGGGCTGCAAAAGCCCAGCCTTTACTTGCCTGGGATGGTCTAAGAGGGATGGATGTTCTGTACAGAGGGCAGGGCCTGGATTACATGACTCAGAGGTTATTCTTGTGGCTATAATTACACCGCTGTGGTTATTCCCAAACGTGGTGTTGTAACAGAATTTCTGAGCACTGATGCTGTCCAAAGGTGGGCAGCTAGGTCTTTATCCAACAGAAGATATTACTAGTTTAGCCAGGTAAACAAGAACTAAACACAAGCCAAGCTCGAAACAAGAGATTTTAATGCTGCCAAGAATTTGACCAGTGTTACTCTAGTGCCTCCCATGACTCATCTGCATCAAAATCACCTAAAGGACTTATTAAGAATGCAGATTCCTGCTCTCAAGCAACCCAGACCTAATGAATCAGAATGTGGCTCAGAATTTGGAAGGGATCTTCTATGGCAAATGCATCCTTGCCTAATTATTAGCATAATATAATGTAAGGATAGCAAAACCCTATTAGGGGCACCTGGCTCAGTCATTGAGTATCTGACTCTTGGTTTCAACTTAGGTCATAAACTCACAGCTCATGGGATTGAGCCCTACATCAGGCTTGGAACTGACAGAGTAGGGCCTGCTTGGGATTCTCTCTCTCCCTCTCTGTCTCTCTGCCTCTCCACCACTAGTGCTCTCTCTCTCTCTCTCTCAAGATAAATAAACATTAAAATAAAAGAAAGAAGTGGCACTTGGGTGACTCAGTAGGTTAAGTGTCCAACTTCAACACAGGTCATGATCTGGCAGTCTGAGGGTTCAAGGCCCACATTGGGCTCACTGCTGACAGCTTAGAGCCTGGAGCCTGCCTCAGATCTCATGTCTCCCTTCCATTCATGCTCTATCTCTGTCTCTCAAAAACAAATAAATGTTAAAAAAAATTTTTTTTAAAGAAAGAAAAATACTATTGGTTATGTGCTGTTGGGTTTTCAAGGCCACCCCAGAGCCCTGAGCATCCCTCTTATTTTAAGAAGTCTCAATTTTAATTTACAGAAGTATGGATATTTGGATCCAGATATACAATTTATTTTGTAAAGAAATATAAATTGCTTGAATATATTTTTGCTATTTCCTAACAGCTTTATTGAGGTATATTTAACATACAATAAACTATATATTTAAAGTATACAATATGATAAATTTTGAGATACACACCCATGACACCATCAACACATCAATTTAGTGTTTCCTCATGCCCCTTAGTAGTCCCACTCTCCTGCCTCTCCCCGCTTCACCCCATTCCCAGGCAACCTCTGATCTGCTTTCTATCATTATAGATTACGTTGCATTTTCTAAATTGTTTTACAATGGAATCATACAGTATGTCCTCTTTATATCTGGCTTCTTTCACTCAGAATAATTACTGTAATATTCACCTATGCTGCAGATATATATAATTTATTTTTATTCCTAAGTAATGGAGTATTGTATAGATATACGACAATTTGTTTATCCATTCAACTGCTGATGGACCCTTGAGTTGTTTAGCCTTTTTAGCAATTCCAAAAAAGCTGCTATGAAAATTCTTGGACAAATCTTTACATGGAACATGCTTTCATTCCTCTTGGACAAATACCTAAAAGTAGAATGTATGGGTCATCTGTAGATGTATAATTTTTTAAGAAACTGCAAACTGTTTTCAAAAATCTTTTTTATCACTTAACATTCCCACCAGCACTGTATGAGAGTTCCAGCTGCTACATATACTGACAACATTTGGTATGATCAGTAACTTTTATTTTAGACATTCTTATAGATGAACAATGGTAATACACTGTAGTTTTAATCTGTACTTCCCTTTTGACTAACAATGTTGATCAAAAAGCATGGATGCACTGGTCATCAAAATGTCTTCTTTAAGGACAAATATCATATGTTTGCACGTATAGGAGGATTAGGAGGAACTTGACGGAGGAACAAGGGGGAGAAGAAGGGCGGAAATGGTGGGGGAAAGGGAGAGAGGCAAACCATGAGAGACTCTTGAATGCTGACAAAAACTGAGGACTGATGGATGTGGGGGGGAGGGGGGGATGGGCATGGAGGAGGGCACTTTGGGGATGAGCACTGAGTGTTATGTGGAAACTAATTTGACAATAAACTATTTGAAAAAAAAAAAAAAGTCTTCTTTAGTAAAACGCCTGTTTAAACCTTTTACCCAAGGGAGAAAGGTTATTTTCTTACAAGTGAACATTAAAGTTTTCTATATATTCTGAATACAAATGCTTCATCAAATACGTGACTTACAAATATTTTTCCGTCTATAGCTTGTCTTTTTGTTCTCTTAATAGTGACTTTTGAAAAGTGGACTTTCTTAATTTTGATTAAATCCAGTTTGTTGATTTTTCTTTTCCCCTACGAATCATGCTTTTGATGCAGATCTAACCCTAGGTAAAGACATCTTCCTATGTTTTCTTCTAGGCCTTTCTTTTAGATTTTATTTTAGGTCTATGATCCATTTGAGTTGATTTTTGTATATGGCATGAAATGAGAGCTCCTCTTCTGCTTCTTTTATATGGATACACAATTGCTCCAGTACCATTTATTAAAAATCAAATTCTCTCACCACTGCGTTGTCTTTGAACCTTAGTCAAAAATCAATTGGCTTATATGTGTATCTGTTTTGCAACTCTATTCTGTTCCACGGACTTGTTTGTCCTTATGCTAATACCACAGTCATGATATTTATAGCTTTATAATAAATGCCCCAACACTGTCCTTTTTCAATGTTGTTTTGAGTATTTACTCTAAGTCCTTTTCATTTCCATGTGAATTTTGGAATCAGCTTGCCAATTTCTACAAAGAAAAAAAAAAAAGCCTGTTGCAATTTTGATTGGACTTACAGATCATTTGGACAGAATATTAACAATATTAAATCTTTCAATCTATCCATAAGCACAGTATATCTCTCCAATTATTTATATACTCCTTAATTTCTCTTAGCATTGTTTTGTAACTTTTAGAGTACAGATTTCATGAAACTTTTATCATATTTGTTCATAATATTTCATATTTTAATGCTATTATAAAACATTTTTATTTCAATTTCTGATTGTTGCTGGCATATAAAAATGCAATTGAATTATGTATATTGTTTTTTTACCCTGAAACTTCGTTAAATTCACTTATTAGGTCTAGTAGATTTTGTAGATTTCACAAGGTTTTCGACACAGGTAATTATGGCATGCACAAATATAATTTTACTTCTTCCCTTTCTTCTCTGGAGGTCTTTTTTTTTTCCTTTCTTTTTTGCCATATTGTACTGCCTAGCCCTCTAGTAACTGTTGCCTAGAAAAAATGGACATCCTTGTCTTCTTCTGCAGCCTTCCAAACAAGACTCAAGAAAAGCACTAGAGAAAAGTATTCAATGTTACCATACATCTGATGTAAACTATACGTTTTTCAAAGATATCCATTATTGTTAGGAATTTTACTTCTGTTCTTTGTTTACTGACTGCTTATATTAGGAATGAAGTTGGGGCACCTGGGTGGCTTAGTCGGTTAAGTGACCAACTTTCACTTAGGTCATGATCTCGGGGTTCGTGGGTTCGGGCCCCGCGTCGGGCTCTGTGCTGACTGCCAGCTCAGAGCCTGGAGCCTGTTTCAGTCTGTGACTCCCTCTCTCTCTGACCCTCCCCTGTTCACGCTGTCTCTCTCTCTCTCTCTCTCCTAGAAATAAATAAAACGTTTAAAAAAAGAAAAAAGGAATGAAGTTGAATTTTGCCAAAATGTTTTGGATTTGTTTTGTTTTGCATCTACTGAGATGACATTTAAAATTTTTTTAACTTAGATTGTTGAATTGGTGAATTCGCTTGTTTAACTTTCAAAAGTTAAATCAACACTGAATTCCTGAGATAAACACCACTGGTTTGTGATGTATTATTCTTTTATATATTAGTGAATTTGACTGCTAAAACTTTGTTAAGAATATTCTATCTATGATCATGAGGACAACTGATCCACAGTTTTATATTCTTGTAATGTCTGTCTGGTTGTGGTATCACTCTCATGCTGTCTTATAGACTGAGTTGAAGAATATTTTATCCTCTTCAAGTTACTGGAAAAGTTTGTGTAGAATTCTTTTTTTCTTTCCTTCTTTCTTAAATGTTCGGTAGAATTTCTTCATGAAACCCTCTGGCCCTAGACTCTTCTGTGTAGGAGGGTTTTTAACTGTACATTCAATATCTTGTATGTAGGATTATTAAGGTTACCTATTTCTTCTTGAATGAGCCTTGGTAGTTTGTATATTTTCTATTTAAGATAAGCTGTAGAAAATACTGGCATAACATTCTCCTTTATTGTCCTTTAAATATCTGTAAAATCCATAGTGATATTACCTCTCTCATTCCTGATATTAGTAATTTGTGTCTTCTCTTTTTTTTCCTGACGAGTCTTCCTAGAAATGTATCAATTTTATTGATCTTCTCAAAGAATCAGCTTTGACTTTTTCTGATTTATCTCTATTATTCTTCTGTTGATTTCCACTGTGATGTCTAATACTCTGATCTTCTTCTTCCTATTGGGTTTTGAGTGTCTTTCTCATTTTAATTTCTCACTGTGGAAGTTGAGGTCATTAGCTTGCAACCTTTTCTAATACAGACATTTAGTACTGTAAATCTCCCTTTAAAACTGTTAGCTGCATTTTACAAATTTTTGTATATATATTTTTTATTTCTGTTCAATTCAAAATACTTTATAATTTCTTTCTTGATTACTTTCTTGACCCATGGGCATTTTTTTAATGTTTATTTATTTTGAAAGAGAGAAAAAGCACATACATGCACAAGAGCAGGGGGAGGGGCAGAGAGAGTCCCAAGCAGGCTCCGCAGTGTCAGCGCTGAGCCCAACTCAGAGCTCCATTTCACAAACCAGGAGATTATGACCTGAGTCAAAATCAAGAGTCAGATGGGAGTGCCTGGTTGGCTCAGTTGGTTAAGCATCTGACTCTTAATTTCAGGTCAGGTCATGATCTCACAGTGTTGAGATCAAGCCCTGTGTCAAGTGCTGCACTGACAGCACTCTCTCTCTCTGCCCGTCCTCCACTCGTGCTCACATATGGGCAGCACTCTCTCTCTCTCTCAAAATAAATAGATACATGAATAAAAAGAGTTAGAGGCTTAACCAACTGAGCCACCCAGGCTCCCTGACCCATGTGCATTTTTAAATATGCTATATAATTTTCAAATATCTTTTCAAAATATATTTTGAATATATTCAAAATATCTTTGATACATAGCTCTAATTTACCTCCCTCATGATCAGAGAACATACTTGGATTTGAGTCTTATCAAATGCCTGTTTTATGAACGAGAATATAGTCTATCTTGGTAAAAAAAAAAAAATACTGTGTAAACTTGAAAATAATATGTACTCTGCTGTCCTTGGGTAGTGTGAACTATAAAAGTCAATTAGAACAAGTTGGTTTATAGTGTTGTCCCATCTCCCATATCCTTGCTGATTTTGTCCTCTTGTTCCATCAAGTACTGGGAAAGATATATTGCAATTTCTGATTAAAGTTGTGTAATCTGGGGCGCCTGGGTGGCTTAGTCGGTTAAGCGTCCGACTTTCGCTTAGGTCATGATCTCGCGGTTCGTGGGTTCGAGCCCCGCGTCGGGCTCTGTGCTGACTGCCAGCTCAGAGCCTGGAGCCTATTTCAGAGTCTGTATCTCCCTCTCTCTCTGACCCTCCCCTGCTCACGCTGTCTCTCTCTCTCTCCTAGAAATAAATAAAACATTAAAAAAAAAAAAAAAATTTAAAGTTGTGTAATCTATTTCTTCTTACAGATCTCTCAGTTCTTCTATCTTTAGGATTATAATAACTCATTGGAAAATTGGCATTTTTGTCTCTATGAAATGACACTTTTTACTCTGGGTAATACTCTTTGTTGAAAAATTTATTTTGTCTGGTATTAGAATACTTACTCTTGCTTTTTTCTTTATTAGTGTTGGTTGATATAACATTTTCCATACTTTTGTGTCTTTGATTTAAAATGGATTTTTTATAGATGATCTAGAGTTGGTTCTTATTTTTTCTTTTTTATCAACAATTTATGCCTTTTATTGAGATTTTTGGACCATTTACATTTACTGTAATTAGTGATATGGTTGGATTAACCTCTTACATTGCCATTGGTTTTCTATCTGTCCTACCTGTTCCCTCTTACTTCTTTCCTACATCATTTTGGATTAATTATTTTTATTACATTTCATTTACTTCTTGGTTTAGTAGCTGTAATTCTGTTATTTTAGTATTTTAGAGTTTGCCATATTTATCTTTACCACAACCTTTGAGTGATAATGATACCAGTTCACATATAAGTACCTTACAACCTTATACATCCATTTCCCACAAAGCTTCTCATTTCTAATGGAAAATTTTATCCATTTTCTCTTCAGATGATTTTTTTTTTTTTTTGTCTTGCTTCTCTCTCTTCCCTTGTAAGGACTCCACTGACACATATATTAGACCACATGGAGTTGTCCCACAGGTCACTGTGCTATTTTTGTTTTCTATCTTTTTTTTCAGTTTGTTTTCCTCTCGCTTGTTTCATTATCAATAGTTTCTATTGCCATGTCTTCAGGTTCACTGATATTTTCTTCTGTGGTGCTGGTTTCTTGAATTTACAAACTTAGAGCAGTTATAACTGTTTTAGTGTCCATGTCTATAAATTCTATTGTTTTGTAATTTCTTAGTTGGTTTCCATTGATAGATTTTTCTCTTCATTATGGGTCATATTTTCCTGTTTCTGTGCATGCCTTATAACTTTTTTATCAGATTGCTAGGCACTATAAATTTTACTTTGTGGAGTATTGGATATTTTTGTATTTCTCTAAATATTTTGAGATTTTTGGATATTTTGGATATCCAAATGTTTATTGAGAGAGAGAGCGCACAAGCACACAAGCAGAGAAAGGGCAGAGGAAGGGGGGTGGGAATCCAAAGCAGGTTCCACACAGTCAGAACTGAGCCCAATGTGGGGCTCAAACTCATGAACCATGAGATCATGACCTGAGCAGAGACCAAGAGTCAGACACTTAAGTGACCAAGCCACCCAGGTGCTCCTCAACTGGCGATTTGATGGGATCCTCTACAGATCTCTACAGAAGTCTCTCCACTCTGTTAGTCTGCCCTATGCACTATAGCCGTTTTGCCTTCCCAGACGTGTAGTCACATCTTCTAAACTCAGAGAAACTGCTGGGACTTCCTTTCTTGTACCATGACTTAGAAACTTTCTTCAGACAGTAAGCTGGAGTAACCATAGGGCTCACTTCATTTTTTTCCCCATATTTCAGGGATATCACTCATGGCTATCTTATGCCTAATGACTTAAAAGCTATTATTTCATTATTTTGTCCAATTTCAGTTTTTAGGGTGACAGTAAACCTCACCCCCCCTTACTCCATCCTAATTGGAGGAAGAAGTCCTAAAAATAACCTTTACCACAGCACTCCCTACATCTGTTTATGTAATGGACTCTCACAAGACCATACCTTCTTTAAGGCTAGGGCACACAGTTTATTCACCACTAAATATATAAAATACATTCAACTAACATTGACTGACTTATTGTAGAGTGTGTCTCAGTAATTCCCACTCCAGTAACAGCATGGGAGAGATAATTCTCTCTTGTCTAATGTAGGGAATGAGACTCTGGATTTCGGGGTTCTGTTCCCCACTCAAGGGCCTACATAATTTTGGACAAAGTACATAATCTCAATAGGTCTCAATTGTGACATGGAGATAGCTGTCCTTTCTAATTTCAAAAATTTGCTGAAAGAACTTTTTAAGGGATAAAAATTAGCCCAACCAAAAATGTTATCAGAAGCACTAATAAGAATCTCTCCAGGAACCTAAGAAACGACCATACCTAGCATACATTTTTGAAATTGCTATGATTTAATATTCATAAACATTACATTCTAGAACTATAAAATGATAGATCTTGAAAGGATCCCTTCATATTTTACAGAGCGAAAAACTAAGACCCAGAGAGGTTACAAATAGTCAGTGGTAGAGTTGGGATTGGAGCTCTTCCTATTACAGTACAACACCTTTCAGTGCAAACCATCATTTTCTTATTGTTTTCACTGATGACTGTTTTTCACTCATTCTTTGATTTCACAATTTCAGTGTGGTGCATTCCCATGGATGGAGTGGATTACAATGTCATAAATTTTTTTAAATTGTGAAATCCAAAGGTCACTTGCATAACTGTCATGGTAGGCAGTAGGAGGATGATTTACAGATGTAGGAAATATTCAGCTGCAGAGGATTCTTCTGACAGTTAATGGTATTCATTCTATGCCACTCTATGCCACTTGCTGGAGACTGAAGCGAAAACACTCTGAAAGAAAGAAAACCTAAGAGCAACATGTAACTGTACATTTCACTGTTTAACTAGTGCTCATTGGAATTAAAGTATCACTATATCTTAGGGCAGAGACTTGACCTATCAAGACCAAGGGTTTGGCAGACAAAAATAATCAAGGCCAGAAACTGAAGAGAGGATAAAACTCCAGAGGGGATGGATGTGAGGTGAAATCTACTTAGCACCCCCTATTGGACAGGCCCAGAAGGCACAGTCCACAAAAAGGGAAAATCAGAAAACACTGTCTGTCCTCCAAAACACAACGCCCCACAAGTCCATGTGCCTCTCTGGACCTAAGATTAAGGAGAAACCTGAGAATGGCAGGAAGCCTGGAAGTATCAGGCACTCATTTTGCTTGAGTTGTGACAAAGACACAACAGTGTAAGGGGTCCTCCCATTACAATTTCCTGAAGGACTTTAGCAATGGTCAGGACATCATTCAGCATGATCTCTGTGGTTCTGTATTGATGGTGGAATGCACAGTTGCTCCCAGCCTCCTTGAAATTTCTTTTAAGCAGATCCTCTGTTAAAGTGGCCCCACAAAGGGACTGCATGACCATTCATGCTGTAGTTTTTGAGACTGTCCTGCCCCTTAATTGTTCAGTGCATAACCCCACAACTATATGTAGCAGCCCTGTTTTGTTATCTTGAGACGTGATATCTAGACATAGGAGTTACTTGGTGTTGCCCTCAATTTACTAGGGATCTAGTGATGATGTAAGACCTACCTACCTAGTTCAAATATCTGAACAAAAACATTTCTGTATCTCTTTCTGGCCAGGATTTGGATTTCTGATATCTAGCTTACACTACTGAAAGTAAGAACCCAGCTAAATAGAAAAAGATCTTTATTCAGAAGAAGGTAAAAATTGTACATTTAAAGTCTGAGGGGGGCACCTGGGTGGCTTAGTCGGTTAAGCGTCCGACTTTCGCTTAGGTCATAATCTCGCGGTTCGTGGGTTCGAGCTCCACAACGGGCTCTGTGCTGCCTGCCAGCTCAGAGCCTGGAGCCTGTTTCAGTCTGTGACTCCCTCTCTCTCTGACCCTCCCCTGCTCACGCTGTCTCTCTCTCTCCTAGAAATAAATAAAAACATTTAAAAATAAATAAATAAAAATAAAGTCTGAGAAAAAGAAACCACATATGAATACAGGTGAGTATATCTGTGTATCAGGATAGTCAGATTATGGTAGAGTCATTTAAAAACCCAAAACTTCGGTGGCATAAAAGTACAAAGTTTGTTTCTTGTTCACACCATACTCCAACAGCATATCAACTGGGGGCTCTCACCCCGATATCTAAGCTCATGGAACCAGCCACTAGCTGAAACTTTGCCAATAAATATGACAGAAAAAAAAAAAAAAAAAAGAGAATACTAAGTTACGCCAGCTTCCACCTTGAAGTGACACACACTGGCTTTAGTTAACATTTATTGACCAAATCAAGTCTTGTGACCATGTCTGCCAGTGTCCAGGCAGTGGAATTTCCCCCAGAGGAGGGGAAGTGACATCTGGTAAACAGTCTTCCACAGAAAGAAAAGGTTTCAGAGAAGTCGATCTAAGATGAAGGTATCTTGATATTTGGGGACAAGATATGTTAAGTTACTATTTATCCACTCACTCATTTAACTAGACTATTACTCTTTGCCAGGCACTGGGTACTGTCACTTACGAGCCTATGCTATTTCCCACTGTGCTATGGGGCCTGCCCAAGTAACCATCCCTTCCTCTCACCAGAATGATCTGGTATGGAAGCTGGGAAGCCTATAGAATCAGAAGAGAAATGAGTGAGAGGAGAGCACTGCATCACCGAGGAGAGGCAAATGGGACTAGCCACAAATTTCTGAACAAATAAGTAAGTTAGATATCAGCAATACACACACACATACACACAGAGGGGGGAAAAATGAATCTTGCTGCACACAGCGAAAGAAAATCTGGAAGGGAATAGCAGAGATTGGAGAAAGAAGGAAAACCCGGTGAACTACCCAAAGGACAACACTGAGGGACATTTGAGAAGGAGGGAGGACATCAGAGAAGACAGTAAGTCCAAATCAAGGCCTGTCCCCAGATCCCAGCCATCAACTGCCCTCAGGTAGGAGTCTATGAATGCAGAGCCCTGGGTCAAAATACACTCACACACATGCACCAACAAACAGACCGGTGTGCTTCCTGGCAAGGCCGCAGGCCACTCCGTGGCCCAGCTGCCCTCCTGGGACAGCCACCATCTTTCTCCCCTTTTCCATCTTGAATGGCAATTAGGAGAAGGTTAACTGAGTGTCTTTCTCCCAGGAATCCTCTTCCACTTTTCAAAATCACAGCGTTAGCAAAAGAAAATCCCAGCTTAGGCTAACAGGTAGGAGCGTGGTGCGGCCCTGGGAGCTGCCGTTGGAAGTGGGGAGATTGGGCGAATCTTCCCAGCGGGAGGTTAATACTCATCATTCGGAGTTGCAGCTGAGGCCCATTTGAGTGACAGGCAGCCGGGAGCTGAAAGAGCCGCTCGGATCCCAGAACTGCTGGCATGCAGGCTTGAAAGAGATTTATTTCAGGATAATTAGCTGGGAGTATTAAAGGTGGCCAGGAAGATCCGCAATTACTGTTTAGCAAACAGAAAGGAGACACACACATGTAAAAAAAAAAAAAAAAAAAGCCAAAAATGAAATTAAAAGAGCCAAATTTTTCTGCACTTGAAAGGTGTTGAATAATTGAAAAAAAAAAAAGCTCAAAGCAACTTTACTATATTCAGACACATATGCCGAAGTGTCGGAGGAAGAGGAAAAGAAGAAAAGAAGAGAAAGAATGGAGTCTTGGGTGACAAGGCTGATGGCAAATATAGCCTCTTTGAGACTGGGTATTTGGGGTGCAGAATCATATGACAAATTGTTCTTATATCAAAAGGAACTTTTCGTACCTCTTTTCTTTGTTACTTCCTTTTACCGACACAAAAAGACCTGTGCCAACACTAGCATTCCTCCAGCTTAAAAAAAAATCAAATCATACTAAAGTACAAGTATCTGAAACAAGAAGAGGCACATTTCCTAGATATTTGGAAAGAAGGAATGAAAGAAGAAGGAAGGGAGGAAAGCAGGGAAGGAAAGAAGAGGCTCTGCTACTTTATCCTCTGTGTTCTAGAAGGAATGAGCACCTTCACCTGGGGCCAGAGGAACTTGGTCCTGTCACCGTTTAAAGTTAGAGGACTGGGGTATTTCATCCTCGCATTTTTTATTTGTCCACTCTGGTCAGAGACAAGGCTATCTAAAAAGGAAAATAGTACTTGTTTACCTCATTTTACCATCAGGCAACGAAAAATGGGGTTTTCTAAATAGCCCTACCAGGGAGGGCCCTGTTCCTGATCCGGGGTGGCCATTATGAGAGGCATTTTCCTCTCCAGGCTAGTTACCAACATGAGCCAAGGAGATAAAGAGGGCTGCATCCCTTCACGTACTCCCACTTCTGGAGCACTCCAAAAAGGAGCCCAGAAGGTCCCTGTCCACTCTCAGAATTCACTTACTAGAGACACATTCCTTCCTTAGCTTTTAAATGTTCCCTCTCAGGTGTTTCCCCATAAAAAGGCTCCTTGGAGAACGGATCTTTAAGTTTTTATGAGCTAAGGTCTTGGCCCAGAGTCTTTCAAAAGCCTTCAGAAATAAATGTCAGGCCCCTGGCGGAGGGATCTGAGGAGAGGGGGCACCAGGAGGGAGGGGCGGGATAAGTGTGAAGAAGGAAGGCGAAGTGGCCTCCCAGCTTCCCATTTCTTGACTCTGGTCAAGCGGGAATAAAACACTAACTACTCATGTAAGAAAGACAAAGTCTCTGGCCATGTGTGTTTACATCTTGCTGAAAAGATCTGTAGAATTTTAAAGCCTAGAAAGCAATGGTTTATATTATTTATGGAAAGATATATATATACATATATAATCATATATATACACATATGTAACCATATATATGTATGTATATACATATACGGTTAATGTATGGGAGTATGCACAGCAATGATACACACAGACTTGCCAGGAGACGAAAGCCTAGGACATTAGCTCTGTCAAGTCTATTCTTTAAAACAAGGTAACAACTCCGAAGGGAAATAAAGTAAGGTAAATAGCTTGAGAATAACTATAGACAGAAGCCTGATTTGCCACACATTCAGGTGTTCACCGGAAGTGTCACAGAAGGTGGAGAATTCATCAGGGAAAGTTCTGTCCCACTTGCAAACAGCCTCAATCTCCTAGGACGCCCCAGTCCTGGACTCACCAGTCCTGACTTCTCAGCCCATAATGTTGTGTGGCCACAGAAAAAAAGTCTCTTGTTTTTCAGGTCTTACTTTCATGTAAGATCATGGGGTTCCAGTGGGAAGAACAGTTTCTTCTGTCTGCTCTGGATTCCCCACTGAGCCTGTCATAAAGCCAGGCTCTTAGACATGTGGAGGTAGAACAGAACTGTGGGAAGAGAGGATGTTAGCTTTTCCAGGCAACTGGTAATAATTACCCAGTATTAAAGGATGTTCACTAGAGTGTTGTTTATAATTAAAATGGAAACAATCTGAGTATTTATCAATAGAAAATAGCTTATATGAATTAAGGAACATCAGTAATATGGAGTATTTTTCATAATATTTAAAAGAATAAGAGAGTTATGGAAAGTTATCTGAGATACAGTAAGTGAAAAATTCAAGTCCCACTTTGAACAGTCAGAAAAAAAGAAAGAAAGAAAGAGAACAAAAGAAGGAAAGAGAGGGAGGGAGGAAGAGAAAGAAAGAAAAAGAAAGAGAGAGAAAGAAAGAAAAAGGAAGAAAGGAAGAAAGGAAGAAAGAAAGAAAGAAAGAAAGAGAAAGAAAGAAGAAAAAGAAATCGAAGGAAGAAAGCGAAGGAAGAAAAGGAAGGAAGGAATAAAGAAACAGTTAAAACCATTCAGTACAGGGGCACCTGGGTGGCTCAGTCAGTTAAGCATCGGACTTTTCAGCTTAGGTCATGATCTCAT
The DNA here is from genome assembly GCF_008692635.1 of Crocuta crocuta. NCBI lineage: Eukaryota > Metazoa > Chordata > Mammalia > Carnivora > Hyaenidae > Crocuta > Crocuta crocuta. The sequence continues at coordinate 13,472,468 of NW_027530368.1, read as the reverse complement.
GGTTTGTGAGTTTGAGCCCCACAATGGGCTCTGTGCTGACAGCTTGGAGCCTGGAGCCTGCTTCAGATTCTGTCTCCCTCTCTCTCTGCCCCTTCCCCACTCAAGCTCGCTTGCGCGCACGCTCTCTCTCTCTCTCTCAAAAATAAGTAAACATTAAAAATTTTTAAAAAGCATTCAATATATACACACTTTTACATAAACATTATTATAGTTGAAGAACTATATATAGTATCAGTCGTCATTCTGACTTGTATCTCCCCATTCCCTAGGCTCGTGTTATACCAAGGTTCCAGGGTCACACAAAAGAAAAATGTCCATGTGGCCCTTCCATCCTTTGGTTTACCCTGGTTATTACATTATCTAAAGAAAGGAGTCATTCTATCACCTTTGGGCATGGGAGTCTTTGTAGAAGAGTCTGGTGACTGAAGTGCCTCCTTGGGCACAAGAGACAACTTATCCCCTCCCATAGGCCCTGGCCTTGCCTATGGAAAAAGTAAATGTATGAACACGGCCCCACCCCACAGAACTTGCCCCTGGCCTTGGGGCATCTCCCTATGTCCCCATCTCAGAATTTCTGCCTCTTTTCCAGTCCTACCAATGCCCCTACCCCCAAGTCGCTAAAGCTGTCAGAAAGGGACACTAGGGGCAGACAATTTCTGTTTTGACTTTACAGTACTAAGCTGGCTGCCTTCTTAGAATGGGAGAAGAAAACAGACTAAGAATGGAATACAAATTCATCTCAATAAATTATCCTGCTATGGATGGGTGGACAGATGGAAGGGAAAAAGGACAGGCTAGGAGAGGACAGGGTAAGACAGAGAGAGATCAGGTCTTAGGGTCCCCTAGAGAAATAGAATCAACTGGATGTAGATAGGGACAGAGCCATTTATTAGTTCTACTACTGAATTGGCTCACATGATTGTGGAGGCCTGGTAAGTCCCACATCTGCAGGGGAGGCTGGCAGGCTAGAGATCCAGAAAAGAGTTGCAGTTGGAATCCAAAGGCCATGAAACTGACTGGATGAGACCTACCCATATCAAGGACGCCCACCAATGTAAATGCTAATCTCATCTAAAAACACCATCACAGAACATCCAGAATAGTGTTTCACTAAAGATCTATGCATTTTGGCCCAAGTTGACATATAAAATTAATGTCACACACAGGCAAAGAGGAAGACAGACAGGCATGTAGCTATAGAAATACATGATAGAGAGAGAGATACAGACAGACAGAGGTAGAGAGAGGATACAGATACATAGTCTCTGCAAAGAAACACTTCCACGGTAGTTATTTTGGGAAGAAGTGGGATATATTTCTTACTTGTTAACATGTTTTACAATGAGAATGTACTAATATATTATTTGTGGGTGTATGTTTACATTTGTTACTAAAAGAACAAAGATTCTGGAGGGAAGGAAGGGAAAAGAATGCTATTTATGCCTCCAAACTGCTGACAAAGGATCTCTGCTGTCCTCTACTGCTCCTTTGTAGAAGGGGTTAGTGCTGCTGTCACCTATCAGAGGCCAGGCGCCAGGTGAGGCCCCGGGCGTGGAGAAACCGATAAAACAAAGGCAGTCCTGAACCTGCAGAATTCACGTTCACATCATCTCATTTCAAACAAGTCTACAAAGTAGGTAGTAAGGGTCCACTTTTGCAGAATGCGGAAGCATGGGTTTGGTGATGTTAAGAAAATGCCTCGAGGTCACCCATGTTCCAGAACCTGATTTTGTCAACCCTCAAATCTCACACTCCTCTCAGGATGAACCCTGGACTCCCTCTGCAAAGGAAGTCTATGTGTCTTGGATATTAGCAGGACAAGCATGTTGCAGCTTTTTCAGAGAGATTTCCATTTCCCTTCAGCAGCAAGGTAAACTTTCCATCGCCTGCAGCTCCTGGGCCGTGGCTGGCAGCGGCTGTATCTCAGGTGTGCCAAACGCAAAGAAAGTTTGAAGGACAGACTCAGCCAGAAAGCATCAGAGCTTTCCATCCAGCTTCCAGACTTATTATTTCTTATTATTTCTTGGGATCATCCACTGCTCTTTTAAAAACAAGGGGCCTATTTTGTGAGCTGCTCAATGGTCTATTTTAAACTCGTGGGCTGTGTTTGTTTACATTCAATCCCAGGCCTTGCCCTTTGCAATAAACCGTCATTGGCATCGTGCAGAAAAGCATCGTGGAGACTGCCATATCACTGTTTACAGCTTTCTCACTTGAAGAAAAGGGGTGGAAATCGAATATTTGCAATTGTCCCAGTGCTGAGAGGGCCCTAGAGAAGAAAGATGGCACCAAGCTTACAAGTCAAAAGATTCCTGGGGCAGTAGTGAGTGGTACATGGGCGCCAGAATGGAAGAGAGCACATTCTCGTACACCAAGGAGAAGAATAAACATGCTAACTTATTCAACAAATGCTTACTTACTGAGCACGATCTGTGGTGTGTGCCGGACAGTGTTCTCAGTACCTGAATACAACAATGAACATAGAAGCTGTCCGCAGGGACTGACATCCCCTGGCGGGGAAGTGGACAACAAACAGTGAACACTGTATGTTATGTTATATATATGACCCTAATGTGTTAGTAACTGTTGTTATTATTAGTAATAGGTATATTGGAGAAACTTTAGGTGCTTCACAGAGAAAACTCAAGACCTTTCCTTAGAGAAGCCCAGGTCTTCATGTGCCACGGGCCAATCATTCAGAAGTTGTGACATCTGAACTCTGAACACTGTTGGTCTGATTTTATCATGTCCTTAATCCTTCTCATTGCTTTAGCCCAAATCTCTGCTCACCAATGCTAGGCTCCAACAGGACCGAGAAGGAAGCCAGGGTGATCGTCAACACTGTCCAGCCCCTTCCAGCCTTTCTCCCATAGCAAAGCTCCAGTCTCCACGCTGACACCCAGCAGATCCTCACTCTCCCGCTGACACCCAGCAGATCCTCACTCTCCCGCTGACACCCAGCAGATCCTCACTCTCCCACTCTAGGACCCACAGGCCAGGGAGAGCACATCACTACAAACACATTTTACAATTACAGGGGCTCTGGTTTACCTCTCGCAAGTATTACTATTTAAACGTGAAGCCCCCTCTCTCCCAACAGCAATGCTTAACCCAAAAGTCTACCTCTGGTGGAGGAATATTATACTTTGTGAAACCTGAATAAGAAAGATATTTGTAAGCCAAGAGGCCTTCTGGGCACTCTCCTGAGGTCATAAAAATCTCCATCTCTGTCCCCTACATCTGCCTCTTACATCCCTCACTTGTCAAATGTCAGAGGCAAGTCATGTTTTCCAAGGAACCAGCAGTCACTATATGACATGGAAGCAAGGAGGGAGAGAGGAAGCAACAGAGACACACAAACAGACATCAGAAAACCTGCACATTTGAGCAAGACATTTGTTAAGAAGCCTCCTGAACCCCTTGGGGAGAAGAGGCCCATTGTAGATGTGATCCCATGGTCTATGCAAAGGGACCCCCACACTGCAGTGATGTTTTTGACAAGACCTATGATTGATTTGCCGGCTTGCTAATGAATGGACCTGGAATTGCACATTGCTTTGGCTCTAGAGAAAGCATATGATTACAGCATGCACGGTGGCAAATGCTATAATTAAAGATGCAAAACAGGGTTCATTACACACCCATTTTCAGTGCTTGGAACTTTCTGAAACAGTTTCCTTTTCAGAAGCACCATCTGCAGGTGATAAGCCTCAGGAGACTTTCTTCCACCCAGGACATACAAAAAAAAATTTTTTTTTTTAAGAGTAGGATTGGGACAAGGGAATGGAGCTCACAAATCCTTAGAATGAAAAAAACAAAAACAAAAAGGAACCTACGTTGTCCAACAAAAAAAGTGAAAGAAGGATGGTCACATATCTCAAAATAGGGACCCATATAGCTAGGTCTCGAGAGTTAGAACAAAATGCTGGCTTGCATTCAGAAGGCAGCACTTGGAAATTATATCACAGCTCTGAAAGATCACATCTCAATAGTAGATTACTGTAAGATACAGTTTGTCCTCCGATACTAGGTTCACAGTGGTTTCTACTGAGCCATTAAAGAATTAATAAAATAACTATAATCACAACAAAGACAAAAACACCCATCATGAGCAGAGAGCATACCTTCCCCACCAACAGCACCAGGTAAATTGCCTGGATACTCTTGAGGTCTAAGTTAGAGCAGGTAGAGGAAATGGTCTTTATTTTACAGGTAGGGAAAGGAAGGTAATGAGGCACAGAGAGGTTAGGTGAGCTGCCTAGGGAGAAGGAGCAGGTCAACAGCCAAATCAGGACAGAAAACTGGCACTCCTGATTCCCTATTCAGTGCTCATTCTCTCAGACTGCACTGTCTCAGAAATGTCAAACACATTATGCAAGAATATCAGGAGTCTGTGTTGAGGCAGAAAAGCTTGGTTTCCAGTTAATAAAATTATCAGTACATGCAGAGCACAGAAATGCTCTTCCCAGCTGACTCCACACCTTGGAGCAGGCCCTGGGAGCCTCGGTGTCCCCCAAGCAGTGCATCCCTTCACACACTGGCTAACAGCAAAGCCGTGAGACACAGCACCTCTTCCCTGCACCCTTTTCAGGACACATGATAAAAGGCGAGCTTGATGGGACCTCCACATCTTCAGAGGCAGGGGTGTTGGAGATGCTGGAAGCACCTACATGCCTATCTCAAATTTGTGCCCTTTCCTTAATCCTGAAATATAAATGGGGCGGGGGCAGCATCAAACAGAAAAAGAATGTCACCTGTTATATTTTGTTAATCCATACCAAGACAGTAAGACTACAAATTGCAACCAGGCCAGGCTAGGAACACCTCTTTCTAAATATCCATGCCCTATGGGGGCGCCTGGGTGGCTCAGGTGACTGAGCATCTGACTCTTGGTTGCAGGTCAGGTCAGGGTCTCGCAGTTCATGAGTTTGAGCCCTGCATCAGGCTCTGCATACTGACTATAGATCCTGCTTAGGATTCTNCGCCTCTCATATAAATAAATAAACATCCATGCCCTCTGGCCCTCCTCAGGAGGCATTCTAAAGGACACTTGGACATGGGCCACACATGTACAAACTGCATACGTGCATGTACACACACAGCACAACACAACTGGTTACTTTCTGTAACTACCTAAGGACACTGACGTAGCAGAAGATAACTTCATGATATCATAGAATCCCTCTACCTAAGGGAGAAAACTCAGAAGTCAGTTTGGCTTGAGCCAATCTGGAGAAGCACCTGTACAGACCTCCAAACAAGAGATGCAGCCTCCTCAGCCTGAGAACCCTCCTGAGCCACCTACAGGAGGGGTTAACTGCCTCGTCACTAAAAAGTCCCTCCTTCAGAACAACATCCATCCTTCAGGCTTCGGCTTAAACCAACTCCCTCCCTCCAGCCTGTCTTTATCAGAAGCACATTTGCATTCTTTTGGCAAATTCCAATTTTTCTCTTTAGTACTGGTAGCAACCAAGGACTGCTGAGTAATAGGGTAATCTGCATGAAGATTTATGTGAAAACAAATAAAAACCACAGATAAAGATCTTGAACTACAATCTAGATGTGTATTTTTACCTGAAGTTGATAACAGTTTAAATTACCAGGCCCATACCCGAGTTGGCTTTTGAGAAAACTTCAGTTTTCTGCCTAAAATGACCAGTTCAAATGAAAACTAGAAGTTTAATAGTGGCTGCAGTTTGGGGCATTCTATTCCAGCACTAATTAGAATTCCTGGTGTATAACAGGGGAAAACTGAAGATTCTAAATTGAAGGTTCAATTAACACTTTGCTACAGCCACTAAAATGTGTCCCACGTTACCCTCAAGACCTTGTAGGGATCAATAAATCTGGGCTTTCAATCCTAGTATAACCACTAACATATAACTAGTTGCTGTGCAACCCTGGGGAAATAACTTAACAGCTCTGAACTTAAGCTTTTCTTTGCCTGTGAAGTAAACTTATCAGAACAAATGATCTTAAAAGGGGACTAAGATGTCTAAGATTATGCCTAAGAAGCCTGTGATGATGAATTGAAACGAAGCTTGTGACCTGCTTAGCTCAATGCCTAGAAGTACACAATAAGCACTCAATATAAATGCTCATTATAATTACCAGTGAGTGACAGGCACCATCTGGACTCACCAACCAGAAACAGCTTTAAGTCCTATGCCACTGTCCTGTGAGAATGCCACCACTGAGCCCCAAAGAGCAAACAACAGGTAAATTCACATTAGTTGTAGAAAACTAACTATTACCCACAAATGAGTTCTGTGAAACTTTAGAATCATGAGGATGACATTAGAAAAGTCACAAAGCAGCCCTCTGAAGTCACTAATTCAAGCTGTTTCGTTGCAACTGGCCAGGATTACCCCAAATTGGACCAATCCTACACCTTACTTACTCAATTGCTGAGCCTCAATATATCAAAGACCTACCCTGGGTCCTGCCTAAATACTACCTTATATGGTTTATATCATTCACTGTATCTCCTTACTGTTTCCTTCCCCTGAACACATAGGAAGACCACGTGCTCCAGCCTCCCTGGCGATTGGGCTGGGACCATGCACCTGAGTGAGCGCTGTCCCCTGGAATGGTGGTAGTAGTGATAGTACATCTTTCAGATCCAGTCCTTAAAGGCATCCAGGAGACATGCCATCTCTCTTTTTCCTTTTGGTGGCAAGCGGGGAGGCCAGATGCGAAGATGACAAAGTGATACAGTGGAAGCCACTTGGATCCTGACAGAGGAGACCTGCCTTGAAAACCTGCCCAACCCATACTGAACTTTATAAAAGCAAGAAATAAACTTCCATAGTGTTATGCCCCAGCTGTGTCAGCTTGTTTCTGTAGCACAACTTATTCTACACTAGTTAACAAAGATGCTGGCCTTTCAACATATTAAGGCAATGGACATGTATTAAGTGCCTAGGGTGTTTGTCAAATTCTGCATTGCAACCTATTATTTGGTCCTGAAATCAAGTTAGTGGATTATAACCACCATGTTCAAAGAAAAACATAATAGAATAGAAAATATAAGGAGCTACTTTTAGCATATAAGTAAAATTTGTTTCACGGAAGGCTTGGTTCAGTTTCGTAAGTGTGAGTATGCATTTCTGTGGGCTGGGTTGTGATATACATACTGCATTCCTTACTGTGGCTTGTGGTTAAAAAAAAAAAAAAAGCAAAGTTTACAGCAATCTCATGGGGTTGGTATTATCCCCATTCCACAGCTAAGGGCATCATTCAGAAGGTCTAAATGATTTTTCAAAGTCACACAGCTACTAAGTGGTGGCACTGGCATTGGGCTGAGGTCAGTGTGCCTCCAAGCTCTCATGCACATTGGTCTTCATCACAGGTGGTACATCCGGCAGCCACATCAGGTGGCCTCCTCCTGGGGCTGCTGAACACATACCCTCCAACCTTACCTGGCCCATCTCACAGTTTTAGGAGCCACGTGTGAATATTCCAATGGCTTCTATTTGCGGGTATTTTAAACAGATGTGCATTAAAAAAAAGTCATACAAATTCAACCTCTCTGTAAAATAGGTCAGTTTATATTTGATTTCTCCCCAGTGGTGGCTCAAATACCATAGAAGGAAAACTGAGAGAGAAAGGTTAGCTGATGCCAGGCCAGTGATGGCAAAGGGGGATCTGATATTTATAAATCCTGAGCATTAGATGGGGAAAAAAAGAAGAAAGAGAATCCATTCTTATAAGGCTAGATGAAGTAAAACAGAAAAACCTGAACTCTAACAAGACCTATCCATCCCACTTATTGTCATCGATTCTTCAAGTACATCTGGGGACACTCCAAAACTAAAATATGGATACTGCATATCTTGAAAATCAGCCTGAAATATTCCTGGGAGCTTTATGCCCCTTTAAATATCAATCAACTGGCTTGGTTATCGGCTTGGCTCCTAGGAAACTCAGGCCTTGATTCTTTGGGAAATATGAACATTCTGCTGTCTGATTCAAAGGCTGGAAGCAGCATTCCAGGTCTGATTCTGCCTAGTGACAAGAGGCAGGTAGGAGACCATGGCCACCCAAACGCAGGAGCCCAGGGGCCACTTCTACATGTGTGCAGACAACCAAAGTGCTAAAGAAGACCAACAACTTGAGTTTTTACTTGGAATGGACAAAGAACATGTTACAGCCCAGTTTATCTACAAACCCTCAGGACTAGAATTCAAATGAAGCTCTGGAATGGGAAGCAAGTCTTGGCTGGCAGCTTCCCAGACAGGTCTCTTCTTAGCAGGTGGTAGGGTACAGGATCTCTAGCCTTAGGGCCAACACAGGAGCTTTTTCGCCTCCGGCAACCAGGCCTAATGTCCGCAGGAAGCAGATACAAAAATGAACTGGATTCTGAAATCATTTCTCACCCACTTTAACTGAGGTCTGTTCTATTCTACCACAGCCTTACCAGAATCACTGCCAGAGACCGACCTTTTCACTTCCTTGGGGGTTGCCTGAAAATCCACACTCGTAAAAGGTTAGCAAGAATGACTTTATAACCCCCACACCCTGCCCACACAGCTCCACCCTCAAGCCCACATAACAGGCACACACAGACTCATCACGACTCCCAGCCCCTTTCCAGCTGACAGGGTGCTCCCTGAGGCGGGATCTTTCACATTGAATATCTCTTGCTCAAATATTCCATCAGAAACATTTGGGCCCCATCTGAGCTCACACGTTCTGGCATGGCCTCGCCCACACCCCTCCCCATCCACCCCCAAGAAATAACAGTCTGATGTTCCCTCTCTTCTCTGTCTCTTTGGGAAGAGAAGATGTTACTCACTAACCTAACGAGTGTATTTAAAAATTGCAGCTGACTGCCATAGTAAATTCATGTCATGTTTTTTATGATAGATAATATTTCAGAGACACAGTCCTGAATGGAACCAAAAAAAAAAAAACCTTCTTAGAAAAACAATTTCTGTTCATAAACTCAGCTGCCCACTTTCAGCTGTTACTTCTACAGAGAAAACACGTTCTGGATTCTGGCAGACCGGCAACAAAGCCAGCTAGGGACTGGTGCAAAGGAGGAGTTTGTGTGTAACTTAAACTTAATGTGGGAAACTCCAGTCATGGTAGCACACCTTTAAATCTCATTAAGCCCCTTCTAGGTATCAAAGGTGAGCCGGTCGTGCCATTTCCTGAGTCCTGTCAAGTACAGGGTACAGGAAATTGACAAAAGAGCTTCCATTAGTCTAGCCAAAATTCACATGGCCCTATTATTAAGATGCTGCCTAGTCTGATCACCCTCTTAATCTATCAAAACTCCAAAAGGATAATCTTTTAAAAGCTTCCCCCTTTCCCACCCTTTTAACCCCCAAGTCCTTTTCTTTGTTGCTTAAATCAAGGTAAGTTGATTTTGTGCAAAGTTTGGAGCAGAGACATGCTGGTAGCTGGCAGCTGAAAAAAAACCCGAGACTTTTCTACCTGGAAACTATTCCCTTTGACTCAAGACTCAATGTTACCACTTTGTAAACAAAGATGATTTAAAAATGCTGCCTTCCCTTTTCTTTTCTTTTGCCCACTTTTTTTTTTCTTTTGCCTGGAGTCTTCTCACAGTACCTGGCACTCTCGAAAGCCCCCATTAGGCACACCACAAGAATACTCAAAGGGATTACGTGCTCTTTGCTGGTTTTGTTTTATAAGCCAGGGGCCACTGAAAGAAAATAGAGCCTCCCATCCAGGTGTCCCTGCTTGGCAAAATAATGGATGCAGATTGATGTGCTCTGGAGGTAAAGGACATTAACATCCTGAGACCTCTGGCAGGCACACCGCCAAGCCAGCTCCAGAGAGGCCTTGAAGAGCAGAGCAAGACTCACCTGCACCCCCAGACATCTCTCGACAACGGCTTTTATTCTGGGCCCAGGCTGGAAGGCGGGTGCCCCTCCCCGTCATGCAGAATGAGGAGCTGAATGGGCATGCAAGATGGACTGCCTGCATTATTGATTTAAGACGGCCAGCTGACGGTACACTGCGCCTCCTTTTATTTATTTCCACAAGGTACATCTTTCTCTAAACTGAATTGTCTTTGATTTGAAAGCCAGGGTGTCTTCCCCCACCCCCAAAGAAACTGAATCCCATCTCGACACAGCTGCTCAAAGGCTGCCTGGTGGCTGTTACCTACTGAGGCGAGCTTTTGTGCTGCCGAAGGGAAGACAAGGCCCGCGCTGTGAACATAATTTTTGATCATCCCTGTTTAAATACGCTGAGTGTCAATCAGAGAAGTTTGAAGAACATTATAATTACAAAATATATCCCTGCTCTATAATCAGTATTGTTTGTTATAGTGGCCTGAATGGTGATAACGATTTCAATATGTAATCCGCGGAACTTACAAATACCCATTTTACATGCGCGTTTAGGAAATACACTGGGACGAAGGAGAACAAATAAAAAGGACCACACCAGTCAATGGCATGTTTTGATGCTGGGTTATCCTCCCAGTGATGGCAACAGTGGTGATGCAATGCTAATGAAATGGCTCTCCACCTCAGGGGACATTTTGTGGCCAGAACACTGGGTCAGGACCCTTAAGGTCCACAAAGTCATTGGCTATTGCCTCAATTTTACTTTCACCTTGTGTGGTATCTTGTGGGACTCAGCCTAAGCCAGGCGCACTCCCACAGTCACCTTTAAACTGAGTCTCTGCGTGTTCTTAAAAAGCAAGAGCGAGAAAGCCCAGGCTCTGGGATGGGAGAGGTAGAACTGACAGAGCCATGATGACTGGGGACTTTACCCGCTTTACTTTGAAAGCTTCTCACCCTCTAAGAGGCAGGCTGGAAATGAATATTAAAAGAGGCCCCTGATACACCCTCAGCCTACCCTTCACTTTGAAAACTGATAAGCAAACCTACTCAGCCAACATCCAACCCCACCCCAGGTTGGCTTCGTCCACACCCACCTCCCTCAGGACCCCCACGTTTGACAACAATGGCATCTGCGAGCACTCCCGGGCCTGCACAATGGACTGGACAGAACTGGTTGCCTTCCTAGGAGCCCTTCGTGAGCCATCAGAGAGGCAAGCTCCAGCAAAAAACAGAATTTGCCTTGACTGGCTTCCTTATACCTACAAGGTCAAGTCCCCACTTCCTAGGCTGCTATCCCATGCTGCCAACCATCTGGCTCCAGCCTTGCAATTCAGCCTTCCTACAGAAACCCTCTTATTCACAATCCCCCATATCTGGTAGGAAATTCCTGCCACCCACCTTTGCTAGCACCTTCTCTTGCTCTGGAAAGCATTCTCCAGCCCTCCTGCTCCAGCAATCCAGATCCTACAGGGTCCCCCCCCCACCCCCGTATCCTTACCCACCTCCACAGACTACAACACCCAGTCTGATGCTCAGGATCTCTCATTTGACACTGGCTATATGCACTCTTCAGGAGAGTTACAGAACTTCAGAGGAGGACGTGACCTTACACATCACCTAATGTAGCATCCTTCAGTTCTTCAAGAGAGAAATCCAGTGTACATTTGAGCTTCCCACTCTGCAGACCAGAGACCTTGCTCCTAGGTCATGGAGCATCATAGGCTTCTGGAGGGCACGTTCCCAGTCAGCTGCCTTCCCTGTTCTCTTCAGAATTCCCACGGCGCCCTCCCTGCAGAGGAGCAAGAGAAGGCTGGCCAGTGAAATCCCTGCTGATTTAGGATACCTAAATACTGATTTAGGATGCCTGACTACTCTGAGGCTAGAAGGTCTCTTTCTATTTTTTCCACAGTGTGTAGCTTGCTCCACAGTAAATTACTATTACTTAAAAGCCATGTCATCCTTATTCTGCCTTTTTCTCTTTTCCTCTACCCCTCCCCTCAAAATGAATCCTTTGTTGAAGCAGCAGGCATCTTCCTTAATTGCCACAACACAGCCTTTCCCAAGGTCCCAAGTTCTGGATCTTGTTCCTGGGAAAGACAGATAAAATAAAAATGCCAAGAAATAAGCTGGAAGCAAGGGCCCTGTCCCTCTCTGAGTCTCAGTTGCTACTTAATCAGACTGCACCACACCCCACCCTAGGGAGTCCACAGTGGTCCTCATGTCCTTCAAGTCTAACATTAACTTTACAAGGTTCTGTCTGCTTCACTCTCACTTTGGAATCACTTTTTTTTCTTTTGAACAAGGCCAGGAAGTGGCCACTGTAACTTGTTAGCGAGGTCATATGAGAACCTACAAGCAGGTATACGAATGTATGTTTGATTCAGGGGTAACATCAGTTTGGGGCACACAGGGATGGCTTCTTGGAAAAAGAAGGATTTGAAATGGGCCTTAAAAGACAAATTGGATTTGGACAGTGTTTCAAGTGGGGGACACAAGGAGACAAAGTCACAGGAGTAGGATCTAATGTGGCAGGAGACAATTAACTAGGACTGAATATAAACTACAGCTGTCCTTCAAACGAATGTGCCTACAGATGTCCACCAGTGACATGGTCAAGAGATTTTCTCCAAAAGATCACTTGGGTGAATGCAGAAAAGGGAAAATGGGCAGGAAGAGAAGAATGGAAAACGGGGATGGAGGGAGCCTCTGAGAGGCCAAAGCAACAAATGCTACTCTTGAGGCCCCCAGACAAAGGCAGAGGCCTATGTGAAATCTGCTGATGAGTGCTGGGAAGGGCCCTGGGGACATTTTCCCTGCCTGTGTCCCCCTTCTTCACCAGCACCCACCACAGAAGAAATAATAAAATATTAATTCTATCTGATCTGGGGCCACCCATGCAGTATCACGTCATATGATACTTTAATGACCACAGGTCAAGCAATACAGCCTGGCTGTGAAGGAAGAACTCCTCTCCCAGCCCGAATCCAAAAGGTGCTCATGTTACAGGAGGGACAGGGAGTGGGGCTCAGAAACTGAGCATGGGGCCCATGAACGTACCAGGGCCCCCTGGGAGCCTGCTCTGTCTATGCTGGATAGAAAGGCATCTACCATTTTCCACCTTGTTCTTCACACCACTAAAGTGAGCTGTTCTTCAGCGTATGGTGTCACTCCAGAACTAATAAAATGTGAAAGTCTAATTGTATTAGCAATTTCCCATCATATTCTATTAATATGTATCATATTGGTATCCATTTTCACTAATGTGACATGAAAGGCAGTAATGTGATTACTTTTTAGTGAAAACAAATGCTAATGTAATTAAATGTTGACCACATAAGCTGAGAGATATGGCAACCAGCAGGTATTTGGGACTTTCTTCTTCTTAAAAAAAAAAAAAAAGGAGGAGGTGAAGGAAGAGGGAGGTATCAATCAGAACTGAGCAAAAATATTTCAAGTGTATCATTAAAATTCATGGTCAAAACCTGCCAACAACAGAATTCTTCTCTAGGACAGTGCCTGGCATACTGTAGGTTAACAGGCATGATGGAAGGCAATACAATATAGAGTTAAGACATGGTTGTTGACATCAGAGAGCTCTGCCTTCATACTCTGGAATTTTCTAGCTGGGAACTTTGGGCAAGTTAATTTCTTTAAGCCTTGGTCTCAGCATCTGAATAACAGAGATAATAACAGCATCAAACTCAGAAGTTCTTAATAGAATTAAATGAGATCATGCTTGTAAAGCACTTGGCAGTGTCTGGCCTATAGTGAATGTTCACAAAATATTAGAAATTATTGTTGTGATAAACATAAGAGCAGAATAGTCTAAAATTTTTGGTCCAATAATATTAGCTCATGTCAGCATGTAGCCCTTTAAAATATGCCTTTGTTGTGCTGGAATATTCTACCTTCCTTAGAAGATGCAGAAGCAAATGCTACAAATTAATAGGAAAGAAAACGTGGGGAATGGAAACTAAACCTACCCTTCTGGATTTTGTTCACTGCTGAGCTAAGAATGAGTGAGATTTTAGGCTCAAACGTGCAAAGACCAAGTGTCATTTTGAAGTGTAAAAAAGTGTTGTTTTTGTTGTTGTTTTCATCCAGGTCCTTTGTCCCTTCCTGTTGCTAGTTCAGAAGTGAAAACCCAAAAACCCTTTACTGTACTGAGCAGGAAACACGAGAGGTATTTACCCAGAAACTCAACCATTCTCAGGGACACAGAAGGTGTCCACGAAGAGCCTGTGACCCAGGCTCCCAACCAGCTGGGTGGCAGGTGCTCTAAGAGAGATGCGGCCTTTCAGAGGCTCTTCACAGCGAGCACGCAGGAGGAAAGCTAGAGACCAGAGAGAGGACCAGAAGGCCCCTTGTGGTTGTTTCCCAACACGATCAGTGCAAGACAGTAAAGGTTTCGGGCTACCGAAGGCTGCCAGAGCCATGTCTGCCCCTAGTGGCCCCAGATCATTTCCAAGGTCCCTTCTGACTGCAAGAGGCTCGGATTCTACACACCTGAGAGAACCAAACCTCTTAGCCATCAACTTTGACTTCTGACAAGCAACTCAAAAGTTTTTCCATGTTCCAGAATCCTAAAACACACTTTCCCTTAAATATTTGGAAAGAGCATCTATGAAATGAGAACGGGTTTGTTCAAGGGGTCTAGTGGCCTTTGGTGCCTGGACACACCGAAAATTTCATTTTCTATGGCAGAGAATTCCACACCCTTGAAGCATTACATTATTTAGAAGTACTCTGGACTGCTCTTTTCATAAATGAAGTTTATATACTAATCTTTATGTTCAGCACTGTATTCAATACATCAATCCCCTGAGACCTGCACTATTTAACCCCCTTTTACAGAAAAGGAGCTGAGCTCAGAGAATAGCCATAACTAGAGGCAGTACTAAGAATTAAATCCAGCCGGATTCTAAACCCAGTATTTTCCAGAGAACCACCTGCCTTTGTGAGAAAATATTTTTTTTTTTTTTTGGTCAAAAGTTACTAGAAGCTCACTGAAGGCAAGAATTGCCTTTTACCAAATCCAATAAAATCAGGGTTTAATCCCTGCCTCTACTTCTCACCTGCTCTGTGAACTTGAACTATTATCTGGCCTCTTTGAGCAAGGGAGCTGTGTAATTTATAGTCCAGACCAGAACACATCTGAGACTGAAGGGGAAAGCTAACCAGACAGAATGCTGGGATGACAGATAAACCAGGGTTGTCCTCAGGAAATGGGAGACATGTGGTCCCTCAGAGCCTCTCATACGCATTTGCAAAACAGAGAGGCTGGATGAAACACCGAGGTCACCTCCAAGGCTGAAAACTTGGATTCTATGGGTATAGTAAGGGGAAAGGATACTCATCTGGACACCTAACCAGGAACACAAAATGGTGAATACTGGGAGCCCAATGAGGGCACAAATATGCATTTGTTCATGTATTGTTTAATCTCTGAAAAACACTACAAAACACATACAAGAAAAGCAATCTCTAATCTCACCAACTATAGTTCTCTTTGGCGTTTGCTCTTTCCTGATTTGTACCTATGTTTCAACAACATACGTAGACACATATCTTTTTTTTTTAATCAAAAAACAAACCATCAGGCTGTTGGCCTCTGCTATGCTTATGCTCATATCAGCATATAAAGATCTGCCTAATAAGCCAACATGATGCATAATCTGCCATCACTGCATGGAATTGTACATCTTACAATTTCCCTTCTTACCGAAAATTTTAATTGCAGCCATTTGACAAACAAATTAAAAAGAATGTCATTACACATATATCCTTAATATATATACAGTACTCCTATTCTTAGTTTTTAGGTACTACACAAGAGCATTTAAAATTCTAAGGAATCTAGCCAAACTACTCACTGGAAAGTCTGTACCCATATACCCATTCCCGCTGACACTACATGAGTATGCCCATTTCCCTGAATGCTCATCAGTATCAAGGTGTTTTCATTTTTGCAAATCTCCTAGGTGAAAAAACAATTATATGCTAGTGTTTAATGTGTCTTTAATAACTTGTGAGGCTGAGTATCGTTTCAAATGTTTATCAGCCAGGAGCACCTGGGTGGCTCAGTCAGTTAAGCATCTGACTTTGACTCAGGTCATGATCTCAGGGTTCATGACTTCAAGCCCCATGTTGGGCTCTGTGCTGACAGCTTAGAGCCTGAAGCCTGCTTCAGATTCTGTCTCTCCCTCCGTCTCTACCCTTTCCCCACTTGTGTGTGCACGTGTGCTCTCTTTCTCTCTCTCAAAAATAAAAAAACTTTTAAAAAACTACAAATGTTTATCAGCCATTGATATATATTTTTCTGTAAATTACCTGTTCGTATTTTTGCCCATTTTTCTATTTTTCTTTTACTTTCTGTTTGTAAGACCTCCTTTGTTTATTAAGAATAGTAATCCTTTATATGCGATACAAATATCTTCTCCCAGTTGGTCATTTGTCTTAGAGATTTGTTTACATTGTCTTTTATCACGTGCAAAACTTTTTGCTTTCGAGTCCTCTGTTTCTATTCTTTTTTCTCCAAGGCCTCTGAGGTTCCCATCTTCCTTTGCAAGTCATTCCACCCCCAAGTTTATTAGAGTATTATGCCCAGTGGACGTTCTGAGGCTGGGAGTCACACTAAGAGACGGCTGGGTTGGATCCAGGCCTCATGTGCCCTAGGGGATTGCTGGGCAAGGCTGGAGGGATACTGAGCAGCAGTGCTGCCTTGCTTCTCCCCCGAAATACCCCAAAGGGCAAAGAAAAGTGGATCCACGCTACTAGACATCTGATACCCTAGCTCAGTGAAAAGAAAAAGTTCTTAGAAATCCCATGCTTTATCTTAAGAATTCATCAAATTTTGTTTTCTACTCCATAATTTATTAATACTTATTTTGTTATAGAAGTAACACTGTGATAACTACCAAACTAAATTATTTAACTTCCCTTCCTTGAAATCCACCAGGCTTATGAAGTGGGCAGCACTGGGCACTTCCAGGTACACGCATTTTTTAATTATTATTAAAATTAGGCCAAAGCAGACAGGGACGACAGTGTCCAGATGACAAGGTCCACAGGTTAGGGAACTTAAAGCTCCTTTCAGGACCTGTCATCCTGGGAATCTGACCTGAGTGCTGAACACAAAGGAGAAAGGTCTGGATTGGGCTTCCAGAGCCCTCTGCTCATGCTTCCATTCCCTCTGCCCCTCCTGCCCCTGACTCCACAAAGGTGTCCTGGCTCCTTTTTCTGCCTGCCACTCACCCTACCCTTTCCTCAACATCCTCAAACTCCTCTCTAGTTATCCCACAATTCTCCAGCATATTCTTGGATGGGGCTGCTTTATTCCTATTTTGGAGCCATAGATCACAGACCTGCAACCAGCCATCCAAAAGGCCCGAGCAAGCAAAGATCACCTTCACTGCAGGAGTTACCATGGAATGTGTCATCTTTCACTAAGACAGGCACTGTAGCAAAATGATACACTGAATCCTCAGGGGTTAGTTAGTTATTGTTGGTCTCCTAATGTAAAAAATGGGTGATAGGCATGAAGGAGGGCACTTTTTGGAATGAGGACCAGGTGTTACATGTAAGAGATGAATCACTGGGTTCTACTCCTGAAGACAACACTACACTGTATGATAATTAACTTGAATTTAAATTAAAATAATAATATAGGGGCGCCTGGGTGGCTCAGTCGGTTAAGCGTCTGACTTCGGCTCAGGTCATGATCTCACGGTTCGTGGGTTCGAGCCCCACGTCGGGCTCTGTGCTGACAGCTAGCTCAGAGTCTGGAGCCTGCTTCAGATTCTGTAACTCCCTCTCTCTCTCTGACCCTCCCCTGCTCACACTGTCTCGCTCTCTCAAAAATAAATAAAACATTAAAAAAATGTTTAAACAATAATAATAATATAGTAATAATAATAAATGGGTCAAAAAACCAGAACTACCTCGTAGGGCTCTAGGCAAAATCACTTGGGTTAATACAGATAAAGTCCTAAAGACAGTTTTCACAAAGTAAGCACTCAATAAAAGTTAGCTCTTGTCCATATTATTATACCATATATAACTGCTCAGACTTTGTCAACTAATGAATGATTCTTGTGCCACTGCTTTTATCCATAAGAATAAGCAATCACCTGTCATAAAAACACAGAGGGGTGGGGGCTGAAGTGGGGCATGGAGGGGGGTGTAGAGGTATGGTGTCAACCAAACAGATATGTGAGGGTAGAAACCTGCTTGCCTGTCATGTGGCCCTTGCATCCCACGCTGCTCCAGAAAAGATCAACAGATCTCTGTATTGGTTTGCATCCCTTCCAACAGAAACGATTTAGAGGAGAAGCAGCAGCAGCCACTGGAGCCCGAGTTTTCAGATGGATTTACTTGGTGAAACTTCATACCTGTTCAAAGTCTTGCATTCCTTCTCTTAGGCTGATCCTGAAGTAGGACTCCTGGACGCTCTTCCCTCTCTCCCCTCAGTTCTGAAGCAGCACTGTGATTTGCCGCTGTGATCCGGTTTTCATTCCAACTGCCCATGGGGCCCCATTCCTAGCATGGCCCTACCTCTTGCTAAATGACAAAAGATCAAAGCTTTCATAAAGCCACAGTGAGAGGGAAGGAGAGATCAGGTTATCGGGGCCATTCACTATACACATACACAGGCATGTGTGTACTCATGTACACACACACACACACACACACACACTGTCCTCTGCCAGATTATAAACTGCAAAGCCAAAGAAGCCATAAACTCTTATGAGGGACGAGGGGGAAAAGCCAAGCCAGAGAGATAACAACAATGTCAAATTTTCAGACATGAGCAGGTTTCTGTGTGTCTGGGCTCCAAACCAGGGGTTTGGGATGGAAAAGCTGGAAAAGCTGACAGCCCCTTAGAACTAAAGCAGCTCAACTGGGTGCCACTATAATAAATCAAAATCAGTTATGTAAAGTGTAAAATTATCATTTGGAAATCACTCTCTCTGAATAATTCAATCATTGACTTTCACATCAAACAACGATTTCAACCACCCACACACACAGTTCAGTCTCACACTGGTCTTAAACTCTCTTTAATTATCGGCATTAACCTATCACATTACTATTTCATTCCTATTTCATCCTGGGGGAGGGGTCAGTGATTATGATAAATCACAATGAACGAGAAAGACTTTCAGCTGTCCTTCCACACGGTTCCAGAGTTCCCTTGATCTGACGGTGACAGGTCTGCCTTTGTCCCAGGAAGGGACAAGGACAGATAAGCAGCCTCCCACTTGACAAATGCATTACGGATGCCAGTCAAACAAAAAGGCCACAGAACCCAGCTCTGAGTGCGTGGCCGTCTCCCGTACCGACATCCCAGGCTGAGCAGGATGCCTACCTGCCCCTCTGGCTGATGTGTGGAACGTGCAGATCCATGTAAACAGATTGCACCAACAGCAGAGTCCCATACCAACAGGACCGACCCCAGGAAAAAGCCATTATCCTAAAATAATTTTTTAAATGCACACATATGTCTAAAGCTAATCACGTATCCCTCCAAGAACAGCTTCCTGAGCCGCAAAGGTGAGTCTCCTATTATAATCTTTTGAGGGCTCTTGCCTTAGTGATCCCCAAGAAACTGGGGCCCCCCAAGAGCAGGCTTGAGGTGAAACATTGGACTGAGGGAGTGAGAGTTTCCTCCATTGCTGGCTGGCAATCCAGCTTCCTAGTTCTGTGTATCTAGGCATGTCCCCCATCCCTACTTACTACTCCCTCCCTCTCACCTTTCAGATCTTTGGGTTTCCATATATTTACTAGTGAAGAGACTACCATAACGAAAAGCCAACAAGGTAAAGAGGTTTCTGGATGGATGTCCACTGCAACATACTATAAAAAAGAAGAACACAACCTAAACGTCATCGATGGCGCACAGCTTAAATAAATTGTGGCACATCCATTCAATGGAATGCATTTCAACCACTGAATATGTTGCACATGTGCATTTATCAGCAAAAGAAAGCTGTGCATAGAATATTTTTGGAAAAAAAAACAAAATCAAGTGAGTCATTTGAGAGCATCTAAACATGTCTGATTCTACTTTTTATTTTTTTTAATATGTAAGAAGAAAGAAGACAAATCATGCTAGGATATGTTCAAAATGCTAATAGTGGTTACATCTGGGTAGCATTATTACAAGTGATGCTTACTTCTCATTTTCTACTTTATTTTTTGATCTGTGTTTTCTTATCAGTCTACAAAGGAACAGGTTAATAGAGTGGTTACAAGCATGGATCTGGAATCAGTCTTCCTGGAATCAATTTTAGTTATGCCACTAAATGATGTGACCTCAAGTAAGCTATTTAATGCTCCAGTGCCTCAGTTTCTTCATCTGTAAAATGGGTAAATAATGATACCAGCCTCCCAGGACCACTGTGAGCATCAAATGGGATGATTTTAGAACAGTGGCTGGCACATAGTAAGCACTGTGCAAGTATTATCTGTGACTATTCAGATAATCATATCTTTCTTGCATCATTTTAAAAAAAAACAGGGTGCCTCAGGCCAGCTATCAGATCTTAGACACATCCACATCTCTTGGTATGAGTTTCCACAATAGTAAAATGAGTGAATTAGATAGATGACCTCAAAGATCCATCCCCATTCTGTGATGGCATAATTCAATGCAAATGCATCTAGTGGGCCCTGAGTGTAGCCCAGAGGGTAAAGGGGACACTTCAAAGCACTACGCAGTGGGGGCTAGTGGGAAGAGGGAGCGATGGGGCCCCTGAGATAGATCAGAGGCAGTGTGAGTGCAGGGCTAGGGGGAGGGGAGACTGCATGAATGCCAGCCAAGGCTAGCAGCCTCTACACTCAACTGTGTGATTAAGTGACTGGCTTCTCTCTTTCACAAAGCCGAACTCCAGCTCAAAGAAACCTCAGGGACTATTTTAAAGGAAAGTTATTCCTTTGTTTTTAATTGTAATTAAGTAGGTATTTTATAATTTTTAAATGGTGCAATTTACATGTCACTTCCATGATGCGCCAGGTACCCTTCACCGGAGGGAGAGAACGTAAGTTTAAGAGGACTGCTGTGTATTATTTTGTGATTAGCGAAGTGCATTTATGCAATTGTGAGTAGAACGGAGATACTGGGATATTTCAAGACTTCATTAAACATGCCAGAAGTTTAACACATTTACATGAAGCCAAAGTTTATTCATGTTAAGATTTCATTCATCCTTCTTCCCATACTTTGACAAAATGTTTAAGTTAGTTTCTCATTTTATTTGTCTACTGAGTTCCCTAAGTTAGGGAAATTAGTATTGTGTATGCGGTTTGATTTAATTAGCAATTGGGGAAATCGGCCTGGCATGTTTCATGGAAGCTTGGGGAAATTGTCAATTAGCATTGTGTTAATTGGTGTCTGCCGTCCTTGCTTTTTAGTTTTTAACCCCTTTTACCTTGTTCCCTCTTTCAGTATGTAAAATCTGGCTGTTTATTATTCTTTAAATAAAGGATTAATTGCCTGAATTCCTGCCTCTGCTCCATGTCCTTTTTCTCCCTGAGCAGATGGGGAGCTGGGCAGGCCCGTGGTGGCAGTCTGGTTTCTTTCAGGCCCTGGTCCTCCCTGGCACAGGAGGAAGCACTCTCTGCTGTACTGCCCTATGCCCAGCCTGAAGCTTCCTCTCTGCTGTCGTCAGAGCCCAGCGGACCTTCTCTGTCCGGAATCACAGAACATCACTCCTGGCTCTCAGGAACAAGCCTCTGCTTGTTGTTCTAGAGTCTGTGGCTGATACACTAGATTTGAGCAACTCCTGTCATCTGTACCTTCCAGGAGGGCAGGCAAGGGAGCTTCTCCAAAGGCAGGCTGGAGGCTACATTAAGTGCTTCCTGGGAGCCAGCTCTTCAAATCTCACTGTATCCCCAAGAGGGACGTTTACAGTAAAAAGGCTGGGGTTCAATTCCACTTGTGGGGTACAAGATGAGCCTCTGTTCATCTTTTTCAACACTGTTATTTCCAGAATTCAGCCCTTTGGGGACTGTATGGTCCTTCCACCAGCTATACTAGTAGTAGCTGGGAGCCTGAAAGAAATGCAGAATCTCGGGTCCCAGTGGGATCTTTAAGTCAGCATCTGCCTTTATCAAACTTCCCAGAGGATTCACATCACAGTAAATGTGAGAAGCACTGACCTAACACATTGCTTCACTTGTGTGAGGTCAAAAACTTGACTCTGCCGCTTGAGTATTTTCTGTACCCCAACATCTGTGGTCTTCTTTTCCATAGTCACAGAAATTTTGATAGGGCACTTAGCTGTCTCGATAAAGAGTACATTTCCCAGACTCTTTTGCACCTAAATTTTTTACCATGTGACAAAGTTCTGGCCAATCAAATGTAAGAGGAAGTTTCTGATGGCAACTTCCCCAATACTTCCTTAAGAGAGAATTAGCATTCCACTCACCTCCACCACCACCCCCCCCATCCTACTGGTTGGAACATGGATGTGATGCCTAAGCTCCATCATGGACCATGAGAACGAGGGTTATACTTTGGGTCTGACAGAGTAGAAATCTGGAAGGAGACAGGATCCCTGGGGAATCCGTGAGCAGAGCCCCAACTTACCCTGAGCTGCCTCCCAGACTTTTCTTTGAGATGGGAGAGGGTCCTATCTTTCATGGACAAGCCTACTCCTGACTAATACAAAATCCAAAGCCCACCTTGTCTGCGTAACACATACTGCTTCCCAAAGTAAAGAGGAGGTTGGGTAAGGAAATCACCTATGGTATATGGTGACCTGTGGGCAGAAGTTCCTTGAAGACAGGTTTCAGCTCAACAAAATGCTTGCCAATATGCAGAATTGCCTAGCTGTGAAATGAATGGGCTACCTTACTGAGGCAGCAAGCATCCCACCATTGGAAATGTTCAAACAACAGCTAAAGGGCCATCTTCCCATGCTTCTGAATGCTGCAGAAGGACACTCCTGCCCTGGATGGACTGATCACTTCCCACCTTTAATTTCTTTCCTCCAGAAAATTGTTGAAAAACACAAATGCATACTCAAGACACAATGGATTTTAAATCTTGAATGTGCCCTAGTCACTGAGCCAGGAAAGAAACTCATCTCTTAGTTTTCACTTCTGCACCGTAACCCCAAGAACCCTTCTGTTGCCTCTCAGTTCCACACAGGTCCTTCTATACTCCTCTTGGCCACTGGGGCCAAAAGTCTGCATATTTCACTTCACATACTTTTTCGTTAGGTTCTGCCAAAGAGGCACTGGTGGGTGACGAGAAGGTGGGAGAAACGGATAAGCTCCCTCTCTTTTCTAGGACATCAGAGGCAGCTCTGGCACCGTCTGGCAGTCGCCATAGCGGCAGCCAGATGGAGTCATTCCTGGTCCCAGCCACCCAGAAGGGTCCCAGCAGCACAGCCATGGGCTCAGGTGCAGGCTCCAGTCCAGGGGGATTAGCAGCTTCCTAATCTCAGGGTATTGCCGCTTCTTTCTTCTGCTCCTTCACAATCACCCTACCTTCTCCTTTTGCTCTAGTTTGTCCTTCCTTCCAGCACCTTTGTAACCAAGTCCCTGCGTTAAATGTTCTCTTTGTGAAATATCCCAGGTGGTTCCCATTTCCCTGGCTCGACCCTGACTGATGCAACCGCCAGCTCTCTAGGGCTCTCTTCTCCCCTGAGCACCCCCCTCCGCAGCACGTGCCAGAGGGGGGCATATATAAAATTAGCACCTGCAGCAGCAGCACCCACCACCAGCCTTTCCTGCCCTGGCTGATTCCCGAGCTGTCATCCATCAGACAGCGAGCAAGACCAGAGGGCTGTAGAGTCTTCAACTTAACACCTAACAATCACAGCTGATGAGGCCGCACTCTGAGACAGATCTATAGCTTCAATTTCTCACCAGTATTTTAGTTCCTCGGGCTAGTTGTCATGTAGCCGGTCTCATTGAGAAGACATTAAGGGACCCATTTTTCAGGAGTTGGCTTATGCTAGCAGAACTCCATTTCCACGTGATATTTATCAACAAGAAACTCTCAAACATGCTCTCACACCCTAGTCCCCAAGCAGATTCAACTAGTAGACAGCACCCATTTATAAACAAGCAAATGAAATCCTTCTCTTTGATAAGGAGAGCACAAAAATTCTCTGCCGCAGGGTTTCTTCAAGAGGTCCCCTGGGAGAGAGACAGAGTTCTGGAGAGGATACCTCTTCCAGCTCTACCCTGCTTCCGGCTCAGGTTCCAGAATAGACATTCTGGGCCCACTGGTTGATTGTGGGGATAAGTGGGCCTGGAGAGCCGAGATGAGGAAGCCTGTGGATTTTCTACTCAACTCTCTCCATCTCTCATTCCAGAAAATATACTATCAACAGAATTGCAACCATTAAACCATTAGTCAATGCACTGGGTGAGGTAGCTTTAAACCTCCATGAGGATGACACATTTTGGTACATTTCTCTCATTTGTCCTATAATGCATAAAAACTGATACAAGTCTATGGGACCTGGCACAGGGTCCAGAACTAAATCCTAATACAATCCCAGGATCCAAAGAGCTCCAATACCTTTGGAGGGGGGATGGCTTTTCAGAGACCAACCAAGCTGCTCCAGAGAGGCTCAGGGAACACTGCGTGGCAATAAGGTCTGCTCTGGGACATGGCCATGAATATTTCAAAGATGCTTATGATTTGTAGATGTGGCTTAGCACACATCCCTACAGTTCTGGTGGAGAATCAGCGTGTATTCACACAAGTCCCTCTTGGTTCCAGGGCTAGCATCAGAGGGATCTGGCTCCTGGCTCAGCCCACTGGCAGAGCAGGTAACTGCTCACACCGGTGAGAATAGAATGAGACCTCGGTGAGAGCCAGGAATTCTGGCACCCCCTAGGGAGACCTGACCCACACCTGGCTGCCACTGTTTTGCTTCTCCCGTCATTCAAAGGGCTGACCACCAGGCCTTGGGGGATACCGGGACTGGAAAATAAAGAAGGTCACAAGTGGACAATTTCCAATGGGTCACATTAATGAACACTAAAAATTTCCGTCTGTGTTTTTCTCTATAGAAAATGCCTTCCTTTATTTCAGATTATGCGCATCTCCCCTATCCTGAAAGACTTTATGTAAGNNNGGTGGGGGGGGGGGGGGAGGAGGGGGCAGGATCATTCATTAGACACAATTAGCTCTAGAATTCCTGGGCTGTAATCAAAGTAGTGAGAAAGAAGTTTCTCAGGGTGCCTGGGTGGCTCAGTCTGTTACGCATCTGACTTCAGCTCAGGTCATGATCTCACAGATCGTGGGTTCAAGTCCCACATCAGGCTCTGTGCTGACCACTCAGAGTCTGGAGCCTGCTTTGAATTCTATGTCTCCCTCTCTCTCACTGCCCCTCTCCTGCTCATGCTATGTCTCTCTCTCTTTCTCTCCAAAATAAATAAACATTAAAAAAAATTTTTTAAGTTTCTGTTTCTGACTCTCTCTCTCTCTATATATACACACAGACATATATACACACACACACTCTCTCTCTCTATATATATATACGCACACACACATTTACAACATATACATATATACACACTATGTATTTATAGTGTCGCTATATACACATACCAACATATATACTATGTGTGTGAGTATATGTTTAAACAGCAGAATGAGGAAAAGAATCCAACAAAGAAGGAAGAAAACACAGAGAATAGGACAATCATAGTAATAATTACGAGAATAGGACAATCATAGTAATTAATTAATAACTAGCATTTACTATATGCCAGGCACTTTGCCAGTGCCTCTACATGTGTTGTCTCAGGATTTTTCAAATTTTGGTCATATCCACGTATAGTAATAGTATCATTTGCTAAATGCTTTTATTTTTATAAATTTACTTATTTATTATTAGGAGAAGAATCTCATAGTACCAGAATACAATCATGGGTTTGATGTGTTTTTTGGTAAAATACACTGAAGTAAAATATACTACTGTAATATCCAATGAGCTGTTAACCAAACATTATCTGTAACAGTACTCATGACCTCATTTGGGGAAACACCACAGCACACACTTATTCTTCACAACTCTGTGCTACATTACAATGGTCCCCACTGTCACACCGGGGCAATCAAAGATCACATAGGCTAAATAATCTATCCAAAGCCCAAAAGAGTAAATTCACACTTGTCAATGTGGAGGAGACTTTCCAGAGAAAGGGAAAGGCCAAGAGTGTCCAAAACCAGAGGACAATCAAGTTAGCCAAAACTGCAAAGGATCCCTTTGCATTTGGAAAAAGTCACAGGTCCAGGCCGTAATGAGATGAAGAAGGAAACGGTGGGAGCAGAGGTGCTAAATGGGCAACTCAGGAACTTGGAAAGAGAGAGAGGAGTGGGACACAGAGTATGTACTCAATACATGAATTGAATCATGTATTCCCATGCCCACAGCTGCTCCCCAATGCAGACCTCGGGACTGTGATTCCTTGTGTTCCCATCTCTTCCTAGTAAAGCAAGGTGAGATGAGGATAGATGTGGTTGTCAGCGTAGAAAGGAGGTCTCAGACCCCCTAAAAAGGAGTACCAAGATGTTCTCAGTCAGGTGGCCACCTGAGCCTGGCCGGGGAGCCAGGAGGAAAAGTGAGGCAGTCCTTTGAGCTCTCAGGATTTCTCCATCCCCCTAAGGAAAGGCCCCTACATCAATGCCAGAGCTGAAACGGCTTCCATCACAGCTGTTGCTCAGACCTACTTTGAGGCAGGGACCCTCACTAAGGTTGGTATCTCCTCCTTAAAAAACAGAACACCCTTGGGAGGGAAGCAGATGCTAACGTCCAAGAATGCTAGAGAGGGCTCCAGCCTTCACCATCTCTGGAGGTGAGTTTACAACCATTTAAAGGAGGATTTACATTCCAAGAAAGAGCCTTTATGGATGTCAGCATCCTCTCCCCCATAAATGCAGACATGGTGCTGGTCTGCCAGGGTGTGTTTAGAGGTAGATGTTTTGGAACCCCTGAGAAAGACAAAGACCAGTTTCTCCTTCCCTTCCCTCCCCATCCATTGTATCTGGGGACTGACAATGGGTATCAAGCACTCAGATCATTTGTGAGGCTTGGCACTTCTCCAGAGAGGTGATGCTTCCATTTCCAGAGGCTATTTGGTTCTACCCAAAGCAATCCTTGAAAACTGAGATCAGAGTTGAATCAAACTTGCCAATTTTATTTTCCCTTTCTATTCAGTCCCTCAACCCATCTCCCTTTGTCTCCTCTCTGCATCCCGGTCTTGAGAATTTCTGCAGAGCTCCCAGCAGCAGCAGACAGTGAGAGAGGCACAGGCAAGGAGACAGAGAGGCCCTGCCCCCTCCTCCACACACACACACACACACACACACACACACACACACACACACACACAACCATCCACCTGGCCCACTGGACCAGTCCTCCCAGTCTGAGGCAGTCATACAGGGCAAGGTCTAACCAGGATGTCTCCTGTCCTCTACACCTCTGCCTGAGCCAAGAAAATGAAAGGATGAACTAGCCCTACAGCACAAACACTTAGTGATGAGGATGGTTATTTTGATCTGAGATTGTTGGTCAAGGGCTGTTTTAGTCTTGGCTAGGATAAGGACTGGGCTTATCCTTTGTGACTATTGCACCTGCAGAACGGTACTTTCAAAAGCCTAACAATGAACTTTATGACCTACCCACGCCTGACACTATACTCATTCAGTCCTCTATTTCCCAGGTTCATAGCCCAGCCAGGAGACCTATAACCCCAGATGAAACCTCAGCTCTAAACATCCACTCAGAGACAAAACTTGTACTTTTAAATAAAAAAGTGGTTGTTTATAGGTTGACAATGTAAACCAACAGAGCACACGTGTGATGCTTTCCTGAAAGACTTGGAAGCAGATCAAAGTGGACTGGGCAAACACTGGCCTGGGAATGGACCCAGGTTGGACAGCAGAGGACTGCTGGCTAGTGATGAGGATACTTGCAAAACATTAGGCTGATATCAGACAGAATGATGACAGTTACCAATATTTGCAGAGCACCTATCACTTTAGAAGTAGTTTCATACTCATTTTCTCTTTTATTCTTAGAAGTGATTTCCACCTGGATGGCCTCCAAGTGCACTCCACATGCTCAAAGGCATCTGTCTCCTCCTCTGCCCATCTCCCCTCTACTCCAGCACTGTTAGGGACATCAACCCTCTTCCAGACTGCAGAGCACAAGATCTGGGAACATACGATTCAACTGCCCCCTGAAGTTTCATGGCCCATCTCTGTAACATTTCACAAAGCTTTGTTTCTCCATGCCATCACCACCATCCAACTCAAGCCCTCAGGCCCTCTCACCTGGACAACTGTAATTATGCCCAACTAGCCTGTCCTATAGGGTCTCAATCCACAACTAGCTTAAGGTCACAGAATTGCCCTGCTCACAAATGCCAGTGTCCTTGTCATGCTCATGCCCAGAATTCACTTTCATCTCAACTCCTAGGACAAAATGTGGGTGCCTCTTGATGTCACCTGTTGAATACCTTAATGCCAGTGCACAATCCTTTATCTGCAATTCCAAAATAGAAAAAAACTCTGATAATTTAAAAAAAAAAAAAAAAAGCGGAGCTTATTTGACAGTAAAACATTGTGAAGCTATTTACATTTTTTATTTACCTCATTTAGAATACTCATAAATTTCACTAAAATAATATTAGTTTCTTTGACTATGGAACAATTCCTCAGACCCCACTTGAGGCACGATAAATGATACTGGATATGCACCATAATATCTTGCTAAAATCTGAAAAATTCTATACTCTGAATCACATATGTCCCCACAGATTTTAGATAATGGATTTGGGGACAGTAGTAACTTAGAATCCTTACTCTACATGTCTTATGTGTAGCTATCAACTAGTGAACCCTCAAGTTGAGCACTTATTATAGGAGGCAACTCCCCAGGCAGTGAAAGCATGTAACAAGTTAAAACACATGAACCTTGACCACAAGTTCTTATAGCCCTATGTCCTATAGATCTAAAGTAGAACCAACATGCTGTCAGCCCAATGAAGGAATCTGATGAGAAAGGCATCATGGCAGACTGGTACTCAAGAACTTTCCAGAGGTTTACCTTACCCTTGGTGGTAAAGAAGAAACATAAAAAGCACTCAAGGCCTGGGAAGGCAGTCCAGGGGTGGGCAGGTAAGGTGAGATCTGCAATCTAGATGCCTATACTGAACTACCAGCCTCATGTATAGTCAAAGGACAGATGGCCACTATTTATACAAATATACTTCTGAGAAAACTCTTCCTTCTCCTGCTACCAATGTCCCTACCAACACTGCAGCCAAAAATGTCATCTGGACCCTCAGCAATGCTGGTGAGAAACCCTACACATAACTGTTTCTGGAAAGCGCAATGAATGTCAAGGCTGGTGAAAATTTGGTTGGAGAAGCAGGGAGGTCAGATCATTAAGGGTCTATGTAGTAAGAGGTAGAGTCTAGTGGCTGATGGTATAAGCTCACCGTTTAATAGCTCAGCAACCCTGGGAAAGTTGCTTAATCCTTCTGTGCTTGTTTCTTCATCTGCACCAGAAGGATGCTGCTATTGCTGATGAGGTTGATACTTACTACCTAATCTACCTAAGTATTGTGAGGATTCAATGGGAATATGCATGTAAAGCATTCCATAATATTCAACAAATGTTATTTGTCACTATATTACCATTCAGTGGAGCTTAGGGGCCAAAGAGAGCAACTGAAGGTTTGTGACATGGTCTGACTGGCATTACACAGCCTCAGGTCATGTGAAGGCTGGCTCAAAGGAGGGCTGGAGGCCAGGAGACCCCTTAGGAGGCTGTTGCAGTGATCTAGGCAAGAAATGAGGCAAGGCTGACCTCAAAACCATGGCAACAGGATTTAAGGCTGACCTACGAGTTGAATACAATAAGTATCCAAGTCCATGTAATATAAATAAATAATTTCCAAAATAAGTAGATGGAGGAAAAGGAGCATCTACTTCTCACAGCAGAATTCCAATCAACAAATGTGGAAAAAGTGATCAAAACAGAAAGTCATCATTAAGCAGATACACTGTAGTTATTATGACAGGCGAGAACCCCTGATAGATGCTAAACTTAGCAGGTGAAAAAATCATGAGAAGGGGAGAGCTTGCTAGTAATGAAAAGGTAGTTCTCAATCAAAGCTGGACAGTGCAAAAATGGCTGCACTTGACCATCTGCAGCAAAGGCAACACACACTTAAGTCGGAGGAGTCAGGGCCTTGGCAGAGCCATTCAATCAGCCCCCCGCCCTGCCCTCCAGGAGTAGCCAGTCTGCCACAAACAGTGCTGGCTCCAGCCACCTCTGAACAAAACAGAGCCAAGCACATCAGCTGTCTCTCAAATCAATTAGAAGTAAACACACAAGAGTCCTTTTTGCCTCCAAGCAAATGGGACAGTTGTCCTGTGGTCTGTGTTTGAGTGGGATCTCTGGATCCAGGCTGCCTAGATTCCCATTCCAGTTTACTACTCAACCAGCGTACCTTTGGGTGACTTATTCTTGTTCAGCCTCAGTTTTCTCATCTGCAAAATGGCAATACTGGTACTCACCTTGAAGGTTAACCTACATAAAGGGCTTACCACAGTGAATGGTCTACAGTCCACACGTAGGAATATCAGCCATTAGCACATGTCCCCTCCTTCATCAAGATGTCTGGCTGGGAGACTCCTCTCAATAGGAGGCCCAGGGGATGGCGGCAGCTATGTGGTCTTTCTACTCACACACAGCTTGACCCCTGACTTAAAGGGCTCAGAGGGGTACTTCCACCACCACCCCTGAATTTGGTAAGAACTTGGAAAGTGCTGATAAATCCATTTTTATTTATTTCTAATTTATACCCTGCCAGCTTCCAGAAAGAATATAAAGCAGCACAGATAAATCTACTCAACCTCCGGTGACAGACACCAGGGCTTTCTCTTCTTCCACATCTGCCAGGAAGGTCAGCCCACCTTACCCCTTCCAAGCAGACAGGGGAGAACCAAGGAGCAGATGCAAGAGGCAGGTAACAGCCCACCCACCGCCAAAGACCTGGCATCTCCCCCTCCCCCAGTCCCCGTACCAGGCCATTCCCTCTTTCCCGGCCCGCCTGCTGCTCTTGCATTTCTTGTAGCCACACCACGTCCACGCCAGTCTCGGCTTCCCGCAGGAGTTGCAGGAACAAAGGCTATCAAGGGGCAAACNTACACCGATGAAATCAAACAAGTAGCTCTGGAAGGAGGATGTTTGTTTAATCATAAAAGAGCAGCCTGACAGTATCAAAAGAAGGAGGTGGATATCTTAGTAGCTGGGTAAGTCAGGCTATTCTCCCCACCCCACACCCCTGCAGCTACCCACAGTGACACCTGCTTCTAGCAGCTCCTCCCCACCCAGGGGCAACTCTGGCTGAGCCGGCCTCTCCTCTGCCTACTCCAAGCTCTGTATCCTGCAAAGGCCTCCCTGTGCTGAAGTTTTTCCTGACTCCACTCACTGGCCTCTGCTCCCTCTAAATGTATCACCAATCATCTCAGCCTTCCTTTGAGAACTCAGTCTCCTACTGGCTTTCCTCACTTCTCACCGGCACCTCAACCCGCCACTCCCCCTGCCCCCAGACGCTGACCAACAGATCTGTAAGCTTCCTGAGGACAAGCTGATGGGGCAGCATGCAGGGTACACGGGAGGCAGGACACAAACAGCCCGACTGAAAGACTGGGAGACACTGCTGCAGATGATGCTTCTGTATTCCAACCAAAGATAAGCGGGCAGTTCTCAAGGTCTCAAGTACATAAGAGTCAAGCAGGGGGTGGAAGCTAGGGAGGAGAGACATGCTAAAGCACAGATTTTCATGCACCATTCCAGAAACTGTTTTAATGAGTCTAGGACAGGGCCCAGGAACCTATTTTTAATAAGATGCCCAGGGTCTTTTATTGTGCTGTGAGAAACAGACCCAATCCTGACACCTCGGCTGCATGGAAAAAGCCCGGACTTGGGAGTCCAGTGCTGCTGGGAGAGGCCCCCGCTCTGACGCCAGGTAGGCAATCTTAGGCAGGTAAACAACTTGTCTGGGTCTCAGACTCCATAGGTGAAGTGGACAGGTAAGACGAGATTCCTAGAACTCTAACAGTACAAAATAAGAGCCCACATTTATTGAGCATCTACTATATGCAGATGTTCTTCTAAGTATTTTTCACATATTTTTCCATTTACTTCTCAAACATATGAGAGGGGTGCAATGAGGAAAGTGAAGAGGAGAGTGTTATGTGACCTGTCCAGAGTTGTCCTGTTGGTGATGGGAGCCCTGGCATTTAAATCCAGGCAGTTTAGGGGCACCTGGGTGGCTCAGTAGGTTAAGCATCTGAGTTTGGCTCTGGTCATGATCTCACATTTCGGGAGTTAGAGCCCCACATCTGGTTCTCTGCCATCGGCACAGAGCCCGCTTTGGACCCTCTGCCCCATCTCTCTCTGCCCCTCCCCCACTTATGACAATACTCTCTCAAAAATAAATATTTTAAAAAATAAGTAAAAAATAAATCCAGAGAGTCAGATCCCAGAGCCAAACCTCATCACTACCGTGCTCTAGTCCCAGAAAGGACTTCTGGTCCAACTCTATAGAGAGAGCAAGCAGGACACCTGGGTGACTGCCATACTGGTGGGCCCATTCCAAGCCTCCAACCACCCCGTGGAGCTGCCCCCAGGTCACCCTCGAGGCCAGTTTAAAAGTTAAGTCTTACTGCATGAAGTCAAAATTAGCCCCAAAGCACTGGTGGGAGAAATGTCCATTACTTATGCAAAACTGGAGCAACTTTCAGAAGCAGGAAGCAGAGTGTGCCGTGGAGGCCTAAGGAATGCCAGGGCCTCCTCAATTCCAGAAGCTCCTCACAGGGAAGGCTGGGAAAATTCCCATGAGGCCAGATCACCAAGCAGGGCTTGTCAGGACAACAGGCTACTACAGGTCTTTGCCCATATCTTTCAAAGGACAGAAAGCACAGATTACACCTCAGGCCATGAAGCGAATATGCCAAAAGTTCCCTGTGGGATCCCAAGGAAACTGCCACCCTAGAAGAGCAAGCTCAGGAAAGTGCCTTAGGACCAAAATCACACTAGGGATGAAGGGTGTGTGCAAGCTGAACCCAAGGAGAATCCTGAGAACGAAAGGAGGTAAAAGGAGACCAATGGCACTCACCATGTGGGTCCTTCCACCTCAGGATCCTCTGGCTAGGCTTGCCCTCTGCTCACACCATTTGCAAGGTCTACATATGCCTCCCTCTTCCATCATTCCCTGCCTTCTGGAATCCTACTTATCTGTTAGAGAGCAGCTGAAAAGACCCTCTTCCTCATTAAGCCATCCAGAGAACTCCTCATAACCACCCCACCCCAGGTCCACAGACCACTCCTACTCAGCTTTTCATGCTCTGCCTCTGGAACCCCTGCTTGCATTTTGGGCTCGCGATGGGCACAGCTCATCACTTAGGAGCTGGGCTCCTGGGTCCACCTGTCTGGGTTAGAATCCCAGTTCTGCCCTTTACTAGCTGTGAGGTCTTGGGCAAGTCACTGAACCTCTCAAAGGCCCAATTTCCTCAGCCTTGGGCTGGGAACTGTAATTAGAGCAACCTCATTGGGTTGTTCTAAGAATCAAGACATGTATGCAAGGCCTTGGCACAAACAGTAATAGCTATGTAATGAAAGTTAAGGATTATTAGTTATCTTTTTGAATGTTCCTATATTTTAGCTTTTGCCCAGCTAGTATGTATTTCCATAACAGGGCGTGTCTTCATGTCTCCCAGCCACAATGCTGCCAAGTCCTATGCTAGGTCAGTGAATCCCTAAGCTGCCCTCTGGGAGACTCCAGTCCGGACGGCCTGCCTGGTACCCTACACAAAAGCCATTTTTGTTGGCATAACTCTCCCTGCAGTGAGCCTTGGGCAGTGTCTGCACTCCCCTCGGTCCCAGGTCTGGCGGAAGCACTCAGAAGCAACAGGGAAAAGGTAGCCACACGGAGTTCGTAGCTCCTGCAGCGTGCAACAGGGGCAGAGAAGAGAAGCGTTGGGTGTGTGTAGCCATGTATACACACAGGTGGGGTGGCCCAGGGAAGAGTGTTTTTGCACTCTAGCTCATTTCCTGGGGCTACCACATAACCAGCAATGTGACCATAGTCAAATTTCTAACTCTCCAATTCTTGGTTTCCTCATCTGTCCATGGGAATTTGAATTTCTTCACAGTGTTATTATTAGAATTGCTTCCAGCAAACACTTACGGACTAATCTTGCCAAACTAGGAAGCTACCAACCCTCCTCTGCCCCGTGAATCAAAGGGAAAGGGCATGTGGCCTTGGAGGAAGGCTCCAAGGGACCCAGAGCATGGAAGAAAAATAGCTACATGCCCTTTAGCAACTCTCAACAGTCAGTGTAGAGATTCCCATGAGAACACAAACTCCAGTATGGTTAAAAGAGCTATGAATTCAACAGTATGCACAAATGCAGTGTTTCTTCACACATCTTTGCCCCCAAGCACTATATTATAATGTGAATGGAAGCAAAGTCAAAGCAAATGTCAAAGATTTGTTCAGAAGTAAATATTCAAAACGGCGGGCAAAACCGCGTTAAGGACAGGGGCCATGCTACACTCAGTCCAGAAGGCAAACTCATCCTGAGAAAATCACTCTCCTTCTACCCACACTCCCTACCACTTTAACCTGAGAGAGTAAAAAGCAAAGAATTTAATTTTTACATTAAATAACTTAGAAACATAAGAACATCAACTGAATAAAAACAAAGGGGATTTTGTTTTACAGTCGATTTAACAACCCACGGTGGGTCTTGATTCTTCTATGAAATGGGTATTATAAGACCGCCTACCTCACAGAGTGGTTGAAAAATTAATTGAGATAAAGAATTAATTGAGGTAAAGAATTCAGCACAATATCTGGGACGTAACAAGCTTTTGATAAATGTTAGCTGTCACTGTTGTTTTTGTTGTTCCTGTTCCTGAATTGTTAAAATTAAAGAATCATGAATTAGGGAAATAGGCACCTTAATCAAATGGTTCAGTCTCTGGGTTGGAAATCTTATTCAAATACCTAAACATCCCTTTCTTCCCATAACATCTGTGGCTTAATGGGACACAATGTGCATGGTGCAGGCATATCCAACAGAAAACCCTGCCCTGGTCTTCTGACACCCCAGGGCTCCCTGGGGTGGAAGAAAAGCAGAAAGCTCAAGTCAGGTGGAAAGACTGGGATTGAGGACTGGAAGAGGAGTGGCTGAAAAGAAAATGGAATTGGTCCAAAAGACACAAAAAAATAAAAAATAAAAGGGGAGTGTGAACAGTTCTTTAAAAGGCTCACATGCCCTGGGAGAAACCTTCAAAGGAGAGAAGAATGAGCTAACCCTTCAGACCCTTTGAAGTACTTACACGTACAGTGGAATCCCTTAGTCTGCTCGGTCTTCAAATCCTGCCCAGTTAAGGGCCCCCCAACTACACGCTTTATGTGGTGTGTACCTGAAAAGCCAAGTGCTCAGGCATCGCAGGGAATTTCTCTCACCATTTAATAAGGAATGCCTGGAATATTCCAGCCGAGAAGTATTTCTTAATTTCCTGTGCAATCTGAAGGCATTATCCAAGGGTTATTTTTGTTTTGTTTTATTCAGAAGTGGGGTTGCTGGAGCATTCCTCTTGGACATGTTCAGATTTGAATTAATTAGAATTCCTGTACAGTTTTCTTCGGTTATAATTATAGCTTAATTTGATTGCTTAATAGCTCTGGTTTTCGTAATGTTTAGCACCTGTTGTAAATTGCACAAGATAAATCACCTTCTACCTTCCACAGTGTTTATGCCTAACTTTTGCCTTTCCCCTTTCAGCTGGTGGGCTTGCGGCGACAGCCACACGCTTTGCTCATCCCTGCCCTTTCCACCGAAGAACTCTCTTTTGCAAGGCTATTTAACCAGAGAAGAAGTGACTTTTACTTAAATGCCTCCTTAAGACTGTTAGATTTTTTTAAGGGGAAAAATTGAGAAGAAAAAAAAGAGTATTTCAGATGCTATAAACTCTGAAGACTGACCTCTGGTATTATGTAGACTTCCACTTAAGGGTCACCTTTTTGATGCACTGGGTGTATGGAGGGTTTTTTTTCTTCCCCTCCTTTCCTTTCTAGAATTATTAGACAGCAGTGGAAGCCCTGCATCATTAATTGATTTCTCCCATGCATTGTGCTATGATACAATTTTTCAAGGCTGTGCATAATTGTGTTCTCTGTGCCAGCGTTCTGTGTTCTGTCCTTGTCATATTGTCATTGAAGGCTGTTTCCACCCTCTGTAATTGGAGATGTTCTACTTTTGGACAAAGGTGTGGGGGCAGCTCAGGGGAACAACGCTGACATTTACTTCATCAATTTATTTTTATTGTTCCTACATTTATTGCAGCTATAACAGCCCTTTAATAGTTATATCTCCTCCCTGTAGGGTATTCTGGTATTTGAAATTTTTTTAACTCATTTGTTCTCATAGATAACAGTAAAGTGCATTTCAGGATAACCTTTAGGTTTCAATCTCCTCTCTTCTTTTGGCTCTGAGGCAGTCTTCGCTTTAAACTTTTACTGCATTGCCAGTCTAAAGGCCAGAGCGCCAAGTTCATTCTAGCACTGGAGTAACCACAAATTAGTGGTCCTGAAAATTTCAGGGAGGTTAGTCCTAAACCAAGAGTGCAGCTATTACCGTAATTCAAAACTGGTCATCCTTTTAATAGGGGGGGCCAACGGAAGGTGGGCGGGAAAGGGAGAAAGTGAGACACTGTGACAGAGAATCCCAGTAAATACTTACGGACTTTACATTACAATCCTGGTCAAATACGGATTGTAATTAAATCTTTATGACTGATGAAGCATTACACTAGACCAGTTCTGAGTCTCTGTCCTTCAAGGCCAAAGACACGGGACACAATGAAGAGGAAACTGCACATGCCTTTACTGTTCTTCTTGTCTTTGGATACCATGACCCTGCATCCCAATCCTACCTCCCTTAGAAAAGGTTATCTTACGATTGCCTTGGAAATAAGTCCTTATCTGCAAGCCTAGTTTATTTACTTTTGAATTTTTACCAGCCCTGTAGAAAAATAAATACCAATTTTGTCTGCTTTCTTACCACCATCTTTGTGGTTCAGAAAACATTTGTCTGGGCAAGAAATGTTTCAGGGCTTATCTTTAAGACCATGATACTAAGCCTTTGTATGACAGTGTGTGTTCGGCTTGCCAGCTTTAAAACAACCATTTCTACTGAATGGTGTCTGGGCATATTTCAAACGGGGTTCATTCCCACTTATATCCCCCAATTTCTCCTACAGAATCATTACCAAACCTTCTCTTCCCACCATTATTATCGGAACCTACCAGAAACCTGCATCTCATCAGAGAGGGCCAAACATGTTGTCCGCTTTCATAATTCCAAATAATCAGCCAAGAAAAATGGCTCCAAATTCCATACTGGTTCTAGCACCTGGTGTCTTTCCCCTCTCTCTACTAACAAGAATATCAACCTAGGAAACAGTATTTCTCATGCAACCAGTTGTCACCATTTGTAAAAAGAGAGGTTGTTTCAAACCATAAAAACTCTCCAGACCTCCATTACAGGTGGATGGGTCTAGTATGTCCCTGATACAGCAGGAAGAGATAGATTGAGTGGGCAAGGTGGGTGTTCCTGGTCTTGGTCTCTAGCCCCAGGTTCTCTCACAATAGTAGAGAAGGGGGACCCCAGGCCCCAGACACCCTGTTGAAGCTTCTGGGGTCAGGGAAGCCTCTAGTCCAGTGGTTCCTGCCGACAGGCTCTGCTGAGTGGTAATGCTTGCCTTCAGAATGCCCATTCACCCCACCCTCCATTACCTTTTCAGTTTTTTTCTATCCCCACCCCTCCACCACCCTCGGAAAAGAACCCTTTTCTGAAGTCTGCCTTCTATTGTCATGTTGGTACATTAATTAAACCTTCAGAAAGAGAAAACAGAAGATGAAGAAATAATAACCATATAACACCAAGAGGGAAATGTACCACAGATTCTTCATCCTGGAATCCTAGCTTAGGTAGGGAAACCACCGAACTGCATGGTTCCGGGCCTCTGTTTCCCAACAGGGCTCCACAAAGCCACTCCAGACCGATGCTGCCAAGTTTCTGATGAGGATAGGATGCTTGGAGGCTCGAGTGGGATTTTTTTTAATTATTCTTATTCCGGTTGGACTTTATCCCTAGATAGTTAAAGAAGGATACCACCAGCAGGGCATTAATCCAGATGAAAATATTTTAATGATTCCCCTTTACAGATCTGGCTCAAAATTTCAGGTCTTACTTATTCAGGTTCCTGACTCTTTTCCTCATCTCTGAAGTGTTACAAAGAAAAATCATGACGGGTAAAGACAACACAGTTTAAACTTGGAGAATACATGCACTGAAAAGGGTATAGTCCAGAAATGGTGGACACTGTGATTTCTTTGCCCAATGGCAAGAGTCATTCTGCACCAGCTGCCATCTGAGTCATGGGTATAATTAGAGGCACTAACCAACTACAAGTTTCACTATCCACAAGCAACTTATTTCCTAGGATGCTGGAGCCTACCTGAGAGTACAGTTGCCAGGATCTAAATGACTAAAATTGCTGCAAGTTAATTTAGGTCAATTCTGGCTTTAAATATGCACATGCATCTCCAAGTTAACCAAAATGATGGCCACAGCTAATATGAAGTAACTTGACAACAATGGCATTCTGACAGGGAAGAATACCTTCCAGAGAGGAGGGGTGACTTTGGAGTCAAAGAAGAGTCCTGAAAGTCAAGTGTGCCTAAGGTGGCCTACTGAGTAGCAGACCAAAGACGGCATGGGAGAGCACAGGGAGTAGAAGGAGGGAGCTCTACATCTCTCCTTCGCATCTGAAAGCATGAAGCCAGCATTGGGAGAGGGCAAGGCAAGGCAGAAAGAAGGCCAGCTGAAATAGAAATGAAGGAAGAAAGAGGCCCATAAATGGGAGGCCTCTTTATATTGTTCTCTAGCTGGCTACCAAATGGCCCTTAGAAAGGGTATGCAGAAGAAAAGGAAAGATGGTGTCAGCTGGTAAGGGACCTTCCATGCCAAGCCTATCTTCCTTCAAATGGTATTTCAGGAAGAGCTGGAGTCTAGAACATGTAATGAATAAAGTGACAGGTCCCCAGGGCTGAGTTACGCTTATGTTCCAGTTCATGGCACCCATTACTACTGGCCAATGCAAAGCTCCCTCATTTAATCTTTTCATTCTCCTTTCTTTTTTCCTCCTGTCTCCCACTCACTGCAACAGGTACCTACTGTATTTCAACCTTTATCTTATATCTATGGATTCTGTGGGGCTGGTTCAGGAGTGATATCTTATAGAGATCAAAGACTTCATATCTGTTGACCTAACAAAGAAAATACCACAGTAGATTTCAAGGACTGTATGTATTTGGCTGTACAGTGTATTTTTGTGAATGGTGCCATGTGGATTTGTAGAATGAACAACCTATATGACTGGAAATGGTGGTGCCGTTACAATATTTTCTAAAATATTATTCATATTGCTATTGTGTTGACATCAACACAATTTTTTAGATTTTAGGACTTTATGTTAAAGGTAATATGTGCATGTTATAAACAAAACTAAAAGAGTTCAGAGGGTGCAAAGTTAAAACTTAAAGCACCTCTCTTCCCTTACCAGCATCCTTCCCATACTACCCCACAGGTAAAAACTGTTAACTCTTCCTTGTATGTATATCCTTCCAAAACTCTATTATATACAGGCAAGAATATAATACATACAAATATTTTTATACAAGTGAGATCATACTATATATAAAACCCACTAAGTCTCTTAACAACATATTTTGGACAAGTTTCTATAGAAATAGAGAGAGAAATAGTTATTTCTTTCTTTTTTAACAGCTGTACCAAAGTACAAATTTCAATGTATCAAAGTAGGATTACTTATTTAACCATTCCCTACTGATGGAAATTTAAGTTGTTTCCAACTTTTACTATTGTTATGTTAAATATTCATTTTTGTATGTATAGAGATAATACATGTACACATATACACAAGTGTACATAGGATAAATTACTGGAAATGGCATTTCTATGTCAACAGAATGCACAGCTTGAATTTGGATAGATATTATCATACTACCTTTATAAAAAATAGTACCAATTAATACACCCACCAACACTGATTGAGAGCTTGTTACCTAACACCCTGGAAACTACCAATGAGATAAGTGAATATCATATATGGTAGAAACTACAAGGTAATCTTTTGTATGTTTACTGGTCACCTACATGTCTTTTTCTTTGAAGCGCCTATGCTTGAGTTTTTCCTGCTTTCCTATTACTATATTTGTCTCTTTACTGATTTGGAAGAGGTCTTTGTATATTAAGGAAATATATGCTTAAAAGGCGTTCTTTAGTCATTTTTTTCATCTGTTCAAATGGTATTTTTGCTATGTAGAATCAGTTAGCCACATTTATTCCCAATTTTTATGATATTGTGCCATTTGGATGTTTCAGATTTTATGTAATCAGTTCTTTATCGCTCCCATGGTTTCATGTCATACTTAGAAATGTCTGCTCTACTTGAATATCATTTAAAATGTCATTTTGGGGTCTCCTGGGTGGCTCTCAGTTAAGCATCTGACTTTGGCTCAGGTCATGATCTTGCAGTTCACGAGTTTGAGCCTCACATGGGGCTCTGCTGACAGCTTGGAGCCTGGAGCCTGCTTCAGATTCTGTGTCTCCCTCTCTTTCTGCCCCTCCCCTTCTAGCGTGTGCTCTCTCTCTCTCAAAATAAATAAACATTTTAAAAAATGTTAATGTCATTTTTCTGTGATTATACTTTCATGGTTTAATTTTTCTTTTTACATTTAGAGATCCAGATTTATTTATTTTTCCAGATGACTTGTCAGCATCTCAACACCATTAACATACTAATTCTCCAATGCTTTGCAATGCTCCCTTTATAATTTCATAAAGTCTCATATACTTCTGGCTGTATTTCTGGACTTTCTATTTTGTATCATTACTTTGTCTATCCTTTTCCTGAACTATACCATCCTGTTTTATTACTATAGCTTTACAATATAATTTTGGTATGGTAGAGTGTTTTTAAAACTGGAGTTTATACAAACCACAAAATTGTCAGGATCTTATCCTAGGAGAGAAATTCTTCCTTTCATGAAGGATATTCATATGAAGAGTTTGAGTTTATTAAAAGAAAGAGGAAAGAACGAACCAGAGTGTGCAATCAATCAACCATAAAAGAAATGTTTAATAAGAATCTACTATATTACTGGGCACGTGGGTGGCTCAGTCGAGCATATGACCCTTGATTTTGGCTCAGGTCATAGTCCCAGGGTGATGGAATCAAGCCCTACATCAGGGTCTGCACTGAGTGTAGAGCCTGTTTGGGATTCTCTCTCTGTCTCTCTCTTTCTCTCCCTCTGCCCCTCTCCCCTGCTCACATTCTCTCTCTAAAACAAAAAAATTTTTAATTAATAAAAAAGAATTTATTATATTACTTGGTGCGAGAACGGACAGAAAAGATAAGGCAGACACCTCGGTCTGCAGGAATTGTTCAGAGAAGGTACCAGAACACAACTATGAGGGCAGTTAAAACAAAAGATAGCCCTGTGGATCTGAGTAATGAGAGAAGCTTCTCAGGGAGGGAGGATGATGGATAGACATAAATACCACTCACAGAGCCTTGAATTGTCATAGGCAAGAAGGGCCCCTTTCCCCTGGAGATCTGCTTACAGGCTGTATATTTTTGGCTAATAATAAAAATTGACATTTACTGAACGCTTACTGTTTACCAGGCACTGCTCTGAATGTGTTACATGCATCAACTCAAACTTACAAAAACCTTATGAAATAAGTATGCACTCTTATTCGGCCTATTTTTATAAAAGAACAAACTGAGTCACTCGCACAGTGGTAGAACAGAATTTGAACACAGGCTCTCTGACTCCGGCACGTTCCTCCCTTGTCATTAAACTTCACAGCCTCCAAAGCCAGACACAGGGTTTGGTCCACGCACCACCTCTGCCTGAAGCACTTCTCCAGATGATAAAACTATTAACGGTGACAGGCTGCCCCGTCAGCACAGCAGAGGCCCCTGTGCTCAGACTGCAGGCACCCCAAGTTCAATGGAGAGCCTGAACTTCCTGAAGGAATGGAGGCACCTGGAATGCCAGCTCCCTGGCCAGAGTGTGCAATTCACTCTGCTCAGCACTTCCAGCTCCTCCCCTGCAGAGGAGGCCAAAAGTTCATGCTCCTGCACACTCTTTGGGCCTCCAGTGTAGTCTGGTCACCTGAGTGACCCCTGCCCACCTGGGACCAGGGTGGCCTCTGTCTGACCTCATCCTAGGCTGACAGCTGGCGTCGTACTCATCCAGACAGCCGACGCTCCGGCCGGATGGAGTACTGTCTCCTGCACTGGCTTACAAATGGGAGAGAGAGCAGACCACTCCTGATCAGCCGTGGCCTCAGAGGGGGGTAGATCCCTGAATTTAAGGAGATAGGATGAAAACAAATGCCAGCTGCAAGTATTTCTGACTTAAGGAGAGACACAGAGCCAATGGCCTCCTGAAGTCCAGTGCCAGGAATTGTTGGAAACAAAGGCCCTCTGGTAGGGAGGGTCAGGCTAGAGTACAAAGCACCATTGTTAGACTACACCAGTGGTTCTCCAACTTTGCTTTTTAAGCCATGGAAATGTTTGTAACTCCTCAGCCATGCCCTCGACGTCTGGAAGGTCTTTCAGGTAAAGCCCATTACCAGGAAGAAAGCAATGGCACTCTGAACCATCTCAAGCAGATGCTGCATTGAGACAATAGTGTGAAATGTCCATTTTCCCATCAAGTCACCTCTCATTACTTACAGAGGCTGTTTCAGATGGGCATCTGGGAGTTCCTTCCCTCTGATCTCTCTCCGTCCTCTTAATATGCCCCTAAACTAAAAACTGCTGAGGTTTGCATGAGCCTTAGTCCCCGCTGCATTCTGGAAGGGCAACACTGGGCCTTTACCCTGTCCACAACAGTCTCTTAGACTTCACAGCCACATAAACCCCCCTCCGTAATGTTGACAGCTTCTCAACAGAGCACCATCATAGGACACGGTGCTAACAAATCTCTGCCTCTTAGCCATCATTCTCTCTCAACTAGAGGGGAGAAAGAAAAGGAAATATAGAGACAAGGGGACAGAAATCTTGCCCCTGCACCACCATTTTTCAAAGAATATCAGATGCAGGAAGCAGGTACCATACTATTCTGATCCAAGAAGGGGCAGAACTTCACCCTCTCAGCCTTGGAGAATAGGCTGAAAGTGAAAAGGCTCATATATACAACATTTAGCATCCAATTTCAAGAGGTTCATGAACCCTCCACAAATTCAAGGGGCTTGGGTTAAGAACCTCAGGTCCAGTTTTTGAGCTATCCAAAAGCTATCCTATACCACTATGGACTTTATTCTGGGGACAGGTAAGTTCTCATCAAGCCTGTTTCATCTTGTGAACTCACAGCTAACCTACATTACAGAGTCTCCTTGCACAAGAGCAGATGTGTGACCAATTCTTGCCAATGGACATGAGCACAAGTGATGTGTCTCTTCTGGCTAGAGGCAGTTCTAAGCAGGCACACCTTCTCCATTCTCTCTCCTCCATGGTCTACCAGTTGGATGACTCCAAAAATACTTTGAAGCCACATGACGAAGATGATCGAACCATTAATTACATGGAAAGAATTTGGGTCCCTGAATGACAACATGGAACAGAAAGGCCTCTTCTGCCCAACCAATCTGCATAGGACTGTGAGCTAGAAATAAAGCTTTATAGCAGCATGCTATTGAAATCTGGGGGTCATCTGTTACAGCAGCTAGCTAAATTACCCTACAACAGTAGAGGAGCTCTCGAGGTTCCCTAGGAGGTGCTGTTAGGAACTTGCACGGGACAATGATCCTTCTCTACTCTGAATCGTCTAGGACATCAGGAAGAGTTCTAAGCTCACCCATACATATCTCTGCAGTCAGTCACCATGCTCAGGAAGACCTCAGGAGCATGACAACAGCTGACATTACTGAACAC
This sequence comes from Crocuta crocuta, assembly GCF_008692635.1. Taxonomy (NCBI): domain Eukaryota; kingdom Metazoa; phylum Chordata; class Mammalia; order Carnivora; family Hyaenidae; genus Crocuta; species Crocuta crocuta. The sequence continues at coordinate 13,428,547 of NW_027530368.1, read as the reverse complement.
TTACTCTGCGCTGGGCCTTGTACTGAGCATTTTACATCCAATTACATACTACAATCAAAAATCAAAAAATCAAATTACAATTTGAACCTCTTATCACAACTCAAAAGAAGGTACTAGTCATATATCCATTTTAACTTTGACCCAGAAAGGTTAAGTAACCTTCTCCAGCACAACTAAAAAGAACACCCAGTCCTAATACTTCTAACTTGTCTTAACTTTCCCAACTTCTCAAACTACCTTTTCAAAGAGAGATACGCCTGAGAAGAGTCACATCTGAAGGCTTCATCAGTCAAGACCTTGGTTATCCGCTAACAGTGCGCTCAGAATTGCTGGCCCTCGCCTGAGAAGAGGCCTCAAGGCAGCTATAGGGGACACAGGTGGGAGAAAAAGGCTGCTGGTTGCAGAGGCGAGAGGCCAGAAGGCAAACTCGGCCCACCTTACTCCTGGCTGATGGCTGGCCCAGCCGCCCTTGGCCTTGGGCCGCCCTTTCCTGTAGGCCACGCTCCCACATGACTACATGGCTACAGGAGTGGAGGCAAGAGACGAGGGCCTACATTTATAAGAAACCTAGGACGAGAAGGGAGAACTCTGGAGGAACAGGGCTCCCACCAACCCCACCACCCGGGGGAGCCCACCCTGACCGGGACAGGGAGCCTGACCTCGCGCTGAAGCAGGGCTCCGAATCAGGGAGCGTCTCCGGGCCTTCGCGTGCCCAGGGCCGAGAAGCGTAGGACCCCGCAGCCTGTACACCCAGGGCCTCGGTGTGTGATGAAGACAGAGAAGTGCCACCTACCAGCACCTTCCCTCCTTAAGGTCTACGTTGAGCCAGCCTCCTCGCGTGCAAACCTCCACAGCAATCAGGTAACACAGGGCAATCCTACAACCCCGGCGGGACCCGGATGGGGGCGGGACTTGTGCGGGAGGCGTGGCTTGCCCGCGGAGGGGGCTTCCCGCAAAGGCTCGCACAGCCCCTCCCACATCAGGCCCGCCTGTTCCCTGGCCTTGCTCAGATGCTTTGGGCACTTTTCGTCTTTAAATCCATCTCGTACGTTATTACACATTCCTTTGTGCAATTTTTAAAAATCTATAATTTATGAAAGCTGTCATTCAATAGGGTCTTTACTCTCCCCGGCTGGAACTTCTTCTAAAGTACTTCTCAGTAGGCAGCGAATCACTCCCCTTTGATTACCATGTGATTAGTTTGTTCAACTGATGGCCTTTCTTCTCTAAGATACTCATTGTGTCTTCTGCCTCCTATGCAGTTCTTAAGAATTTAAATGAGCCATTTTATTTCTTCCTCCAAGCCCAGAATCCACACACCCGGCTCCACCCTTCGGCCTCCCCTTTGAGTGCGCCTAATAAACAGCAGCACGGTTTCCGAGGGCCCCCTCTAATGGGGAATTTTATGTTGTTTCTGACATTGTTTGTTGTGCTTCCCACAAGACCAAACGCTGCTAAAGATTGAGAGACAGTGACATAAATGTCAGGGAAACGCCTCGGTAGTGTCAAGCCTAATTAGACGCTTGTACTTGGGGGACAACTACGGATACCATAAAACTCAGAGCGCATCCTCTCTGAGCACACGCCTGGAGTCTGGCAGATGGGGCAGGGCAGGAGAGAAAGCCCAGGAACAGGAGAAAAGGGGATGGAGATCAGTTTCTCTGGGACGCTGAACTCGATTTTAATAAATCCTTTTGTTCCTTATAGGTCACTCTCGTCCTGGAAGTACCCACAGGCAAAGTCATGGTATGCATCAGTCACTATAGGCACAGTGATTAAGACCTGTAAGCTTGTCAAGGGCCAAGAAAATGTTTGAGATGGAAAAAAAAAATAGGGGGCTCCAAATCACAAAACAGAATCTATGAAATCAAAATGATAAAGTAATCATTAGCAAGGTATATTACAAAACTTATTTTAGAGAAAAATTATGTGTGTACACACACACACACACAAGCACACAAACACATCATGAAATATATCTGCATTTTAAAGATCAATGTAATGTGGGGTGAGGCTTTGGAAACTGAGTGCCTTTAGCCCATGAAGTTCCTTGAATGGCCAATGGCCACATCTCCCCATCCATAACACATTTCCGTGTACATGTGTGGATCGTTTCACATAAATGACATCACTAATATCCAAATTCTTCAGCACCACGCCAGGTACACTGAGGAAACATGAGAAATGAAGATATTGTCCCTGTTCTCACAGTTATTGGAATCTGATTGGGAGGATATAACTGAGCTATAAAGAACAATTCACTTATTCAATGAATATTTCCTGAGTACCTGTTATGTGCAATAGTCTCACTATGGAAAATAAGACAATTAACAAAAGATACAAAAATCCCTGCCCTCCATACAACAATCCTATAAGCAATGGTATAAGAAAGTACTAAGTTTAACATAACCACCAATGATAGAAAACACTAAGTGAGCATTTTTAATGGAGCAGAGTGAGGAACAAAGGAGTTTGGTGTTGCCCAGATGGTGAAGGACAAGTGCCTGGAGGAGGGAGGGCTTGCGATGGGCCTGGTTGCACAGTCACCCATTCTGGAGCCTGCGTGTCTCCCCACATGTGTACAAAGAAGCAAAAGGTCTGTTTTTTGCCCATGGAGAGATGATATATCCAGGGGTGAGATAACGTGTGTAAAAAGGCACATCGTAAACTCTCAAGTGCAATGTGAATTATATATCTTATTATGTATGTGACATATTCTGTTTATTTACCTGAGCAGAGATACTGAAGTCATTGTGGAGAAATGCGTGTTCAATCATTTCTACTCTCAATTTTTACGCAGACATTCCCTCTCTGCTAAGTTAAACCAGCTTGTACATAATATCCCAAACCCTCTTCAGTCACACTTAAGAAGCCCACTGAGTTATCGAGAACAGTAGCCACCTTAAAACAGCATTTAGAGGAAACCAAAACCACCTGAAAGCTTATCCAAAGGGCTTTCCCTGCTGAATGGAGGAGAGGGGTCCAGTGCACTCCCTCTTAGGAGTAGCCAAAGCATGGATTCCAAGGCCCAGAATCCCATAACTATGTGGTACAGGTCTTGTCCATTTTGTCAAGACAAAGGGTCCATTTCCTTGAGTAGTATAGGAACCACAAGTTTACCAATGTTTCAAACAGCTTGAGCATTGCTTCAGCTTATGACTCAAAATAAACCTTTGAGGTAAATAAAATAATTATTATTAAGCCCCATCTGATGGATACAGAACATGAGACAAAGCAGACTGAAATGGGTTGCCCAAGATCACCCTGACTGGCCAAGATAAAGATATTCAGCTCTCCTGGCACATTTTGTTATTTCTTCCACCATACTTAGGCCATGGTACCAGAGCGGCTAAAGACTCTTACTTAGGAGATCTCTAAGCCCCAGGTTGCCTTTCCTGAGATAACCAGAATTATTTTATGAGCAAATACTCATCATTAATTCCCCTATCAGAGTTTTCCTGTAACATGCACTTGTCCAGTTGCCCAAGTAATTCTCCCCCAGACACCCCCTTCTCTTCCCCAAACATATACCTAAAATGAAAACACAACCAGGCACATACAGTGTGGTTCTTTTCAAAACCCATGCCTCAAGTGCCTACCTTCTAGGGTTGCCAGATTTAACCAAAAACAAAACAAAACAAAACAAAAACACACAAGATACCCAGTTATAATTGAACTTCATATAAACAACAAATATTAATTTACTATAAGTATACCCCCAGGCAATATTGGGGATATACTTATGCTAAAAACTTTCAATGTTGATTGCATTGCACAAAACTAATTGCCCAAATGGACTCAGAGTCTAGAAGCCTCCTAATCCAAAACTCAAATGCTCCCAAATCTTGGTCCTACTCTCAATCAGCTGCAAAAGTACAGAGTCTGAACTCACTTGCTTAATTGTCAAAGAATCTGAGAGTTATGGAAAAGTTGAAGGTAATTCTGTCCCTGACTCCCAGGAGACTATACCTAAAGTAATTGAGACTAGAAGACATTTAATCTATATACACATATAGAATGCAGAGCCCTTCCTGGGAGCACAACAACAATCATACCTAGGAGGCTGTTTGTACCCAAAAGGACTCCTAGTGGCTGTGAATATAGTCATTTCTCTGCATCCTTCCTCAGTACTACCCAAACCCTCTGCTCTCCTACCAAGACGAACTCTCCCATAACAAATCTGCCACCCCTGTGGCATGTAGTGGGTTCAGTCCTTATTTATGTAAAAAATAAAACGCAATACATATTGCAAGCCATAGTTCCAATAACTTAGCTCAAGTTAGATGAAACTGAGAAAAGTCAGAAAAGAGAAAGTTCCAGAGAGAGCATCATTGCTTCCTTTGGAGGATGAAATCTCTTTGAGGGATGAAGAAAAAGGGAATCTAGTACCCAAAAAGAAACAAGCAAACAAAACATTGATAAGGCAAACATAAGCTTTCTTCTCACAATAGTGAGCAAATAAGTACTCACTAAAACACCTTAGCAGTACAGAGAAAAACAGCTAACCCTATGGAGGAGAGAGTCCCCCAAGGAGAAGTGAATAGCTCATGGGCTCATGTGTATTTTCAGCATAAGGGTTGGGGATGGCTGCAGAGGTCAAGAGCCTTCCAGAAGGATGTTGCTGAAACTCCAGCTCAATCTCCTCTCAATTAGGCAAGTAGCAACCTTCATCTGTTTTTTTTTTCTAATCTTACAGTGTTTGTTTTAGAATGATAAGTCCTGAGAAAAAAGAGAGTGAAGGAGAGACTTTATTTCTTTATCATTTATATTTACTATATTAGAATGTATTTACAACTCATAACCCCTTCCAACTACAGCTCAAGAGATACGGTTTTTCGGTGCTCAGCATCCCTCCTCATCAGGGAAATACACATCAAAACCACACTGAGATACCACCTCACGCCAGTCAGAGTGGCTAAAATGAGCAAATCAGAGAACTCTAGATGCTGGCGAGGATGTGGAGAAACGGGCACCCTCCTACACTGTTGGTGGGAATGTAAACTGGTGCAGCCCCTCTGGAAAACAGTGTGGAGGTTCCTCAGGAAACTAACAATAGAACTCCCCTATGACCCAGCAATAGCACTGCTAGGAATTTACCCAAGGGATACAGAAATGCTGATGCATAGGAGCACATGTACCCCAATGTTCATAGCAGCACTCTCCACAATAGCTAAAACATGGAAAGAGCCTAAGTGTCCATCAATAGACGAATGGATCAAGAAGATGTGGTTTATCTATACCATGGAATACTACATGGCAATGAGAAACAATGAAATCTGGCCATGTGTAGCAACATGGATGGACCTTGAGGGTGTTATGCTGAGCGAAATAAGTCAGGCAGAGAAGGACAAATATCATATGTTTGCACGTATAGGAGGATTAGGAGGAACTTGACGGAGGAACAAGGGGGAGAAGAAGGGCGGAAATGGTGGGGGAAAGGGAGAGAGGCAAACCATGAGAGACTCTTGAATGCTGACAAAAACTGAGGACTGATGGATGTGGGGGGGAGGGGGGATGGGCATGGAGGAGGACACTTGTGGGGATGAGCACTGGGTGTTAGGTGGAAACTAATTTGTCAATAAACTACAAATAAACTATTTGTAAAAAAAAAAAAAAAAAAAAGATACAGTTTTTGAGGGCATGTGGAGAACTGTGGAGAGAATCAGGAAACTACCGGGGAATCAATTACAGGAGCATAGGAGAGGGACTAGAAGTTCTAGAGAAGATTAAGCCACCCTTACTTCAGCCCACCCTATCACTGGCTCTGTCCAAGCAAGCTGAACCTGGCTGGGAAAGGAGCAAACAGGAAACCATGAGCCGGGGAGCTAGCCAGGCTGTGGTAATCCAAACAGGCTCCACATCTTGGATGAGCTTCTCCCCGAGGGGCACCCAGACAAAGACACAGGACCTGCTCTCAGGGATCAGAGTCCAGAGGGAAGACAGATATGTCAAAGGCAATTCCACACTGTGAGCTGAGCAACACAGGGTGACCAGTAGGCAAGCTAAGCATATGCACAGAGGCTCAGCCTAGCAGTGCCAACAGCAGGAGAGAAAGAGAAAGATTTTAGAAAGAATTACGTATTGGATATTTCTCCAAAAAATGTAAAATAAGGAACAATCAGAACTTTGTCAAACTTCTTTAGAGTGGATGGTTAAGAATATAGATTCCGGAGCAACCCTTCCTGTATTTGAAACACAGCTCTGCCATTTACTAGCTCTGTGACCTTGGATCAGCTTCTTAAACATCCTGGGCCTCAATTTCCTCGTCTATAAAATAGGGATAGCATATGGCATATTATGTGATTGTTAGTTAATTTGGAAATTAAACTAATTTTAACATAAAGCATTAATGCCTGTTGAATAAGAAGTGTTCAGTAACTGTTAGCTATCATTATTATGGCACATATAGTTTTAGTATTGCCTTTATTTTAGGTAGCATATCAAAATGAGAACATCTTAATATATTCCAGGTTTACAAGGTCTGATGATAAATACGCTGGCAGAGGTAGACCTCGGGCAGTATAGTTGAGATGCCCCTAAAAGGAACTCAGACCAGAGAAGGGGGTGCTTCCTGTAGGAACTCTCTAAGCTAAATTCTGCAGGATTGCCCAGGTTGGGGGGGAGGGTGGAGTCATTTTTGTAAAGGCCACAGGCAACAAGTGGGAAGACACAAACATATGAGTGTAGACAGCAAGAATGGGGCAGCAAGTCCACTGAGAGACAGCTGCCTATGCCCAGGCAACAGGCTGTGACTTGATGCCAGGTAGCAGTGCCGAGGGAGAAGTACATCCAGCTTTAGGAGAAGGTCCTCTAACTGGGGTAATTGACGGGACATGGTAATTGATTGGTTATGAAGGTGAGGTAGGAATCAACTTCTTCCCAACTGTTGGACAGTTGTTTGGACAACTACAAAGTTGTCAACACCATTCACTGAAACAGGAAACACAGGAAAAGGAGATGAGTTGGCGGACAGAAGGGTGAGGGAGATGGGGACAGCACTGGAAATGAGCTAAGGTCATGACTCTATTTGGATCTATTTACCTTTAGTGTTTCTGTCAAATACCTAAGTGTGAATGTTGGTGAGTTAAACTGGATACACAGAGAAAATAATTAAAAATTCAATAGCCATCCCTTATGTTCTATAGAATTCTTCTGTAGAATGAACTGTTCCACACAATCTTCACGATTCCTGTGAGATGAGAATAAGTATGACAATATATATATCAAACATTTACTATGCTAAGCATTTTGCATACATGAACTCATGCAATCCTTACATCAACCCTGAGAGGTACAGACCATTAGTAACCCATTTTATAGTTAAGAACACTGAGGCCCAGGGCTGAAGTTTTGACCAACGTCACACAGCTGGTAAGCAGCAAATCCACATGGTCTGTTTCCCCTTTTGACAGGTGCAGAAACTGAAGGTCAAATAGGACAAGGGATGTGTACAAGATAACAGAGCTTCAGAAGTTATAGAGCCAACTTTAGCACCCAAACCTGCTACTTTGGGAGTCCGGTACTCTTTGCATCGCCCTGTGAATTTAAGATGTAGAAGTCTATTATTTACAAAGGGGAAGACCAAGAAGATTATAGGGGTAGAACCAACCAGTAGCCATGTTCAAATAAGGCAAGAACTGCTTATTTCCCTCAGAAGAAATATACAGCCTCACAAGAGTAAGGTACTTCATATCTGCCTGGTGCTGTTTGATGATGATGATGACGACGACGGTGATGATGATGACGACAAAGAAGAAGGAGACTGGATGTTGCTGGGGTGTTAATGCTTCAATTAAGACCCACAGATCTCTGTGACGCTTGAGGACAAACTTGGGAGAAAGTTTGGGATCTCTGTGGGACTTGAGGACAAATCTTTTCTCTCTAGATTATCCAAAAGAAGAGAACTCAGGCTGGAGATGTGTTTGTGTCAATTCATTCATCAAATATCACAGTGGCTAAGCAGCTACTGTCAGGCACTGTGGTAGGCACACAGAACACAGAGATGAACAAAACACACATACCTCTGCCCTTGTGCAGTTTACAGTTTTAAACACACCAGCTAGTCATGCCCACTGGTTGGAAGGCGAGTGGGGAGCAGTGACCCTACCTGAAAGCTGTCTCCAAGGCATTTGTGGTTGTTATTGGGTCGCACTGACAGAGACGACACTAAGACACTAGCTGTGGGCTAGCCTGGGTATCTAGGCCTGGCCGTACCAGTGGTCAGCTGTGGGACCTTGGGAAACCCACCCAGCATCTCTGGCCTTGATGTAAACTGGGTGGAAGGGGAGGGCAAAAAGACTGGATCCATGGTTTTCATACTCCTTTTAAGCTACATTATTCATTCTTCATTCACTTAGCAAATATTTACCTACAGCTGACTTTGTGCAAATCGCATGAACAACACAAATATGGCCGAGGCCTCAGGGAGTCTGAGGTCTGGTGAAAATCTTATACCAAACTCCACCACGTAAAAAGGGAGCTAATCCTGAGGTCGTCTGGGGGTCTACAGAACACAGTTTAAAAAAAAATATATCCACACACAGACTAGCTAATGTCTCAGGTTCCTTCCTGCACTAAGATTCTTGGGTTCTTTCTCCCAGATTGGGGCAACCACAGAAACAGAGAATGAACATCCCGCATGCCTATCTCCAGTCCTGTGTCAACTGAATATTTTCTGCAATTTTGTCCAACAAGCCCCAAGCACTCAAGCTTGTCAAGGTACTGCTGCTTTGCTCCATTGGTCTGTTCTGGGGAAGCCAACCATTTGCATGAGACTCTCCAAGTGTCTGGTTCAAACTGGGCAGAGAAAGGAAGGCCATGCGTATTTTCATTTGAAGGCAGAAGGGTTTTCATGCATTACTCCCCAAGCACAGAGCAAGCTCTGGAAAGGCCGCAATGGATATTAGCAAAAGCAAGACAAAGGGGCACAGTGTGAGTTGCTTCCTCCCAGAGAATTTTTTTTTAAAGAAAGGGAATGAAAGCCCAGCCCCTCTATTCCCTTGTTAGTTTTGCAAAACAAACGAGCAAATAATTTTCATTCACTGATTTTGTTTTCCCTTCCAAAGAAATCTCTCCGTCCTCTAAGGAAGACCCACTTGAGGTTTCCTGTACACTGTCTGTCCACTTGGTAAGAAGGGGATTTGATTTCTTTTTTCTTTCTCACACCATTCTGTGCCAACGCGAGCCTGACCATTTCCAGATGAAACACTGCCTTTACCAGAACGAAATGTTTGCAAAAAGGTCTTTAATGAACTGAAAACGTTAATTTGAAAGTCTCCTCTGTGGAAAGAGTGAGGCTTGGAGAGGAAAGGAAATGACACACAGCCTGTGGACTGGCAGACGGCTGGTTTCTCTCAAGTGTTTCAAAAGGGGGAGATAGAGGATGGGTTAGGTTGGGATCCAAAATGGACCCTCACTTGGACGGCAGGACCAATATGGCAAGTCTGAGCTTCGTTCACACACTCAGCTTTGTTTTGGTAGTCTAAATGTCTATGCACACAGGATTCTCCTAGTGAAAAACAACATACGGTCCTCAAGGCCCCTTCCCCACCACCAGAAATTTTAGCAAATGCCCCACTGGCATTATTTCAAAGGCAATCTCAATGAGAATGAGGTTCATGTTAACAGCACCAACCACCACCAACACCACTTTTTTTTAATCAAGGTGTTATTCTCCCTCCCACCCACACCATCAGTGCCACCCAGATCGCACACAGGAGGAGAAAACATGAAAGTTACAGACTCTGCTAAGAATGCTGATTATAAGTCATGGGGCAGATATAATTACAGGAATTGCGCTCCCTAGCCGAGCTGATATTTATTTCAGCAGCTCTGACCCTTCACAAGGATCTTGCTGCCACCTCACCCCCAACTCTCCACCCCCACCCCCAAAGGGCTTTTCTAACTGAAAGCAAACCCAAGCCAAATCCTGCTCCTACTCTCGGCCAGGTGCCAGGAAAAGTGTAAATTTTCGTGAGCTCTGGCTATTTTGCCAGAAGTCTGCAAATGTGTCTGGACATGAATGGCTGTTCCCTTTTTCGAGTCCAGGCCCGAGCACCAGGAAGTTCTAAAAGCAGCACATGGAGAGAGATCGGGTGACCAGAGAAAGGGGCAAAAACAGCCTGTGTGCGATAAGGCTTTCCTGGCATATCCTGTCTGTGGCCAGAGTCAGTCACCTTATTGCCCTTAAAGAAAAAAAAAGGTAATCTTTCTCAGACTCAGTATTTCCAATTGTGTATGTTAACTTTGTTCCCAAAGGCAATCCCCCGATTCCCTATTGGCACTTCACCTTTCATAATGGAAATTAAATCAGTTAAGTTTGGACTCTGTGTGTGTGTGTGTGTGTGTGTGTGTGTGTGTGTCTGAGAGACAGAGGCTGTCTGTAAACATGAACCCAGCTAACTAGATTTAACCCATGCTGTTCCTTTGGCCTTGGCAGAGATGAAAGCAAAAAGGCATTTTGAGGCTATTTGAAAGAAAGGATTTTAAAAAATGTAGAAAGCAAAGATCACTAAACAAGTAGGGGGCATCATTAACCAGTCCTCCAAGCCCAGGTCACTCTTGCTGCTCAGGGTACACAGGCTTTGTCCATTCAGAACCTCCGGGACCCATGGGTAAGTACGGGTGCCATCCAGCCCCGTGTGGGTCTTCTCCTCCATGCTGGTGCTTTGCCTCCCCACCATGTCACACCTGGGTGAATTTCACTGCTCAGTGAAGCCTGTGGTCTGTCTCTAAATTCCCCGTGTTCATTCCATTCCTATTGAAGGGGGCAATAAACTTTAATGTGGAGGATGCAATTATTTGGGGGCCAGGTGTGACTTAACAGGCTTGAAAGCCTCTGAACAGAAGCAAAGCCAAAGGGAAGGGTATGTTTTCCAAGTGATTAAAAAGCGGTGTTAGTCCCTTCACACCCGTCCTGCCCCCCATCTTGCCCTGACAAAGCAAGGGTAGGATGCAAATCAAAGGGATACCGACTTTACTCACCAGATGAGTGTGTTAAAGTGCTCTGGCCACTAAGTTTCCATTGACCAGCAACGGCTAGGACAGGGGAAGAAAGGACCAGAGTAAAAGCAATGAGGAGATGAAAAACCCATAAACACAGGTTTGCCTCAAATTACACAATAGACATATTTCATAAAAGTGAAATATAAATTGATTTAATAAACGGATTCACTGCCAGCATACTAGCTGTTGTTCCTAGAGGGAAACCTTTCATAATTTGAAAAAGAAAGGGTGGCTGCTATTTATCTTTCAGGCCAATTTGGGTCGCTAGGTATGATATGTAATTTTTATAAAGTAAAGGACATAGAAATAAAAGGTTTTTCTAAATTTGTTAAAATATGAAACGCCAGCCAAAAATGTAGCGGCAAGGTGCAGGTACTGAAATAAACTAAGAGAGGGAAAGAGAAGCAAGAAGAAAGGAGAGAAAGAGCAAACGAGAGAGATGATACCTCCTCGGGTCAACGAAGCCAATTCAATGGGTTAAGGCATCCATACCTCATCTTAAAAGGGACCTAGATGCGCAAATAGCATGCAGAAAGATGAACTGCCAAGCTGGAGAACCGAAGACAGGAGTGTGACTACACAGAGGCAAGGTGGAGCAAAGGAGTGAGGGCAGGAAAACTGTGCACAGGCTGAGTATACCAGGGGAGTCAAAGACCCCAGCCAAGGGTCTGAAAGAGCTCTGGGCTGGGCAGGAGTGTGCAGAGGAAGTGAGAAAAGTGAGAAAAGGATACGTGGGCTCCCCCTTGTTCGCTAGCAAAGAAGATTCCGAAATAAGCGGTGCCTTTGTTACCTCAGGATCTCATGAACCAGAGGTTCATATGCCATCCTTAGGGCTACAGTACCCATCCCTAGTGGAAAAAGGTCAAGTGTATTTCCAGCTGCAAAATATACCCACGTTGTCAGCCTTAGAGAGAGTCAGTCCAAAGACGGAAGGCAGACAAGACAAGTTACCAGTGAGATGCAAGAACTGACAGAATAGGAAAACTTTCAGGTTATTAATTCCTAATGAAATAAAGTGCATTTCAACCTTGCAGACGTTTTTAATGTGTTCATGTTTTATATGTTTTGTTTAATTTCTTTCTTTAAGAGGGAAGTTCAAAGAGGCTGGTACTTTTTCAGGTTATTTTAAGAAATCTGCCTTAGTAATTCCGTTATTCTTGGTTACTCGCTTAGCCCACATTGACTGGAAGGGCCTCCTTGGGTACCCAGGACCCAAGAAGCTCCTCTGGTATGTAAGGCCCACACTCATTCCACACGAGATTATGATCCGGCTGCACACACAGGTAGGAAGACCAGGCCACAGGAAGCCCCAGCACCCTTTTCTAAGAACCAGACGTTGTGCCAAGACCTTTCCCCACCGTATCTTAAATAATCCTCACAAAAACACATGGAGGTAGATATGATTCCCGTCAGCTTCGCAAAGGAGGAAACCGAGGCCCAAGGAGGTTAAGTCCCTTGCCCGAGGTCCCGCAGCTGAGAAGTGGCTGCGTCTGAGCTGAATGACACAGAACACACTACACATGCTGTAGATAGTCAGAGGAGGGCAGAACCCAGAAGGGTAGGTTGGACTCTTACCTGCTCCCGCTCGCTCAGGGCTCTGTGAGGTGCTGGTCAGTCATACATGCAACATTAAAAAACAACAACAACAACAAAACAAAAGAAACCTCTACAGGGCACATAAAAGAAACTCGTTTTTCTAGCTTTCGGTCACTCTGTGCCTCCACAGCCATCTGCAGGGATGGAACTTGGTTTCATTAAACATGATATTTTTGTCAGCTCTCATGCTTTTTTGTTTTGTTTTCTCTTGCTTTCAATTAAAGGATTTTTTCCCCCTCCCAGAAATTCTTTGGGGATTTGAAACCCACTTCAAGGAAAGAGAAAAAAAAAAAAAAAAAAGGAAATCCATCTTACAGTATTAGTCACCGAGATGGGTGTGAAGACAACAGGCTATAAACTGAAACCAGCTCCATCTCCAAAAGCGAAGAACAATGTCTAACAAACTGCTTTGAATTTTAAGAACTAGAAGTAATGCTGGCAAACTGGTTTGTCTTTCTTAAAATGCAATAATAATTTTTTTAAGCCTCCAAATTAACTCCAACGGTTACAACCAAATAAAGAACATAGGCTGGGACTTCAAGCAAAAGCCGGGATGCTTCACCAGAGAAGAATACTTAGCTATGAAGAAATAAAAGTATGAGTGGGAACTAAAATGAAAAATCACACAAGAGCAAATGTAGTGGACCCCGGTATTCTTGCATCCCAGCAGCAAATAAAACCAGTGCAGAATTGGCCAAGGTGGTAGAAAGTCAGGGAAGGGGGCCGGGCTTGGATTGAGTGTTTCCCACTTTGAAATCAAAGAAATGGGCGTGTGTGGGGTGTCTGCCCTGCAGGTATGACCATCCATCTCCTCAGCAGAGTCATGATGGAATAATCTCCCTCTTATCACAGCCTTTGATCTCACAATCACCTTTTCCCATGCTATTAAGATATCCCATGTCTCAGCAATTCAACTTTGCATACTCAAACCCTTTTTTTTTTCTTGGCCTGCACCTGCCCACACATCAGCAAAGCTCCACGTTGTTTTGTGCCTTTGCTTTATGCCGTTTTGAAATGTTTTCATTAGATGGGTGCAATCGCCACGGCAGAGGCCAGCCGCCACCCCCACATGGGTAGCTCCAGCCAGCACTCCTCCTCTGCAGGGCTCGAGAGGGGTCACTGGAGTAAGAGGGCTCCCAAGAGCTCCGGGCCTCCCTGAGAGAGGAGGCTCTGACCCCAGGGAAGGGAAAGGTCACACTTGCTTAGCAAAGCTCCCAGGGTTCTCAGGGACTCCCCCTCTCTCTGGCATTCCTGGACAAATGCTGCTGTCAGAAGCTCATTGGGGAGTTTGGCTCAAGAAGGGATCACCTACCTGTATCTTGTCTTTAGCAACCATTTCTACTAGATTTGCATCACTGCCCCTTCACCTCCAATTTCCTGGGTCCCTTCTAAAACATCTGAGTGGAGGGGCGCCTGGGTGGCTTAGTCGGTTAAGCGTCCGACTTTCGCTTAGGTCATGATCTCGCGGTTCGTGGGTTCGAGCCTCGCGTCGGGCTCTGTGCTGACTGCCAGCTCAGAGCCTGGAGCCTGTTTCAGTCTGTGACTCCCTCTCTCTCTGACCCTCCCCTGCTCATGCTGTCTCTCTCTCTCTCTTAGAAATAAATAAAAAAATATTTAAAAAAATAAAATAAAATAAAATAAAACATCTGAGTGGAGAGTCTATGATGCAGCCTCTGGCCTGGAAATTGCCTGGAATCCCCCCACCCCCACCCCAACCAGCCATCTTTGATCCTCCACCTAAGGAAAAACAGGCACACCTAGGTTGAAATCAACCTCACTGGGGCCCCTTAAGCTCCTTGAGCCTTAGTTTCCTCACCTCTAAAATGAAAATCACTCTACCTCCCTCACATGTCTTTTGTGGCCATTACATTTAATCATATGTGTAAAGGGCCTAAGTTGTTCAGGGTCAGGCACATAATAGTGAACCACAGTGGTTCCTGCTCCAACTGCCTAAGCCTCGTTTATATTTCCTTACAATAATAATGACAACTATTTATTGAGTCTTTACTACTTGACAAGTGTTGTCCTAAGGATTTTACACAGATCTATTCACTCTCAAAAATAAAATCCTATGAAATAAATACCAACCTTATTCCCCTTTCATAGGCCAGGAGACTAAGGCTCGGGGCCTGAGGTCATGCCCCCTTAGTAAGCCACAAAGATGGAATTTAAGCCCAGGTCTTCCAGAATTTAACAAACCTGTCCCATTGTGCACATCTGCTGCTTCTCTTAACATTTCCCATGTATTCATTCATAAACAAATCCTAACCTGCTTAAAATAAGAAAAATAAGTGATTTTCCTTATTCCATGGTCATTTACATGATATGGCTGAGTACCTCCTGGCGAAATTAGCAAAGCAGATCTTCATAGAAAGTGAATTGTCCTGGGGCACCCGGGTGGCTCAGTCGGTTAAGCATCCAATTTCTGCTCAGGTCATGATCTCACAGTTTGTGGGTTCAAGCCCCACATCAGCCTCTGTGCTGACAGCTCAGAGCCCGAAGCCTGCTTCAGATTCTGTGTCTCCCTCTCTCTGCCCCTCCCCTGCTCACATACTGTCTCTCTCTCTTGCAAAAATAAAATAAGCATTAAAGAATTTCTTCAGTTTTAAAAAGAAAGTGAATTGTTCTTTCTCCAAAATGCATGTTGCAGCCTGAGAATAAAGGTATTTCTTCAATTTCCTTGGGACAAGACCTGGGTCCTCATCCTAAGGCAGCATCTACAACTGGCTACCTCCTTTGCAAAACCCAATTTTCATTTATCTATACTAAGACACAATAAAAATTTATTATGTGGGGGGTCAGCCTCCTGCATATATCCTGCAACTTTGTTCCCCAAGCCCCAGCTCAAATTCCTATAGGCAGTTTTCCCTGTCTTTTGACCCAGACCCCGAACCCCAGGCCCTGATGTGTCACAGAGCTCAGAGCCTCTTCTACAGACACCATCTGCCACTTCCTTAAGGGTTTCCTAAGTGTTCTAAACGTGCACATCTTGTTGACCTACGAAGATTATAAATTCCTCAAAGGCGGAAATCTTGTCTTCTATCGTTTCTGGAACTCCTAAAGTGCTTAGTCGTTCACTAGGCATCAAGTAAAAGCCTAATAGAATGTCCATGGATGCAACTACCCCCACAAAGTGCTAAATGTATCAGCTGCCCCACAAGCCACAAGCATACCTGTGTTTTCCCTTTGGAAGTTACCATCAGCCCTATGCCAGTGCCCTAACCAAACCAAAATGATATAAGGTCCAGAAGAGACCCAAATAGAGACCCAATAATCCTATGTCTGTGACCCAGGTGACCTCCCCCCACCCCCCATAAAGATCATACAGCCAGTCTTCTTGCCCAGACTCTCCCTGCCCTGAACTCTCTTTGTTATAAGGAGACACAGGCATCAACCTTTCCCTCTTCTGATTATCATACTCTCCCCATCCCAACTGTTTGGAAACTGCTCTCCTCCCAAAATAACCTACTGAACATACCATAATGGTGCTGATAAGAGGTGAGCATCTCATCCCCTTGGCTTCAAGAATTGGTCCTGAGATAACCACAGAATGAAGATCCCATCTCTCGGATCACATTGATTAGTCCAGGGATGAGCACATGACCCAAGCTGAGCCGCTAGGATCCTTCCCCCAATTTTTTTTTTCCTGGAACTGACAGAGAAGGACCTCCTCCCTCTCTGATTGTGAGGTTGTAACCCTGAAAGTCAGGAGCTGCCTGTCCCCTTTTAGAAGACAGAAACCATCTGTGGCAAGAGCAAATGAAACAGACAAACAGCAGAACAGAACCTGAGAGAGTAATGACAACATTTAAGCTTTGGCTGCAGTGATCTCTAAGACAGACCTCTGCAGCTCTGCCTGAGACTGGGTAATGGAGGTTCAGATACCCCTTTTATTTCAGTTAGGTTTCTGTCACTTGCACCCAGAGTGCTCTCCTAATGTACACACTTCCTAGGAAGAGCATGTAAATTAGTGCCAAGAAAAAGTACGGATTAGGCCATCATGCAGCTAAAGATAAGTGGGTGGGGAGAACTGAGCCATGGACTCCTCACAGACAGGGCCTCTGCTGGTCTCCAGGTGGGCACAGGAAGGCTGGCGGCAGGAAGTGCTTCTCAGCCCACTGTGGCTTGGGTCATGGCCTACAGCATCAAAGAGCTCATGCCTGAACCCCCCCCCCCAAAAGAAATGCCCCTTCCCTCCCTGCTGGCCACAGGTGCTGATGGGCAAAGGGACGCACCCAGCCTTCTGGGTGGATCTCTGAGAGAGGTCTGCTCTCCCTGCTCTGGGAAAACAGGTAGCACTGGCTAGTTCCTCAGCACAGTCTGCTTTTCCATGTCAAGATGGCAGCAAAACAACACTTTAGCATCATCAGTCTAGTACGAAAAGCTGAACTAGGAGCCAAAACTTGAGACCTGGAGCTTCTCAGAGTCTTAGTTTCCTCTACTACATGGGTAAAGAAATGGCCGGCTGCCTCCTGGGCAAGGCTTGAATAAGACCATAACAATAACTACAACCTCCTTAGTAGTCACTATGCACTGAGCCTATGCATGCTTTATCTCATTAAGTCCTCACAGCATGGTCTGGCACACACAGGAAAACTCTGGCTGGATTTTTAAAAGAAAATCTTACCCAAAGACACAAAGCTCATAAGTTGCAGAGCTTGGAGTGCAAACCACATCTATATTAACAGTATCTGTGCTTTAACTCCTCTACCTGGGGATAGTATTGCCAGATTTAGGGGGTGTAGGCAGGGGAGAGAGGAGGAAACACAGGACATCCAACTACATTTGAATTTCAGATAAAGAACAAATAATTTTTTAGTCTATGTCCTATGCAATACATGGAGCATATATATATTAAAAGATTATTTGTTGTTCGTCTGAAATTCAAATATAATTGGGTGGTTTTGTACCTTATCTGGCAACTCTACCTGGAGATCAACTTTATGAATGAACTTTGAAAATGGTGGAGCATGACACAAAGTAAAGTTCTTTTGTTATAAATCATAACCCCAGGTCTAACTGGCGACCAGCACTATTCTGGGACTACTCCAGGACATTCATATGCACAGCTATAAGATCCAGACAAGAACCTAGCATTAGCAGCCTTAGATCACCCTCGTGGCTATCAGATAAGCTCTAAACATAAAAGGTACTTGGATAAAGTTGACTGGGATTCAGAAAAAAATGGTATTAACCACCCTTATGTCTTCCCCACCACCACACACGCTTGCCTTTCCAGTGGCTGGGGTATCTTTTCTGGAGCTTCCCCTTCTCTTTCCTCCACCACTTAAATACCTAGATGGCAAGGTCATCCCACCTGCTGAGTTTCTGGCCACTGCATGCCAGTTTAGTACTAGATTCTGGGGATTTACTGTACAGATATGGGTCCTGCCCTCAATGCATAACACTGGGGTTGAAGAGACAGTATACAATTTAGTGTAGGAGCCTGAGGAGACAGTTCCCACTTGCTGGGCACCTTGGGCTCCTCAGGCACTATGCTAGCCACACCCCCAGAGATGGTCTCACATAATGTCCCCCAGCCCCTCATCCAGGAATCACAGGTACCCTACAACCTATCCCAACAGCTGGAAGCCCCCAGGAAGCCCCCACCCTGCTGTCAGAGGTACCAAATGAGGCCCTGGCTTCTTGGTTAATGAATAACTAAAAACACCAACCTCAGTATATTAGGAAGAGAGCTCTGCTCTTTTCCGTTTCTCACATTTAGATCACCTTAAGACCAGTCATGCCGCAGGGACATTCAGAGTGTCACACTGGACTCATGAGCCCTGTCAGAATACACATGGTATCTCTGGGACAATAGCAGAAACCGTCCCCATTATCCCTCTTTTGTGGACAGCGGGGGGGTGGGGGAGTGGGGGAACAGTGTCTGAATTGCCTTTCGCTAACAAAGGTCTATGGGCCTGCTTGCACACTTGGCTACCAACTCCCAGATCCCTTTCACCCAGACGTGTACTTCTGTCAGGCTAATGGCTGCCCTGCCCTGGGTAACTAATACCCTGCCTTGGTCTCATTATGGATTCCTAATCTCTCCTCATTTTTCCCCATAATTCCAGTTGATAACAGTCATCAACTTTTCTCTCACTGTGGAAGAGGCCTTCTGAGATAACGTAATTCCTGGCATTCATAAGTGGTTGAAAGAGAGTATTCAGCCAGGGTTTTCTGAGGTCTAAGAAAAACAGAGCAGACCAGGACAAGTGGGAAGAGACCAGACCACTTCCAACTTCCCACACCACTTCTCCCAACTCAGCTTCTGGCTACACCCGGAAGTATTATGCCCAAGCAGTTTTAATGGTCCCCACACTGCCAGCCTTCCTAGAAATGGTTTCCGCTCATCTTTCCCCAACAAGTTCCTCTCCCTTGTCCTGCTTCTCAACATGACTTTGTCCAGGCTCTGGCTACAAAGACCCTGAATCACCTCTCACATAGGGAACACTGTGGAACTCTCTGTAAGGTGAGCTGAAGCTGAGGGACCGAAGGCTGCCCACCTTGGCTGCTGCTGGTGCTGAATTAGGATTTGGAGTTTTTAAGATTCAGGAGATGTGATGTGACATCTTGGATAACGGCATCCAGGAAAGGGTAAACAGGATCCTACTGGACTTACATGTCCCGCTTTTATCACCCTTTCTTCATTTTCTGTTCTATATAGTTAATTGCTTCCATAAGAAACATTGTATCTGCTTTTGGTCCCAAAGTGTTCAGTGCTTCATAAGAGATGCTCAGTGGAAGTCTTTTTTATTTTCCTTTTCTTTTTTCCCTGCTTGCTCTTTCAAGGTCTTCATTTTATACCACTAATTCGTGATTATAAGGCTTGTTTTTGTTATTTCTGTATTATCTGGAGGTTTCTGTATTTGCTTATTGATTGTGTTCTGTTGCTGTCTTTAAGGGATTCTAGGATCCTAACTCTGGTCCTAATATCTGATATTTGACCTCATTTTTAGCTTTTTGCCTCTAATACTTCCTCTTCATCACCTAGAACATCCCATCTTGCCTTAAGCCTCTCTGAAATCCCTACCTGTGTCCACATTCCTTCCCAAATCCCCCATTAGTCTTCCCATGGTTGTGAGTTCCTAAATAAAAAGGTCAGTAAAAACTTTCCCCTCAAAATGAGATACATTCAGCCAATGCCCCTTCACCATTTTCACAGTGAAACTCAACTTAAAAATTAAATTGTTTTGAAATTTTTCTTTCAGATTTGAGCCCATACCAATCATGCCCATGCTCTTTACAAATGGATGGCTAGTCTTGCCTCACAGTGACTTCCCCTTTCAAATCTTGCTCCCAAAAACATTTTCTCCCTGTCAGTTTACCACTGACTCTCTGCAAATCATCCTGTGATCCCATGTAGAAAGGACATGATACACAAATAAATTTTAGTGTCCGATGCTTTGGGGTTATAACTGAAAATAGATTGGTAGTCAGAAAATACTGATGTGTGGATAGCACCAATATAATACATGCATGTTGGTCCATATATGGTCCAACATATATGGTCCTACATATATGGTCCATATGTCAAAAGCCTTAAACCTGATATGATCATCTATAAAATAAAACATGTCTGCCTTAAATCCAAAGATTTTGAAATGAGACAGGGGTCTTGTGGATAATAAAACTATTCAAAATCCTAACTGTACTTCATCCATGTGGATACAATTACATCCTGTTTAGTACTCCACCTCAATAATCATCACAGATGATATTATTACCAGGGATAACACTTATAGAGACCCAACCACATGCCAGCATTTTGTTAAGCAGCATACGTGCCTTAACTTTTCATTCTCACCAAAACCCTACAAGGTAGCTATTCTTTATCAATCCCATTTCACAGATGAGGAAACCAAGGCTTAAAGGCAATTGGTGACTTGACAAAGTTCCCATACTTTGGCAAGTGACAGAGCAACAATTAGAACTTAAGCTCCTCCAGCTCCGAAGCCCACCTCCTCTCTGTGTTGCTCCCCTTGAAGAATTCTACAGAGGGCTTACATTTTAAACCTGCATGTAGGACAGGTGTTTGGGGCCCTGTACCAGGTTGCTCACCAAGAGTCTAATCAGTCAGCATTGCTGTAGTAGGTTACACTTTGCTCCCCATCTTTTGTGGAGTATAAAGATGATTAATTGCTTACACAGAAATTGATCTAACCACTGTTTTATGAAAAATGCAGGATTTCCATATCTTTAAAGGGACTTCTCAAAGAAATTTGAATTAAGGAACAAAGTAATTGAATTTTTCTGTCTTTCCTGGCATTTTTAGCTACTGATTAATGTAGAGTCCTAGGTGTTAGAATGACTTGGAAAGATCGATAATAATATTAACCCTTATGAAAAGGTTTGCTGTGAGAAGGGATTGTGGCTCAGGGTCTTGGATGGAAAACAATCAAAGGTTAGAGTTTTGTGGGCATCAGCTCTATTGGCAGGGGCTGGGGGTGGGGCAAACTTTCTGGCTACTGTGATCTTCAGTATTTCCTCAGAACTCTTGCTTTCTCCTGGTCTGTGGGAGATAGCAGTCCCCGCCTGTAACATGTCCCCATCAGGAGAGAGAAGAAACAGTAGAGTTGACGACCACAGCTAGGCAACAGTATCGGGTATAATAGCACCCTCCCCCAACACCCTCCCGGCCAGGCAGACTAATTGTGCACCCCCTCCCAGCTCTGTCCTATTAAGAAGAACGCCCCTTGTCTCTCAGGCCACAGTTGGTCATGAGGATTAACCCCTCCCACCCCTTCACCCCCCATCCAGGCATCCCCCTCCTTCCAACAGTCCTCTGGGCAGACATGACTGACAAGAGTACCACAGGCGATGATGTCACAAAGAGAGGGGGCAGTGTGCCCTGTTAGACCATCTTTCACTCCAGTGGACTCGCCTTCACAGACAAATTGATTTGCAAAGGTTCAGGCTGCCAGCCCGGCCTGCTTTGCATACAGAACGCTCCCTGGTGACACAATAAAAAGTGGCCAGGCTAACAGAGGAGCACAGCGGGGTCTGGCCGGTTCAAAGTCCAAACTCCACACCCCCTCACCTCAGTCTGGTTTGAAAGGTCACTGTGTGTCTGGGAAAATAGTTGCAGGATACAATCCTTTATTAAAGGTCACTATTTTTCAACAGCACTTAACACACACTTACACACAAATTGAGACTGGAGAGGGGAAAAAAAAAACTGGGGGCTGCATCGTATTGTAGATTGTGCTTGCAAGATTTATGTCTTGTGGTCACCAGCAATAAACACACACTGCTTCAGTATTAAAGTTCACATTAATCCACTGATTCTCCCTCCCCTGGAAATCAGCCTCTTCTTTGCCGAGCAGACAGGGGCAACCAAGACTTTTGTTCATCTCTTTTGTTCCTTCCCCATCTTTCCCTTCCCCAGTTGCAAATGTTTTCCTTTTGCGAGCTTTTGTGAAAATTATTGTTGGCATTGTTATTACGGACACGCAACCACAGAACTTTACTCTTGGTCGTTTCCTCTCTTGCCACTGTTCATGACGTGCGCCTGGCATTTGAATCCAGGACCATGCATGCTCACGACACGCAAGACTCAGAGTGTATGTCCGTAGAACTGAAGGTGTCACAGACCTTGAGAAGCAAAAGTCAAGTTCCTTTCCGTGTGGTTTGTGAAAATCCAGGGGAGCACACTGATGCTAAGCCAGTGACCATAAAGCCATCAAGGAGACTGCCAGTCCTGCCTATCCATTATGTTGTGTATTTTATTTGAGCAAATACTTCCAATACAAGCAAAAATAGCAATTGTGTTTTCCTCTGGTAACAGACAGTTCATGTTTGGTTCCCAAAGAATACTAACAATAGCAATTCCTGCCTTCGTAACAAAAGAGATTATCAAAGAAGTCGGCCCAAGCTGTTAGATTAATTTAGGCAAGAATTGCAAAAGAAAATATTTAGGGGAAATTCTATGAATTTCAAATAGCTGGCAAAATATATAATGTTGAGGATTCCACTCTGCTCTGCAGCACATTTTTGCAAAGCTTTTGCCAGTGATAGGTTTCTGAGCTATCAAAAGCACATTAATTTTTTCTGATTAAAACAGCTGTGAAAATATACAAGTGTAACTGTGAAAAATCCGGGGCTTATTGTAATACTTTAAGCAAAACAAGGATAAAAGATTTTTAAATACGGACTTGCCAAAAGTAAAATATCTAACACGGGGAGAACTAATTCTGCGTGTGCTTCTAATATTTTGGCATAAATAGTTTAATCTTCTTGTCCATCCTGTTGGCACCTCATCTACAGTTGACTTGTTAAGGGCTAGTTCCTTTGTAATGTCGTCAGCACCTCTCCACAGTTATTGACTGTGCTCTCATTAAAACTGGCAAGATCACAAAACGGCAGAAGTGAGAGAGGTGGGGAGTGAGGCTGGTTCCTCACTACAAAGGTATTCAGAAAGGCAAAAGAACCTAAAGGAGAAATGAAAAAACATGACAGAAGTGAAACTGTCTGATGAGGAGAAGGAGGAGAGGGGAGGAGGGAGGAGGGAAGAAGAGGAGGAAGGCTGAGGAGGAGAAAGAAAGAGGTGAGGAGGGAGGAGGAGGGAGGAGGAGGGTGGTGAAGAGGAAGAGTCTTCTGGAGGTGGGGCTGGAGTTGGGTGACCCTGCTTTCGTTTGTTATAAAAAGACACAGGTAATCACAAAGGCCAAGTTCAAGCTTCTTATCATGGTCACTCAGAGCTATGCCACGATATGGCACATAAATGTAGCACACACACTCATAGCCACACGTGGCTTGTCTTTTTTCTCATTATTTAAAATAAATTCTTTCGGGAGGAAGATGTCAATTTCTCTTGCACGTGCCCCTAATTTGGGCTTGGCTGGTAATGAGTTATTTCGCTGTGGACCCAGGCTCTTCATTCCCTAATCTGCTACCTTGAAAGGAGTGACTTCATGAATAAAATCACTGTGANAGTGTTACATGCTTAATCAAAACAAGATGCCTTTTGAGGAGAACCACCCAAACCAGCTTCTCAACTCCAAAGACAACATAAAAACTGAGAAAAGAGAAAAGAAAAGGAGAGAGGAAAAAAAGACATCCTCCTCCCTCTCCCCGCTGGACTGGAGACCTAACACAGGATGGAGCTGTGTGCTGACCCTCTGCTGGTTCCCAATCAGGCAGGAGCTCTGGCACCGGGGCTCCAGGTCAGACGGTAAGGTCGCCACCGTGTGCTACCTATTCCCAATGTAGAGCCCAAACCCAGATTCCGCTGCCTCTGAGGCAGGGACACAAACTCCCCTCCCCGCAAAGCCACGAGGCCTACAGTCCCACCATAAACCAAAGTGCCTGGGATTCCAACCTAGAGCCCCTAATGCGTTCAAAGGCAGCACTAATGCATAAAACGTCTGGGCTCAGCCGAGGCATCGCATCAGTCTCTGCAAATGAGGCTTTTCGGACAGCAAAGGATGAAGAGCCAGACTCTGAGGGGATGTGGGAATTGCCAAGCCGGATGGGCCTTCTCTCTCCTCTTTTTGACTCTCCCCACCTCTGGCCTCCACCCTTCCCCCTCCCCAGCCAGGGATTAATTCCAGGCCCCAAGAGGGCTTCTAAAGGAATCTACACTTGCTGCAGTGACACCCAGTGCTAAGGGAGAGAGAAACAAGCAGAGACTCCTCTGGTGCCAGCTGTGGCCAGAAGCCAGCAAGGCCCTTCTGGCCAGGCTGAGCGTGCCCTGATCCCTAGGCAACTGGACACTCTGCCCCACCCAAGATGGGGTGTTGAGGCCACACTCTGGCCACAGTCTTGGGGTTTGAGGATGCCCTGTACCCCCAGGTCTCCTGGCACCTTTATACTGCCCAGTGGTGACCTCCAGCCCTGTCTTCCTTCACACCCTGGTTCATCCTCCTGTCTGAGACGATGCCACTCACACCTATCTCTGCATCCTATCACACCCACCCCACTGCATCCCAGGAAACCTGGGGTCACACACCCACAGGGACTACCCATCCAGGAACTTTCCAGGGACACAGCACCTCTCACTTACTATAAGAAGGACTTGTCCAGATCCTTCAAGCCCTCGAGATTGTCTTTCCAGGTGGGTAGAGCCTGGCTAATGCAAAGGCACAGTAACCTCCAGGCTGAAGCACTAGCATCACTTTTCTCCAAGACTCATGGGTTTGGGACATTTTAGTTTTTCCTGGTTTTGCAGGTCCCAAAGAGAGATGTCCCAGATATTTTTTTACCCTTGCATTATTCAAGCCCATAATGATTATGTGCAAGTGTGTGCAGATGTATGTGTGTTGGTGCAAAGCACATTGGGGAAAATGCTGGTGCAGTCATCCCCTGGTCGCAGGGGATGCCTCAATCTCCACAGACTGAGGACAGGCAGCTTTGTATCAGTGCATCCAGAATGCCAGCTCCATGAGGACACAGATTTTTGTCTGTTTTCTATGCTGCTTAGCCCCAGCATCTAAACAGCACTGGCTCAACAGTCCATGCTCAAAAAATATTTATTGAAAAATTTTACACGCTGAGGACTGTGAGTGTATGACTTAATGGTTTTTGGCATTTCTTTTCTTTTTCACTTATTAAAAGAAAATCACCCGGGTAGGAGCACAAGATCCTTTTTGTTTACCGGTGTGTGTGCACATGTCAGGGAAACATGTAGTATCTCTATGTGGGGTTTTTTTCCCTTTGCTGTGTCTGGTCCAAGCCTTCCACTTCTTTGTTGCCTGGGTCATGCACCTGAGTTCTGTTATAATAGTAATTACAATGGTTTTGACAGCCTTATGAGTATAGTTTGGAAAGCAGCTGTCACAGAAATTAGCAAGTTTTGCCAACAGCTCAGCTCTGAGGTGATAGGAGCCCAGGCCGGGACAGGAGGAGTTAACTGAGATGAGTGGGGTGTTATGCAAAGCACCAAATCCCTAAACTCCCGCAAAGATCTTTGATGGCCGTGATCAATAGATTCTCAGACCACACTGACATAACCTTGTCATGCCTCAGCAAGGGTACGGTGGCTAAAAAGGCGTGGGGAGGTGGAGAGGTGGGAGGAGAGCGGGGAGAAAGAGAAAACAGGGAAAGGGATAAAGATATCATGTGCCCTCCCCTCTCCTGCACCCCCAGAGCCCCTCCTTTCCACACCTACCCCCTCTTCAACAGGCATCACACAGCAAGTGACTGGTAATGGTTCTTTGGCCTTGTACAGCTTTTAAAATCCTTCAGCTGAAGCATCTCAGCTCCAATCGCCAGCAAAGCTTGAGCACCCTTGAGACCCTGGTGCAGATAATCATCATCCACTCAGTGACAAGAAGCTGAGCGCCGCTTCGGTACCAAGGAGACCGAATGTGGCAGGGCACCAAGGTGCCATCTTAGACGCATCCAAGCAGCCGCGGCGGCGGCAGCAACACACAGGGGTGTGTATGTGTGTGCAAGTTGTTGTTTCTTCCCCCTTTTCTTCTTCTTCTGTATCTTCTTCTCTGTCTTTCTTCACCCTCCTCAGAGAATCCTTTCTCGAGAGGGCTGCTGTTAACACAGCTGCTCTTAGCAGGCTTCCCCGTTACCCAGCGCCTGCTGGACCAAATTGAATCCTGTAGTCAATACTGTTGGAAAGGAAAATGACATTAATTTGTGTAAAAGTGTAATCAAAAGGTGGCTGGGTGATTTTTCTTGCTTTCAGAGAAATGTGGGCTTGAGTTTATGATTATATAAAAGACAGCCAGTCGGTCAGCAGCTCCCTGCCTTCCACCCAGCACTTCCCAAGTGCTCTCGCTGCCGTGTGACAGCATCAGAGTTAATGGTGTTGCATTATGTATACAATACGCTGTGGATGGTACAGCTGGCTGGGATGGTCCTGCGGACCAGGGTGCTGATGGGTATTTACATGCCAGCTGAAAGGTGGAAGAGACAATATCCAGAAATAAAAGGAGAGCCATCCCTAACACGCACAGAACCCAGACCTCCAGCAGCTTGGAACAGCGGGTAAATTTCCAGATCGCAAGGGCCCCGGCGTTTATATTCCCTTTTCCACCTCAGGCCTTTGGCTCACATTTTCCATTCACAGAGCTCCCTGGCAAATTGAAGATGGTCTAAACAAGGAATACCACATCCCTTGAGCGTATTAAAAATAGCTCTCCAAACAGCCCGAAATAATTTTCATTCCATTGTCAACTTTCCATCTCACACCTTAACAAGGGGGAGTCCTCAGAAGGAGACAGCTCTGGGCAATTGTCCTTTGCCGGTCTGACTTTAGGGCCAAGTCACCAGGCCTGAAGCCCTGCCCAGTGGCAGATCAATTTTACTATTAAGCAGTCACACAAAAGAGATGCAGGCACCGGAGGTTTGCAAAAGAAAAGACACTGCTCCATTCCCCACTCTGCGAGGACAGAGGTGGGCACTGCGTGTGCAGCTTTGCTATCCCCCAGGGGTGAATGAACATTAGGCACTGACCACTATGATGGAAGAGGTCACAGTAATGACGCCGGGGGCCTGGGAGAGTGGGAAAGGAAACCATCTTTGTCCTGAAAGTGTGGAAAGTTTGCCAGGAACCAAAGAAGGGGATTTTAGGATCCCAGAGAGCCTGACAAAAGAAAGCTGCATCTTTAAAAAAGTTATTTAAGGGATTAGCCTTATTGGGGGGGTGGGGACAGGGGAGTGGCAAGAAGGTAGGAGCCTTATGGGAAACCCCAGAGACAGTGGGGTGATCAGTGCCTCTCTACCCTCAGTCATCCTGACCCCATAAGGAAAAGCTGCTCCTACGTGCTGACCAAAGTTTGAATTCACTTAATTGATTAATTCATTCAATAACATCTATTGATCATATGCCAGGCACTGTGCTGGGTCCCAGGGATTCAGCAGTGAACAAAACTGACAAAAATGTCTGTCCACAAGGAGCTTCCATACTATCCTTCCATGAAGGACAAGGATGCAGCCTTCCTAAGACAATGAGGGGTACAAGCAGTCTTGGAAAAGACAATCAAGGCATAAACGATGGAGATCTGTGTTCTCTATGGAATTTTTAGTGGGAGAGGGGAAAGAAGCACAGGATGCAAAGTTGAGAGGGAAGAAGGATCAGGGCAGTGGGTGGGAGGGGCAGTTGCTGGGCCAGCTGTGGAAGGAGGGAGGAGAGTACAAAAGTTGAAGGCATTGAGACAAGAGGCACCCCCTTTGCAATTTTGCTGATGATTAGCACTGGTAATAAAGAGAGGAGTGTGCAAATATCCATGGGGTGAAATGCCAAGACTCAGAGTTACTATTATATTTATAGGAGGCAAAAAGCTGGCAAAAATCTCTGTTCAACTGCAAATAAGCCTGCATTGCAAGGCCAGGTCTAGATGCAAAGCTGCAGGGCTCTCCAATATTCAGAGCAGTACAGAAACTGTCCCTGATCTCTAGGCAGCTGGCCTCATCCTTCTACCCTGGGCTTCCCACAAATCTTTGTAATGCCCTAGGAGCCCAAGCATGTCAATGGGCACCCCAGTCACCAAAGAAGATCCGGCCGTTGGAAAATAACAATTCTTTCCCTAAAAATCTGGTGTGCTGTTCAAAGTTATTAAAAAACTTGACCTTCACCCTCAACCACCGCAGTACCCACAAAAGCCATGGATTTCACTCAAGCCACAGGTCACACGTTCCCCTGGTGTGCAGAATCATTCAGAGTCCTTGAGTCATAGAAAAGCCTGCCTTGCGTCTGAATCATGTTGGAGCTTGAGTCCAGTCTCAGAGAGGAGTCCAGTCGGCTCCCGGCCATCATACAATTTCCAGCCCTAAAACGAAGTCCTTTTTTTCAGTCCGAATTCCTTTACCCTCTACCTGCAATATGACATAAGACTTTGGCACTGTCTTATTTCTAGAATAAGGTCTCTTTCCCAGTAGCTTGAAGTATCTCCAATTTCCTTCTCTCACGAAGGAAGGAAGGAAAGAAGGAAGGAAGGAAGGAAGGAAGGAAGGAAGGAAGGAGGGAAGGAAGGAAGGAAGGAAGGAGCTTCAAATTACTTCAAAACAGCATTCTCAAAATAAATAAATAAATCCCTTTACAATGTCATGTTTGTTTGCACGTGTGTGTACACACACACTCACTCACATGCAACCATCCCAAAACTATTGGCCTGAAAAATTGGCTATCCCACAGATGCCCCTTTCGACATAACTACATAAAAAGAGGTCAGGTCTCGGTCTGCAGCCTGAGCTCAGTCTGTGATCTGCCCAGGGTCACTCAAATAAAAGATCATCCAGAAAGCTGAAAGATCCAAAGTTACGCAGTGTGCACACTGCCTCGGGGTGCTGAAACAAGGTTGAAAATACAACCTGGTATGTGATGGCTGTGTGGGATATTAGATTGTGGCTAGCCCAGGGTGCTGAATGACTCACTGATATATTGGGTGTAGTTTGGTTGTGAAGAGTAACAAGCTGAAGAGAAAGACCCAAATACACAGAGGAAAAGAGAGACAGAGAGATATAAAATGAGACCAAGTGATGGAAGGAGACAGAATGAATGACAGTAAGACAAAGGGGCAGGGAAGACTAAGGCAATACCCTCTTTCCCTCAGTGTTCCCCCAGATTAGAGATGAAAGTAAAATGAATAAATCACCATCTTGGTGGTGATATTGTAAACTTTTTTTCCTTGAGGGGAAGGCAAGTGGATGGTGTCTTCTCTTAATCCAATTTTTAAACAGTCTGCAGGGAGCTGGGAGTGAAATGCAGACCAGGAAAAATAACAACAGCAATGGGAGCAAGAAAGGAATGGTGAATGGACTCTGAGCCGACTGTGACAGTTTGTGGCATCAAACTCTTGTGGTTTTAGGACTGATCTCTCCTTGCCATTAGGTTTTTTCTCCCCCCACCCCAAGCTTGTTCCCTTAGGCCCTGCTTCACTGAACCTTAGATAATAGTGACCTCAGCATACAGACATATATCCATGCAGCCTCAGCCTGAGGCGGGAGACCAGGATGCAAAGGGCAAAGGTTTGACCCCAAGAAAAATTTCTCATGGGGTCAGATCACACTGCCTGGCTGGAGCTTTTTTTTTTTTTTTGGCCTGATATTGTTTTCTCTCTTCAAGTGACTGATTTTCCCAGCCAAATCTTTTATTCCTGTGCTTGCCTCTTTTGGATCTGGGTATACCTATCTGCCTCCTGCCACTTCCCATCGAGGCTATCACTTGTCACTTCTCCAAGTCACAGCCCGGACTACAAGCCAGGGCCAGACTACACCAGTTCCAGCCTCCCTGCGACCTCCCACCTCCCACTCCTAATCCCCAACCCACCCCACACCCTTCTCAGGGGACCCAGCATCTCTTGCAAAACTGCCTGGCTACATGCGGGCCAATGGGAAGGCATTTGTTAGTTGCAAATGTTCAAATTAACACTTACTCCTATCTCTGAGTCTGCAGGGAAAATCAAGTCTGACTACTAATTACAGCTTTCGGGGGTGAAAATAAACGGAAGTGTGCCAAGTTAAGGCCTTTGTGCAGAAGAAAAATGTCTTCATTTTGTTGCCCGCATTTTGACATTTTGAGGCCCAAGAGCTAGAGAGAGGAGCCTGGGGCCCAAAAGGGACTCTCTTCAGGGAGAAGCACTGTGTCTTCAGGTCTTGCCATTATACTCTGGGCATCAGGTGCTCCAGGACTGTCTCACACATCTTTGTTGGTTCTTTGATAGTAGCAGAGTGGAGGAGGAAATTGTCCTAGGTATCAGTGGAAGGTTAGTGGGAGCTGCAAGGGCCCTATCATGGCTGCTCTACACGGCTGGTCTCTTTCTGCCCTCTGAGCTCAACAGTCATTCCTTCCACTGCGCTAGACTCAGCAGAATTTCCCAGCCTTGTCTCCACCACCTAGGAAGACTCTTCTGACTACTGCAGCTTGCAATCTCTTGCCCTTTGTTTCCTTGAAGTTTTTTCCACTACTCTTTTGCCAATGTAACTGCTTTACAGAGATGGCTAACTTTTAGCTCATCCCTAATGAGATTTCTTGATTTGGAAAATACAGTACTCTCTGGTCTTGGGAAATTTTCAGCCATTACACCTTCATGTATTGCTTTTGCATCATTTTCTCTATTTTTTTTTTCTCTTGGAATGTCTATTAAACATGTGTTTAATGGCTTTTTGATCTGTCCTCCAGATCTCTTAACTTTTTTTTTTTCCATGATTTCCAACCCATTACCTCATCTTGACACATTTTGGGACATTTCCTTAGCTCAGTCTTCCAGTTTCATAATCCATTTTTTGTTGTATGCAATAACACTGTTTGGTCCATTATGTGATTTAAAATATACCTGCAAATTCTCTAATAGTCCGTCCTCCAAAGGCAGCATCTAACTCCTCTCCCCTTGAGTATGACTAGTTTTAATGACACTCATCTAATGAATAGGATATGGTGGAGACGATGGTGTGTAACTTCTAAGACTTGCTGACAAAGAACATCATGGCTTCCTTTCCCTTTGCTGTCTCTCTCTTTGATCACTTGCTCTAGGAGGAGTCAGCTATCATGTCATGGGACATATCAAGATGCAATTTGGAGAGGCCCACATGGGGAGGGATTGAGCTCATCTCCACCTTCTCTGTGAAGCCTCCATCGTGGAAGCAGGACCTCGAGGCCCAACCAGACCTTTATAGGACTGTAGATCTGGCTGACACCGTCACTAAAACCTAATGAGAGATCTTGAACTAATACCAGCCAACTAAGCCAGTCCTGAATTCCCAAAACGAAGGAACCAGAAATAAATGTTTATTGTTTTAAGTTACTAAGTTTTAGAATGATTTTTTGAGTACCCATACTCAATTTTTTTTCCAGTAATGATCTCTTCATTGTTAAAGTTTCTAATTTTTTTAAAGCCACCTGTGCTTATTTCATTTCCTTCTGTACATATTTCATCATTTATATACCATCCATTATCCTTGAGAACACTTAAATTATTTGTTTGAAAACATTTTTTATTGCTCTATCAGGTCTTTCCCTTGAATGTTGGTTCATCTATTTGCTGAGTTTGTTATTTGTCTTTGTTTTTTAAATTTTTTTAATGTTTTACTTATTTCTGAGAGAGAGACAGCCTGAGCAGGGGAGGGGCAGAGAGAGAGAGAAGGATACAGAATCTGAAACAGGCTCCAGGTTCTGAGCTAGCTGTAAGCACAGAGCCCAACGTGGGGCTTGAACCCACGAACCATGAGATTATGACCTGAGCTGAAGTTGGATGCTTAACTGACTGAGCCACCCAGGCACCCCTGTTATTTGTCTTTGATGATGTTGGGCTTGCTAGGTGCTTTGTAATTTTTCTTTGTGAGATTATCTGGTATGAGAATTTCCTCCAAGAAGTATTCAGAAATCACAGGGTAGTTTTAAGAAGGACTTGATACTCAGATCCAGGCTTCTTAGTTTCAAGTTATTTGCCAACCAGGAGATTTGGGCTGAGCACACAGCAGGTCCCCAGGAGTCTGTCATGCTGGGTGGCACTTCTCAGGACCTTAGCTACAACTCCAGACAGGAAAAAGGGTTCTCTTCTGTCCCCTTCCAAATTTAGTGGAGAGAGAATGTGTCTGGGCCTCAGCTTTATATAGTCTGTATAACTCCAGCTCCAGGCTTTCAGGGTAATGGGGTCCCAACCTGAGCTCTCTGATAAACCTGTTTCATCCCCAAAGCCCACAAGCCTAACAGCTTCAGCCTCCAATATCCAGTGTGGCCCATGTGTTAAATTATTTTATAGAAACCTCTCCATTTATGACTACTGGAAATTTCCTCTCTTGTTTTAAGCATGAATATGTACTTGTTAAATTTTTTTCTCATAATTTGTAAGTGTTCAAGGTAGAAAGGAGAGGCGTCAGCTTATAGCTAATGATTTTTGCTCTGTACCAGAAATTATATTTGCTAACTTTCCACATTTATTTTTCCTCTCTCCCCAGTCATACCATAAGCTTCTAACAGTCAGGGACAGGATTATGCCATTTTTACTTCTCCTCATTGGAAGAGCAGAACACCTTCAATGCGGGATCTTCTCTATAAATATTTGATTGACTGACAGGTAATGTGATAGGAAGGTTTGAAAGCAAAAGGAAATTAAATTTCTCTCATATTTCATCAGGACCACTGACTCTCAGATTTGGAATCTCCCTAAAAAGGTGGGTCTTGAGTTTTTCTACGTTATGGATACTGTGACAACCTAATTAGACCCTCTCTGCAGAAAAAAGAAAGAAAGAAAAAGAAAAAATATATATGCAACACAGAAACACAAAATTCTGCATTGTTTCAGGGATTTAAGTAGAATTTTAAAATATTTGTTTGTTTGTTTATTGTGAGAAAGAGAGAGAAAGAGAGCAAGCATGAGCAGGGGAAGGGCAGAGAGAGAGGGAGAGAAAGAATCCCAAACAGACTCCGTGTTGTCAGTGCAGAGCCTGATGCAGGGCTCAATCTCACAACCATGAGATCATGAACTGAGCTGAAGCCAAGAGTCAGATATTCAACCAACCAAGCCACCCAGGTGCCTCAGGGTTTAAGTACTTTAAGAAATTAATACTAAAATGCAATAATGTTTCTTTTTTGTGTCTCTTAACAGAATTCCTTTTAGTGTCATGAGTTATCTTTTTTCTGCCACTTACCAAAGATCCTTATTTTTTCATCATTAGAAATAACCTTGTCCTGGGCACCTGGGTGGCTCAGTTGGTTAAGCATCCGACTTTGGCTCAGGTCATGATCTCGCATTTCATGAATTTGAGCCCGGTGTTGGGCTCTGTGCTGACAGTTCAGGGCTTGGAACCTGCTTCAGATTCTGTGTCTCCCTCTGTCTCTAACCCTCCCCTGCTTGTGCTCTGTCTCTCTCTTTCTCAATAATAAATAATAAACATTTAAAAATTTTTAATTAAAAAGAAGAAAAAGAAATAACCCTGTCCTTCTCCTGACAGACATGGAAGCTGAGGGCCCGAGAAGCTAAGTGACTTGCCCAAGCAAATCATGGGCATGACCTCTGGCTAGATACAGATATAGGACCAGCTGTTTTCTACTATCTAGACCACTTTTCCTCATAACTTTGGGTCTAGGTACACTACTATGTGGTAGCACAACAAAAAGTCAGAATTAACTTTAATCCTATCAATAAATGACACTAATTTGTTTCCAATATGGAGCCCATACTTCACGTTG
This sequence comes from Crocuta crocuta, assembly GCF_008692635.1. Taxonomy (NCBI): domain Eukaryota; kingdom Metazoa; phylum Chordata; class Mammalia; order Carnivora; family Hyaenidae; genus Crocuta; species Crocuta crocuta. Next base: position 13,394,862 of record NW_027530368.1, on the reverse strand, counting down.
CTTTATAAATACTCCCTTGTACTTGGCCTTCTGCTGTGGATCAGTAAAGTCAACTGGTACATCTAAAAATGGGACCTACAATCTTAGTCCCCTTAGCCAATTGAACTCATGTCATGCTCCCATCTGTCATTCAAGGTCAATTCAGCCAACATTTATTGATGTCTGGCATTTACCAGGCACTGCTCTCAACACTGAAAATACAGAAATGGCCAAGGTCACACAGGGCTCATTGGCTAATGGAATGATAGACATGTAGACACATAACTATAATAAAGTGTACATGCTAAACTAGGGGTATGCACAAAGTGGAAGACCCTTCCAACAAAGAAAATTACAATTAATTTGAAAAAGTGAAAATTGTTTAAACTATATTCTCAATTCACCATGGAACAAATCTAGAAATTATTAACAAAATAACACCCCCTACCCAAAAAAATAGCTTCAGCTCCTTGAAATTTTAAAAACTCACTCATAAACAATCTTTAGTTAAAGAGGAAAAATATCAGTTCAAGACTATCTATAAAACTATATCTGTAAACTTATGAGATGCTTTCAAACTATAGTCAGAAGACAAATAGCCTTAAATATTGTCATTAGAAATTTTTTAAAAAGATAAAAGTAAACTAAAATTTCAAATAAAATTATTTTTAAAAAGTAAAGAAGAAATGATTAGCAAAAGTAAAACAAAATGTATTAAAAATGAAAACCATTGAAGTTATAAATAAATTTAAGAGGAAAAATATAAATATTCAAAATTAGACATAAAGGAGTATATAATCCACTGGCATGCAAATACTTTTACAAGACTCTTCTGTGCCACACTACAACAAATAAAAAATAAAACTCTGTAAAACAGATAACTTTTTAAGAAAATGCAGATTATCAAAACTGTATCCAAAAGAAGTGGAAAAGTTGAACACACAAATGTCATGGAAGAAACTGGAAAAGTCTGCCAAAGGATTAGACCCAGATAGTTTTATGGGAAAATTACTTAAACTTTGAAGAAATTTATATGAGGCTATATAAAATGTTGCAGACCATACAATTTTTTTGAAACCTCCGTTGTTTATTTTTTGAATTAGTATAAATTAATAAAACAAATATGACAAAGACAAAAACCACACAATAAATAGTCTAACAAAACTTTAGCCAATCTCATACTAGTGTAAGTAAAAAGATAAAAACATATCAAGGGCAGGTTAAGTATGCTCCCTATTCTCACTGTAGCTAAATATTTTTTCTAGACATTTAGCCAATGCAGTAAGACAAGAAGAAATAAGAAATGCAAACATGAAAAGGAGACCAAATTAACACTATTTGCATAACCAAAAATCACTGACCAAAAAACTCAAGTTAATAATCCATTGAAACTAACTACCCAGAAAATGAGACAATTATAAAATAAATGTATATAAAACAACAGCTTCTTTTAAAAAGTGGCAATATATACCCAGCAAATATAATGGGTAAATGCTTCCATTTTCGATAGCAACAAAATACAAAGTATCTTGGAATAAATTTAACAAGAAATGTGCAGGAACTTTACAAAGGAAACAACATGCTTTACAAAGGTCCATAAAGAATACCTTGAGAATAGAAGGAATGTTATATATTGTATTGGAAAGCTAAGACTTAATGTTGGAAGGCTGTAAATGCTCCCCAAGTTAATGGGCTTTTACTCAAAATCACACCGGGAATTTTGGGACTCTGAAAAAAACTGGTTTTGAATTTCAAAAATCATTTTGAAAAATCAAGAATAATGAGGCAAACTTGAACTTCAGCTGCCAAAACAAATTATAACTCCAGTAAATAAAATAATGCAGAACAGAAAATAAAGCACCAAAACAAGCCCAACCAGATAAGAATTTAGCCTAGGAAAAGTGTGACATTTCAAATGAACAAGAAAAGATAAAATTTTAAGAAGTTCTAGAAAACTGGGTAACCATTTGAAATAAAATGTAAAATTCAGTCACACAGCATGCCAAAATTCCAAATGGATTTCAAAAATCAAATGTTCAAAACACAATAGAAGACCAAAAATGTAAATGAATATTGATGTGATGACAGGTATAGAGAACTTTACTGTGAATATAATATTAGTAAGGGAGGAAGGAAAGAAGGGAAGAAATAGTAATAGATTTAACTACATGAGAGTTAATTCCAGAAATAAAAATGAGAAACAGTGAAGGCAAATATTAATTAGATAAGAAGATGTGCAACACATAACAGATAAAGAATTAATATTTTTACAATCAGCTCTTGCAAGTCTATAATGAAAATAAAAATATCATTAAAAATGAGCAAAGGACATGGATAAGGAGTTTGAAAAAAGAAAAATGCAAATAACATATAAGTGTTTGGAATGTTTAGTTTCAACAATAACCAAAGAACTTCAAATTGAAACAAATCACATTTCCTTTAATTTCAAAAACTGAAATAACTGAGGCTGGTAAGGATACAGAAAAATGTTTTTTTTTTTTTTTTTTTTGTAAATTCTGTTGGCAGAGCTGTAAGTTAATACAACACTTCTGAGGAACAATTTAGTTATACATGTCAAAAACTACATAAATATTCACCCCTTTGACCCAGGATTTCCACCTCCTAGATTTTACCCCAAGTAACTGATTAAAGCTGCTTACAAAGATACATATACAAGGATATTCTTTACAACATGACTTCAAAAGAGAAGAGTTTGAAGCCTCTAAAGTATAGACTAGGGCCCTCCTGAAATGACTTATAGCATATCCACATGTAAACTTACTAAAATTTTACCTGTAGATTACCTAATGATACAAGAAAATGTCTAAGATACACTGCTAAAGAAAATGCTACAGAACACTATGCATAACATAATTGTAACTGTGTTTGAAATTTTCAATTACGAAATTTGTTGTTTTTAAATTTTTTTAACATTTATTTTTCTAATAGTTTATTGTCAAGTTGGTCTCCATAGTAATGTTTATTTTTGAGAGACAGAGAGAGAAACAAAAAGTATGAGTGGGGGAGGGGTAGAGAGAAAGGGAGACAGAATTTGAAGCAGGCTCCAGGCTCTGAGTGGTCAGCACAGAGAAGATCGAACTCACAGACAGTGAGATCATGACCTGAGCCGAAGTTAGACGCTTAGCCAACTGAGCCACCCAGGCACCCCCGAAATTTGTTGTTTATGTCTGTCTTATTCATTCTCACACTGCTAAAATGTTTTCATCCCTTGCTACACATGAGAATAGTCTGGAACACTTCTACAAAATACCCCTACATAGGCCCCACTCAAAAAATTCAGTCAAAATCTCTGTAGGTGAGTTGTGTGTTTGTTTTAATTTCTCCAAGTGATTCTATAGTGCAGCCAGTATTAAAAAACATTGCTATATAGAGAAGTGGTGTCCAACCTGGGCAATTTTGCACTCAGGGGGCATTTGGCCATATCTGAAGAGATTTTTGGTAGTTCTCTCAACTTGAGTGAGGGGTGCTATTGATATCTAGTGGGTGGAGGCCAGGTTTTATGAGCTGAATTTTGTCACTTCGAAATTCATACGCTGAAGTCCCAAAGCCTAGTACTTCAGAAGTAACAGTAATTGAAGATAAAGTCATCAAAGAGGCGATTAAGTTAAAAGGAGGCCTTTAGGGTAGGCCCTGAATCCAATATGGCTGATGTCCCTGTATAAAGAAAGACACCAGGGATGTGTGTGCACAGAGCAAAGGCTATGTGAGGACACAGGAAGAAGGTGACCATCTGCAAGCCAAAAAGAGAGGCCTCAGGAGAAACCAAGTCTACTGGCACCTTGATTCTGGACTTCTAGCCTCCAAAACTGTGAGGAATAAATATCTATTGCATAAGCACCAGTCACTGGCATTTGGTTACAGTGGCTCTAGTGAGCAGGGATACTACTTAAATATCATACAATGCACAGAACATTCTCCACAACAAAAGAATCATACACATGACCCAAAATGCCACGATGAAGAAACCCTGCTGTAGAGACTGGCTTGGTGCTGTTGCGGATGATCAGTAAATATTTTCTTCACAAGGTGAATGAGATATTTGGTAGGTAAAAGTCAGCAGGGGTTGGTCAGCTACTGCATGTAAAGACAGAGGAGAGGGAAGAGTCAAGAATGGCAACCAGATTTCTGGGTGGGTGGACCAGATGAGTGGGGAAGGCAGAATTCAGGAGGGCACACAGGTTGGAGCAGGGAATCTGGGGGAAATCGAGGAGGAGTACCCAGTGGAGACGTGCAGTGGCCAGTCTGGAATAGGCTTCTAGAAATACAAACAAGGCAAGAGCTGGTGTGCAGAGACAGATTCAGCTGCTACAAGGGGATAAAGGCACTACACTGTCCCAGAGGAGCACCTACAATCAGTAAAGTACAAAAATGGAAGCTTGAAGACCACCAGTATGTAAGGAGTAGACAGAGGGAAAAGGAGCCAGCACATGAGAGGAAGGAAGAAGAGGCCAACTGAGGGGTTGTGTGGTATTTCATAGATGTGGTGAATATCTACGATCAGTTGACTTTAAATAGAGGATATTATCCTCAGTAATGTGAGTAAGCCTCATCTAGTCCATTGAAGGGCCTTACAAGCGAAACTGAGGTTTCCCTGAGGAAGGAGAGATGCTGCCTCAAGACTGCAGTATCAGCTCCTGCCTGAGTCTTCAGCCAGCTGGACAGCCCCGCAGACTTCCAGACTTGCTAGTGTGAGGAAGAGGAGGGAGAAAGTGAGCTACTGCTCCATCCTACACCCTTACATACCCGGCTATGGCATATATGAATGAAAACAAGGGGTTACTCCACACTCACAGCAAGAACTCAGGAGAGAAGAGAAGAGAGAAGAGAGAGAGGGCACAGGAAGATTTCAAAAATGTGTGCCTGCCTGTGGAAATGAGGGGCCAGGAAAGGGGAACATGGACTGATCAAGGTGGGACGCAGGCACCCAGCTGCCCCACGCTATTCCTACCACCACTTGCTGGGCGCTCACCACAGCTTGGATGCTGCTTTAAGCAGTTTATTCCCATTGACCCTCACGACAAACCCTCCAGGGGTGGGGGTGGGGGGTTCATCTTTAATTTACAGTATGGCAACTGGATCTGAGAGACAGTAATTACTCTGGATCCTCCTCTAGTATGTGGGGAAGCTCGGGCCTCTCTGACTCCACACTCCTGCTATTCACTATCAACTTGTTATTATACTAGCAGCTTGATGGAAACGTTGGGGGTGTGGGGTGGGGGAATGGAGTTCTAAAGCTGACTCTGCCCTGACTGGCTGCAGGACATCTACAGGCAGATTGGAGGGTGGTGAGATGGAATAACCCAAGCTTTGGGCTTAGACACCTGGGTCTGAGTCTCAAATTTACCATTTGTTGGTTGGGTGGCCTTAGACATGTTTCTTATTCTCCCATAANGAACAGAGAGAGGGAGAAAGAAAATCCCCAGCAGGCTCTGCACTGACACAGGGCTCCATCTCACCAACCAAGAGATCATGACCTGAGCTGAAATCCAGAGTCAGAAGCTTAACTAACTGAGCCACCCAGGCACCCCCAGCCTTCCCATCTTTAAACCAGAGATAAAATGAGATCTACCTTTAAAAAACTATATTTTCTGGGGCGCCTGGGTGGCTCAGTTGGTTAAGCGGTAGACTTCAGCTCAGGTTATGATCTCGCAATTCGTGAGTTAGAGCCCCACATTGGGCTCTGGGCTGACAGCTCGGAGCCTGAAGCCTGCTTCAGATTCTGTGTCTCCCTCTCTCTCTGCCCCTCCCCTGCTCATGCTCTGTCTCTCAAAAATCAATACAATTAAAAAAAAAAAAAAAGGATTGTATTTTCTGAGACAGCATACATAAAGCACATAGCAAGTAATCAAGAAATAGGAGTTCCAGTCCATTCATGATTTTTCTCTGGTCTTCAGTTTTCTCACCCATTTCACCTCCACCAGAGTTGTTGGGCTGATCCAGTAAGATAATAAATGCCAATATCCTTGATAAATTCAGAGCAGCACCATTACGGGAGAACAGGATGCAAACAAAGCACTTTATTCAGCCACCAGTTGTGCAACCTTGAAGAAGTCCCATAAGCTCCTGGTGCCTCAGTTTCTCCATCTGATATGCTGGTATAGTGATAGCTCTTCCTCCTTCCCAACAGTTAGGCTTATGAGGACAAATGAGTGCAATCTGTAATTGTTATAAATTGAGTTTCAGGCCATATGGTTAGGTCAGACTTCTAAACAGCCAGATGACATGCCCAGCCCCCATCCTCCTGCAATACACACACCTCTCATATCCTAAAATGGAATATCGGCCCCCTCACATCAGCTCATTTGTCTCCTCAAGGACACACTAGCTCTAACTTCACAGAATTTTCTTTTGTTCTTTCAACTTTTGACTCAATGCACATCTCAATGCCTTGCTCTCCCTGTCATCTTCTCTCCCAGAGCTGACATATGGCTGAACCGATATCCTTCCTCTGTTTCCTTTCTTGTTACTACATGTCCAGCGGTATTGCATAAAAGTGCTCAACGGGAAGGGTCAAGCTCAGTTTCAAGCCTGAGGTCTGGGATTACATCAAATCTGTAACGTTTATCTGCCCTCGCCATCAGCCAAATACTTCCCAATTTAGGGCTCGCCCATGTCAGGAGACAACTGAATTGTCTGGGCTACCGCATGCCCTTCTCTTGCCTGCTTGGTTCTTACTTAATTCCAAAGGTACAAACCCACTTAAGCCTGTGTAGCAGTCCCAGACAGGATGGCTACTTGGAGCCAGGCAGCCTTTCTGCCTGAGGGGGTGGCAGGGGTTGCTGTCTGAGTGAACAGACCACCTCTGTGGGGCTGGAGAGGGGAAGGCCCACACAGAGGGCTTTTCGGTTCAATTAAATCAGAAGCCAATTCGAGCCCCATTTTGCTAGTGCCTCACTTTGCACATGCCTTAGACACACAGTGAACATTATTACGTGAGAGAATCCCCCATCATGCACATCCTTCCCTTGGGGGTGGGGGCACTGGCCCACCCCAAACACCAGCACTCTGGGATTCTACGTTAGGAGTCACTCCCCACCAGCCGATGCGGTGTCCCTATCTGTTCTCTTGCCTCTTGTGCCTAATTTTGTTTCATTGCCTGAAATCGACAGTGAATAATCGGGCGCATCCCCAGCACCTCGAGTGGTGCCTGAAACCAGGAAGACGTTTTATAAACATTTGGGTAGTGAATAAACAAATGAATGATGCACAAATAAAATTTCAAGTGGGGATTAGAAGGGAAAACAGAGTTTGGGGTTTGCTTTTGTCTGGCTTTGTTTTGTATTTAAATGAAAGAACAGAAGAAAGAACTGTAATTTGGGTTCCAAATTAGAAGGCAAGAAGGCCCAGGAAAAAGTCAGTCATTTGTTTGACCATCTCGGGGCAGAGCGGTTGGCCAGCAGGTATTCACTGTTGACAAAGAGCTCAACGTCCAGTTCTAGGAAGCTTCCAGGTCCAAGAGGTTTCATCCACCAGGTTCGGGGACATCTCCCCTGAAGCCCCAGCTCCTCATTTCTGCTTTGTTTTGCTGATCCAGATCCACGTACACAACCTGAATGAGGTTACTTAACCCTGACAGCTTTCTCCGGGGAGCAATTAGAGCCCTTAAGATCTTACCTGTGCTTCACCAGAAGTCTTCTCATTAAATAGTTACTTAAAATGTTCCCAGGGCCTAAAACATTAAGATTTAAAGGAAACAATTGACTGCTTTTTTCCATGCCAAATCAGACCGTTGTTTAACATGGTGAGAGCTGCCACTGAGGTTACTGAAGCAGAAAAAGGGGGGCACATGTTGCTCGAGAACAGAAACTTAGCAGGGAAATTAAAACCAAGGCAGGGACCAAACTAGTCAATGTGATGTCTCGAGGAATCGGGCTTTGCAGGGGCTTCTGTGGTCCAAAAGACAGAACCAAACAGGCCTCCAGGACTTCCAAATCACCTCCGTTCTGTATCCCACTTGCAAAATAGTCAGACTAGAAGCTTCACGGAGGAGGAGGCTATTGGCCTGCCTTGAAAGATGGCAAGCCAGATAGGCGAAGCCGCAGACGACAAGGCACAGTGATATGAACAAGGGAGTGAGAGAATGCAGAGCCCAGGCAAAGCAAGAAGTTTGTTTGGAAACAGGAGATAAAGTTCTCCTTTCTGATCATGCCCTTTCCTGCCAAGAGAATCTCGCCTTTCGTGGGAAAGTGCTTTGGGGGACACCAAAGTCATCTGTGTCTGAGTTGTGTGGAGCGTTCAGTACTGAGTCATCTTTAAGTTCTAACCCGTGCATTGCACTTTAAGACGGGGGTTCCAATTTATTCAAAATGTATTCAAAAAATTCTAAATGGCATCAGGTCGGAGCAGAAAATGGAAATGGATGTCATCTCTTTCAAACCTGCAGTTTACTGACCCAGGACAGGAAGAGGCCTTCTTAGTGGGCAGAGAAAGACACATACATCTATTTGGAGTCCAGCTCAGAATAAATGAAAAACATCCCTGGGTTCTTCTAAGCACTTCTAAGTACTTCTAAGCCCTTATAGGCTTCTGTTTACCAGAGCTTTCTCAGAAAGAATTCTTCACTCTTCTGAGCTGTGAGTTTATGCAGGCATCAAGATACCTCAGTAATTAAATCCTGACACAAGCCAAACTCAGATGGGTTTCTGTCATTTCCCATGAAGGTCTTCGTCTCTTTGCAGGGCAGGGTACTGTCATAAAACTAAACCCAGCGGGCACCTGGGGGGCTCAGTCAGTTGAGTGTCTGACTTTGGCTAAGGTCATGATCTCAAGCCCCACATCAGGCTTACTGCTGTCGGCCTGTCAGTACAAAGCCTGCTTCGGATCCTCTGTCTCCCTCTCTGTGCCCCTTCCCCACTGCACTCTCCCAAAAACAAATAAATATTTATTAAAAAAAAAAAAGACTTAGCCCACATTGGCTTGCTTTGGACTTGTTCCAGTTGCCTGGTAGGTTGCTTCCATGCTCGTGAGGACCCCACCCCCAGCATGCCCCTCTGCCATCCTTCAGTCAAGGTTGCCATACTGGGTTATTACTCCACGCCAAAGCCACCTTCCTAGGCATCCTTCTTTCTAGGGCCTCATAAGGTTATGTAAACCTTTTGTTCTAAATACAAATTTTGAATTTTCATTAGGGCCTTCTGTAGACAACTTCTGCAAGAAACACTGGTCCTATCTTTACCAATCCTTTCCATATTTGGAGACATTCTCATGATATCAGCCCTGCATCCTCAATATAGTCACAGAAACTCCTAGTTTCTTTTGCAACTGCGATACAGGACTGTGACCTAGCTCTGTCATTATACGCATCCACATAAGACTTTGTTCTGGAGATGAGCAAGTGCACAATGTGAGGAGCCCAGCTCTGCCAGGGGAACCTAGAGGAATTGGGACTTGGGAGACCAGGCAGCAATGCATGCAGTAGAGATGGCCAGTTCCTGGCACTGAATTCTCATCAGCTGTAATGGTGGTTTCACCTTCAGACCAACTCTGTAGTATGGTTGGGGCATTTTTCCTGGAAGCCTAACCTTGAACCTGCTTCTCTCCCAACTGACAATGATGCTGTTGGGAACCAAATATCACATAATGAACCCATTTTCTTCTTGAAACAGTCAAAGTGATTTCTGTTGTCTGAAACCACAAGTACTGACCATGGGCATTTTAGGAGCCAATGACACAGGAGCCTCGGGGCACAGAGACCTTTGACACCTGTCCATGCTCTGTAGAGACTCTTTCCTCTGCTAGTCTTTAGTGACCGGGTAGAGGACAAGGGTCATATGCCTTCCTGGGAACACAGGGAACTCATTCTTTCAATGCAAGGCAACCTTGTAAGTTAAGAGCAATCCTTTCTTTGAATCAGTGATGTCTTCAGATCTAAGTTCCTTTGACACCCACATAAAGCTACAACACAGAAGAACTTCAAACTGTGACCTCAGGCCAGGTCATGATCTCCCTGTTCCCTCCATTCACCAGCTGCAGCTCAATCTTTACTTCACTCCTTTCCATACTCCCAGCTACCTCTTGTCTTAAATGCTTCTCTGCCTCTAGCCTCAAACTTGCAATCAACCCCTTTAAAGTATAATAATGAAAAATGGTTTAGAATCTTATCTTTGGCCAGAAGTATGTGCATGATACAGAAATCAAAGCCTTGGAATAAAAGAACAATACCCCCTGGTGAAATTCCAAGCCTTGGCCCAGTCAGTAAAGGAAATTTGTGTTCAATATGCTTCACTTTTTATTTGTTTGTTTGTTTGTTTGTTTTTGGCAATGAGGACTTCCGAGGGTGACTACAAAGCCATCGCACAGGGAGGAAGAACTCTAACGTTTATTGAAAGGTATTGTGCTGGATGCTTTTCCCCCACATTGTCACACATACCCTTTGCCTTCAGCACTTCAGCTGCACCAGCCACCTTGCTGTTCCTCCAATATGCCAAGCACCGTTCAGCCTCGGGCCTTTTAATTTGCCAGTCCCTCTGCCTGAAGCACTCTGCCGAGATACCTGCATGGCTCACTCTATTATGACCTTCAGGTCTTGACTCAAGCATCCTTAATTAGAGACACTTTCCCAGACCACCCGCTGGTATTCCTACTCCTGGTATTCTTATCTCTCCTTATTGTTTTATTAGCTCTTCAGAACACTGATTACCATATGACATATTTATTTATTGATTTTCTGTCCAGCCCTCTCTCCACCAGAGTGTAAGTTCTAATAAGGGCAGGGATTCTGTCTTTGTTCTCAATATTTAGAAAAACCATTGGTATGTAGTAAGTGCTCAATTAAATTTGTTGACTAAATTTATAATATAATTTGTTGAATTACATTTATAATTAAGTGAATATCATTCTCATTCTCAAAAAATAATGATGTTGAGAAAAATTTAATGAATTGCTCAAGCTCTCCCAGCTAATCTGTGGTGAAGGCTGCACCCAAACCTGAATCTGTACAACAAAGACCAAGCTTGCCCAACCCCGCCTAGGCAGGTTAATCATAGAGTATTAAGGCTGACTCCCTCATGTCCTCAGTGGCCCACCAACTCCTTCCTGGTGGGTAACACTTTTATTGCTTAAGGTAACACTGGTTGCTGCAACTGATAAACCTTCATATCTGCCTGGATTAACACAATAAAAGAATCTGATACACGTGTTCTTGGTAGGAATGTTCTCCAAATGGTGAATCAAGAACCCAGAATCTTTCTAACTTGTGGATCCACCCTCTTTGACACACTGCTCACAAGCTGACCCTGGGCATCACTACTGCTTCAGCCCACCTGAAGAAGAAAAGAACATGAAGATTATGTGTGAGGAGGAGGAGAAGGGAGGTAGTGTGGCTGTCAGACCAGGAAGAGGAGAAAATAGGTACGGCGATCAATTACCAGACCTAAGAAGATCCAAATGTCATCTTCTATTAGTAACTCAGGTTTTAGAGTGCCCCAACTACTCAGTGAGGAGGTACCACACTAAGTGGTGAACCATCTAGACCTGGAATTCAGGTAGTCTTGGGTTCAAGTACTAGGCCCACCAATGACTACTTGCTTTACCTTACTCAAGTAACATACAAAATCTCAATTTCCTCAACTATAAAATGAGGACAATAATAGCATCTACCTCACCAGGTTATAGACAGGGAAAGCTGAGATAATACTGGTTGGTTGGGTACATAGTGCATTCCCGACACATCCTAATACACATGGCTATTAGTAGGAAGAAGATGCTCAGAAGAGGGGTCCCCAGCCTCTTCTCCTCGCAGTCTTACTTCCATGCTAGGAGGTGGTCCAGAGAGGTGGGTCTCAAAGCATAGGCTAGGAAAGCTTTGTCCCCACTTGACAAGTGACCTGTGAATCCTCTCTGTTGCATCCTATTGATAGTTTCTGACAAATCCTACAGTATCGGTTTGCATAAGTAAGTTTGAAATGCCCTTTCCATTAACAGAGGAGCTTGCTATTAACTAATTACACTTTGGCTTTTCCTGCGTTAGCCGCAGTGCCAGGGAGAAGAGGCCGAGTGCGAGGTGGCCTCTGGCATGGAGAGAAGGCTGTGTGGATAGGGATGAGCGGGGGTTGGGGTGTGTGAGGGCTGGTGTTTTCTCTCCTTTACTTTCTACAAATTTAGTCAATGAGAGAAATGCCTGCTGAAAAGAGGACCCATCAAGGAACTGCTTCCAATTTCCCTTCGAAGTGTTTTCAAAGGATTTGGGAAACCTCAGATTTTCAGAAAAAAATATGATATTAAAAATAAATAAATAAACTGCTCAAAGTCACCCAGTGAATACATGGTTTGATTACAGTGGGGTCCTAATAGGAAAAGCTCTAGTCTCATAAACTAGGGCCCCCATGCTGGTCCCAGCCCCATGGCCAACATCTGCAATATCCAACCCCAGACTGGGATTCAGTAGTCTGCCCACTCCCATCTTCTGCTGTGCTTTCCTCCATGTTGGTGAAGAAAAACAAAAATCATAAACACCCTTGATTTTGGAGTGGGTTAGCTGTGAGTTCAAATCCCTACTTTGCCACTTAGGCAAACTGTATAATCTCTCTGAGTCTTAGCTTCCTTATATGTAAAGTGAGAAAATCTATGTCAAGCACCACCACTGTGAAAGAGGGTGACTTAAAGTAGATACCAAGCAAATGTTAGTAGGTAGGATTTTCCTACCCCACCCCAATGCTAACATCTCTCCCATCACCAACCTGAAAATATTAAAGTATCACTCCTTTCTGACTTATTCTCACTTTAATATGATACACTATGTACCTGAGGGATGGGGGAGTTTGCCATACCTTGAATAGTGAGATGTAGATATCTCTGTGACACTAAGAGGGTGAGCCCAACAGAAACCCAGTTAATAGGGTCTGAGAATCTCATGGAAGGACAACTCCTCCTGAGAGATGGAGTCAGATATTATGAGTTTCAACTAAGAGAATGCCTTCCACAAAGAAAGGGAGTAAAGATTTTGAGTTTAAATCAATCATATCTATCCCTATCCCAGCTACAATGGATAGGTGTTTAGGTCCTGGACACAGAAAGTAAAAAAAAAAAAAAAAAAAAAAAAAAAAAAATAGAACTAGGCACCACTTCCAATTAGAATGCAGAAAATCACGAGACTGTTTTTCCACCCTAACAATGAAAAAAAGCCAGATAAGCTACAAAATCACAAAAGCTATCAGAGAGCTATGATGCAAAGAAATGAAAATAAACTAAATTTCAAAAAGTGATGATTCTTTCCTGGCAAGAAGAGAGCTATGATGCTTTCATCACTGGTGAAGGAGTAGAGAAAGAGGAATCTGCCATGGATGGGAATAAAGAGAAATGCACCAAGCTTGCAAACTTAGTAGTGAGCTGTTGGCACGACAGATTAGAACCTTGAGGAAACCAGGTCAAACTGTGAATCTGCATCTACCCACCAATATGCTCCCCCTGTTCTCATCTAGGCCCAGAGGTAGTATGATGAGGGCTCGGAGGGCAAGAGGGCTGACACAGATACAGATCCCTGTGAGGTGCCCATGGCCTTCCCCAAGTGCAAGGCTGAAGCTCTGGATAGGGCAAGAGATCTGAGATAAATCACTCTGAGGTGCTCTGTGCTTCCACCAAGTGCACTGCAGCCATCTTCCAGAAGATGTGAACAGGACATCTGGGGATAGAGAGAAATGTCAAGACGCAGAAAGCTGGGGGCAAAATTGGAGAACAAAGAATACTCTCCAGTGGGAGAGGTAGAAGCTGGCAGCTGGATCATAGGGCATAAAGAATTTTCTGAAATCTCACCAGTATTCAGATCCTAAATCTTACTAAAGCAAGGCTCATTTTTTTAAAACAGTTTGAAGCCAGCGGCACAATGAATCTAACTTAAGTTGCAGTTAAGCCCAGACTCAGTTGAACTACATATGAAATTGGCTCAATTCCCTTACACATGCCTTCAGAAAAAAATGATCCCCTTTTCTAGAGATGAATATTATTTGCTCTACTGTTACTCCACACAAAATGTGTCCATACATCAAGATATACGAAAGGTACAAAACACCAATGGTCAAAAGAGTAAACAGTCAATTGAATAAGACCCAGAAATGACTCAGGTAGGGATTTTAAAACAAAGTGACAAATATTTTAGAGAATCTAGTGGGGGAAATATATGCATAAACAGATTAATAACTTCAGAAGATATAAGGTAACTGTTAAAAAACACCCAAATGGAAATAAAAGAAATGAAAAAAAAACATCAAAAATGGAAAATTTACTTAATAAATTTAACATGAAATTAAATATGGCAAAGGAACAAACCCATGATCTTGAACACAATACAGAAATTACCTAAACAAAGGCAAAGAGTAAAATAAGGGGAAAAAAATTAAAAAACAAGGGATAATATCAAAGGGTCTAGAAAACATGTAATTGAAGTTCCAGAAGAAAAAGAGAAAGATAACAGGGCAAATATATTTTTTTTCTTTCTCTTTCTTTTTTCTTTCTGTCTTCTTTCTTCCTCCCTCACTCCCTCCCTTCCTTCCTTTCTTTTTTTCGAAAGGTGTCTGGGTGGCTCAGTTGGTTGAGCATCTGACTTTGGCTCACATCATGATCTCACAGCTCATGGGTTCAAGCCTGTGTCAGGCTCTGTGCTGAATGCTTGCTCAGAGCCTGGAGCCTGCTTTGGATTCTGTGTCTCCTTCTCTCTCTCTGCCCCTCTCCCACTCATGCCCTGTCGCACTCTCTCTCAAAAATAAATACATGTAAAAACACCTTTTTTAAAAAATAAAGTCAAGTACTTTCCAAACTAACATGTACATCCAAGAAACTCAGTGAACCAAGCAGGACCAATGCAAAGAAAACCACATCTTAAAATGCCTTAGTTAAATTATGACTCAAAGATAAAAAGAAAATTCACAAAAGTAGCTAGAGGTAAAAAGATATATTATTTACCGGAAACAACAATAAGAATGCTAGAAAACAGAAACAGCTTTACAGTACTGCAAGGGGGTAACTTACCAACTTAATGCTCCAAATCCTGTAATACTAAATGCAATATACAGACATTTTCACATAGACAGAAACAGAATTTGTCTCCAGCAAACCAGGACCACAAGAAATGCCCCCCAAAATTATGTGTGTATATAAAATATATCATATTTTTATTCTCTCTCTCCATATATATATATATATACACACATACATTGAATTGTATATGATATGTA
Organism: Crocuta crocuta; assembly: GCF_008692635.1. Classification (NCBI taxonomy): domain Eukaryota; kingdom Metazoa; phylum Chordata; class Mammalia; order Carnivora; family Hyaenidae; genus Crocuta; species Crocuta crocuta. The sequence goes on along the minus strand of NW_027530368.1, from coordinate 13,379,695 downwards.
AAAACTTCTGTAAAAATTGTTAATTTTTTAAAACAAAAATAATGATAACTCATCATGCGGCTTATAGCATAAATAGAAGTAAAATATATAACAACAAGAAGATAAAGGGCAAGAGGCAGTTACATGAAATTGTTGTTATAAGACTTGTTTACGTTGTTCATAAAAGAGTATGAACATGTTTGAAGGTAGATTGTGACCATTTAAAGACACATAGTTTGGGGCGCCTGGGTGGCTCAGTTAAGTGTCCGACCTCGGCTCAGGTCATGATCTCGTGGTTCGTGGGTTCGAGCCCCGCATCAGGCTCTGTGCTGGCAGCTCAGAGCCTGGAGCCTGTTTTGGATTCTGTCTCCCTCTCTCTCTGCCCCTCCCCTGCTCACGCTGTCTCTCTCCTTCTCAGAAATATATAAAACATTAAAAAATAAAATTTAAAAAAACACAGTTTAATTGCTAAAGAGCAAGTGCCATAAAAATAACAAAAAAAAAGTGTAACTAAAAAGTTAATAGAGAAGACAAATAGAATACCAAAATATTTGATTCATCTAAAAGCATACAGGGGGAAGAGGAAGAAAACAACAAAGAACAGATTGGAAAAGTGCCAAGAGGTAGACTTAAATCCATCATACACTTAATTATATTAAATGTAAACAGATTAAACACACTAAGGGTAGGCCAAAATTGTCAGACTCAGGAAAAAAGTAAGACCCTGCTTACATGATATTTAAAAATAACATATGTTCAATATAAATTCACAGATATATTAACAGTTAAAGACTAGAAAAAGATATTCTATATAAACACTAAGCATAAGAAAGCTAGTGTGCTATATAAAAATTAGGCAAAGTGGGCTTCAAGACAAAACAGATTTCCAGAGATAAAGAGAGCATTCCATAATTATAAAAAGGTCAATTCCTTAGAAAGACCTAACAATCGATCCTAAATGGGTAGAGACTCATCACAGTGTTTCAAAATTCAAAAAGCAGACCTTGACAAAACTAAAGAGAAATCCATATTCATAGTTGTGGATTTTAACACCCTTCTCTCAGTAATTGATATAACTAATAGAAAAAAATCAGTAAGTATATAAGGATTGAACACCACTTTCAGGCAGCTTGGAATAATTGACACTATTCCCCAAACCTGCAAAGACTTATTAATTTCAAGTGCAACTAAAACATTCACCAAGAGATACTACATGCTGATCCATAAAACAAATCTGAAAAGATCATCAAGGCTCAAAATGATATCAAAATATCAAAATAATACTCTTTTATCACAACAGAATTAAATTAGATATGAATTAAAAGAAGATAGCCAGAAAATCTTGAAATGTCTCAAATTTTAAATACTCATTTCTAAATAACCTGAAAGTCAGAGAAGAAATCATAAGAGAAATTAGAAAATATATCTAACTGAATAATAAAGAAAATATAACATAAGAAAATTTGTGAGATTCAGATAAAGCTGAGCTTAGAGGGAAATGTAGAGTTTTAAGTTCCTATATTAGAAAAGAGTTGATCAAAGACCTAAATTTCTACCTTAAGAATCAAGAAAAAAGGGGCGCCTGCGTGACTCAGTTGGTTAAGTGTCCAACTCTTGATTTTAGCTCAGGTCATGACCTCACAGTTCCTAAGTTCAATCCTCGGGTCAGGCTCTGCACTGAAAGTTCGGAACCTGCTTGAGATTCTCTCTTTCTCCCTTCCTCTGCCCCTCCCCGGCTCTCTCTTTTCTCTCTCTCTCACAATAAATAAATAAACATTAAAAAAAAGAATCAAGATAAAAGAGCAAATTAAAACCAACATTAAGTAGATTTCAGAAAGCAAATTACAAAATTAATAGCAATAATAGACAAATAAATCAAAAACTTAAAAGTTGAATATCTGAAAAAAATTAATAAAACACATAAATCCTTAGCAAAACTTATCAAAAGAAAAGCACAAATTACCAGGGAGCAAAAGAGGAGACATCACTGAAAATCCTACAGATATTCCAAGAATAATTAGGAGATGTTACAAATGGATGCCAAAATACCAACAACTTTATAAAATGGGAAAAATCCTTGAAAAATAAAACTTACTAGAACTCAGATAAGGAGAAAAAGAAAATAGAAATGGCCCTATGTCAATTAAAGAAATTAAACTATTAATAAAATACCTACCAACTAAGAAACCACCAGGCACAGATGGCTTCGCCAATTAATTATGTAAAATATTTAAAGAAGAATTCATATCAACCTTACACAGGCACTTTCAGAAATCACAAGGAATATTTCCCCACTCATTACATGAGGTTCATATAATACTGATATCAAAACCTGACAAGACATTACAGAAAAGCAAGCAAACATCCTTTATAAACATAAATGAAAAATTCTTAACTACACATTAGCAAAATAAATTCACATATATATAATAGATAGATAGTTATATAGATTTAGATCATTTCCATGAGGTCAATCCAGGAATGCAAGATTAGTTTAATATTTGAAAAATGTTCAATGTAAATAAAGGAGAAAAAAATTACATAATCATCTCATTCTCATTAGATACAGAAAGAGCAATTAACACAATTCAATGCCTATCATTTAAAAAAACAAACAAACAAACAAAAAAAACAAAATAACCAAAAACGTAAAACCCTCAGCAAACTAGGAAGATAGGCAAGGAGAAGGAATTTCCTTAATTTGATAAAAAGAATCTATAAGAAACCTACTGGTGATATCATACTTATATCCATTCTCACCACTTCTATTCAGTATNTAAAGACAAAAACGTGTGTGTATATATATATATATATATATACATATATATATATATATATATACACACACACATATACATATATATATAAAAGAAGTAAAGCCAGTATTTTCACACAATTTTATTGCACAGTAGAAAATCCTATGGACACTTTAAAAGAAGGAGTAGCACTAATAAATGAATTTAGCAAAGTTACAAGATACAAGGTTAATATACCAAAAGCAACTTAATTTCAATAGAGCACCAATGAATATTAGAAAATAATTTTAAATCCTATTTACAACATCATTAAAAAACAGTAAATAGCTAAAAAATAAATCTATTGGAAATGTACAAGACACAAAAAAAGTTTTACAGAGAGAAATTAAAGAGGTAGGGAAATGGAAAGATATACTGTGCTCATAAGTTGGAAGACAAAATATTGTTAAAAGACCACTCTGTCTAAATGGACCTATAAATTCAATGTGATTCCAACTAAAATTCCAGTAGGCCTTTTTGAAAAATTCACAAGCTAGGGCACGTGGGTGGCTCAGCTCTTAAGCATCTGACATCGACTCAGGTCATGATCTCAAAATTAGCGAGTTTGAATCCCACATCAGGTGAGCTCGTGCCCCAGTTCGGATGAGCTCGAGTCCCACTTCAGATGAGCACAAGCCCCACTTCGGGTAAAAACGAGCCCTGCTTTGGGTGAGCCCTGCTTTTCTTTCTCTTTCTCTCCCTCTCTCTCTCTCTCTCTGCCCCTTGTTCACTTGCACTCTGTGTATCGCTCTCAAAAAAAAAAAATTTACAAGCTAAATCTAAAAGTTATATGAAAATAGAATATCCAAACACATAAAAAGGAATAACAAATTTGGAGGACTTTCATTACATGATTTCAAGCCTCATCATAAAGTTACAGTTTGATATTGATGAAAGAATAGGCAAATGGATCAATAAAACAATGTAGAGTTTCCATAAATCAACCCATTTATATATGATTAATTGACTTCAACTTTTGTTGAAAAGGAAGTCTTTTTTTTTTCAAATTTTTATTTAATTCTAGTTTGCTAATATATAGTATAATATTGGTTTCAGAAGTAGAATTTAGTGATTCACCACTTATACATATAACACCCAGTGCTCAACACAAGTGCCCTCCCTAATGCCCATCACCCATTTAGCCCATCTCTACCCACTTCCCTCTATCAATCCCCAGTTTTTTCTCTATAGTTAAGAGTCTCTAATAGTTTACCTCTCTCTTTTTCCCCTTCTCCTATGTTCATCTGTGTTGTTTCTTATATCCCACATATGAGTGATGTCATGTGGTATTTGTCTTTCTCTGACTGACATATTTCACTTGGCATAATGCTCCACTGCAAATAGCAAGATTTCATTCTTTTTTATGGCTGAGTAATATTCCATTGTATATGTATACCACATCATCTTTAACCATTCATGGGTCAATAGACATTTGGGCTCTTTCCAGAATTTGGTTATTGTTGATAATACTGCTATAAACATCAGAGTGCATGTGCCCCTTCAAATCAGTATTTTTGTATCCTTTGGGTAAATACCTAGTAGTGCAATTGCTGGATCTAGGATAATTCTAACTTTAACTTTTTGAGGAATCTCCATACTGTTTTCCACAGTGGCTGTACCAATTTGCATTCCCATCAACCATGTAAGAAGGTCCCCCTTTCTCCACATCCTCATCAATATATGTTGTTTTCTGTGTTGTTAATTTTAGCCGTTCTGACAGGTGTGAGGTGATAGCTCATCATGGAATTGATTTGTTATTTCCCTGATGATGAGTGATGTCGAGCATCTTTTCATGTGCCTGTTGGCCATCTGGATGTCTTTTTTGGAAAAATGTCTAGTTGTGTCTTCTGCCCATTTCTTAACTGGATTATTTGGTTTTGGGGTGTTGAGTTTGATAAGTTCTTTATAGATTTTGGACACTAACCATTTATCAGGTAAGTTATTTACAAATATTTTCTCCCATTCTGCAAGCTGCCTTTTAGTTTTGTTGATTGTTTCCTTTGTTGTGCAGAAGCTTTTTATCTTGATGCAGTCACAATAGTTCATTTTTGCTTTTGTTTCCCTTGCTCCTCGAGACATGTCTAGTAAGAAGTTGCTCCAGCCAAGGTGAAAGAGGTTTCTGGTTGTGTTCTCCTCTAGGATTTTGATGGTTTCCTATCTCATAATTAAGTCTTTCTAACATACGGTGCTGGACCAGTTGGATATCTGTATGAAAAACAAAGCCAACCTCAACATATCCTTCACTCCTTACACAACAATTAATTCAAGAAACATAGATCACAGACCTAAATGTAAACAGCAGAACCATATAGTATCAGAAGAAAACACAGAAAAATATCTTTGTAATCTTCAGATAGGCAAAAATCTAAGGATGTTTGTAAAAAGCACTAACCAATAAAGAATAAGCTGATGTATTAGAATTAGACTCAGGCAAATTATATTTTCCAAAAATGGCTAGAGCAATATTCCAGGGCCACATGTTCTCCTAAAACATTGCCACTTTCCCACCAAGAAGTAGAGTCAATTAACCAGGGTGAGTAGGTAACTGCTCCAACTCTTGGAGCACAGCAGAAGTGATCCTATATTCCTTCTGAAGCTAGGTCAGAAAAAGTAAATAGCTTTCATTTTCCAAAAAGTAAACACATTCTCTTTCTTTTTTTTTTTTTTATTTTAATTTTTATTTATTTCTAGGAGAGAGAGAGAGAGACAGCGTGAGCAGGGGAGGTTCAGAGAGAGAGGGAGATACAGACTCTGAAATAGGCTCCAGGCTCTGAGCTGGCAGTCAGCACAGAGCCCGACGCGGGGCTCGAACCCACGAACCGCGAGATCATGACCTAAGCGAAAGTCGGACGCTTAACCGACTAAGCCACCCAGGCGCCCCTTCACATTCTCTTTCTTAAGATGCTCTCACCTTTGGAAGCCAGATACATAGGGAGGTCACGGTATGCATTCCCACCAACAGCTCCATTTAAGATCTAAGCTGATATTATCAAGGGCCATAGATACGGGTGATCAAGCCTTCAGATGATTTCAGGCCCCCAGTTGATAAGCCACCTCAGCTGACATCAAGGGAGCATAGACAAGCTATTTCTACTGAGTCCTACCCAAATTACTGATTTGTGAGTAAAATAAATATTGTCATTAGGTAAACAGGGGCGCCTGGGTGGCTTAGTCGGTTAAGCGTCCGACTTTCGCTTAGGTCATGATCTGGCGGTTCATGGGTTCGAGCCCCGCGTCGCGCTCTGTGCTGACTGCCAGCTCAGAGCCTGGAGCCTATTTCAGAATCTGTATCTCCCTCTCTCTCTAACCCTCCCCTGTTCACGCTGTCTCTCTCTTGCTCCTAGAAATAAATTTTTTTAAAAATCTAATTATCTAAGTAAATAAACTGGGGGATAATTTGTTATGTAGGCAGAGTATCTAGAGCATTATCAAAATAAAAATGATTCTGGATGTCAGAAGACACCATTAAGAAAATGTATAGGCTAGGGACACCTAGGTGGCTCAGTCGGTTAAGCATCAACTCTAGATTCTGACTCAGGTCATGATCTCACAGTTGGTGAGACCGAGCCCCAAGTTGTCAGGCTCTGTGCTGACAGTGAAGAACCTTCTTAAGATTCTCTCTCCCTCTCTCTCTGCCCTCCCTTGTACTCTCTCTATATATAAGAATAAATAAATAAACTTAAAAAGAAAGAAAATGTATAGGCTAACCAGAGACTGGAAAAAAATATTTACAATACATATATATGACAAGGACATGTATCCAGCATATATAAAAAATATCTACAAATGAAACATCTAAAAACCAGAAGCCTTATTTTTTTTTTTTAGCTAGACAAAAGACACCTCTTAAAATAAGATACGGTCAATTAAACACAAAAGGTGCTCAACATTATCTTGTAATTTCACACCTACTAGCATGATTAAAACAAAAAGCACTGGCAATGCCAAATGTTGGAGACAACGTGAAATAAGTAAAACAAGTGAAGAGAGTTAAACATTCACATATTGCTTGGTATAAGTGTAAAATGGTACGATCACTTTGAAGAACTATTTGGCTGTTTCTTGTGAAGTTAAATATACATCTACCTTATGACCCAGTAATTTCACTACTTATAAGAGAAATGAAAACATGCTTTCACGAAAAGACTTATACAAGAATGTTAATAGCATCTTTATTCATAGTAGTAAAAAACAGGAAACAACCCAAATACTCATCAATAAGAGGCTAGAAAAACAAATTGTGGCACATCCATACGATGGGATATAACTTAACAGTATAAAGAATGAACTATTGATAATGCAATGATATGAGTGAATCTTGAAAATACTCTTTTAAGTGAAAGAAGCCAAACACAAAAGACTTATATTATATAATTCCATTTAGATGAAGTTAAAACTGATCTTAGATGACAAATTAGAAAGTAGTTGCCTCTGGAGGATCTGGGAATTGATGCTAGAAGTAGTACAAGAGCAAATTCTTGATATGCTGTATCTTTTTTGATTATATAAGCATATACAATGGTTAATATTTATTGAACTGAACACTGTACCCTGTGTATTTTATTGAATATAAATTATACTCAATACTCAATTAAAAATTACAAAGAGATGCTTCTCTAAACTCTGTAACACACTGTTTCTAACAAAGAAGACTAAGGCATTGCCCTGGCTCACCCCTCCCCCTAATCCTCCACAGTGGAGCAGTATAATGGCAGAACACTGGGGAGAGGAGCAAGACACACAACAAATATCCAGGGCCCATCAGTAAGTACAAGTTTGTTTATATACTGCCTCTCAGAGCATCCCAGGAGTACTAGTATAAGTAGGAAACTTTGCAGAGAAGCCCAAGGTCATGAGTTATACAGGTAGGAGTAATGAGCCAAACAAATGTGTGACTTCATTCATACCTACAGGTTGGTGAGTCAAGTTAGATGAGAAAACTAAAAGATGAGCAATCTCATTGGAGTGAAAAGCTTTAAAATTTCACTCCAATGAGATTGCTCATCTTACTCTATCTCCCAAGCTACTATCTTCCTACACCTCACCAACTACCTCTTCTATACACTGATGAGTCCTGAAACTCATACCCACCATGTCTTGCATATATACACACAATTATTTTCCAAATGTATATTTTCCAAAATGTACACAGACACCGATTATTCAAATACAGATTAAAGTAAAGGCATTACTGAGTCCTCTATATCTTCTCAAGCAGTAAATGTTAAAAGCAGAACTTCTATTTAGGCTGTCAATTATTTTTAACAAATAATTTTAAGGGGATTCTTGGGGCGCCTGGGTGGCTCCGTCGGTTAAGCGTCTGACTTCGGCTCAGGTCATGATCTCCTGGTTCGTGGGTTCGAGCCCCACATCGGGCTCTGTGCTGACAGCTAGCTCAGAGCCTGGAACCTGCTTCAGATTCTGTATCTTCCTCTCTCTCTGACCCTCTCCTGCTCACACTATCTGTCTGTCTCTCTCTCTCTCTCTCTGAAATTTAAAAAAAAAAAAATTTAATAATAATAATTTTAAGGGGATTCTTATAGTTTAATTCATACTTGGAGTTAGACAGACCTAAATTCAAATTCTGGCTTTGCAACTTCCCAACTGTGTGACCTTGATAAAATTACTTTGTCTCTAGGACCTTCAGTTTCTCATTTGAAGAGAAAGAGATAATGATAGTCCCTATTTTATAGGGTCATTGAGAGGATTAAATGATGACATGGGAGGGTTAACACAGTGCATTAACACATAATATGTGTTTAGTAAATATTAGCATTCTTCAACAGAAACTATAAGGTATACTTTTAAAAGTCCAGGACTTGGAGTCTAAAGACCTGGTTCTGCTCCTAAGTCCTCACTTCTCTCTGTGATGTGAGCATGTTCCTTTAACTCTCTGGACCTCTATTTCCTTACATATAAACTCTCTGGACCTCTATTTCCTTTCATGTAAACTCTCTGGACCTCTCTTTCCTAACATGTAAAACGAGAAAGTTGAATCTAGTATTGATAAATTCTCACCAGCACTGAACATCTTCTCCTCCAACCTGGCAACAGATGTCCAAGGATAGAAAGGTTTATTACACCATCCACACAACCAAAATGCAATCCAAATTGCAGCAATATGCCAAAGAACAGTAGGGCTGGGGTAAGCATGGTTGCCACTCCCTACCAGTGGAGAGATAGGTGAGAATAGATAGATGATCCAGAAAAACCTTTGGTTAGTAGAGAGTCTGGAGTGTTGCGCTTAGAATGGTCACTTCTCTCAGGACTAGCAAATGAGTCAAAAGTTTCTTTTTGCAAATTCAAGCAAAGAGGACCTTCCGGATGTGAAAGGAATGAGTCTTTCCAATGGGTATACCTCTTTCCATTCCCATTACTGCCACCTAAGTCAGACAGACCTTCAGTGTCTTGCCTTGGGACTATGAGAAAGCTTCCTTACCTATCACTGTGCCTCAGGCAATCCTTTCTCTCTTCTATGCTAAATAGCATGAGACCTGTCCTTCAGAGTATTGTCATGCTCTATCCTGCTCAAAATCCTTCAGTAGTGCCCATTGATATTGGACTTAGCATTCTTCCACCAAGAATGCTTTCTAAACTCTACTGATCCTTAAAGGCTCAGCTCAATTCCTACTGCTTCCAGGAAGCTTCTCTTCAGACTTTCTTGGATGGAACAGAACATGCTTACTCACTGGGAAATCTCAAGAAGAATAACTCAAGCACATGCTTATAAATCTGTATCAGTTCCCCATTTTTACTGAATTTTAAATAGATACCTCAGGGGCCCATGAGTGGCTCAGTTGGTTAACTGTCCAACTCTTAGTTTTGGCTCAGGTCATAATCTCATGGTTTCATGAGTTCAAGCCCCGTGTCAGGCTCTATGCTGGCAGTGCAGAGACTGCTTGAGATTCTCACTCTCCCTCTCTCTGCCCCTCCCCCACTCACACTGTCTGTCTCTCTCAAAATAAAGAACTTAAAGAGAGAGAGACCTTAGACCTTGGACTATGCGCCCCACATAGTCTACAACACGATCCCTATCCAGATTCCTATGCCACTATTCCACCACTGTGGCCTAATCTCCAGTCAACTCTGAATATTTCCTAAACATTATGTTCTCTCTACCTGGTATTCCTGCTCTCTGATTGTCAACATGTCTCCCATCCTTTGAGTTATTTCAAACACTGCTGCTTTCTTTTTCTTTCTTACTGGCTGCTTAACTCTACTGTTTTCCCTAATTCTATCCTCTTTCTAAACCCCTTATCACTTTGTTTTTTGACCCTAAAACTCTTAAAATCTCCTTGGCATTTCAGTTAAAGGTACACTTGGAGAATGTAAAGCCACTGAGGAGAGAGACTGACCTCTTTACGCATTGTGATCCCTGAATCAGCACTGTCCATGTACGGTACAAGGCTTAGGAAAGGACATTGAAAGTCTGTGTCTTGTGACTATACAAGACCTGATAGCACTGAGTGGGAAGCCAGACACAATGGCACCTAGAGTCCCTTCCAGTTTTAATCTTCCAAGAGCTGAAGAAGGCTCTAAGAAATCCCCTCAACTCTGTTTTTTCTGAATTCCTTTGGCTACTAGTCACCCAATTCAGCATGTTCTCGATTGGTGGTAGTGGTGATGGTTACATTTAATTTTCTATGAAGATGATACATTGACAGAGTTCAAAAACTTTTTGTGATCACAAGGTACAAATGACGACATCTTACCCCCTAGTCTTTATCACATGACTGACTGCTCAATTAACCACTTTTACTAGCTTTTTGTATCCTTTCAGATTTTCTTTTATGCAAATATAAGTGTATGTTCTTCTATTTTATCACACAAACGGGAGCTTGCATTCAGTTGTTTTTGCAATTAATTTGGGGGTTAAATTTGCCTTGCCAGCTGCAGTGAAATTGCTGTGTGAGGTATGAACCTCAAAGCTCTTTCATGCCCTACTATGCCTATCTCAAGGCTGGGCACACACAAATGCTTAAATAAGTACTTTTTGGTCGGCTGCCCTTCCACAACTTTCTCTACCCTGCCTGGAGGTGAGAGCACGTGCCCCACCTACAGTTCCAATGTGTGAAGAGAGGCCCTGCACTCTCACTTCCTCTGATACATTTTTAGAGAATGATCTGATTCCCAGAGATAAGTCCAAGTTTCAATCTGTGGTACACCAAGCCTTTGCCACCTTTCAATTTGGTGGAAGAGAAAGCATGATAGAGAGTCAGGAGACCTGGAGCTAGCTGCAGCTGTGTCCCCAAGTAGCTGTGCAACTCTGGTCAAGTCATCTGCCCTCTCTAATCCTCGTTCTTCAAAGAACCTTCCTTCCAGCATCAGTGCAGCCTTTGGTCAGGGTCTTCCAGCCTCAGCTCTGCAGACATCATGTGCTGTGGACGTGAGGGTGTGTTTGCACCTAAGAGTCCATGGGAGGCACCTGGAGCATTTGCTTAGACCCATGTCTGCTGCCCTGCTGTTCCTGACTGTGATGACACAGCCCTTGCTGCAGTCATGAGACTGAGTGTGAGCATCTCAGGGTAACACTTCCCTCCCTGGCACCACAGGCAACTATGGAAGACAAAACTGAATTTTTCCTGGTAAATCAAGACAGGCCTAACTAAGGGCTCCACGTTAATCCAGCTCTGAACCCCAAAGAGCCTAAGGGCACAAAGGGGGAGGCCTGGCCACCCATTCACACGGCCTTCAAGGTCAGCACCCTTTTCACCCGCACCCTCTGAGCAGGTGGCACCAGAATGGGGAACTGTGTGGTTCCCAAGAGCCTCTGCTGGGGAATTCCTCTCAATTCCTCTCTGCTCCACTGCTCTCCCCACCTGCCTCCATCTGCCTTTAGGGACAGAAACAGGCTGACCTGGAAGGGACCTCCAAGGCCATCTGGCTCCCACTCTCAGTATACAGATTCAGAAACTGAGTCCAGAGAGAGGAAGTCACTCACCCAGGGCACACAGCTGCATGAGGGAGACAGCCAAACCACCCAACAAATGTCAGATAAGCCAGCCAGGACTCTCTCCTGCCTTCCGGAGGCCTCATGCACACATCCACAGTCAGGCAGGTGCCATACCAAGGCTGTCCTCTCGAGCAACAGGGTGGGAAAGTGCCTCAGAGGACGTGGCCAGGCCCACACTTCTCATGGTTTCCTGTTCTGGCAGGAACCCCGGTTGGTTGATTCGATTCTCTACACCAGTGGCAAAGGCTGCCTGCCTGCCTGCCTCTGGGGTGTAATTTGGTTAAAATTTATCATGACAGTTGTGAACAGGACAGCCAGGAAGGAGAGCAAGTAACAGCTAAAGAGCTGACCTGCCTCGAGGCTAAAATTGGGGCCCCAAACTCAGACTGAAAAAGCTATCACTAGGATCCCTGCTCCTTATAGGGCTCGTGATCATAGGGCTTATGGAAATTTCTCCATCTATTGAGTTATCCCCACTTCTCTCTGCCTGTCTAAAATCCTCCCTCTTTTAAAAGCAGCTCCACCTCTTCCAAAAAGCCTTCCATTAATACAAACCCCTCTTAAGGTCTCTATCTTCTGAACCAGGCACCCAGGATATGTCCTGGGTCACTCCCTAGAATGTGTGTATATCCACAATCATGTGACCAATGGCTGGGATTCTTCAAGAGGAGGCTGATGTTCTTTAGTGTCCTCCACAGCCCCTAGCCCAGCAGAACACACAAAAGGTACCTACTAGCAACTTGCTGGCCAACCAATTCCAGTTCTTTCCATTGGAGGAAAGTGAAACCAATCCATGTGCTGCACCCCAACAGCCCAAGTGGTTCCACAGGGATAGGAGTGTGAGGTAGAAGTTGACTCCAAAGGATAAGGTCCTGGGGTCAGCCTTGGAACTCATTTTCTTGGGCTCTACATCACTGCAGGGACCAGCTCAGGGCAGCAGGACCTGGGAGTCCCACTTCTCCCTTCCTCCAGTAGTCCCAACACACACACACACACACACACACACACACACACACACGCACACTGATGTCCTTGCATTTTCTCTCCTCTGCTACCCCTGAAGTCTCTCTTCACCCAAGTCCTCCATGGATAAATTAGGACAGGTGTGATTGACCCTGGAGCCCATACTGACTTGAGTAAAAGCCATGTCCTGGTCTATATGCATTACCCGGCACCAAACTCTCCCCCAGGACTTTCTGCAGCTCTAGGAAAAAGCCATGTGAAAGCCACTCTCTACACTTGTTCTGAGAGGGATCAGAGCAAGTAAAACCTGAAATGGAGAAATTGCAGCAATAAAAGCAAACAGCACCACGTCGCTGGACCTCACAGAGGCCCCCGTCAACATTTAGAAAGACCCGACCATTTCCAGACCGTTCCGGTCAATAATAATCTGGGGACGACCCTTAATGCTTGATTTCCCTTTCCCCATGATTTGTGTCTTGTGGAGCTCAGTATCCTTGAGTCCAAAACAGTGTTTGTGCTCATTAGGCAAAGTTGCAAGGCCAGGCAGCATCGGCTCTATCCAGCCTGGCCCTGCCTGGCTCCAGCCTGAGGCAGAGAAAACCTCTTGACGAAAGGTAAGGGTCTCACGGTGACATTAATTCAGCCACAGTCCACACGTGTAATATTCCTGAGTAGTAGGTAAGCCTGTAAATCCATTATTTATGACGTGAAATTGCATGCACAGTGCGATGCAGATATGTTACCATCACCAGGAGAAACTTAACTGTTCTATGTCCTTGCTTGAAAGGTACACATTTTATAACTCTGGCGATGCGTCACCAAACATTTCTTACATAGCTACTTCCATATGTGGTTCAAAGTGGTTGGTTATATTTAAACATAGAATTTCCCCTACCTGACTACACTGAACAAATTAAAAATGGCTCCGTCATTTGCATCCAAGTTCTGGGTTTCTTACCGTCGCCCTCGCTTCCCTCTTGCAGCATTGAAATCAGACCTTAACCGTGTTTGTGAAACAAAAACACAGGAGCCCATTTCCATTGCAGAACAGAAAGTCACAGGCAAGCACCTGCATTTCTTTCTCTGTTGGCTGGGGGTGGAGTGAGGAGGGAGGTTGAATAGGAATATTTCTATGCCCACATTGTAGCTTCAAGTCAGAGACTGGAAGTTTCAACCTCTGTGAGCTCAGAGGACACACTCGCCTTTTCTGGGCCATGACATCCTGCCCCAGCATGCTTCAACACTGGCAGAAGTGAAGAACTAATCCAAGGGACTATAGCAAAAATACCACATTATCACAAGCTTTTTTGCCTTGCTGAGGTGCTAATCTGGAAACATAATTCCCCACCTTCCGGTGCCATGTTCCATGGAGCTGAATTCTAAATTCAAGCCTATTTCGTGGTTGTAAAGATTCATTTGTCAAGGAAGGAGAATTGGAGAGACTGTAGCAATGTATTAGCTTTGTGTGTGTCTCTAAAAATTTTAGACATAGGACAGGTGGGCTTCCATTTCTACTCTTACTCTACTCTTCTCTTGGCAGTAGGCTGGCTTCTTATTTCCCAACACACATCCTCAGCTTCAGTCAGAACCACAGTCCCACTGACTCACTGGCTTGTTCTCAAACTACGCCAGCCCCTCCTCCACCCTTGTCCTTCTCTTCGTGTTCTGGAGAGAAAAATTGGAGGATGGCTCCCTCATCCCACCATGTCCTCCAAGCCTCCCAGGGCTCATGTCCTCTCTGAAGCCTCCCCCAAAGCTTTCGCCCCTTGCAATCCAACCTTCTCTGCACCCCTCTAATGTTCCCAGCTAGACCGCAGCCCTGCCAAAGCCTTGCAGAGATAGCTTTAATCACCCGGTGACTTGTGCGAGCTTGTCTTTTCACCCTTGGTGACCTCCAAGGGGACCACTCTCTTGTCTGTGCATTCCAAACAATGCCTAACGGTCTTGAACTGAAAGCTAACAGTCAATAAATTGGACTTTTTCAGAGGAAAAGTGGGCAGTTACAATAAAAAATTTAAATGCACTCAGCCTCTAACCTAGTGTCTTACTTCCAGGCATCTAACCTGTAGAACTACTGGTTCACTAACACAAAGATGCATGTTTAAATAAGTTCACACATGGAGAGAGCTTAGAATAAAGCCCTGCCCACAGTGAGCATGCTATTCAGGATTAATGACAGCTGTTGCCGCTGCTACTGTTAGGATGTTCCCTGCAATATTGTTTACAATAACAAAAATCTGGCAAGAGTGCAAATGGCCACAAATGGGAGAACCATTCAGTAAACAATGGTACATCAGTACATTTCTGTTACAGATCTTATAAAGAATGTAGATGAATATGTACTGACATAGTGAAACATCCACATTTTTACTGTTTATAAAAAAAAAGCACATTGTGGATCATGATTTTTTTTATATAAGAACTAAATATATAATTGCGTGTGCATAGATATTAAGCACATTCACAGAGGCAGCTTAAAGTCATAATTAAGAGCACAGTTTCAGACTGCTTGGATATCAGTCATGGCTTCATCTCATACTACCTATGTGATCTCAAGGAAATTATTTAACTTCTCAGTGCCTCAGTTTCCTCATCTGTCACATGGAGAAAATACAACACCTGCCTCATAGGACTAATGCATGGACTAAATGACTTCATCTGTGTACAGCACTTAGAATAGTGGCCGACACATAGAAAACACCCAATAAAAGTTAGTTGTCAGCAGTATTATTCGCTGCAAAGACAAAAGACAAGGGATCAATGCCACACTGTCAACAGGGGTTTCCTCTGGAAAGAGAAATTGGTGGAGAGGAAACTGTTGTTTTTTACCAGAAGCACGTATAACTTACATAATATAAAGATGCCACCAACTTGCCAACAGGTTGCAGGTTTGGCTCATGAGGACAAGTGCTGCCTGAGATGCAGTGTGAGGAGTCACAACACAGGGCCGCAAGCCGCTGCTTCCCCGTTTCTCAATCCTCATTCTAACTCCAACCCACANCCCCCCCCCCCCCCCGCCACACACACACACATTCTGCAACCCCACAAACGCGCTAAAAAATTGAGAACATCTGTTGAGGGGGGAGCATCAATTACTATTTTAAACGGGAAGAAAGGGAACAGGAAGTAAATTGGTGACCAATGTATTTTTATTCGTACATCTCGACTGCCAAGGTAGGATCTAGTACTGCTTTAATAATCATCTTCCTGGGGTAGATGATGGGTCTAAGTACTACTTTACTGACCCCTCCAACTCGTAAAATGCTGTTCTTCCTAGAAACCTTCCTGGCCAACCCCAGTCTGGAGAATCCTTGAGCTCCCCCTCTTAGAGAAGTGCTTTGGCCTCCCGCCCCTAGGACATTCTCATCCTGGTAGCACACATTGTGATTTAATATATGCACCACTCACGGCCCAGGAGTGTTGAGAGCAGGAGTCTCTACCTTGGGTTTCATTTGTCTCTATCACTTCTTGGCACAACCTCTCCTCACTGGCCACACCATAAAATCCAAACTCCTGAGCCCTACACCAAGGCCTCTCCCTCCTGGCCCCACACCCCTTTTCCAGCCACATCTCCTACCATTCCCCTACATGATCCCTCCTTCTGCAGTCAAAATAGCCAAATCCCTGTCTCCTAATTCTACCTGTTGCTTTCCACTTCGGACTCCTGCGGCCACTGTTCCTCTTATATTCACCATCTTTGTGCTGTCAGCATCTCCTCCCTTGCTCTTTGCAGAACCACATCAGGCCAGCTTTCACCACATCCTGGTCCCTGACCAGTGCATAAGTATCTCTCTCCACTCTGCATCCCTCACCTGGGCATGGCAAATAATCCAATGCCCATGGTCTACCCTCTGAATGAATGGAGCTTGTCTCCTCAACCAGATGGCAAATTCCTAGAAGGCAGGACACCTATCAAGATTTTCCCTTTCTCAAATATTGGGCATGGAAAGAGTGCAGTGGAGGGAAGGTTGGGAATTGAAAGAAGGGGAGTTGGGAATCTTCCCCCAAAAAGCTAAAGTGAAGGTTCATTTAATAGTAAAATCTCTACTGATAGCTTGCTAACTTCTCATGGCAAACTTTTCTTATTTGACTTTGTGTTCATTTTTCTAGCTAAAAAAGGAAAAAAAAATTTTAAAGATTGTTAAAAATTAAATCCAAAACTTTCAGCTCTGATGAGTTTTCTCAAATGCCAATAATTCCACATGGCTTGTCTAAAATTAGAGAGAGAGAAGTGACCAGGATTTTTAATAGATTGGCTTTCATAGTAGATGCAAGATAGTCAAAATCTATTTAAATGACTTTCTTGGGGAATTGGAGCAGCAGGCAATGCATCAAATGCCAGAAGTCCATTTAAATATTATACTAAGGGAAGGGAATTCATTTGGTCAAGATGCTAAAATGAACAGGCAGGGACAGAAATGCCCTGGAGAAGTACTGGGTGTTTCATCTTGAATCCATTTGTGAAATAAACACATTTATTTACCAAGTTTAGTACTTCAACTATTTTCTGGACTCAGTATACGTACAAATCTAGATTGGGATGGCCAACTTGGAATTAAAAAGTGACCAAAACTACAAAATTAATTTGACACTCTTCAATTTCATTGTTTAGAAACACAAAACAAATCCTAATCAATTGGAAGTTTACACAGTGTTTCAGTCTACAGCTTGGAAATTGTCACAGTGCACTGGCAAACAGCAGCCCCTTAGTGCCTCCAGCCCCAATGTGCTTGTGATGATGGTCCAGGCAGCAGCTGTTTATGAGCTTAAAATGCAACTCCTTTCTTCTGCGGGAAGAACTTGCATTCCCACAGACACCTACTGCTGTCTTACAGATGGGTTTAACTCTGAGATCTCAAACCTTCTACAGGAAACACATGGACACACACACCCTGCTCAGTCTCCACTCTGCCCAGACACTGTTTAAATTGCTTTTCCAGTAGGATCCCAGGAAAAGGTTCCATTTAACTACCACCTGCACATGGCCAGGATACGACTGGTTTGACAATCTATATAGCCTCTCTGTTCCTGCAGGGGTCCTTGGGGTAATTCTGCCCCCCGCCTGGTTAATGACCCCTTGTGGGCTCTGGATTGGGTGTTTGGTATCCTGAGTTTCCTGTAGGCAGCAGAGGCAGGAAGACCACACAGTATCAGACAGAACATCCTACACGATGAGGTGTGGTGCAACAGACCTACTGTGTTGGCAGCTATGGCTGGCTGATCAGGATGTCGTTTAATGGCTCAGCAACTCACCAGCCAGTTTCAGGACTGAATGCCTTCCTTCTTACCTCTGAGTAACGTAACTCCTGCAGGCAGCTCTGGCTCTTCCCCATAGCTCTCAGAGGTTACAGAAGCCCCCTTTTCCCTTGCACACTCCCAGCAATAGCCTGCCCTGCTCTCCCCATATTGTCAACAGTTCATAGCTGAAGCCTCAGTGGAATATCCCATCCAATTTCCCATAAAATGGGACATGAAAATAAACACACATATTGTATGTTGGTTTACATTTCCTGCACAGACCCAGCAGGGGCGACAGGAAAGACATTAAGGAAACTATTTCTAAAGCAATGGGCTACATTTTAGCAAGAATACTCTCACTGACCCTAAAAAGAAAGCCATTCAGAAGGCTAAAATCCCATATAATTCTTTGAAAACATTCTTGAACGTTCCCATTTTAATTTCCAAAATCAATACGGGCTCGCTAGTGTTCCATGTTCAATGACAACAATTCATATTGATGGGGAGGGAGGTATGGACATTTTTCTATTGAATGGAAAATTTGGTTATTTTTAAGGACATTATTCCAAGAGAGAAAAAGGTCTTAAGCCCACTGCACCTGACAGAGTATTGTTTTGTTCCTAGAAGGCTGGTTTCTCTTGACATCTCTGCCCTCATTAAAAAAGCATATCACGGTTGTCGCCTTTATCTTTTCAGTCATGCAGTTTCAAGACCCCAAACAGAATGTTATCATTTATTTTTCTTCTGAAGAAAGGAACGCTGCTTGCATGCATGCTCAGCACCAAGAATTCAAGCGAACATTCCTGTCGCACCTCTCCAGTTCAAAGCACCTGGCAAGTCTGAGTTAGGGAGATGTCTGAACTAGAGAACAGTAAAGGCTGCTTTAGATCATTCAAGTAAATTCACTAACTAGATAATAATTCCTTGCCATTAGCACATTAACATTGTATGTAAGTGGTGCTACTAAAGTGCTAGAAAACAGTTTGTTTGCAGATAAACGGTCCCTCCTGCAGTCTCATTCACCACTGTTAATCTGCTCGGCAAAGTCTTCCCTCACAGATCAGATTCTGCAAACAATCAGTACCAGGTGCCATGCCAGGGAAGGACACACACAGTCCAACGCCACCTTGGGACACAAAGCATCTTCCATCATTTAATCCCACCTAAGAAGCTGAAAAGGAACAACAACAAAAAGGAGGCATGGTACATAATACCATGGCCTCTCTCAGGAATGGCCTTCCTTTGGTGGGCATAAAATGCTAGTCCCACACTTTGGCCATCGGGAGAAAGCTGATAGCATCTTCCACTAAACTTCCCTACACACCCTGCTCCATACTAGCTGCCTTGCTACCTGATTCTTCCCTTCTCTCATTCCCATACTTTTCCCTGTGAGGAGAGAAGGGCAAGGATGCATGAAGTGCTTGGGCCTGGCGTTCTTTCCAGTTTCATCTACTCATGCTTCTTTCTCTTAGCATTCCTGTGCCACTGAGCCTAGGACCATTACTTTAGTGTGCTGGCCAAGGTGGGCATCTTAGGTCAACTCCACTCTAGACTTACAGAGAAACTCCCTCTTCACCGGCTCTTCCTTGAGGACCTGCGCTTTGTTTTCATCTCAAAAGGCAAAATTGAAAGATCAAGCTCAGAGCATGGGGCTACAGATGCTAAGGCAACTAGCCTGCTTTTGGGCCAGGCTTTCAACCAGAAGGGCTGACGGAGCCCTTGTGGCCCATGTTTGGTGTGGCAGATTTCAGCAAGAACAGTATTACATCAGAGCCCTGTGACACAGCTCTGTGGAAATCAATAGGATGCCTTTACCAAGAGTGCCCACTCTGCATATCTCCCTTGAGCCTAATCTAAGATTTCATGTTTAGGATCCTGGTTAAATAGCTTTTCAACTTATTATAACTAATTTAATGGGTGAGGAAACCCCCAAGAGCTAGTAAGCAGAAATTTGGAACATAAGAACCAGAGATAATCCATATACAAATGACAAGTCCTCAAATGACTATGGATTGACTATATGTGCATCTAGACATTATTATAAACCAAGAAGAGTTAAAGTTAACCAAAGTCTTGCCCTCCTGACATTTGCATATAGCACAACTACAAAAATCTAGCACCATTATTAAGAGTGACTGAATTTGACATTATGCATACAATAAGATCCATGCTCTAATGATACTAAAATTCACAAATAAATCTTTCTCAGGTCTGATAAGAAATTCAGTAGGGCAATTGGTTCAAGGGTCATATGACTCCCCATCCTTCACTCAGAGAAGAGTGAAATCACACTTTGTAGGGACCCCAGGATGGAGGTTGACATAAAGAATCCCAAGCAGAAGTTTGAAGTTTCCTGATTTTATTTAAAAGTAATGTAAATTTGGGAGCATCTGGGTGGCTCAGCTGGTTAAGCATCTGACTTCAGCTCAGGTCATGATCTCACAGCTCCTGAGTTTGAGCCCCACATCAGGCTCTGTGCTGACAGCTCAGACCCCAGAGCCTGTTTTGGATTCTGTGTCTCCCTTTCCTTCTGCCCTTCCTCAATTCATACTCTGTCTGTCTCTTTCCCTCAAAAATAAACATTAAAAATTTTAAAAATAAAAATAATAAAATTAATGTAAATTTTGCATTCAACTCCATAATATCATAATCTTTCCAAAAAATTTTTCTCAAAAATTCTTAAATACAATAAACATTTCAGGAAAATCACCATGTTGATCCTACAGCCCCAAGGTTTACCCCACTTACCACCACCTCACCCCACATACCCTGATTTGAGGAGAACCAATGTAGAATTCTGAATCTTAAAGGATACTGATTATATTTTTTCCATAACCATTTTCCATAGCCACTGATAGAAAATGATTAAAGTATAACCCTGGCTTGTCATGAGGTTTCACACTGAAATGTGTTCATTTGACACATGAAAAGTTTTCTCCCCTGGGGACCATCAGAACTTGGCATAGAACATGCTCTGAGAACACCTTGAGAACTTCATATATATAAGCCGAGTTCCTTGCTCCCTTAATACACCTGAATTCTGATGAAGTCACTGAAGGTGTCAGAGCAAGATGCAAAATCCTCAAGAGGTTATGGTCAACTTAGCATTTCCAGTTCATATGGAGACGTTAATTCCACTTATCAAAGAGAAGTATAAAAAGGCACTCATTATGAAAAGCAGAAACCCCAAATGAAGAATATTATGGCTTGGTCTCAGCTGGGTTCCCCTGAATTTATTACCTTAGAAAGTACAACATAGATCCAAGACTTCCACCCAAGATGGTAGCTAGTGGGAAGTAGTGTCTAGGAGCAAATCACCAGGGTCCTGATGGCCTCTTCATTGAGTACAAGCTGTGCAAAACCCCCAACATGAATGAAGGAAGAATAATCATTTTGGGAAGCACATAAATCTTGTGTATAGACAAGAGAATTTTAAATTTTAATATTGTTCTTATATAATTTGATATGTGATGGGATGAGACCCATCAGGAGGAAAAGACTGAGAGATACGGAAGAAAGACAAAGTAAGGAAGTCAGGGAGGAGAAGGAGCAGGAAATAGTAGGAAGGGTGCAAAGCCTAGAAAACAGAGAACAGGAAGTATGGGAAGAGGCCAAATTGTGGGGATGGAGAAGAGCAACCACCAAAATCCTTTCTCAGGTGGCAAATTTGTGCCATGTAGAGGAATATCTCTAATTTGTTTTTGTCTTTTCTTACTGTTTCAGAACTCTGTTGCTTGGAGAGAGAAGCTTCTCATTTGAAAAGAGAAAAATTTAGTTATCACTTTAAGAGTTAACCAATTTTGTAAGAAAAGATGAGCGTAAGGTTAAAGCTTCAGAAGATAGACCTTAAATGTGACTTGTAGTTCAAGCCACCTCCTTGAAATGAAACTGTAATTATTATATTTCCATGGTCACATCTTTGGCCATGATTTAATTTAGGGGAAGAGTCTACAAAGGCATGATTATCCTAGGGAAAGTTATGGTCAATAGATTTACTGATTAGAAATAGAAGCACTGTTTTCTCTACTTCACCCCAAATTCAGACATTGAAGTAACCTCTCTCTCTCGCTTGCTCACTCTCTCATACACACACACACACACATTTGAGCCCATATATACTTGTCACCCTCTCTCACTCCATGTATTCATGCTGACAGAGTTCCAAAGTCTCTTTCACCTGTGTACCACCATTTTTGTTTCTTACAATCTTAGAGCCATATGTGTGACATATCAATTCAGTTCTCACTTGTCAGGTCAAAAACAAGGACAATACATAGGTTTAATTTAAAGAATGTCCAAATTGTCAGAATTTCAGGACTCAAGCAAAAACTAAATTTGACTTAGAGGGTCTTTTCCCTCCAACTTCCTGGCAAAGGTACAATGAAATGGCCAAAAGGTAGGTACACTATGGAGAACAGGTGCAAAGACCCAGAAAATCCTCTGCTCTTGAATAATTGAAAGCAGACTAGAGATCCTTCTGTTCTGTGAACTCTCCAGAATTGGAGAGTAGGCTCCCTGAAAAGATATGGGCATTGGTCAGAGAATTCCAAATAACAAGGGGAGAAATCCCTTGAAAGAAGAGCTCAATGAGAGATCTCCTTCTGTGTAAGTTGTAAAAACACCAAAAACATGAAAATCTGCCTGCAAGTCCTGCATTCGCTCACTGGAGCCCACTACATACATGCACTTGGATGCAGAAAATAAAAATAGCCCTGCAGTCCCTTGAAAAACTTTCCTTAATCTTGATGTTACTTTAAAGCCATCGTAAATCACACAACCTGCCAATCTTGCCATGTTTTATAAACTGTGGGGAGAGGTAGAGCATTTCTGGCCCAACGATCTCCTAGTAACAAATGCCAGTTCTACAGCTGTGGTATTTCCTCAATACCGCTCGACCTCTTAAACAAGGCTCTACAAATATATTAACTGTCATATTCTCAATTTCTTTTTTACAATGGGAAGCGATAACCTCTTATGACCAGCTGGATGGAGCTCAGGGCAGTGGCTGTCTAGGGACTGAGAAAAACACCCAATTGTGGTGGGCAAGGCTTTCCTGCGCTCCAATTACCGTCTCTAACATTCCTATGGGTTCCCTGTTTCCTCCAAGACCCCCCAAGGTCACACTCACTGGCTCATCAGGTTCCTGCTCAAATGTGCCTCTGCAACTTGCTGCCATCCAAATGGGTGCCAAAACCAAGCCCCACCAGTGAGGGGCTAGGGGAGAGGACACACGTTGCCTGGCCTTTGAGATCAATCAAAAAGGCTGAACCCAGGCAAGCCCAGGGTCTGGCTTGCCTTCAGGAAATTCCGGGCTGTCTGCAGCAGCTGTGGTTCGAGTAGTACAACAAATTCACTTACTGAATGACAACAGCTTTATTGGCAAGCCAATTCAATTAAAGCCCCTGCATCCAACAAAGTCTCCGGCAGCCCTCTCTGCATAAAGAACATGGAATCATGCCTACATTTCCCTGAGTGCCCTCAGCCCTAGCTGTCCCTCTACATGAGAGGGAGAGGGATGAATGAATTAGACGCGGATGATGGTAATTAATGGCTGGCTGTCAGAGAGTCATTTTGGAGGCTCAGCCGTTGAAGACTCTGTATTAAACACCAAATCCCAGCACAAACTGACCAGGACAGGCTAGAACTCTCTTTCTAAATCGTAAGAGTGTCACAGGTACCTGGGGCAAGAAAGGAGGGGAAAGCAGGGGAAGGCAAAAAAGGGTTGGAGGGGAAATAGAGAAACAAAACATCAGGCTGCTTGCATTGATCAATGCTTTTTACACTACTGATATATAAATAATATGTTCATTTTTCATTTTTACAAAATATGTCCTTTAGGCTACCATTATGGCAAACTTACTTCAGAGCTCTGACATGAGCTTATTAGTGGGGGCGAGTGGGGAGGGCTGACTGTAGAGCTATAAACAAAACACAGCTTCTTATAAAATATACATAGCAGATCATTTTTGCCTTCAGAAACAAAGATCAAATCGGAATTTTTTGGATCCTTGTCACGGTCTTGTCCACCAATCACTGAGCACTTGGAGAGAAGAGGGGAATGGAAGAGGAATATCAGGGGGGAGGGGGGCTGAAGGGAAGGAAAATGGTTAACAAATAAGGTCCAACTGGCTCACGTATGCGGAGATGGGCAGCTCTCACTTTGCCTGTAGCCAATGCCACCAACAGAGCCAAGTGCAGGTTAACTACCTAGCAGGAGATAACCTGGGAAGATTGGGCTTAATTATTCCTGATAGTCACAGGCCACCATATACATTGTTTAGAGATATAAACATAAGCCAGATACTGAGGCACCAACCTGATCCTTCTCCAACAATTCGAGTCTGGTGAAAAACCAGGCTCTTGGTTTGTTTCCTCTGTCTAAACCCTAGCCTTAGAGGTCACAGGACCTAAGCGGCTACCCATGAGATGTGAAAAACTCTGTGACTATATGAAAATGAGTCTTTTGTCTCAGTCCCTTGAGGAGAGAGAAGACTAATCCTGGGTGGGAAATTCCATGGAGGGAATTTGTTTCTCTGTTCATGGCAATCCTCCAGAATATTTGCCTAGAACCTGACTTCAGAATTCCAAGTTCAGAGCAAATGTCATCTCTACCAGAAGGCCTTCCCAGAGTCTCTCAATAAGAATAAGAATTGCTCCCTCTGCTACACTCCTGCAGAACCCTGCTGGTGTCTCTAACATGGTCTTTAATTCATTTCTCTTCACTCTGTAGTCAGCTGTCCCCTTGTCTGCCTTTCCCAACAAACAAGGGCTTCCTGAGGGCCTGGTCTGGGCTTTGTATATAGCTGGCACTCAATAAATCTAAGTGGAATTGAACCGAATGGCCCTTAGGAAATGGATATAATTTGGTAAAGGCTGGGTCTTGAAGAGTTATGTAGGGCCTTCTTGTGACCCTACAACCAACAGGATTTGACTGCTGTTTTCCTCACTACAGTCACCAAATTGGTTGCCCACTTTAATTAGAACAGAGGCCAGATGTCTGGCCAGCTCTGCTAGAACCGGAAGAGCTAGCAAGCTGGTGGAGTTTCCCAGGTGGGGGCTTGAGAGACTTGGCTTCATGTGGTTGGGTCACCTTCCCTTGCATACTTCCTTCCCTCTTGCTTGACTCCCCCTACCCCACCCCATCCTGAGGGCAGCTGTCCCTTTTATCAGCAAAAGCCCTTTCCTGACAACACATCTGTCCAGCACAATGTTTCACCCCATCCAATGATTCGGTTACCCGAGGCATGTGCATCCTTGATCACTGCAAAGGCATGAAACATTTGTGTCTGTTAAAAAAGCCAGCAGAGGTAGAATATCCCTTTTCAGAAGTCTACCATCTTCTAAGTAATGAAATCTAATATTTAAAGGGCATGACACCCTGTTCATACTAGATTTCATTAATCAATGTTTTCATGGAAAGAATAAATCCTTTATGCATGCCTTTTTCCTGATTTTTCCCCCATTTAAAAAAAAATGCAATGCTTATTTTTCTTCCCTGCTATTAGCTCACAGAGACCTACCAGCATGAACCCTAGTTTCTTGCCTCCCAAAACTTACCCTTTCATATCCACACTGAGGGAATGAAGTTCAGTCAAGAAAACAGGTAGAGAGACAGAAAAAGTGTTCTAGTTAGTCTTAAACACGTTTCATTAAAGAAAACCTTTTCAACAGTGAAAAAATGTCGAGAATGTCACTGTAATTACAAGCGTGTATTTGGCATGTGAGTGACCAATACATTCAGTGACTTAGGAATATTAAACAAAGGATCACAGCCTTCATTTGGATGCTCACTAAGGACTATATTATTGACATTGAACATGACAAAAATGATATTGCTTTACAGCCATGAAACTCACACCTTTAGGTGAAGTTCAGATAAATAAGATATCACTCACTGGTATTTTTCCTGAAGGATGTTGTCACCCTTCCACATAGCTTCTTGTGTATCTGCATATAGCACTGAAATCACAATGAAGACCACCACTAAAGTACTTAATCATGTGGCTAAAGATAGGAGAGTCCTAACAACACCCAAGACCTCTGAATAAATCAGGCGTACTTTTAAGGTGTCTAAGTACCTATGATTGTGCTAATACTGTAATGCTGCAAGTTCCCCTAAATTTATAGAATAGTGAAGACCCAACAAATTGTTAAATGATGCCCTATTTTCCCACTGTAATTGTTAAATAATGCCCCATTTTTCCATTAGTTTCAAATGTGATTCCCACTGTTGAGTAAATATCTTAGTCCCTGAATGACACTTTAAAAAATTCAACAAATAACAAAAATATAGGAAAACAATAAGCATAAAGATGCCCATCACAATATGCTTTACAACAGTAGGAAATCAGAAGCAATCAAAATGATAACAATAGGCAAATGGGTAAGTAAATTATGATACACTACCATGGACCATCATATTGCCATTAGGAGGATAAAGACCATATAGCAACATGGAAAAATGCAAGTAACACATGTTAAGTGGGAAAGGGACTAGAAACTGTATTGCACTGTGGTTACAACTAGATAAAAGCATACTTATAAAAAGACTGTAAGGGAATAAACAAAGCTAATAATTGTGTTAGCTATTATGAGTGATTATTTTCCCTTTACTTCTCACACTATCAGTATACTATACGTCGTTCATAATATAAAAAATAAATGGAAACCCCAGCAAATTTTTAAGAACTATGATTTTTTAAAAGTAGGTATGATTTTGAAATAAAGAATAGTAACATGCAAAATTTTTAACCACAGTAGACCCAAATTAAGATGTTCTACATAGAAACAGCGACCCTGGCAGGATGAACATTACCCCACATTACTGCTCCCACCACTAGAGCACATCTCAGAGAGCTCTTCCTTCTGCAGACTTTTCCATTAACTCATATTAACAGTCCTCTTTCTAGATATTTTCATTCCATCTGAATAGTTTATTTCAGTATAATCACTAGACGGGAGAAAGCAGCAGGAGCTGAAACCAAGGGCTGGCATGTCAGAAGGCAGCTTAGCCATAGATGGTGGCATCCAGTTGGCTGGCTATTGGGTTGTCAGCGGTAGGGAGGCTGCTGATGAGTAGACACTGGAATGGCCCTGTAGGAGAGATAAGGGGCTGGGAATATGAGCCTAGCAATTTAAAATGAACTTGAATCTTCTTGGCTCGTTGGACTAAGATCCCAGGATACTGAGATGACTTGCAGCTTTGGCCCTGGATTCACCGAGTGTGATCTTTGAAGAATTCAGAAGAATGAGAATAAAAGCATCACTGGCAGAGGACAATCTTATTTCCTTCTTCCATATGGTACCTGTCATTGTTCTAATGGATCATACCCACTTCTTGACACAAACTAGTGCCTTCTGGACCCCACAGAAAAGAGTATACCTAAAATTTATCTCATAGGGAGCTGGTAATAATCTACAGACATTAGCTAACAATAAATAAATTTCTAAATTATACAAGGAAAACTTGGACAACCATAAGTTTATCCAACAAAATGTCTCACTCACTTGGCAACACCCTGCACTTCATATTAATTCATACAGGTCACACATTTCTGTATCACAAAATCACCTTTTTTGTAGTCTTGGGTGAGTAGAACTTATGTTCCCATATAAGCTATAAATGCTAATCCATTTTAAATACAATGGCCTCCCTTTAGGATTTGGCTTCTTGCCATGACACTTTTGATGACTTTATCAACTCCAGTGTATTAAAATATCCAAATTCAAGCTCATAAGCATAAACTATCTAATGTTGGTCCATGAGTCTCCTCCTAAGACTAGCTGTTTAAGCTGTTACAGCTACTTTTATATGCAACCTGAGTGCAAGACAATATCATATTCAGTTTGGAAGCCAGACCTTACAAAGTGTGAAATCTTTTAACACACCATAAGAGTGCACAAAACAATTATAATAAGTATTGCACATATTTTAAAATGGGACTCTTTTATTGGCCTCCTTCCTCATCTCAGTGCTTCTTGTCTCACGTCTTTGGTCAATAAATTAAGTCATTTCAGCCATGTTCTCCCCAGAAAAATGGAAATAAGAATTTAGCTCTTCTTCTAGGTACAAGCCCTAGACATCACCTGAATGAAGAGAGCTTGACAGAGGAGAATAAGAAGAGGCATCTCCCCAGAAGGATGATTAGTAAGTGGCAAGATAGTCCTCATACTTCTGTTTGGCATGAGCAGAGTTTAAGAACTTACATCAGTTCCTGAAACAAGCACAAAGCACATCTCACACCACACACTAACCTGTGCTACCTGCTCACTGACTTCCCCTTTAGACTCTCAGGTCTAAGCCATTCCCTAAACAGCTTTTTAAGTCTACAGTTAAATCAAGTGCCACCTCCTCCCTAAAGAAACCTCAGCCCTCCCAGGCCAAGGCAAAAAGTTATTGCTGAAAGTAGGTACCGAATTGGAAGAACAACTAGAACTCTTTAGTCTAGTGGCAGCCACTAAATCACCAGAAGAGCCTGTGACTCAGCACCAAAGACTCCGCTCTGGTGCAGGGGGACTGGAAGCCACCCAGAAACACACACACAACTGTAACTGGTGAGAAACAACAATGTAGTCCAATATCCTCTGAGGCTCAGAGAAGTTGCCCAAGACATATAACCTATTGGCAGCAGACTTAGGAGCTTTATTCAGGTCTGTAGACTCTTGCCACATCCTGCTTCCCCAGTGAGCTAAAGGAAAAGCATTCACAACTGGAGGTCAGGCAGGAGCACTACTCTCCTCAGTGGATACCAACTTGCATTATGAAATTTGTTGCTAAATGATCATAATTCCACCTTTAATGATGTCTTTGGCTAACCTTCCCCCATAGAAGTCATAGCAACAAAACTCTTTCCTAGGCACCTGCATTTGATCCAATATCTAGACAGAACTGGACTTCTGGGGCTAACTTAGCAGAATCAGAAAATCTAGTCCCAGTCTCACCAGATGCCAGCCATGTGTTTATGAGCAATTCACTTGCCACTCCCAGGTTTCTGTTTGCCCATCTAAAAAAAAAAAAAAAGAAAAGAAAAGAAAAGAAAAAAAGAGCCTAATGCCTGCCCTGCCTATTTTTCTGATTTGTTGTGAGAATTAAGTGAGATCACAAGTTCTTCTTTAAAAATTGAAACGTTCTGGAAGCACAAGGTCCTATTTAGTATTCTCATACTCCTTAGGGGTCTTGTGCAAAAATGGGATGAGTGAACCTTCTTCTAAGACAAAAGGAGGATAAGGCCACCAGAATTGCTTATATTTTCTAGGAAGCCTACAGCCACTCTACACAGTATCAATGCAGACCTGTGGTAAGCAGAGAAGAAGTTATGAAGCCTTCAGAAGGTACTCAGGATGCATTCAGACCTGGAAATTGGTGGCTCCATTAACTTCCTATAGCCACGACCCAGGACTTGGGTTTATCTGGTCCACTTAGCCCTGGTCAGAGTCAACAGTCCTAATGATTCTGGAGCCCTCTGATGGCGCTCCTCCCCAGCTATCTAAACACATGCTGCTGAAGGCACTTCCTGAGCCTCCTATACCAGGGCTCACAAATGCATTCCATTCAGGATCCTAAATAATCAGTTTTCTGCCTGTATTTGCATGTTTAAAATGAGAGAAATGTTTTAGGCCTCTGTTTTTTTGTTTTGTTTTTTTTTTTTTATTCCAGATGGAATCTGTTTGTAAAAACCTCGAGCTCCCTTCAGGGGCCATTGAGGAGGGGTAGAGGAAGGTGAGGGGTAGGGCTTCTGGGAAGGCTTTGGGGCCCCAACTTCCTCTTCAAGTAGAGCAGCTGCATTTCTACCTCATTGGGCTTCCACAGAAGGCTTCATTTTGCTAATTGAAAAAAAAAAAAGGCACAAAAATCGTCTTACCCAGTCCCCTGGTTTATAACTGAAGAGATCACACTGGAGAAAGGTTAACTGATGTTCAAACTTCCTCCCTTAGCCACTTGCTCAGGCAAGACGAAAATGGGAAATTCTGCTTCCAGTGGAAGGGCTTCCTGCCAGGGTCCTTGGTCTCAGTGTAAGCTCCTAACTGTAGCAGCACCTGGAGTGGCTTGTCCTGTTCTGTCCTCATACCTGGCGGCTCTCAGCAGTGGCCACCGTGTCCACTGTCACTTCATCAGTGCCTCCCTAGGGCCTCTGCCAGGGCACTCCAGTAAATACCTGCATGGCATCCCCAGGGCTCTTCACCTCCTCAGCCAGTTCATTTGACCCTCTGATTTCTGGGCACCACCACCTTTATAGAATCAGCCCCACTCTAGAGGCTCATTCAAAGGACAGTTCTCCAAAGAAATTTATTAATGACTCTGAAGTGACACTAGAGAAGTAAATGCATGTAAGACACCTGGCTGTCTCACTTAGTTGCCCCCATAGGGCCCAGGTCTGCTGACTCTCCTTAGCTCAAGGTATGTTCTCAGGTTACCAAAACTGTCCTCCCAGGGCTTGAGGGGGAAACTTTTTGCTCTTCCTGGCAAATATCCAAACTCTTAACTAGGGGCCTTGGCAAAGCTTCTAGTTGTTCTTCATGAGTTCCCACCACAAAGAAGGCCCACAGACACAGATGAAGACTGACTCCCAAGATATCCAAACACACAATACTGAAGCTGTAAGAGACAACACCAGATAGAACCTTAAACAATACCTTGGCCATTGTGTATGAAGGGGGAGTGTTTGGAAAAGGAAAACTTCCAGAAAGTTCATCCTCCTTTATAGGCTCTCTGTTCTACCCTCCCCTCCCCTCACTCCTCCAACTACAGAAGGAATAGGCAAGAAAAGGTTAATGAGTATGCAGATTCACCTTTATTCCATGGAACAAATTACATCCGTCTAATACTTGATGAAAAGTCTCCAGGCATCACGGGCACCAGTGGCTTCCCAGCTACTTAAGTACAACCCTCAGGACTTGACTCACAAAGTTGGGGAAAATGGTACAAGGATTCAAGTTGAACAGAATGGTATTCACTCTACAGAGTGTGATGTCCCAACAACCACCAGATGCAAACAGGTATTTTCTTTTGTTAATGGGTCCTTGAACCAGAATTCTTTGGGGGAAATCTTGACTCTAGGTCTGAGGCTAAAAAGTACAATGTGATCATGGACTTTGATCCAGAAAGCAAAGTAGTACACAAATATTAACAGAGATATGACAAAAGGAATGAGGAGCTGAGAGAAAGAGGAAGGGAGGGAGGAAGAGAGGGAAGAAAGGAAAGAAAAAGAACAGGAAGGGAGATGTAGGGGGTAAAAGGTTACAAAGAACCTCATATGGAATAGGGGACATGTAAATGTGATATGGGGTATACATTAGATAATATTATTATATCTATGTTACATTTTTTTAAACATAGAAATGGTATTGTGGTTATGTAGGAAAATGACCTTGTTCCTAGAAGATATAATCTAAAGTGTGTGTGTGTGTGTGTGTGTGTGTGTGTGTGTGTGTGTGTGTCTAGAGATGGAGAAGGGGAGAAGTAAAGACTGAGAAAGAGAGAGGTAAAGCAAATGCAGCAAAATGTTAACTAGTGTATCTTGGTTAATGGTACACAAGTGTTTATTGCACGAGTCTTTAAACTTTTCCTTAGGTTTGAAATTTTCCTAGATAAATACTTGGGAGTACAAGAAAGGGCAAATTTACTTTGAATTGGATAAAGCTTAAGCATCAGAGCCCCTCACTAGAAAGGGTTCTTCCAAGATCTGGGTAGGTAAGAGAGTTATCAATGTAAAGAAGCAGTTAGATGAGTTACTACATCAGAAAACTTGAAACATCCTGAAATCTTGTGGCTCACATACAAAGGCAACTTAATAGAGATTATCCCAAATTTATCAACAGCCCAAAAATTTACATGACATTACCAATAACAAGGGGCAAAGTTGACATTTTCTTAATTATCAATAATAAAAGACAACTTTCCATCAACCATCTTACAGAAAAATTAAATTATCTTTCTATTTTCTCAAAAATATTACAAAATTGTTGCCATATGAAGAGGTGAACAAAGAATGTGTAGCCATGAAATACAGAATAAAAATATCATAGAAGTAGCTCAAATAGTTAATGAATAAAAATATGTTTCCTAGGTCTTACCACGTTTGTGGCATTTTTTCAGCATTTTTAATCATTATATAATTTATTATTTTTATTCTCCTTCAATATATGAATCCATTTTTACAGCTTCCTTCCTTCCAAATTTGTATGCATTGTTTCCGAGACCTATTAATCACACAGATAAATACATACACACACACGCACGCACGCACACACACACGCACAAATACGTGCAGCCTCTTTTCAAAGAAACATCTTCTGTGCTTAGGTTC
This sequence comes from Crocuta crocuta, assembly GCF_008692635.1. NCBI lineage: Eukaryota > Metazoa > Chordata > Mammalia > Carnivora > Hyaenidae > Crocuta > Crocuta crocuta. The sequence goes on along the minus strand of NW_027530368.1, from coordinate 13,347,461 downwards.
CTCAAAACATTCTGGAAAACAGTGCCCCAGAGCAAAATAGCCCCTTTTTATCCACATCTACCTATCATGGTAATGCTGCACTATAGCATTTGACCTCAAGGAGGACATTTATTTGAAGAGCTTATTTAAAGCAAATAAACCATATTTTTCATTGATGACTATCTTGTATTTACATACATTCTGCTTTATACAGCCATATTCATTAATCCAGTTAAGCCCCAAACAGTACTACGAGGGAGGCAGGACAGGTATAAGAATTTGCCCCAGGTCCCACTTGGCAAACCGACACCTCTATCCCTCTATTTGCTATTTGACTTTTTCAATGTCACACATGAATAAAGTGAGACAAGGGGAGGTGGGGGTAACTTTTCTTAGAACAACAAGGTATAGGATCTGGGCTTCCATTTGAGAGATAACGTTGAATTGGTTAAGTTACTTTAACAGGCTCAATTTCTGTAGCCTGCTTATCCTTTGACATCTTGTGCCCAGTGCTACATGTTAGAGAGAGAGAGACAGAAAATTGGGGCTCATGAAGCAGAGAGAAAGAGGGGGGCGGGAGGTATAAGAGGGTTCATCCTTCTTCTCCCTCCCCAAAGTATAAACAAGTTGTCCTTGCCCCAGGGAAAAAGGATCAGTCTTTGACACCTTGCATTATAGATAAGGTCAAAGAGGTAGCCTTAAACTCTAAAGGAAACTTGCAGAGGAAAGGGCAGTTTTCCCCTGGTACCTCCTCCCAACCATCCCTCATCAGCAGACTAGGGACCCCACACAGTCTTTTGACCCCTGAACAAAATGGAGGGACAGAGACCCAGCACGGTGCTCACTTTGCACTAAATTCTTTTGCTTCAACATGAAATTCCAGGGGCGGGGGGGGACCCCTTCTGGTAAAAACTCCAGTGCTAATGATCTAACTGAAATACAGTAACAACAATAACATTATCATCATCATCATATCATCATCATCATAATGGTAAAACAACTGTCACTTATTAAGTATTTTCCAGACCATATGAGATACTTTCCAGAGTTATCTCCTTTGCTATAACAAACTAGCAAACACTTCCTCAAACACTGGGGTAGGCGTGTTTCATCATGATAAAGCATATAGAGCACTGCACTGCTTTGACTCATCTCAATAAGCAGGTAAAGGAAGTTGACCCTCACAGTTGGGAATGATCCCCGCTCTCCCATCCATCATTCCATCACAGCCCCCTCCACTAAACACTTGAAGGACCAGCTACATATGGCCTCAGCAGAACAAGAGGGAGGTGGAAGAGAGGGCAAAGGTGGGGTTAGTGAGCACATGGACTGATGTGATGGTCACCCTCAGATACTAAGGATAACAAATAAGTAAGAAATAAAATAATTATACAGGTCATACATTAATGCATTTTCATTTTAATATTTAGACAATATCAACATTTATCCAGTTGAAATAGAAATTCAATCTTTACCTCCTCTCCTACAGCAACAACAGCTCAGGGGGTATCTTTCCGGATTTTCCACATATACACATGTACACAATATTGGCCAAGACAGGTTCCAAAATCCCTGCCTCCAACATCATGGTAGGAAGAAAATGTAGGGGAAAATTTCCAAAAAAGAGAAAAAGCCAGAAACCAGTGGCAACACTTTATCCCTAATCATGGCTGCAAAGGACCTGCCTCAGATCAGATTCTCTGGAAACAGACTCTGACAGAGATTTGGGTGGAGAGCAAAGTGGGGAGCACTCTTGGAAATGATACCGTAAGAGAGAAGGGAAAAACAGAAATGGACAGGTGGGAGAGTAGAGCTATGGTATACCTGTAACAAGGCTTCAGCCAATCCCATAGGGACCTCTGGACTTAAGATGTCCTTGTGAATTGTCCCAAATTAGAGCAACATAGCCAGGCTTTTTTATTCTCAAGTCAACTAACAACTGGATGCAGGAATCCCCCAGGGGTGAGCAAGCAAGATTGAGTGAGGCAGCTTCCTTCTTCCTGAGCTTGTTCAAGAGAGAGTACGGCTGTCAGTCAGCTGCAGCCAACACTCTTAGTCTGGAAGCAGAAGCTGGGCAGCCCACCACAGCATATACTACAAGACCTTTAGATGTCCCAAAACAGTCTCTTCTAGAAAGGATGCATCTCTTCCAGAAATAATGAAGAGTAAATGGGAAGAAAAGAACTTGTTGAGTGAACAGATAAGAGAATGCCACAGCCCAAAAACTGACACAGCTCCTGGATGTGAAATGCCAAGGCTCATACTAATGTTCCCACAATTTCCAAGAATATTGCACTATGCCATACCTTAGACAATGACGTATCTCAGACTTCAACTACAGCTGCCAATAAGAAAGAGTTAGGATGAGGCACCTGATTGGCTCAGTTGGTTGAGCGTCCAACATCAGCTCAGGTCATGATCTTGTGGTTCATTAGTTTGAGCCCTGCATCAGGCTCTCTGGTGACAGCACAGAGTCACTTTGTGTCCTCTGTCCCCCTCTCTCTCTGCCGCTCCCCTAATCATGCTCTTTCTCAAAAATAAGTAAACATTAAAGAAAAAGAAATGGCAAGATGATATTTCTCTCCCCTTTGGCCCAAAGCACTAAATTCCACTGGATAAATTTCACCTGTCTGGCAAAAAAAAAAAAAAATTATTTTCTTCATGAACAATAATAAAAACAATTCTAGAAGAGGGGATAGAGCAATGCAAAGCTTTCTTGGAAACCACATTGCTGCATCAGGAGCAAACCCCCAAGCACACACCCACAGTCCTGTCCCACCCCCACACATGAATCCAGGGTTCTGGCGATCCTGCCCTTCTGGCTCTGCATTCTTTCCTTCTGAGCTTAGCAAGGACACTCAAACCTGATGCTGGCAGGCTTAGCTCCAGGACCAAGCTGGGACCCCAGGCATCTGAACACTGTTTTATGCCCAACTACATCAACATCGGTATTCTCAGAGTGACACTGTGTCGGAAGTGTTATATTGATTGAATTTGGTGGTAAACAATCATAATGAATAAAAATGACCCTTCCTAAACCAGGCCCAGACCAGCATGTTTTCCTATAACACCCTACAAAGACCCTTCAAGTGGGATTTCTATCGAGTAAGAAGTGTCCAAAGTTATCCTAACTAGTTTCAAAATAATACAGCCATTATCAGCACTTGTGAAAATGGCCAATAAATGTACCTCTGGGCCTCAGGCTCTTGGTCTACAAAATGGGAAGCTGCCTGCCTACACTGAACTTGGAAGAACAGGTCAGAAAACAGACAGCATTCCTTTCAGCTTTGAGAAGACAAACTCTATGAATAAAAAAGTAGACTAAAGGACCAACCTTACATCATGAACTTATCCCTCTGTTCTAAAACATGAGAGGAGATTTTGATTGTGATGTTGCAAGGACCACTGAATAAATCATTATGTACATTAATTTAGCCATTAAAGGTCTCTTTCCTCATAAGTTCATGTAAATGCAAATCTGTTTTTCAGTCTCTATGAAGAGATAGAGAAGGGTCAATATTCAGGAATTTATGTTTAAACATTTTTCACCACTTTTTTTTTTTTTTAACCAAGCTTGTCAAAACACGTGGCCATTTGTCCCCTTACCAGCACAGGGCACTATTGCAGAAAATACGGAACAAAGGGGGTCTGGTACCTTTGGTGTCAGTATTGATTTCTTCTACAGAAACCTTACCTTCAAAGGAGACATAAAGGACAGACCACACTCTACAGTAGCTAACACTTGCAAAGCACCTAGCAAGGCCAGAGACTATTTGAAGCTCTTTCCACAGTTGAGTCATTTAATCCTCAGAACAATCCCAACTTAGTGGTGTTATCCTCAATTTTCTGATGAGAAAACTGAGGCACAGAGAAGTTAAGTGACTTGGTAGTCCGTGTCAGAGCATCTGACTCAAGAGTCTGCACTTAATCTCGATGCTATCCCGCCCCCAGAATGGAAGCCTCCCAAGAAGGGCTTTTACTTTCAATTCTTTATACTCCAAATTCCTTTTGAGACAGGGAGAGCCAAGGCTACCCATTTTATGAAGACACCAGACCTACATGACTTAATGGAGTCTCAAAATTAATCAATGATTGGACACAGGATAGAACTTAATCCAACACACATCGAAGACTCTTACAATTCAACCAATCATACAAAAAAAACCCACAGACACAGTGTCTTCCTGATCAGCAGATGCTTGGGTCCACATGCTGGACAACTGTGGGAGGTGATTTACTAAACTCAGCCCAGTGGGAGCCCCAAGGCACATTGCATCCTCCCTCTAATTCATCTTGGGCAAGCACTGAACCCCTCTGGGCCTCCTTCTAGGAACAAGGACTTAAGTCAATACATTTGAAGGACAAAGCAACAATAAACATATACATTTATCCTTAATCATTTCCAAAACATTTCAAATGCATCCTCCTATGAAGGAGGTTTTATAGTGTTCATTTTAGATATAGAGAAACCAAGACTCAAAGAAGTTGTGAAAAATCCAGTTCTACAACTCAGTTTTGACATTGGTTCCCCAGCTCTCTCCACTATGCTCCTTCGATTGTGTTCTGGTTCAAGATCTAGCAACCGAAGGTCAAGGTCAAAAAGAAGGCTGCGGAAATCTGGACCTGCCATCAAACCTGGGACTGCTCATCCCCAACACCTCAATGTATCATTGCCAAATGCAAGAGAATGTTGGTTCCCATTATTAACCAAACAGGATGCATGCCATGCACATTCCAACTGTGAATTAGACTTAATGAATCACAAAACAACATTGTTTTCCAAATTTGTACTCTATCCTGCCTGACCGGAAGCCCATTTGTTAAAACTCTGAGGGACCCCAACATGCCAGTGGTCAGCTTGTCCAATATCCAGTGTATTATGACCAAAAACCAAACTACACTAATATGGTGCCTTATTTGTTTTGCTTTTTTATTGAAACCACTGGCCACCACAATCTATTTGTCCTTCATATTATTAGGTCATTTATTCCTCCTAGCAACCCTATGAGGTGGACCTTATCATTATCCCCATCTTACACTTAAGAAAACTAAGGCACAGAGAAGTTAAATAACCTGTAGTCAATTTCAGAGCTGTGATTCAGGACTCAGCTCTTATCTGTGGGTTCTGGAATCCTCAGTTAGCACTTCTTTAGTAGCAGCTCTCCAGGCTTGATTTGAGAGTCTGGAAACAGCAGGGTTGTGCTTTTTTTTTTTTTTTTCTTTTCACCATTTGTTTATCAATAGACTTTGTCACCCTTTTTTATCACTACAGTTTTATCATTTTGGCTCATAAGAGACCCCTCCCTACTTCCAAGGAAATCTAAATCTTCTTGGAAGGAGCAATGTCTAAAACCTTAATCAGTTAACATCTTAGTTAGCAAGCAATAGAAAAGCAGAAATGAGAAAAGGTATAGCCTCTAGAGAGACTTGGCAATGCCCAGAGGTGACAAATGGAAGAGAAGGAAAATAGAAGTATTCCAAACTCAATGTCACCTCTATTCTCTCCCCAACTTTTTACAGTACAACACATGTCTTTTTAATGAACAGCCTACTTACCAAATAGAAACATAGAGAAGCTGGGATGCCTGGGTGGCTCAGTCAGTTAAGCATCTGACTTCAGCTGAGGTCATGATCTCATGGTTCGTGAGTCTGAGCCCCACATCAGGCTCTGTGCTGACAGCTCAGAGCCTGGAACCTGCTTTAGACTTTGTGTCTCCCTCTCTCTCTGTCCTCTCCCTACTCATGCTCTGTCTCTCTCTCAGAAATAAATGAACATTTATTTAAATTATTAAAATTAAAAAAAAAAGAAACATAGAAGCTATGACGATGACGAAGTGAGTCCAAAGATACAAGTCTACCTCTCTCTTCTTCTTCAGGCCAGGAAAGCTGCTGTTCTCCTCAATTCTTGCCCCCACAACATTTTCTGCTACCCCTGACATAAAGGACATGTCACCATGCCTTCAGTGGCACCTCTCTCAATCTTAGATGATTAGGCCCACTCTTGTAGCCTACCCCTCAGCCAGACCTGACCCTTCACTTCTTCAACTGCCACTGCCATTTACCCAATACAGTTTGTCCCAACATGAATAGTTCAGCCTATGATTTTTCAACTTTACAATGGTGCATAAGTGATATGCATTCAGTAGAAGCCATACTTCAAATTTTGAATGTTGATCTTTTCCCAGGCTAGGGAGAGGTGATATGATAACTCTCTCCCAATGCTGGGCTGTGGCAGGCAATTGCAGCTCCCAGTCAGCCACACAACCACAAGGGTAATCAACCAGTACACTTAACAACCATCCTGTACTCATACAACCACCCTGTTTTTCACTTTCACTACAGTATTCAATAAATTACATGAGATATCCAACACTTTATTATAAAATAGGCTTTATGTTAGATAGTTTTGCCCAGCTGTCAGCTAATTTAACTGTTCTGAGCACGTTTAAGGTAGGTTAGGCTAAGCTATGATGTTCAGTATGTTAGGTGTATTAAAAGCATTTTCAACTTACAATATTTTAACGTTTGATGGGTTTATAGGGATGTAACACCATCATAAGTCAAGAAAGCTCATCACTTTCTTTTCTGTTTCTTGGCTGTTTATCAGGCTATCTTATTTCCATGTATTGACCTACTCAAATACATTTGAACAAGGTAAAATATTAATAAGTATATAATTAAGTAAACATGTAAATCATACCACCAATAAAGTCAGAAATAATGATCATAGCAATAACTACCATAACAATCATGTATGGAGTGCTTCCTGTATGCCCTGTGCTTTACATGTATGATTTCACTTCATCTTCTCAACATGCTTTCAACGTAAGTATGTTTTAGAGATGGGGAAACTGAGGCACAGAGACATTAAGTAACATTCCCAAATCAACCAATAACTGGAGATGCCCAGCTCAATCTGAAAGTCTATCTTTCTCCAAAGTCCAGGCTCTTTACTTGTCCTAGACTCCTTGATCTACCCTGCAACTGTGTAGGCTTTGGGTAAAGGAGTTGATTTATTTCTTTGTTTTTTCTAGAATATTTGATAAATTGATATATTGCTATGGTTAAGAGTTCAACCAGCTACAAAGTTAGAGGGAAGAGTCCCCACAAGATTGCCCTCATTTCAGACACTAGCTGCAAGTTCAGGTACAATCTTCAATTCAGACTGACTAGGTACAAATTTGAGGGTCCCCATAAATACCTTCAAATTCAATAATTTACTGGAACAACTCAGAGAGCTAAGGAAAGTGCTGTACTTACAATGACAGTTCTATTATAGCAAAAGATACAAATTTAGAATAGTCAAGTGAAAAGATTCATAGGGCATAGCGGTCTAAATGCAAAGCTTACGGCAGCTTTCCTCTCCCCTTGGAGTCACAGAGGGTGTTACCTCCTCCCAGCCACAGTGTGTGACAACACATGCAAGGTACTGCCAGTTAGGGAAGCTCACTCAAGACTTTAGTGCCCAAAACTTGTACTGGGGACTAATCACCTACTGCCCATGTGGTTGATCATTAGTCTCCAACCCTCCCTTGAGCTTCAGGACAATACCTTTAGTTTCCAGTTTCTCTGGAAGTTAGATCTGATAGGGCATGTCCCAAAGCCCCATCAAGAATCACATTGTTACACTCTCCAGTGGTCAAAGGCCCTGAGCAAAGATATTCCTATCAGGCAGGACATTTCAGATCCCTAGAGATCACCTCCCAGTAGCTGATGGTAAAGGCCAGAGCTCTCTTTAGGTAAGGCTAATTCTTCAGTACACAGCCATATATATCATACCAAAGATTAAGGTAGAAAAGATAATAGGTAGATAGATAGATAGATATGGTAGATAAAATCTACAATTTCAATTTTAAGGTCAAAATAAACTTCAAAAGAGTACATGGCCTAGTCCTTGGGTTCAGGTAGGTATACACAGCACCTATTTTACTGATGGGGTCTAGAGAGGTTTATTCCTTTGCCTAACATCTCATCATGGTATAGACAGAAATAGAATCTCATATCCTCTGATTTCTACTAAAAACACTCATTCCCCTGTACCATGATGCCATGTCTACTCCCCACCCCCCTCCCCCCAAATCCCATTTGCTCTATCTGACATTTCCTAGAGTGGCCTAGGGTTAGGGAATGTACACATGTCTCAATAGACACCATGGTCTAAGTGCCCTCCCTTGCCCTCCCTTCCCAAACCCCTTGGAAGACCAGGAAAGAATACATAGTGATCCACTTCCACCAAGTTACCCAGCTGCTGAGGCCTGCAGGCTCATGTCAAGAGCTCAGGGGATCCACTTCTACCCCGGGAAAGACACCCTGCTCCAGCATTCCAGGTGTGGTCACAGAAGGGTATTCTCTGCTAAATCTCACCCCCCTCCCACCCTACCAGCAGCACCAGCGACTTGCCATGACCACACCATGGATGAGAGGAAGGCTCGACACTCTACTCTGCCTCACAAATTCTTTCAGGTCTCTGGGCCTCTCCTTTACTCTTTATAAAATGAAAAGCTTAACTTAGAATCTGGTTACTCTGAGTGTAGTCCAACAACTAGCTGCAGGGCATTACTAGGGAGCTTGTAGAAATGCAGATTTTCCAGCCCCACCCCAGGACCGCTACATTTGATTCCATAGGCTTCACAACACCTCCATGTGAATCACATGAACATTAAGGTTTGAGATACACCAGCTGAGACCAAATCCAGCTGGTCCTTCCCAAGATCTAAATTCTGCGATTCCCAAAAGGCGGCTCATGGCTCAATTTCCGGACCTCGAGGTTGAGATGCCTCTTAGAACTGGGGCGATCCAAGCTTCTAATCAGGAGTGGTCAGAAAGCGGAGTCACGGAAGGCGTCTGTGAAACCCAAAGCCCTTGGACAGGCAATGCTGGGACCGAGGAGCAGGAGGAGGCTGGTTCTTTTTTTCCATAGGCATGCTGTGTGTGCCAGCTGAGGTCTTTAATGTAAACCCTCCTGTGCTCCGACCTAAACAATGAGGGTAATTATGGGCTCGCTTACCGCCTTCCGATGCAGGGCTCAGGGTCGGCCCTCCACAGGGTTCTGCAGGAGGTCTCGTTTCTGAGTCAGGGGGGCCTCTGGTTAACCAGAGTAGACCCAACTCTGAGGGGCAAAGTTGACATACCAGCATAATTACATGTAGGTTGACCATATTTACTGCAACTCTGTTGTTCTAGAATTTCAAACAAAGGCTGAACCCTAGGAAAACACACCACTAAAGAGAAGCAGATTGTCCTGAGTGATTTATTGAAGAACAAAAACGAGGGGAAGAAAGAGAAGAGAATTATCGGAGACTTACACATACTTCCCTTTCCCCTGCCTGGTCTAAGGAGAACACACAGTTACCACCATGTTTCCACCCACCTCAACGGAAAGGCCTCAAAACACTGACACTTTGCTTCTTCTGAGGCATGTTTTCATGTGGCCACATCAAATCCCGTAAACCCATTCAGACTCATCCGAAGAAAGCAGACTATAGAACTGTAGGGGGAGAGACCCCCCCTTCTTCCCTTCTAACACACATGGCTCTCCCCATATAACCTCTCACATGACATCCACCTACATCTCATACAGAAATATTTCAAAGGAACAGAATATCAACCAAGGCTGGAATGTGGCTTTAGAGAAGCCAGAACAACAGGTCAGGCATGTGAGTGGCCTTTTTAACTTCAGGAGGTTATTGGTAGGAAGGCTTTGAATAACTGCCAGAAGTGTTTGACCTCAGCTCTGTCCCATGTAAATATATGACTGTGCTGGAAAGCAGTCGCATTTCCAATGCACATTTCAGACGTTGCATTGACCTGGCAATGACAGGGGAAATTTGTACAATTAGGAAACAGCTCCCCTGCCCAAATTGAAACTTCTATACATGCAATTTGAATATCTCCAACAGATAAGGGCCACAGTGATCTCAGGGCACTTGGTGTAGTCACACTCTGTTATGGACTAAATCTTTGTGTTGTACTATGACTGTATTTGGAGACAGGGCCTTTAGGGAGATAATTAAGGTTAAATTGGGTCAAAAGAGGCAAGGGGCCCTAATCTGGTAAGACTGGTGTCCTTGTAAGAAGAGCTAAAGATCTCTTTCCACACATATAGAGATCCAGAGATCTCTTTCCACACATACACAGAGAAGAGACCAGGTGAAGACATAGTGAGAACATGGCTGTCTGCAAGCCAGGAAGAGAGACCTCACCTGAAGTCAATTCTGGCAGCATCTTAATCTTGGACTTCCAGCCTCTAGAACTGTAAGAAAATAAATTTCTCTTGTTTGAGCCACCCAGTCAGTAGTATTTTGTTATGGCAGCCCTAGTGAACTAATACATACTCCCACCTCCACCCTCCTATACACACAAACAATTACAATTACAGTTTCTCAGCCATGGAAGACTTACCAAGAACTACCAGGTGCCTGGTGGATGAAATAGTAGATAGGCTGCCTATCCTTAGAGAGCTTATGACACCTTTGGAGAGCCAAGATCAGCCATGAAAAACAAACTGGTATGATACAAGAGGGGATTTGTCAAAGCTCTGAACTACTTTTTGGGTGGAGCACAGCAGCCAAGATACCATTGTGTGACAGCATCACCAGTCACTGGGTAGGAAACAGAAAGAATCAAGTACTGTAAATGTACATGGTAGTTACTGGAAGTTTCCTGGTATTCTCTCTTAAGTTGGTTTTAAAAATATTTTCCTTAGAAAGTCCCCAAACCTTCATCCTTGCCCATGAAGAAAGAGTAGGTTTCCTTGCCAAAGCTTGAGAGCAGGGTCTTGAAATTCCTAATGCCAAGTCCTGTCAAGGTGGTTGTCTGCCTTGTCTCATTGTCTGGGACTCATAAGGGGTGACATGCTCCTGGACCAGGTGGTGTCACACAGATGAAGAAACGTTTAGTGATTGTGCTAATTAGTTTATTTATACACACTTATAAAATTGTGAATGAACTTTTGCAAAACTACAGATGTTGTTACTGTTCTAACGTTGGGAAAAAAACAGAATCAGGATAGAATTCAGGTCCTACCAGACATTCACAGAGGTAACCTTCTGCTGAATGGAAAATTCCAAACTTGGCCATAGAGTTAGAAATCCTATGGGCTTAATTCCCTCTCCAATCCTGCATAGTTACTAATGACACCACTTGAGATCTCCAAGCCCGAGCAAAGGACAGGGTGTGACCTCAAAAGCCCTGAGGCAGAATATGGACACCTACCACAAAAGACAACTCCAGTGGGATGGGGCACTCAGGATCGTTCTGGGCAGGGAAACAAGAAGTGGAATTGTTGAGAAGTTCACCAGAGATATATGCCACAACTTCACTTGAGATGGACATACAGACAAAGAAGGGAGGCATGGAATAGAAGAAATGCAATAGAAAACATCGTGAACATTTACCTAATTGCCTACAAGAACAGCAGTCCCCTTTTTTGTTGGCTGCATCCACCCTGACTTGGTTCTAGAAGCTCATCATAGTTATTTATCCTCCTGCCAGAGAAGTGGGCTCATGACCAGGAACAAGCCAATCAGTTTCCCTATCCATCTGATTGATTTAAAAGATTTGCATGGGACTAAGCAGGGAAATCAGGATCCTTCCCCAAGAGGAAGAAGAATCATCTTCTACTCAGTCACGTGAAGCAATCAACATCCCACACCTCCTTTCTTCTTAAGCTGGTCCCAATGGTAATTCTGTGAGTTAACAACCAAAAGACTCATAACTAATACAGTATGCATGTGGACTCTTACCAATTGCCTTCTGGGTTGTATCAGATCTCCCACTAGGTCCTAAAGGATACCCTGAGGAAGAAGGGACCTTGGCTCTCTCTCTCAGAGGAAGAGGGTGGGATTTCTGCAATGTCAATGGGTGGTAACAGTGACATTGTTCAAGCTGTCATGGGGAAATGGTTGTGGGGAAGTCTCCCAATGTGCTACCCAGCAAAGTTGGGTGTTCTGGCTCAGGGGGACCCTGTGAACAGAGCCAATGAGTCTAGATTCTCTCCATATGCCCTCCAGCTGGGAACTACCATATCTTTCCCAACCACCTGCCCTTCAACAGAGCTGGCAGGAGAAGCCACAACCCACAACCTTTCAGTACCTCCAGCAAACACTTAAAAGGAGTTCAATGTAGCAGGTAAGAGGATGAAGTCTATGGGGCACCTTGGTGGCTTAGTTGGTTAAGTGTCCAACTTCAGCTCAGATCATATCTCAGGGTTCATTGGTTCGAGCCCTGCATCGGGCTCTGTGCTGAACGTTTTCTCAGAGCCTGGAGCCTGCTTTGGATTCTGTGTCTCCTTCTCTCTCTGCCCCTCTGTCTCCTCACACTCTGTCTCTCAAAAATAAATAAATGTAAAAAAAAATTTTTTTTAAAGCATGAAGTCTACATCAGAAAAACCTGTGTTTTAATCCAACTCCTTAACAACCATGGGATCTTAAATAACAAAACCGCCTGAACCTCTCTTTACTCATATGTTTAAGGGAGATAACAAAATCTAGCTCACAGGATAGTCGTGAAAGTTACAAGTGATCATGTATGTAAAGCACTTAGCATTGTACTAGCCATGGTTGGAATTATCAGATCATATTATAGGCATTATTATCAGGCAATCCTCTGAAAAATGGACTCTGAAATAAGTCAGGCTCTGACCTTGTAAAAATCAAAGAGTGCGTACTCACTGGAAAATAGCTAGCAGGTCCTTCCGACATAGAGTGGCAAATTCCAGGCTTGGGTCTATTTCTTGCCTTTATACTCTTTCTCATTTATTTTTTGATTTATGAAAACGCATCCATCATTTTCTAAGGAAAGCCTCCAGACAGATGAACAAAAATGATAAAAATGCACAACGAAAATAAATAAAACCATTCAGCATGGCTAACAAGTCAGGCATTTGGCCCCAGTGGGGTAGATAAATCCAGAGCTCGGCTCAGCACTGGGACCCGAAGGTCAACAGGCTGGGACTTTGCTGAAGGAATAAAATAAAGGAGATTTTGAAGCTTCAACTAAAATCTACTAAGAACCTAAGAGCACATTTTCTAGAGGGAACCCCCAAAAGAAAAAGTCCAGAAAACTATGAGAAAGCTGCTGCTCATTCACTAGGGGATGTTTTCAGAGAGCTAGAAGATTTCTAAAGCTATGCTAAGCACCCCATTTACCTACAATTCCCCTTTCAATGAGTAAGCGGCCATCTAGGGGAGGGATTTTCAGTTAAGAGAATGGGGGCACCCTAGGAAATGTGCCAAAGTCACCCCTCCCTCCTTATCTCTTTAGTCCAGAGACATTGCTATAAGGGGATCCTCTCTGAAGAATTTGCTTTGGGACCCAACATTTCTAGCTTCTAATATAGATATTTGATCTTCATTCTAGACTGAGAGCATGTGAGAGGAAAAGTGAAAATGGAAGCCCAGTATAGGCAAGGAGGGATGCTTATTTATGTGAGATGGAAATAGGGCCCTCACTTACAGCGCAAGTGACTTCATATAATGCAGGTAGGGTTCCTGATGGGTAACTGGGTCCTCCTGTCACATTGGACAGGCTTTGCAAGGTGCCTTCCTGCCCACAGTCTGAGGGGGTTCCCAGTCATGGGTTGTCTTGGCCATTACTGACTGAACAAGGCATTCAATGATAAGCTGCCAGGAGGGCCAATCAAGTGGCCCAGTGTGAAACCTGTGCCCAGTAGGACTGACCCATATTGGATAACATCTGGCAGAACCATTAGATCTTCTCTTGGAGCATGCGGCTGTGAGACATGAGGAACCATCCTCTGCAAGTAAGAGTAGATACAAGAGAACAGAAAAAGGTAATTAAATTGCTCCAACAACCCAACACTGGAGCAGACAATAGTGGATACACACCTACTTCCGTGGAGTAGAACCTCTGTTAATAACAAGTATTAATAACAGCATGGTTAATGGAGTCATTGTCAACAGCAACCATACTCACTGAGCATGACTTTGTTAGTGTGCTCAGTGTCAGGCCACTACAAACGTAGTATCAATGAATCTTCACAAGAACCCTATGTAGTCAGTACCATTATTATCATCATTCTGCAGATGACGATGTTGACCACAGCTGTTAAATAGCAAAGCTGGAATTTGAACTGGGCAGTGTGATTATGGAACATAAGATTTCATTCATTAGGTTACAATCCCACAAGGCTGCGAATGATGTTCTGGTCCCCAGTGAAGCCTGCTCTGTGACTGCTCACATTTTTTGTTCTTGCTCACCTCCTCATGTGTCCTTATCTCCCTGAGTGCCCACTCTCTGTGCATCCTTTTAATAGTCCTCCATGATCTAAAGTGATGAGGTTTATCATAGTTCTGTAAACTGGAAGCATCTAGCTGATGGAGATATGAGAGTTCCCAAAACGTGGCTTTTGGGGACAGCAGAAAATGACAGTTCCTCTAAAGGAGGTTAAAAGGCCCTCATTTACCCTTCTGAACCTTAAAGGAGGAAATACAAGCTAAAGCATTCAGCATAGACGGCAGGAACTCATGCCAGTGAGTCAAGCCACAGAAATGATGTGCCATGAATATCAACATCAATCAAGTAACTCAACCAAAATGTAGTGAGCACAGCTATGGGCCAGTCCCCAAGACTTCCATAGAGCTGTTCTGCGGCTGGAGTGGCAGACATCTGGGGAGGGGCCAGTAACAAGGTAGGGAAAGGGTCAAGCTGCTGGAACTCCAGGCTCCTCATTCCACCAGAACACTTCCACTTGGTCTTTTTACAATTTTAGTTTCCACTTAAGATTCCATTTGAATGAAGAGTTCTGTTGCATTTTTTCAAAAATCTCAATCAACAATTATTTCTTCATCTCCTACTATGTGCCCAACATTAAGGTGAGTTCAGGATGTGGGGAGGCAGGGAAAGGAGAAGCCTTGACCCATGCCATCCCATAGCTTAGCACAGTAGTAAAAACACACAGGGGACTCACATAACTAGAGAACAGCATTGGAAAATAAGAGGCAGCACAGATCAGAAATGCTTTTGAAGTGTCAGATTACAAAGAAAAAATCTGAAATAAAGCTGTAAAGAATGGAAAGGATTTGCATAGCTGGAAGGGAGAAGAGGAAAGGACATTTGGGACTAGGGGAAGGATGAGAAAGCTGAGGTTGAGGATCCCTCTCAGCTACCATGTTGAGGAGCTGGGACTCCACAACCAGGTTTCTAGAAAAGGAAAGAGCTGGGTTAGCCATCGCTCAGGAGAGGAGACTAAAGGCTCCCCTGTAAAAAGGGAATATTTCTAACTTACTCCAAAGTGGCTCCAGGTGGACATGACAGTTAGGGGGAAAGTCTTCTAGCCAGGCACAAAGAAGGAACATGAATGAACTTTCCAAGAGTTCATTCGAACTCGAAGCAAACTTTGCAAAGATTCTGTAAGACAGTGCTCCAGAAAATGAATGGACTTAACCTGCTGATCGTGAGACCTCCAAAATGGGGCAGCTCAAAGACTTGAGCCACAAGTATAGACTCTGCTCCATAACTGAAAACCTCTACAAAGCCAATTCTTGAACCCAAATGTAGTATCTTTCATGTTCACACAAAGGACCAAGCTCTGTCTCCTGTTGAAGGAGAAGGAAGGAAGAGAGAGGACTTACTACAGAAGAACCAGAGCTTTCCCCTGGAGCAGCCCCTCCACAGCACAGAGTAAAATTGGATCCCTTCCAGCATCCAGAGAGCCAGTCTGTCTCCAGGGATCTTGGGTTGGGGCTCTAGGGAAAGCCATACATTTTCTAGGTCCCTATAAGCACAGCTCTGATGTACTGGAAGTGGGAGGTCAGACTGTGTCTACATTTACAAATAAAACTAGAGTTAGAACTCATCCCCAACTCAGGCCAAAAGAAGACAACAGAGCAAGGAGTCCTCAAGGAGTAACTGTGAGGGAGCGTAAGTGTACACAGAAGGTTTTCTTGTTTTAAGATTCCAGTTTTACAGATTCTGCCCATTTCTCCCTTTAAAAACAGCTAAAAAGTATGTGCATATTTGTGTATTCTAGTTTGTGTAGATGGTACTGAGGCAAATTAATAAGGAATGTGCTCACCACCAAAATCATCCTCATTTTCATCGTAAGGTGGCAGAAAGGGCCTGAAGCTCATGCTGCTCATATATACACAGTAAATATCTCCTCTCCTAACAGGGATGGGCCAGGGGCCCAGTCAGCCAGACTTCCTCTAATAAGAGTCTTCTGGCACCGTATAAAAAGGCTACATCTTTCCATGTCAGCTGATAGCTTGTGTGTTTGGGGGCTGCCTGCCTCAGGAAAATGTCTGAGAGATGGAGAGCAAAACAGAACTCACAACCTGGTGAAGCTCCCAGATCCAGCCATACCTCCATCGCAGTTCCTCTGCATTTCCCAGTTAAATGAGCCAGTAATTTCCCTTTTTTTTAATTATTAGTTTGAGCTGAGTTTCTGTCACTTGCAATCTAAAGAGGCCTTCCTGCAAATCCCAGCCAAGGCATTCACCTCAGGCCAAGCCCCTTTGAAAAACCTGTAGTCACTGCTTTCGAACACCAACCTCCTTCTCCATTTGACCACTGACTACCAGAAAACACAAACTGTTGGACCACTTGAGCCCAGCAAGTACTTCTTCTCTCAGTCCCTCTTGTGCCTGTCTTTGCCACCCCCTTGGTCTGGCCTGCTAGCCTTCAAACCATGCCAATCCCATCCCACACCCCCCATGCCCGTCACTAACCCTTCACTCCAGTACCTCTCTCTGCCCATCTTTGCTACAAGTTTCTTACCAGGGGGGAAGAATATAACCCTCTTTCAAAGAAGAATAACCACCACAAATTGTGGACCACATGAAAGGAAGCCACGTCCTGCTTCAAAAAATGTCCTGCAACTGCTTTGTAATGGCAGTCCTGCCCTATTGACAGACTCTGGGATTCTGACATTCGCACAGGAAAAGTAGGTAGGTCCTAGTGCACAGCACATGGGGCACTCATTCCCACACACAAAGCAAAGACCCTACAGTTGCTAAGACTCAGTTTCCTTATTGTTCCACTGGGAATCACACAGTATTAACAACCACCAGAGCCACGCCTAGGATGAATCATCCCAAACTTGGTCAAGTAGACAAAGCTAAACAGCACTGTGGGGAGGAATCCTAGACTGGTCTTCGAGTACTAATAAAACAACAGCAATGCAATAGGTGGCATGTAGGGAGCCTCACATTCCAGAAACAGGGTTGAGCACTTGACGTGCCTGATTTCAATGAAGCCTCACGACAGGCTCATGCAATAGGAACTAATTATTGTGTCTGTTTTACAGATATGAGTCCTGAGGCTTGGAGAGAATGTGGGACCTGTCCAAGGGCACTCAGCGGGGTGACCACAGGAGCCAGAAGTCAGGCCTCTGTGGCCGAGCCCATGGGGATATTAAAGAACTGACCAGCCACTCAGATTCTCCCTCTAACTATCTTCACAACGTCGGCAGTAACAATTGCCTTGCTTGTTCCCAGCATTCCCAAGTGGATCTAGGGGAAGGACTGAGAGAAACAGAAAGCTCCATGAAAGACCAGGCAGGTATTATGACTATCTAGGCAATACAGTTACAGTTGACATCACAGATGGCAGCCTGTCTGTTTTCTCCACTTCACCCACAGAACATGCCAATAATGTGAGTTGCACAAAAACAACTGTCCCTTAGGGGCAAACGTTCAGTCCAGAGAAGCCCCATGTCAAGTCTCTCCTCCCGGCCAGCCTGCCGGCCCTGGTGGGCAGCACAGACTAGTGTTTTAGAGGCTCTGGTACAGACAGTCCTGAGTCTATTCCTCTCCCAACATGCACTGTCTGTCCCAAGCCTTGCTTTCTCATCTGTGAATGAGAAACAATAATAATACTACAGGGGATTTTCTTTGGCAGGTGAGGGGCAATTGTATTTTTATCTCTTTTTAAATTATGAAATATTTTAAATATTGAAAATATGAGTAATAATATATAACCCATCAGCCATTTAAAAAATTAAATGTAATCATTGACACTCTACTCATACCCCACTCTATCCATTCCTCTTCTCCCCTTCCCTGAGGTAAGCATTCACCTGAATTTAATATAGAACAAAAGTTGGTAAACTCCATAAAGGGCCAGATTCTAAATATTTTCAACTTTATGGGCTACATGGTCCCTGTCATAAGTATTCAGCCATACCCTTGGAGCACAAAGGCAGCCACAGACAATACATAAAGAATGAGTGTGGCAGTGTTCCAATCAGTTTTATTTATAGACACTGAAATGTGAATTTCATATATTTTGCAGGTTTCATGAAATATTGTTCTTTTGATTTTTTTATCAACTATTTTTTTCTTACATGTCTTTTTTTTAATATTTATTTATTTTTCAGAGAGACAGACAGAAGTTGAGCAGGGGAAGGGCAGAGAGAGGGAGACACAGGATCCTAAGCAGGCTCCAACCTCTGAGCTGTCAGCACAGAGTCCAATGTGGGGCTCAAATTCAGACGTTTAACCAACTGAGCCACCCAGGCTTCCCTCTTACGTGTATTTTTTTCCAGCTTTTTCAAGAAATAATTGACCTATAATCTTTATCAACTATTTAAAACTGTAAAAACCTTTCTTAGGTCACAGGCCATACAAAAGATGGCGGCAGGCTAGACTGAGCCAGTGGATGTAGTTTGCCAATCCCTGGCCTATATCGATCTCATACATCTTTAACACTGCAATTCTGTATGTGCATAACAATGTAGACGATTGGGTTGTGTGTCTTAAAATTCCATATAACTGGTATTGTTTCGCACATTTGCTTCTACATTTGACTTTTTTAACACTATGTTTGCTATTTATCTGAGTTGTTACACATAACTTCACTCATTTTAACTGCTGTATAGGATTTCACTAGATTAATTTACCACAACTTCATTCCAGGATTTCACTACGTGAATTTAATACAACTTATTCATCTTGATGGACATTCAGACTGTTCTGTTGTTCTACAGTTACAACCACTGCTGCAAAAGACACCCCCACATGCATCTCCTCGTGCACATGCACCAGAGTTTCTTCTCTAGGATTGCTAGAGAAGGCAGAATTGCCTGCTCTTGGGTGTTTGTTGATTCTGTAATGACAGAATTGTAAAGAACTCGGCACCATACCTGACACCTACCGAGTTCCAATCACTGGTAGCTCATGTTCCTCTGGGTCCCCCTCAAGTACCAGACAGAGGATTTATTAATAATTTTTAAGTGTTTTTAAAAAGTGTTTTTAAATAAATCCTTTTAAACTTAATTCAAAGACTATCACAGGCAAAATGGGACAAATGCTGGGGCATGCAGGCAATCAAGGAGAGAATCAGCCAGCTAGGTCAGAGTACTAGCAATGACTTTCTTTTTTATAGTTTTTTTTTTTTAATGTTTTATTTATTTCTAGGAGAGAGAGAGAGACAGCGTGAGCAGGGGAGGGTCAGAGAGAGAGGGAGTCACAGACTGAAACAGGCTCCAGGCTCCGAGCTGGCAGTCAGCACAGAGCCCGACGCGGGGCTCAAACCCACGAACCGTGGTGAGATCATGACCTAAGCGAAAGTCGGACGCTTAACCGACTAAGCCACCCAGGCGCCCCGAGCAATGACTTTCTTAAAAAGCAATGTCAGGGTAGGGGGTCACCTGGCTGGCTCAGTTGGTTGAGTATTCGACTTCGTCTCAGGTCATGATCTTGAGGCTCATGAGTTCAAACCCTGTGTTGAGCTATGTGCTGACAGCTCAGAGCCTGGAATCTGCTTCAGATTCTGTGTCTCCCTCTCTTTCTGCCCTTCCCCATTCCCTTCCTCCCCCCTCTCTCTCACTTTGTCTTTCTCTCTCTCTCAAAAATATGTTAAAAAAAAAAAAGGATTGTGGGGCTTGAAGTTAGAAGGGATGCAAGGAAAATGGACACTTGCATGAAGGTGATTAACATAGGTTGAGTCAGGTGTGGGCATGGTGTACAAGGGAAATCCAGACCAGCCTGGCAGAAGCTCAGGAGCTGTGTAGGAGATGAGAGAGAGAAATCTGCAAAGTCCTTTTGGTGGGCTCTATGAATGCCAGGCAGAGGTAGGTGGCTTGGCTTGCTGGGCAGTGGGAGTCCAGGAAAGGCCAGTCCTGAGAAGGGCAAGAGCTACCCGCTGGGAGTGTTAACTCAGCCAGTCTGTTTAGTGCAACCCTGAGAGTTGATGGAGCCAAGCTGGAGGTGCACCGAGGCATTAAGGGGCCAGATCCAACACTGGCAGCCTCACCAACCAAAGTGAGCCTTCAGAACTAGCTTGTATGTGCAGGTGCCAAGGGGCCAATGCTGCTATCACCCAGCTAGATCAGACCTTTAGGGAATTCTGCTGGGAGCCAAGCTTGAGAGCCAGTCTTTTCCCCCCCTTCAAGTTTTTATTTAAAGTCTAGTTAAACATATAGTGAAATATTGGTTTCAGGAGTAGAATTTAGCGATTCATCACTTATGTATAATACCCAGTGCTCATCACAAGTGCCCTCCTTAATACCCATCACCCATTTAGTCCATCCCCTCCCTCACCTCCCCTCCAGCAACCTTTACTTTGTTCTCTATCATTAACAGTCTCTTATGGTTTGCCTCTCTCTCTCTCTTTTTTATTTCCTCCTTCCCCTATATTCATTTGTTTTGTTTTTTAAATTCCACATATGAGTGAAATCATATGGTATCTGTCCTTCCCCGATTTAATTTCATTTAACATAATATACTCTAGCTCCATCATTGCAAATGGCAAGATTTCATTCTTTTTCATGGCTGAGTAATATTCCATTGTATGTATGTATTTATATATATATATATATACCATATCCTCTTTATCCATTCATCAGTTGATGGACATTTGGGTTCTTTGCATAATTTGGCTATTGTTGAAAGCACTGCTATAAACATGTGGGGTATATGTGCCCCTTTGAATCAGTTTTTATATACTTTGGGTAAATACCTAGTAGTGCAATTGCTGGGCTGTAGGGTAGTTGTATTTGAGAGGCAGTCTTTAAGTAGTACATTCCACTCTCTGGTCTTAGTTGTCAGGGAGGGAAGGGGAACAAAGCTGCTGTTTGAAATCAGACACAACATGGAAACTGGTGAGTTGGTATCGTGGCTCTTTCCAAGGCTGAGCCCAATCTAATCCAACTTGGCCTTCTTACACAGTGCCTTTAAACTGATTTAGCATTAGTGATTCAGGCAGAGATGGCTATACTATTATTCATCCAGCAAGGACTGCAGAGTCTCATATTCCCCACTCTAACCTATACATAAGTCACACAATTATTGTTATTAAAGGGAAACCCTAGTTAAGACAAGAAATCAGAGAAAAAGGAGAACAGAGGAAATCAATAGCACCTCTTCATTCACTCATTCAACATATACATATTTATTAAGTCCCTTTCAGGTGCACCACTGTGACAGGTACAGTAGGGCCAGGGCAATATATAAAGCATGATGTACAAGTCCACCTTAGAGGTCAAGAGAGTGCTGGGTTGTTGTTGTTTTTTTAATAATAATACAAAGCAGCACATGATAAGTGCCAGAATCTTTTGAACAGTTAACACAATGGGAATTCAAGGGAATAAAGAAAGGTTAGAGAAAGCCTGGGAGAGGCATTTCAAAGTAGCATTTTGAAGGACTAAGAAGCTAAGAGAAAGCAGGAGGGGATCCCAAAGAGACAGGCTGGGATAAGCAGTTTTATGATGGTAAAAATGAGTGAGACACATTTGGGCTGAGTGAGGCCTGGTGCTGCGGACTCTTCCACTCACCAGAACAGAGCCACTCAGTCAGTCCTGGCTGAGGGATGCTCATTTCCCTGTGTGTCAACGCTCTCTCCTCCCCAGGATTCTGGTGATGTGGGCCCTGCCCCATTCTGCCTCTCCCTCCTCCCAGATCCCTATGGGAGCCAGGTACCTCAAGTATGTGGACTCTGTGGCTTACTGGCCTTGTTACCTTGGGCAGGTCACTCACCCTCTCTAAGCTTTCATTTATCTGATGATGCCCTCACTTACCCACTGATGTAAATATGAGAGATAGCCGACACTGAGTCAGTGTAAATAGGAAAGAGTCCTGCATACCTGTGGCACCGTCACATCTGTTGTGCTTACAGAAAAAGGTTGCGATGTAAGCATCAGGAGTAAAACCAGCTACAAAATCTGAAAGGATGAGATCAGGCCATGAGCAAGAATGATCATTCCATTTAAAATGGAAGCATCAGCCACAGATACCCTGATGGCTGGGATTCTAGGCCTCATCACCATTTCTCTCTCATCACTATGAGGCAGAAAAGAATAGACTGAACTGATGGGTGGACATTTGGAGAGCTGGTGACAATTGTTAAAGTTGTTACATCCATGATTTACTGTCATGCCGCTTGGCCCTTGGGCAGGATACCACCTGCAGGTTTGTGGGGAATGGCTCAGAAATGACCTAAAAGTTATCTCCGGGTCTTCTGCTAGGTGGGATCTAAAATTCTAGATGACATTGATTTCAAAATGGTATTCCCACACCCCAAGGTGAGCATAAGATGAAATATTGGGGTAAGGGAAGAAAAGACTAGAACTTTTACTTACAGCTCTCCTGACATATAACTGCATTCGTTTTCTATTACTGTATAACAAATTACCACATATTTAACCGCTTAAAACAACACAAATGTATTATTTCAGTTTCTGGAGGTTGGGAGTCCAGTTGGACTTGATTGGGTCCTCTGTTTAGAATCATGCAAGGCCAAAATCAAGGTGTGGGCAAGACCACATTCCGTACTAAAGGCCTCGGGGGCAGGATCCTCTTCCAAACTATTCAAATGGTTGGCAGAATTTAGTTCCTTGTGGCTATAGGACTGATGTCACTGTTTCCTTGCTGGCAGCCGGCTGGGGGCCAGTGTTTGCTCCTAGGGGCTGCCGGCATTGCTACTCATTGTTTCCATGGTGACTCCTCTAGCAACAGTGGACTGACTTGTTCTCAGACTCCAAATCGCTCTGACCTCCCCTTTGTCACACCCCTGCGACTCCAGCCAGAGAAAGCTCTCGGCTTTTAAGGTCTCATGGGATTAGACTGGGCACACCTGGATATTCCAGGATACTCTGTTTTAAGGTTTGTAACCTTAATCACATCTGCAAAGTCCCCTTTGCCATGTAAGGTCACGCATTCACAGTCTCCAGGAATTAGAGTGCGGGCACCTTTGGAGAACATTCTGCCTACCACAATTATAAAGAAAATAAGCTTTACTAATATTTTATGGATTGCTGCTTGGGGATAAAGGATCAGTGTCATATATGGTACTAAAGGTGTCTTCAGGGAAAGGTGGGAATCTCATACAAGGAGAGGTTGATAGCAACATCCTAACTCATTTGTTTGCTTTAAGCACAGTATGACAGATTAAAATTTATGCCTCCACAGAGGCTGGGATTCAGAAATGAGAGCCTCAATTCCCATCTTTCATTTGGACTTATATTTCTTCTACTTTTTTAGCTATCACAGCCCAGGTATTGAAAAACTATTTCTAGAAGCAGACTTTTGACTCACTATGTCACAGAGCATTACACCAAGATTTTCAAAAATAATGAGCCTATCTAATCCCATTGCTCTCACTAAAAATATGATTATTGATAGCATACCTTAGAACAACAAGCTCTTCATATTGTTAATAGATTAAAATGAGGGCTTTTTTAGATATTTATGCCATCTGTATCAATTCTTAAATTTTTATTTAGGAGTCTGCTTTTAAATATATGCAACACATGAGTGCAAAATGTATGTGTACATCAATTATAAATAAATAAATAAATAAATAAATAAATAAATACATGCATGCTAAGCATACATTCTCAAAAATGCTTTTACTGGTAAAGTTGCTCTGTAGGGTTTAGAGGATAAAGCCTCAGGTCCCAGACAGAGACTGTGGTGGGGTAATCACCAGCCTGCCAGAAATATTTCAAAGTTCTTCAAACTTCCTAAATATGCTCCTTTTCCAAATATTTGGGGTTTGGGCTGTGGTCAGTTTTTCAGGCAACATAAAGAATTTATTTTCCAAGTAGCCCCTGGCCCCAGGCTTTTGTTTTGGCCCAAGCATGTTAAGAGAAGAAAAAGGAGTCTTCTTTCAGGTACTGCTCCCTCAGGTGCACACTGAGGGATGGGGTGTGGGCCTCCTGCTTGCTCGTACTCGGGGTCTGGTGGGAGGTGAGAACCTCTGAATGGCCGTGCCGGGGGGCTTCCTGTGCAAGACTTTACACATTTGCAGTCCTATCAATCCAACACCTATGGGACAGGAAGCCAATGAGGTTTGTGGAGCCAGATAGCCAAATAAAAAAGGATCACTCTTTACTTTCCTGAAGTTAATTAATGCTGAATGGAGCAGGCCAAGTATAAAACTGATGAGGCTTTCTCTGAGCGAAGACTCCACGTTTTACCCATAAAGCCAAATAACCCTGACCCTGGGGCTCCCACAAATGCAGGGCAGGCCTAGCTGGGAGGTACAGAGGAACTAACACTTTTCCCTTCACACTCCTTCTGGTGTTTCCCTTCTGGGTCTTATTTTTATTCATTTTTCCAGTTTATAAAACACACTCACCGATGGGCCCTTGGGGCACATGTGGAAAAGCTTAAAAGACACAAGTACAAAAACAGACTGACTTAGAGTCAAGAACGAAAAACATGAGAATTCTCCTCCATCTCGCCCCCGCCCCTACTCCTGCCCCAGTTACATTCTGGGCCTTCACCTCCCATATTTCCTGAAAGGGCCATAAAGTGGGGATTTTTCAGAAGAAAAAAGAGGTGGGTGTCAGAACTATTCTCTAATATCTCCATCCAAGTCTTGGTCTGGAGTCTAGTGCTGCAGCCTGAGGTGGTTTGGCAAAAGGGTTGCTTGAACAAGGAGTTCAGGACTCAGCAATGGGCACTGGGGGCCTCTTCATCTGGTTCCAGGCCCTGGACAGTCTCCAGGACATCCAGGTCACTTCCAAGATCCCCAGGATCCAGACCCTGTACATACGGATTGGAAGCTCCGATTTCCCACACCAGGAAGGGAAATAAAGACTATACTCTTTGAGGACTGCCTAAACAAGGGGCTTGAAAAGGGCCACTCGGCCCTCCCTTTTAAAAAGACTGCTAGTGGGGGCGCCTTAGTCAGTTAAGCGTCCGACTTTCGCTTAGGTCATGATCTCGCAGTTCTTGGGTTCGAGCCCCGCGTCAGGCTCTGTGCTGACTGCCAGCTCACAGCCTGGAGCCTGTTGCAGAGTCTGTGACTCCCTCTCTCTCTGACCCTCCTCTGCTCACGCTCTCTCTTCTAGAAATAAATAAAACATTAAAAAAAAAAAAAAAGACTGCTAGTGAAATTAGTTTAATCTGCTCTCTTACACAGCTGACAGACAACTTGAAGTGTGGAGAAAAGACATAGAGAGGCAGCGTCACCCCATTATTACCCCTTTTATTAAACATTTATTTATTGAGCACCTACTATTTGCCACCGGCTAGACATACATCTGCAAATGGACCAGACTTGCCCCTGTCCCTGTGTCTCTTACCGGTTTGTGCAAGAAGACCGAGGCTAAGTGACTAGCCACACCAAGTACTTTAGTAATTGCAGTTGGGCCTCACACAATGGAGAAAAAGCATACGGCTCTATGAATGCACACTTGGGGGATACTAACTCAGTCTTTGGGTCAGAGAAGGCCTCTCAAAGTACATCTAAGGGAAACCTAAAGGACTCAGGGGAGGTAGCCAGGTGAAGCATGGGGTAAGAGTCTCAGAGGCAGAGGCCAGAACCACAGAGGAGGCTGATGGCCCAGAGCCCCACACAGGGCTAGGGCCATGAGATGCAGTTGGAGAAGAGCACAACATGCAGGGCCGGGCTGGCCAAACTCTCAGGGTGCAGGTTTCTTCTAAGGGCATTGAGAGGCATAATGTGACCCAACTCACATTTTTAAGATCACAATGGCCAGCATAGAACTATTCACCCACAGGGGTGCCTCGGTGGCTCAGTCGGTAGAGCGTCCAACTTTGGCTCCGGTTATGATCTCACAGCTGCTGAGTTTAAGGCCCATGTCAGGCTCCATCCTGACAGCTCAGAGCCTGGAGCCTGCTTCGGATTCTGTGTCTCCCTGTCTCTCTCTCTCCCTCNCGATGTAGAGTATCATGTCATCTGCGAAGAGTGAAAGTTTGACTTCTTCTTTGCCAATTCTGATGCCTTTGATTTCCCTTTGTTGTCTGATGGCTGATGCTAGGACTTCCAGCACTATGTTAAACAACAGTACTACTCACCCATATCTTACAACCCTCTGTGTCCCAGGATCTCTGAGAAGCATGGTTTGAAAACCACCAACCTGGGAAATTATGATCACAATCTTCAGTCTCCTCAGAGCCTGACTTCTGTGGTCATGAGTGGTGCTTTTGTGTGGTTTGTTGAGAATCTCACTTGCAGCTGACACACAAGAGCATGGCCAGAACAGACTGGACTCTAGGGTGCAGGATGCGTCGTGTAGCAGGAGGTCAAGCACGCTGGGCAAAGTAGCAAATCCCCAAATGCAAGAACTGAAGAAATGAGAGTGGACTTCCAAGGAAGCATTCTCTTTTGGGGGTAGGGGCTGGCAGGCAGCAAGAAGCCACTGCCCACTCTAGATTTCCCTCACTCAGTCAAACACTGCCTTTTCTGCCAGGCAGTCAGACTCTTTGGCCACAAAGATTGAAATAAAATAAGGCTGTCCCCATGGCCTCTTAATCAAATGACGAAGCATGACAACTGTCAGGACACTATTTTTTCCCCTGAGGACTGTGAACACATCCTTCTGGAGGCAAAGGAGAACAAGCAAAACCAAGCCATCCTGCAAAGCTCTGGGCACACATGCCTTGAAATGTCACTGAGGACCAGGATCCTTAAATCTTCTTCCTGTCAGAGGAGTCTTCCAGAAGGACACCATTCTCCAGTGCCTGTTGTGCTGTGGTATTTTCACAGGAAAGGGAAGCAGGGCCTCTTCAAATTGGCTGCATGCCCCAGGTCCCCCCAAAGTTAACATAATGCATGTAGTCTGCTCTGGCTTTCTTTACAAATACAGAGCTGAGATGGGAGTTGGGGGTAGCAAGAGGAGGGAGGGCAGTCCTCTGTGATTTATTAATCCTACTTCCCCCCTTCATCCAATGCATGAATAAATGAAATAAAGGTGTACTTAGTTCAGAAAAAAAAAGAAAAAAGAAAAAAAAAAAAGAAGGGAATAAGAGATACCCCCCTGGCCAAAACATGAAAAAATAGGCAATTTTCCCAAAAAGCCATTGCATAGGTTAAAATCGCCCCAGGGAATGTTTAACTTGCTCCTTGGTCATTTATTTGAGCTTTAGGCCACTCCTGGGCTGTGGTGCTTAATGGAAAGAGTATTTACCTTAGCAACTGCAGCAAACCAGGGATCCAGCAGGCATGCTGGGAGGACACAAAATACCTTCGCGAAGGAGGCCATCAGCTAAGAAAATGTCAGGCTTCGCATTTGGGGATGCCATCAAGGGATCTTTTAAAAATATTTTTCTGTTAATGATGGCTGAAGGTAGAGAAAGAGAAGAAAAAGGTACACTCAAGTTTCCCTCTATTTTTCACCACCACCCCTGCTTTCTCCTTCTCCTCCACCTCTAATGAATAGTATGCAAGCAGATAAAGCAGACTGGGCAAAAAGGATCACTTGGGAATAGGGGTTCAAAGCAATGCCTTTCTTCCTGCCATCGTGTTGCCAACAGTCACCAATGTGCATATGTGAAGCTCCCTGTAAAATCCTAGAGGTCATTTTCCCCACAACCCAGGAGGTGAAAGGTATGTGCGCATATGCTCTTACAACTCCCCATGACCAGTCATCTGATCCCCACATGTAAATGGACAGTATTTCACTTGCCTATGTCTAATATCAGGACCGTAGCCCATATAACTGCAGGCGTGCAAGCATGCGCGCACACCCCCCCCTCCCCAGGCAGTCCCCCTGTTTTCAGGAACATGAGAAAGAATCTACTATTTAGATGCAGCTGACTGGACTAGATTACACAGGTGGCCTAGAGTGTTAGGGCCCAGACCTTAAAAGAAGCCATGGACATTTATATGTTCCAAGGAGCTCCCCTGAGCTCTCTGCCTGGTGACTTAGCATAAAACCAAAGGCTGTGTTCTCCCAACTTTTATGAGGAGGTTTCCTAATAAGTGAGGGAAAGGGAATGTAGAGATTAGTGGGGGGTAAGAGGAGGTGCTGGTGGGGAGGGAAAGCTGTAAGTCCAGAGGGCAGCTACCATCTGGGACTCTTAGTGCAAGCAGTGGAAAGGAGGATCAAGTCAACACCTCATCTCCCCACCATGTCACCTGAGCTGTCACCATTTCAAATGTGGTGCTCAGCCTCATATCCAGTCTTCAGTGTTGGCAACAGAGTGCACATCTGCGTTTTTAGGACCAGGTTGGCAAATGCTACCTCTTGTGTTTGATTAGATAGGCTAGATGCAGGAAGAAATGAACCCAAAATGCTGTAACTTCACATAACAGAAGTTTCTTTCCTGCTCATGCAAAATCTTGGGAAGGTACTCTGGTATGTGAGCAGTTCTCTCCCACACAGTCTCTCAGGGCCTCAGGCTTCTTCTGTCGTGTGGCTCTGCCATGCACTGAAGCTTCATTCCCCTAGGGTCAGTGGAAAAGGAAAAGGACATGGGAGACTCTTGACCTGGAAGGAGCATACCCCATGTCGACCCAGCATTCCACTGAAGAGAAATTGTCACATCTCTACTTAGATGCAACAAGGGGAGAGAGACATGTAGCACTTTCTCAGTGACAACTCTGTAACATGGAAAGGGACATGGCTATCAGTAACTCAGTATCTTATGCTCCCAGGAAAAATCTTCATTTACACATGATGACTAAGAGACTATGTTCAGTTCACTTGACTTCTAATTTCTATTTAAAGTTGGGGAGGTGATCAAGGAAGAAGGAGGCCAAGTATAAGTCACTTATCGCTCTTTGATTAGTTTTGATTTGATAGGCTGGTTAATGCATGAGGGATGTCTCAGCTGTGCCCTATGCCAGTCTTAACTAAATGTAAAGATTTTCACTGGTTCCACCATCAGAAAAGAGTGAAGTCCAAGTGTATCATTGCCTGCAGGTCCCCAATCCACCTGGTCCTGGCTTACTTTACCAGTTCCTTCTCTGCTCTCCTCCTCCCACCCCATCATTCAGGCCACTCACCAGCCACATCCAGTTCCTTCTGCCACCCAAGCCCACTATGCTCTATTACATCTTGCACCTTGCACACTGTTTCTTCTGCATAGAATGCANCCAAGTGTATCATTGCCTGCAGGTCCCCAATCCACCTGGTCCTGGCTTACTTTACCAGTTCCTTCTCTGCTCTCCTCCTCCCACCCCATCATTCAGCCCACTCACCAGCCACATCCAGTTCCTTCTGCCACCCAAGCCCACTATGCTCTATTACATCTTTGCACCTTGCACACTGTTCCTTCTGCATAGAATGCCCCTTCCTCCCTGCTGTGCCTGGAAAACCTTCTCAGGCCATTCAAGGTATGGCACAAACATCCCCTATTCCCTCCTTTCTCATCTCATAATCCTTTGAAGATGCATCCATTAAAACACTTAACACATTTCCTGTGTCAGGAGTGTGTGTCTCTGATTAGACCAGCAGTTCTCAACTGGAATTGATTTTCCCCCCCAGGGGACATCAGGCAATATCTGAAGACATTTTTGATTGTGACCACTGAGGGTAAGGCAGAGCAGGGAGGGAGTGCCATTGGCATCTAGTGGGCGGAGGCCAGAGATCCTGTTAAACATCCTACAAGGCACAAGACAGCCCCCAACAACAAAGAATTATCTGGCCCGAAATGTCAAATAGTGTAGGGTTGAGAAATCCTGAATTAGACAGTGAGTTCCTCAGGGTAGGGACATTGCATACTTTCAGAATCACCTTCGCAACAGCACATAGTAAGCTCACTATAAATGTTAGGTGAAAGGAGAGATACGTGGATCAAGAGTGGAGCAGCCCATGTAGACTGAAGAGCAGTGAGGCTAAGCTGATCTTCTGAGATGTTTTTGGCACGCAAAGATTTGGAATCTCCAAACCTGGAGCTTCTATGACTAGAAAGCAACTGGCTAAACTGCAGGATCTGCCACAGAGGAACTCCAGAAGACAAGCACTCTTCCTGGAGCTCACCCCTAAGTGAGGCATTTAGCTAAATACATTCGAAATCATTTCAATACGCAGTTCAAACTTTGGTTTCCCTTTCTTCTTTCTCTTTCTTTTTCTTCCTTCCTTCCTTTCTTTCTTCAGCTTATATTCTGCTAATTGATTTGTATAAAATCAATTTGCACTCTGAATTTGTTAGCTCTGCTTTGTGCGTCTTTACACACTTTAGTATCTAGAAACTGTGAGGGGCAAGTTGTTACATAAACTGGTTAAAAAGCATATTTTCAGTAATGAAATATTTTTTTTAAGTTTATTTAGTTATTTTTGAGAAAGAGTGAGAGAGAAAGAGAGAGAGCACACATGCACAAGGGTTGAGGGGTAAGCAGTGGCAGAANGCAAGTTGTTACATAAACTGGTTAAAAAGCATATTTTCAGTAATGAAATATTTTTTTTAAGTTTATTTAGTTATTTTTGAGAAAGAGTGAGAGAGAAAGAGAGAGAGCACACATGCACAAGGGTTGAGGGGCGAGCAGTGGCAGAAAGAGAGAGAGAGAGAGAGAGAGGAAGAGTGAGACTCCCAAACAGGCTTCTTGCTGCCAGCACAGAGCTCAGTGCAGGCCTTGAACCCACGAACCGTGAGATCATGACCTGTGCCGAAATCAAGAATCAGATGCTTAACCTACTGAACCACCCAAGTGCCCCTCAACAATAACATATTTTTTAAACCAGACTTACTTAACTGAGGTTTGCCTGTGGCTACTCCAGAGCAGACAAGAGCTAAGTAGGTGACTATTAGACCTAACCTGCTGCACTCCCATGGTGTGCCCGACCTGAAGCCCTGCAGAACTTCCAGTTAGAAAAGCAGTGGCAGTGCAGGGGTCATCCCCTCCTTGTCCCATGGACCCCAGGTGTCCCTCTTCTGTTAGTAAACGGGCTGACAACCCCAGCTAAGCAGCTGTGTCAGAGGGCAACCCCTACCCACTGGCTACTCCATGACCGCAGACCAGGAGCTCTACAGGCAGCAAGCTCAGAGACCTGCAAGGCTCTCTCCGCCTGTGGCCCACATACCACCATGCCCAGTGAAATCTTCAGGCTTTTGACAAGCATGTTCAGCTGAGTTCAGCTGGGGCCAATTCCAGGTTTTTATTGAACAAAAGCTCTGTGCCAGGCCCGGAGCTCGAAGCTGAAGATTTAAAGAGAAATGAAGAACAGAACCATTGAGGGGAATGGGGAAGGCAGACACGCTGACATCGGGTCACAGGGCTGTGTGTCAGTGTAGCGATAGCAGGAGTTATGAAGACCCCAGTGAACAGAGAGCCCCAGCCCTGACCATGCCTCCTCAGAGGAGAGAATGGCAGCCAGCTCTGAGGGAGAAGGGGAGAGGTGAGTAGATGCTGACCTACAGCCTTAACTAAGTCCACAGGCTTAGGTTCCTGACAACTTTGATGACAACCCTGTGCCCAGGCCTCCCCTTGGACTTCAGAGGGAACCAAGTTTCCCTTGTACAAACCCCCACAATTCATTTCATAGGAGGGGCTAAGGGTAGATGACTAAGTCAGGCCTATCAGGAGTTGAGTCCACTGGGACCTGGGGGTCTCATGCAGACTAAACATTTAAAACCCTGAACTCCCACAGATGTCAGTTTGGCTGGACGGCACAGTCGGACACCTCTGAAGGGCCATCCACTCCCTGTCTGAGAATAAACAGGACCATGAACTGTTGGAATTTTTTGTGATGTGTGTGTGTGTGTGTGTGTGTGTGTGTGGCTTTCTTCTTTAAGGAAAGAAAGAAAATGGCATTTCCTTAACCCAGAGGTCAGAGGCTCAGCCCTTCCCACCTCAGCCCACACACACACCAATTCCCTCAGCCCCACGAGTGACTGCAGGAGACAGACTTTCCCATGACTCTGTCCCTCCTCACCCGGACCCGTCCAGACACCATCAACACCTCTGATCCTTCTCTTCCATGAGGACTAACCCTCACATCTCTGGCTACAGGGTCTCCTCCCTCCAGCAGTTATTATCTCAATGTTTCAGATTTGTTCAAAACCACATAACCTGAGGTATAAAACCACAGTGGCCTTTGCCGATTGTGCCTAGAGCTATGGTCTGTCTCCCTGACATTACACTGGGTGTGCAAGCAATTGGCTCAAGGTTCCCACCGGAGGCTGAAGGAGTGGCTCCTTCAGTCTCTGCTGTGTGCACCCTACCCCCGCCCCACTATGGTTGTTCCAGAAGAGTCAACTCTGCTTTTACATGGATAGTCCATGTGACCACCCAGTCCCGAATGAATCACAGTTTCACTGCATTAGCAATCTTTCATATGCCACATTTCTCTCAGGTAAGGAGTAGAGGTCTGATAAATATGGACCCAGAGGACCCAGGATCCAGTAGCTCCAACCTCATCCCACAAACATCTGTCTGTCCGCTCTACAGCCTTTCCTTCTTACTGCCAAGGCAGACACAGCCACCTCAGCCCCCACCCAGGGCTCTCTCTTTCTTTACCTCTCTTTGGCCCAAAGGAGATGCTAAACTGTGACAGCCCAGGAAGTCTTTAGGGAAGCTCCTGTGATGCCATCTTCTACTCACTACCACCAGCGTATCCTTAGTGAGAGTTTTAATCATGATGGAGGGGGAGTCCACTTTCGAACTTCCTGGAATTCAGAGGGGCCAGTGTGCACATCTTTAATTAAATTACTATTTCTTATTTATCATCCCTTCATAAGCTTGGGAGCTTTGAGCCTTTACAGAATTAGACATGTATAATACTAAGGTCTGCAACCCAGACTACAACAGATTCATCATTGGTCTTCTCCCTTTTTTTTTTTTTTTTTAATTTTTAACAAATGTTTTTACCATTCCTCCTTCCCTTAAAATGCATTTATCCTAAATTAACCTTATAGAAAAAAAATCCCTCCCCCAGGGAGCAAGAAGAGGGCAGGTATATTAACAGTCAACTCAGAGTCAACCTTTAACCCCCAGCCCTTTCATCAGAAGACTGACCGTATATTAAGCAAAAGGGCCAGACCCAGGGCAGCTGCAGCCGCCTTTGGCCTCTCGTCCTTATCACAGATCAGATGCCTCTTCTCCCGGGTTGGCTTCAGTCCAGAAGCTCAGTACAGCCAGCTCAGACAGTTCCCCATGTCCAGACTCGTTCCAGAATCCAGGACTCTTGTGTTGCCTTCAAATACAGAGTCATTGCCAAGACCCTAGATGGCAAGGATGTTTGCTCTGCCATAGACAGAGAGGCTGTGGGGTGGACTCACAGATGTTTATGGGATGAGACTGGAGCTACTAATCTTGGGTCCTCCTGGTCTGTATCTATCAGATCTCTACCCTTCACCTGAGGAAAATGCAGGTATATAAAGGGTTGCCAATGCAGTGAAACTGTGTGATTCATTTGGGACTGGGGTAGTTCCATGGACAATTCTGAATTGCAACAGTTCTGAATTGCTCTTCACACAGGAGATGAGGTAGTCACCCCTCAAGGTGATTTTAGGATTCAGGGAAGGTTGTCACACTTTCCTAATCCCCTTTCCCCAAAAACATCCTTTTTGTCTTTCAATTTGATGCCTAAAATCCCTTCCGTTAAGTTAGAAAAGGCTTGTACTCCACAAATGAACCTGAAGCTATGGAATGCCTCAAGAGGTAACTTATTGACTTTACTTCATGCCTGCAAGGTGTAGATGGTGTCTAGAACCGGCCTCTGAGGAAATTTCACAGGGAGGGCCAGACAGCATGGAGGAAGCAACCTCTGGTGGGAAGAGTCTAATAACTGGAATTAGGCAGGACTGGATTGAAATCTGGTTTCACCCTATACTAGCTATATGATCTTGGCTGAGTTAGTTAACATCTGAAGATCAGCTTCTTCATAGGTGAAATATTTAACTGACTGAGTTATCATAAAAAGTAAAGGTGATGGTAAGTAAAGTGGCTGGCACATAGATGGTCGATTTTCTTCCATCTCTTACAGGGAGGACACTCCAAAAAAAAGAGGAGTGAAAGAAAATGATACTTTCCTTGTTTCACTATTGAGCCCAGAACCAGCATTAATAACTCTTCTGAGATATAATGAATTCAGCTGAATAACTGGGTAAGCCACACATGTATAGGGGACTTGAGTGACAGCCTACTTTGATCTATATTCTATATTAGGGGTCAGCAGATTTTCCCTGTGAAGGGCCAGGTAGTAAATACTGTTAGCTTTGAGGGCCAGTCTGTCACAGCTACTCAACTGTGCCATTGAAACCAGCCAAAGTATTAGACAGAGATCTATAAAAGAATGAGCATGGCTGTGTTCCAATAAAACGACATTTACAAAAGTAGGTAATCCTCTGGATTTGGCCCCTAGGCTATAGTTTGCTGACCTTTGTTCTACATCAACAAGTCCCTAATTTTGTGGCTTCTTTTGAGCATCAGAGGGCTACCTTTGAAGATCCTGCCATACTCCATACTAGAGTCTGGAGGACTAAGTTTCCAGATTAGAATTAAGGAAGACAGATATCTTGGTCACATTCACCAGTTTGTCAAGCCCTCCAGATTGCCACTAGGTTAAGTAAGTCAACCTTTGTTCGGGTTTTTGGTGACTAATGCTAATGCTTGGGGAAAATGTGCTGAGTTCCAACCCCAGGCTAATTGTGAATGTGAATCGAAGCGGGGTTTACCTTCTTCAGGGAAGAATCATAGGTAATGGTGGCAAACAATATGCAGAGCACTTTGTTCCCTTCCCATCTTTTATCTCAGCACATATCAAAACAAAGCCATGAGATAACCATCACTCTAATCTTATAGATCTAAAGACTGAGGTGGCAGGAATGAGGAGATTTACCTGCCCAAGATCTGATGGCTAATTGTGGCTAATTAGTGACAGAACCAGAAATGAAATCCAGTTCTTGGCCCCTCTATCATATCACAGTATTTTTCCCTGCCCAGTTTTTCTTGCTTTTCCCTTGATTTTAGAACTTTCAAAATTGTCAATGAGAAGTTATCTCCCATACCGAAAGTGACCAAAGTTTTTAAAGAACAAGCAACAAATTAAGAAGTTCACATACACAGTAATGAGTGGTTTGCTGTGTGATATGTGATGTCTCAGCAATCCTGTGAAGATTATATCTCTTTTTTTAAATTTTTTTTTAACGTTTATTTATTTTTGAGAGAGAGACAGAGCACCAGCAGGGGAGGGACGGAGAGAGAGGGAGACACAGAATCAGAATCAGCGCTCCAGGCTCTGAACTGTCAACACAGAGGCCGACGCGGAGCTTGAACTCAGAGACCAAGAGATCGTGATCTGAACCAAAGTCAAATACTTAACCAACTGAGCCACCCAGGTGTCCCTACATCTCATTTTTAAGAGCAACCTGAGTAGCCTAAAAGTGGGGCTTGGGAGATGGAGGAAGGACAAGGCTGTGGCTTAGCCTCCCCAAACTGTTCCTGGCATCTTGTTTCTTTATCCAAGCAGATCATTAAGCAGGTAAAACTGACCTTGATCCATTTAAGAACAACTGTCAAAATTGCAGCTGGTGTCAAGTGGACACTGAGCCTTTCTGCCTGCTCTGCAGGTACTGCTTTGGTTTCTACAGAGATTCTTTCCACCACAGCACATCAAGCAGAGGAGAATCCCTCTGAGCTCCCCAAAATAAGGGAAATCATAATTTGGTCAGGAGTGTTGGGTGATAGAAGAATTCAAGCCTCACTCCTGAGCATGTTTGCTTTCCCCCTTCCAAATGGCCATTTTAAAACTCTGCCTTTGCACCATGGACTTATGTATAAACTGCCTCTAACTCTTTGAAATAAGGACTAAAAACAAACCTTAAGAAATAAATGATGACTAACATATATTGATAGCCAAATCTATGTCAGGCACTTTGCATGCAATAACTCATATAATATTCACAATAACCTCATAGTCGAGTCATTATTATCCCCATTTTCCAGATGAGAAAGGAAGGATTGCAGAGATGTTACCATTTTCAGTGACACTCTGGATTTGAACTCAGGTCTATGTGCCTCCAAAGTCCTCCTGCCTTTGCTGATTTGTGCTCATTTATAGAGCTCTCTCTCTCTCTCTCTCATAAAGCTCGGATAAAGTTTCACTGAGAAGCTATTTCTGTTGGCTCATTCTTCCTCTCCCTGGTCTTTAAAACATGGTGTCCAAAAGGTGAAGGAGGAAAGTAATTACAATATCCACCAGTCTCGCCCTCTTTTATAATGCGTTTTCAGGGAGACCCAAAGACTCTAGACACAGAAAGGTATGTCACTGCACCATCCCACTCAGGATGCTCGTCCAGAGCATCAATGCTTATGCAGCGACTGTAGTAATAGGGACAGATGTCCACTAGGGTGTAGATGAAGATCAAAGCCACAGTGAACTCTGGTCCACAAGGTGAAAGGTAGGCCATTAGCCCATGCTACCCTGTTTCTGTTTCTCCCCCACATGAAAGACCACAGATGGCCCCAGAACCCAAGAGTCTCCATTGCCACTCTCAAGTCTCAAAATGCATCTGACTGCCAGGGGTTTCATTCGTCACCTTTGAGATTTCAGGGGATGACCTGACCCTGGGCTGCAGACCAGAGGCTCACCTTCAAGGTTGTGAGTAAGAAATACAATACCACTGCCCCCACCACAGCCTCCTGTCAATCCCCAAGGCCTCAGACAGCCCACAAGAGCCCAGGAAGGAGAAAGAGACAGGCCTGATCAGGGAGGGAAGAGAGCACATAACCCTCCAGGGCTTCTCATGCCACCACATAAAAAAAAGAAGTGATAGATCAAATTTCATTCATTTCTTCTGATTTATGGAAAGCAAGTCTGAGAGTTTGGGCAGGAAGGCAACACAGAGAAAGTTCCCTTAGGTACAGAAACTCAGACAGCTTGTGTGTATGGGGGGAAGGGTGGGTGACACACTGTTTGACAAAGGTGTCATGTGATATTAAACATGGTCTCAGACCTGTGCACACTGACCTGACCTTTGCCGCCTTTCAGCCCCACCCCCTTTTCCCCCAGCTTTCCCCCATTTCAAATCTGAAATGTAGATTTGGCTTGAATACAAAATACCTTTCACCCACCAGAACTGAACATTTGCACACCCGACTGCATTGAAATGATACAATGCTGGGGTCAGAGTAACACAAAATACTAGGACCACTAGACATAACACAGACTCTTTCTCTCTAAACACCATCCTAGCACTTCACAGTCCCCAACCCCCCAACCCAAGGCTCAAATGTAAGAGAATTTCACTTTATCTCCTCAGGCTTGCTTTGCCTTCACTTTTATTATTCATTCAGTGTCTTGGTGCTTTCTTTTGGCTTTTATAAAATATATATATGTATATATACGCATGTGTATATATACACATACCTTATTTAAAGAGCTTTATCCAACCTCTTGAAAATAGCCTGAGTGTCAGGGAAGGCACCTTCAGAAAGGGTGTGGAAATCTGTTTGCAACTTTCTGGAGTGTAATTCTAAACCACAAGGAAGAATATCCTTCCGCCCTGTGCAGCTGAAAAATGTAACAAACCATAACTGCCTTCTCCACTCAGAGGCAAGATAGCCCCTCCAGCTGAAAAGCTGGATTTTAAAAAGAAAGTCCTATAGGAAGATTAACCACAAAGNGGGGTGGCGGGGGGGGGGGGGGTTTGTGTGTGTAGACATGTGTATGCATACATACATATTTGTGCAAATATGTACAAATGAGTACGTATTCATGAGTACATCTATGTGAATGTGTGAATTGTGTGTGCAAGTGTGTATACATTTACGTGAATGTGTGTTGCGTGAATGTCTTCATGTGTACCAGAGCATATGTAAGTACGTATGTATGTGTGTTGGTGTGTGTTCATGTGTGTGCGTTTATAAGTGACTGTGAACATGTGAGTGCAAATGAGTGTGTATATGTATATGTGAATGTGCTAGTGTGTGTCAGTGTGAGCATATTTGTGTGCATGCGTGTGTGCACATGCTAGCATGTGTGTACACGTGTGTGTGTNCGTTTATAAGTGACTGTGAACATGTGAGTGCAAATGAGTGTGTATATGTATATGTGAATGTGCTAGTGTCAGTGTGAGCATATTTGTGTGCATGCGTGTGTGCACATGGTAGCATGTGTGTACACGTGTGTGTGCGCCTGTGCCTAGGTTTTTAATGGAGTAACCCAGCATCTAATTAACCAGTTGGATGAGGCCTGTTGACTCCATCTAGAACCTTGCTCCTTCAGTCAGGGCTACATTGGGGTTGAAGTACTTGGAGGTGTATGATGAGCCAAGGGCCACAGAAACACAAAGCAGCGAATTCTCTAGGGAGCCACTTCTGTTGCTGAAGGTATTCTGACGTTTGTGAACTTAGGTCCTGGAAAAGCCTGCCACAGGATTAAAAGCCTATGGCAAGATGAGGCCTGTCCTAGAATAAAGCAGGAGAGAGCAGGATTTAGATCGCTGCTTGCTTGCCCACCTCCTTACTTGGTCAATCTGCCCCAAGTTTATTGGATCTCCACAGGAAAAAACCACCCTAAGTCAAAGGAAAGATGCCTAGGCATGTGGTCTCCTGCATTTCAAAATTTGTGGGGCAAGAGATGGACATATCCTGATATATCCAAACTGGTCCAACCCTCCTAAAACCTTTCTCATCCCACCTCTTCCCAAGCATCTCCTCCATCTTGCTTATCCCCAGCATTCGACCCACCAAGTGACAGAAGACTCAGAATTAAATTTTCCTTATTTCCCCCTAAATGTATGCTCTTCACTACCCCCTTATATTTCTAATCTCCTAAACTCTTTTAATTATGTCCAGAGTAATTAAACTTGCTATCAGGGGGCATCTGGAAGGAAAGTTAATACATTTTAATTTGACTTTTACAATGAATATTCGATCCCACATACAGTGGGGTGGGGGGGTGCTTGTACACACACACTCTTGTATAATATGCTCCTGGGATCATGGGTTGCAGGAGGTTCTCGGGCTGGGAGCTGCAAGGATTCACCCAGGCAAGCTAGGAGACCATGAATACCGTGTGGACAAGGCCTCAGGGTGAAAAGAGATTAGTGGGGAGTATTAAAAACCAGGCAGGGTAGGACTTCCAAAATCTCAAACACCCTTTTGACAAAACAAAGTTCCTAAGATTTAAACCACACAAAGATTTTCCTCACTAAGAACTGAGGATTTATATTTCCTTTAAGAGCAGAAGGGGGTAGGGTTAAAAAAAAAAAAAAAATGTGGCTTATACTGAGCCTGCCTCTCAAACTGAATTTTCAATGAGCCTTTTTTCCTGCACTAGCCTGGCAAGGAAAGGTGAGCACAAGCAGAGGTCCTACATTCCCCTCCTGAAAAGGAGTAAGAAGTAGGGTACTTGCCCGCCATAGGTACACACCGTATTCCCATCTACACACAGGCCAGGCCATGCTCGAATCCTTTGTAAACCAAGAGGAATAGGTCTGCATGATTTAGAAAGAACCTTGAGGCCCGAGTCACCAGGTCCTCCTCAACACTTAACAGCCTGTGTGACATTGAGCAAGTCCCTTCCCTACTGGCTCCCTGTGACCAGCTAGCCTCAATGTTGTCATCTGTGAAGTTAGGGTTGAACAGGAAGCTTGCCAAAGTCCCTCTAGCCAGGATTCGGATTCTATCCCTTCTTGCTTCAGACCTCGCCAAGGAGACCTGCCTCCTGGCGAGAAGGGGTTGCAGGCTGAGATCCGCTGGTGGTAGAGTTCCCCAGCAAGGGCCATCAATCCACATGGGGACAGTTAGCATAACTGAAATTTAATCAGATAAATGGCTAAGACGTAATTGTTAAGTGGGAGTCTGCCTGTGCCGTCTGGCAGATGGCATAGTCCCTAATCCTACAGCTTACTGCACTGCTGGATGCCATCTGAGGGGCAGGGTGGGACCAAAGTGGTTCTTGCTCACCTCCCACTTGGCCCCAGACCACTCATGCTCACAAAACGGTGAAGCCACTTGTCACCAGAAGGCCCCATTATGCTAACGAGCAACTAAGATAAAACGTGTAACTCTTTGAAGGGGCAAAAGATCCCTGGTGGGAAAGACTCATGGTAAGAGAACACGCCTTCCTGGAAACAGATGTCCTGATCCTATAACACAAATTGCAGTATCACATCCCCAAAATACAAGCCCTCCCATAAATCATTCAGGGGAGCCTGTTTCGTTTTCCTGTTCTGATGAAAGTGACCCGCGTGTGGGGCTCAAGGCCAAAAGTGCTGCCACGCTTGAGCGACCCCACACTTCCCCACAGCTTACTGTAAAGGGGCTGACCAAAACCACCACAGCCGGAACCGCTTCCCCTGCTGCCCTTTAGAGGCTGGCATTCCCCGGGGTTTTGTCCACAGCTAAGCCCCTGCCCTTCCCCTCCTCCTGTGTCTACCTGACCAAGCCCAAAGCCTCATCCACACAAGGCTCCTTTCTCCCCACCTTCCTGGGATCTTCCCACATACAGCTAGCAGCTAGGTCTCATCTTTAAATGTCCACACTGTTCCTTCTGCCCCTCATGTTTGGGCATTGTCTCTTACTCTCACCTGGCATTGTTTGTTTCATGCCAACATGTTTTCTCTCTCCTCATTATATTTTCTATAATCAATTTTACTGAGGTGTGATTTATGTAAATAAAGCTCACCAATTTTCAGTGTGTTCTGACAATTCAGAGAGTTCTGACAAACGTATACAGTCATGTAAACAACCACCACAATCATGCATAGAACATCTACATTCTCTCTCTTTTCCCCTGGCAGTCAACCCCTTATCCAGGCATCCTGACTCTTGGCATCCTGTGATCTGTTTTCTATCACAATTGTTTTTTTCTTTTCTAGAATTTCCCTTAAATGGAATCATTCAGCATGTACTCTTGTGTCTGGCTTCTTTTGCTCAGCATAATGTCTTTGAGATTCAGCCATATGGTCACAGGCTTCCACAATTTTTATTACTGAGTAGTATTCCACTGCATAGCTAGATCACAATTTGTTTGCCTATTCATTAGTTGATGGATATTCCAGTTGTTTCCAGTTTTTCACTGTTACAAATAATGCTGCCATGAACATTTAAGTACAAGTCTTTGTGTGGACATATGTGGACATATGTCTTCATTTCTCTCATTAGCAGAGAAATTGCTGGGTCTTATGGTCAGTGTATTTTTAACTTAAAATTTTTTTTTAATGTTTTATTTATTTCTGAGAGAAAGAGAGACAGTGTGAGCAGGGGAGGGTCAGAGAGAGAGGGAGATACAGAATCCAAAACAGGCACCAGGCTCTGGGCTGACAGTCCAGAGCCCGACGTGGGGCTCAGACCCACAAACCGTGAGATCATGACCTGAGCCGAAGTCGGACGCTTAACCGACTGAGCCACCCAGGTGCCCTATTGTATCTTTAACTTTAAAAGAAACGGCCCAGGGGCACCTGCCTGGCTCAGTAGATAGAGCATGCAACTCTTGATCTCAGAGTTTTGAATTCGAGCCCCATGCTGGATGTAGAAACTACTTAAAAATAAAATCTTAAAAATAAATAAATATTTAATTAATTAAAAAGAAAAGAGAAAAAACTGCCCAGCTCTTTTCCAGAGTGATTGCACCCTCTTGCATTCCTATGAGTGAGAGTTTCAGTTGATCCACCAGTGCTTGCTATTTCTTATCTTTTTCATTTTAATCATTTGATTATATATATAGTGGTATCTCCTTATGGTGTTAATTTGCAGTTCCCTAATAACTAATGATGTTAAGTATCTTTGCATGCTGTAGATCTCCTTGCCATTTGTAGATCTCCTTTGGTGAAATGACTGTTGTACAAACCTGTTGCCCATTTTTATTGGTTTGTTGGTTTCCCTTATTATTAAGTTGTAAGAGTTCTTTAGTCTGGGTACAAGTTCTTAATCAGATATATTTTTTGCAAATATTTTTTTCTCAGTCTATCTTGTTTTTTCATTTTGTTAAGTGTCTTTTGAAGAGTGATTTTCAATTCTGATAATGCTCAATTTATCAATATTTTATTTTATAGTTTGGTGGTGTGGGGGGGAGGGTCATATTTAAAAAGTATTTGTCTAACCCAAGATCACAAAATTTTTTCCTATATTTTCTTTTATAGTTTTAGCTCCTACATTTAGGTCAATCCATTTCAAGTTAATTTCTGTGTATGGTGTGAAATAAAGATTGATATTTTTTTGGATATGGTTTCTAATTACTCCAGATCATTTAATGAAAAAGTTGTCTCTTCCCCATTGAACTGCCTTTGCATCTTTGTAAAAAATCAGCTGATCATATATGGGGATCTATTTCTGGACTCTATTCTGTTCCAATGATCCACATGGCTATCTGTACACCAACAATACAATGTGCTGATTATTCTAACTTTACATTAAATCTTGAAATAAGGTAGTATAAGTCTTCCAACTTTGTTTTATTCCTTCAAAATTGTTTTGACTATTTTAGGTATTTGCATTTCTATATGGATTTTAGAATCAGTTTGTCAATTTCAACAACAACAAAAAATCCTGCTGGGATTTTGACTGAAAATGCATTAAATCTATTGATCAATTCCTCTCCCAATTATGCTTTAAGCTCCTGGAGGACAGGAGCCTATCTTACATTTCTACATGGTTCCTAAGTGCTGGTCAGATATCCACCTTTTTGTGGAAATGCGGCTTTGGTTGGGGCAAGGAAGCCTGAGGGCAGAATGGGAGAAAGCACTGCTGAAGGAACAGAGGTCAAGAATGGTGTGTAGTCAAATGCAGACAGGAGGACAATGAATGGGAACTCCTGGGTGGTGTCATTTATCCTGGGACCGGCAGAGGAAAGTGGTGACTAGAAAGAAGCCATGTTCTCTCAATCAAGGAAAGTTCCAAGATGTCCAGAACTTGGAAATTCTAGAGGGAGAAACTGGGGTTCTTGGAAGCTGGGATCTGGTAATCAATTACTAAAAACTGGAATAGAAGTGGATTATATTTCTGTCTGACTCCAGCCTCCCCCTAGCCAGTGTTGGAAAGGGCTTAGAGATCACTAGTTCATGTTTTACAACTGAACAAAACAAGAACTAGAGAGATTAAGTTCACATAGTTAAATGATGAATTGGTAGCACAACTAGGACTAGAAAACAATACAGGTCTTCTGTCTCTAAGGTCAGAGGCCTTTCCATCATATCCCAGCCTCTTTTTCTGGTAATGTGTATCCTCTCCTGTCTGTTAACTAACAGAGCTATTTGCTTCCAGAGCTAAAGCTCCAAGAAGTTAATCAGGTGGTTGTTCCAAAAAGTCAGAGGCTGGGGTCGCCTGGGTGGCTCGGTTGATTAAGTGTCTGACTTCGGCTCAGGTCATGATCTCATGGTTCATTGAGTTCAAGCCCCGCATCAGCCTCTGTGCTGACAGCTCAGAGCCTGGAGCCTGCTTCAGATTCTGTGTCTCCTTCTCTTTCTGCTCCTCCCCCACTCATGCTTTGTCTCTCTCTTTCTCAAAAATAAATAAGTATTAAAAAAAAAAAAAGTCATAGGCTGGTCTATAGGTCTCCCCAGATGCTACTTCTCTTTCTGTCTGCCCATTAGCAAAAGCCAATTTCAAGAAAACTTAGTGGTTTCTCTTCAAAGTCCCCACTACAACTGAGCTCCCTTTCTCTGCCCTTTGCTTCAAGCCAAGCTTGGCTTTCCCAGGTAATTTGGTGAAATGGGAAGGACTCTTAGCCAGAAGTTAGAAGACCTGGTCTCTG
Organism: Crocuta crocuta; assembly: GCF_008692635.1. Classification (NCBI taxonomy): domain Eukaryota; kingdom Metazoa; phylum Chordata; class Mammalia; order Carnivora; family Hyaenidae; genus Crocuta; species Crocuta crocuta. The sequence continues at coordinate 13,303,690 of NW_027530368.1, read as the reverse complement.
GACCACCTGTCCCCAGATCACTGGATAAATCACTGAATTTTTCCAAGTCAGCTTTTCTCCTCTGACAAATAAGAATAACATTCACCCCACTAGTCTAAAAACATTGTGAAGATACAGTGTCCTCCAATACCTATAAGCTGGCATACGGTGGAAGGCATGGGAAAAAAGAACACAGGCACCAAAATCAGGCTTTTCCTGAAGCCTCACTGCAAGAAGCAGTAACTACAAAGGATGTTAGGGGCATGTCCTGCATGCACACTTTCTGCCCACATGGAACTCCTCTCTGCTTATAGAGAAACCCAATTCAGTCCTTTCATTGCCAGTGTGTGTAGAAGTTTTGTGTGCCTGGGTGAGTGGGCATCCCAACTCTCTGCTAATCTCCCCACCTCCCTCTCTCTATCTGGAAATAAGATCCTCACAGAGGTGTTTAAGTGTGTCTTTGCTCTGGTCTTGGAAGCCCCTCCCACTCCCAGGAATTGAGCTACTCAAAGCTCTCAACTTGCAGCACTCCTACTCCACCCCCAAAGTCGGCCCAGTGTCCTGGTCCATCTTGTGAGAGGCCTCTTGCCATGCCCTTGCTTTGCCCCGTCAACCGCTGTCTCTAACAACCCAGTGCTGTATCTGCCGCCATGCCCACCCCACCCCCCTGCCCTGGAAGCCTGCCTAAACTAAGGTTGTTCATTCACTGACTACAGTTCTCAGTCCACCCAAGTACTATTACGAGGAACAGAGCCTTAAGAGTCATCAGTGATCACCTCCTGGATACCAAACACTGCCCATAGTAAAAACTTCCAGATAAAATTTCACCACATTCCCAGAGACATGCTCCTTTTGCTTGCCTTTCTCCCCAGAAAGGACATTCCCCTGTTTCTGTGGAGACTAAACACTGCTCACATGGAATAGTCTTCTTCCTGGTAATGTAGGATTCAAGTCCCAGTCCTAAAAGGCCCAAAATTCAGTGCCACTGCAATTGACTCTAGGCTTTGCTTATCTCTCTTGCTTGGAGAAATTTAATTATTAAATTAAGGTAATATCATTGTTTTTCTAACCACAAATGGTGTTAAAATGATCAATGTCACTAATGGGTAGCTTGATCTTCCTCCAGCCACCTCCCCCACCTACCTCCTACCCCCCCTCCCCCAAGGAGAGCCAAACAGTCTCCTCTCCTAGTGAGAGTGCCACATTTCCATGCAAATTGAGTGTCCAGAGTGAATGGGGTGGGGGCGGTGCCCAGACTTTCTCCATGGCTGAGCTGCTGGAGTATTTGCATAATAAAATGCGTTAACAGCTTGGAATTAATCATCTCTGCTACCCTGGATGGCCTAAAGAACTCTTTTCCAGGCTCTTATCTATGAAAACTCGGGATGGCATTTGTAGGTAATGGAGCCTCTGTATATTTTTCTAATTATCATTACATTTTTCTATTTATCTCCAAAATGTGTCCCCATCCTAGAACATCATAAAATGCTGCAGGTTTCTTAGGATATTTTTATTACGTAAAAATCCTTAAGCACTCAATAAATTACACCATGCATGCCTTTATGCACAAGGATTACACTGGAATCGGATGAGTAGAGATTTACATGATAGAGTGGACAGAGTATAGGCTTTGAAATCTAAATGACCCTGGTTTGAGTCTTCCTTCCTAGATGATTTAGGGAAAGTCACATACCCTTGCCGAGACTTAGTTTCCTCTGCTGTAAAAAGGGGATGTGGTAGGCTGCCTTCTGGCATCCGCACCCCTGTGTGATCCCCTCCCCTTGAGTGTTGGCTAGATCTAGTGGCTTGCTTCTAACCAAAAAAATATGGCACAAGTAATGGGATGTCAATTCCAAAATCAGATTACAAAAGATGGTGACTCTTCTCTCCCTTTCTCAGCTTACTCACTGGGATGAGGCTGGCTGCCATGTTGTGAGCTGCCTTGTAGGAGCCCACATAGCAAGGAACCTAAGATGGCCTCCAGCCAACAGCCGGTGAGGAACTGAGGTCCTCAGTCCAACACCCAGAAGGAACTGAATCCTGCTAACAACCACTGAGTGAGCTTGCTCAGTTGAACCTCGAGAAGATTACAAGACTGGCCTATACCTCGACTGCAGCCTCATGACCGACCCTCAACCCAGCTGAGCTATACCTAGATTCCTGACCCATAGAAACTGTGAGATAAGAAATATGTGTTGGTATAAATGTTAAGTTTGGGGGTAATCTGCTATATAGCAATAGATAACTTTTATAGGGTTAAAAGCTACTTCACTGAAATGTGTTCTCCTATGAGGTAATAGGATTTAATATAGTGTAGCACCATACAGATGTATATTATCATTTGTTTTCAACCCAATAAATAACTCATTTTCCTAAATGCTTAACTTGCTTTTTTTAAACAGCCAAAGGAAATTCTGCTTCCTCTAAATGTCCCCTCCAAATATTTTTCAGAAATTCTCCTCCCTGTATCAATTTCACTTTAGGGCTTGGGGTTTGTTTTGTCTGGATTATGGGCAGGACCACCTCAGAGATGATAGTGGGTAGACAACAATGGGAAGTTAGTTGACAGTAACAGGAAGGCTGTTCCCACAAAATCATTCTTTCATGAGCTTTGTCACGGACCAAATCCTACCACTAATAATAGTGGTAAGAATAGGAATGATAACAGTTACTACCATTAATTGGGCAACCATTATGTGCAGGAAACTGCAAACATTCTTTCAGATCCTCACAACCCTGAAAAAAAATTCAGCGTTTAAGTCACTTGTTCAATGCTAAGCAGTTAGGACGTATCAGAACTGAGGTTAGAACAGAACTCTTCTTGTTTGTATTTATTCCTTGTCTTTTACGTATGTGTGCTTAAATCAATTGGTTTTAAATAAAGTGAGAATTTGTTTTGTATCTTTTTTTCCCTACTTAACACTTTATCATGAGCATTTCCCCATGTTATCTACTTTTTTAAACATTATTTTTAAAGGCAGCATAATATTCCATTACTGAGGAGATCTCCTCTACCCTTATTATCTGGTATTTAGGCTGTTTCCAGATATTTCGCTTTCATAAATTTTGCTGTGATAAGTGTCTGTGATCATATCTCTGATGATGCTCATAGAATAAAGCCCTAGGAGTGGGACTGCCAGGTCAAGTATATAAGCGTTTTTAAGGCTCCTGATGCATGTTGCCAAATTGCTTTCCTGAAAGGTTGTACCAATTCATATTCCCAGGGAGATAAACACTTAACTTTGAAAGCAAAGGGAATTTTAAAATGTGAGATAATCTGGCACCTCGTTTAAAGGAACAACTCCTTAAGTTCCCTGCAAAGGCCCTCTGAGAACCCCTATGAACCACTGGCTGAGGAAACATTGTTCTGCCTTCCTGACTGGCTGGTTAAATTCCCAATGTCCCAGATGTCATTTTATTCCCGGTTATAGGAGGGGACTGGGTGGGGTAAGAGGGGAAATAGAAGCATTTGCATGATAATAAACCTGAAACTTAATAATCATGCTTTTACAAAACATGTATATGGTCCTTTCTTGAGGCTGCTTTTCCAGAATAGGATGACCTTCTCCAAGGGGATAAGAATATTTTTCTCTGCCAGATTTTAAGCTAGGGCACTGAAATTATTTCTATACACATACACAAAGAGAAGGAAGGAGCTAAGGTACAAATATTTAGTCACCCAAAGAGAGGAGAAAAGATACCACAGTGGCGTTAATTATCTAGATGGTATTTAAGGCCAAAGGAAAATTCAGAAAGAATTTTTTTTTACTGTTAAAATTCTCCACCCCAATTTGTTACATGTTGACATAGACAAAGAACTATTGGCCTATTTTAACCTTTGAACATTTCAATTTTACTTCTACAAATTGGGAGAAGGGAAAAGAATATTCACAAAGATGGGGAGGTAAGGATGGTTACAGGAGGGAGACAGAAGCAGATGAAAAAACATTATTTCAGTTCTCTGTAGTTACTTGGGTTTTCAAACCATAGGCTGGGTCTTAAGAAATGAAAGTCAACTTTATATACACACCAGGTAGGGCAGGGCCTAGATGGTATAGTTTTAAAAGATCAAAATGATTTTGGTATTCTGCCATTATTTGCAATGCCCTGTATTGATCAGGGTTGGCCAAATGCTGTAGCAAACAACCCCAATTTTAGTGGCCTCACACAATAAAAGGCTACCTCTTACTTATATCACAGTCTGGTGCAGGTTATGGATGGGGGAGGCGGGGAGGGGCAATGAAGGAGGGCCTATTCCACACAGTCATTCAGGACCCAAGAGAAATGTGAATGAAACCAAGGACATACTTTTCTTGTCCATCAGATTGGCAAAATCTGAATTTCTGCAACAAAAACATATCTGTATATAAACTGTGTGATTTGAATAGATTTTAGAAATTATAAAATGGCTGCTTAGTGTTCTATGCCCCCAGAGAAGATAGAGAAGGTAAATAAAGCTAAGAGTAAAAGTAGGATTAGATGAAAGGAGAGGGACTTGGGGGAACCACTTGCATTGCTCCCTAAATCAAAAGAGGTTTAGAAGAAAGGGGAAAAGGAATCCAAGTCCTGGAAATAAGTTGCTATATCTTACAAAGAATAGCTATTGGCAACAGGGTACAGGCTGTGCCCAAACAGACTCTTTTACTTTAGACTCTTATAGCTACTCTCAGAACCCTCCCTCCCAGAATAAATCACCCAAATCAGGATATCTTGGGTCTTAGGCATGAAACATCTAAACTCTCATGGCTCCTGCTCTCTTTTGGCCACACATCTCTGGCTTAGCAACCCAGTCAGAGCATCAGTTTTGGGAGAGAGGTTACTTATTCTTAGGCCCACAGTGAGAAGTGGGAGGGTATGTGGGAACTGGAGCAAGGCTTGGCCATGATGCCATCAGATGCACCTGGACCTGTTCACCTTCCCTGAACAGGTGAGTGAAAAGGTAGTTTCAGAGACATTTGGTGCAAGACCCTAGGATAAGTTGCTGGGATAGGAAGTATCTTGGTTACACAGCCCTCAGACCAAGGGAAGAAAGCATTTCATCATTTAGATTTTAATATTTGTTTAATAGAGACCTGGAGAAACTTTCAAGAAATACAATAATTACCAATAGAAACTGGAGATTTTTAGAATTTTTTTACATTCCTCAGTGATACTCCACTGGCCCTGGTTGAACAGCACCTTAATGTTAAATTGGTGGGCACTTTCCCTCTTAGGGTGACCAACTTGTCCCAGTTTGTCCAGGATTTTACCAGTTTTAAAAATGAGTGAGTGATGCCTGGGTGGTTCAGTCAGTTAAGTGTCTGACTTTGGCTCAGGTCATGATCTCACAGTTGACTCAAATCTAGTTGACTGGTCTTTGAGAGAGGAGCAAAAGTAATTCAACAAAGAAAAGTGTAGTCTTGGGGTGCCTGGGTGTGTCAGTTGGTTAAGTGTCTGACTTCAACTCGGGTCATGATCTCATGGTTCGTGGGTTTGAGCTCTGTGCTGACAACTCAGAGCCTGGAGCCTGCTTCAGATTCTGTGTCTCCCTCTCTCTCTGCCTTTCCCCTGCTTCAACTCACTTGCTCGTGCTCTCTCTCTCAGTAATAAATAAACATTAACAAAACAAATTTTTGTTAATGTGGGAAACTCAGGGGCACTTGGGTCAGTTGAGCGACCAACTCTTGGTTTCAGCTCAGGACATGATTCCAGGGCCATGGGATTGAGCCCTGCATCAGGCTCGGTGCTGAACATGGAACCTGCCTAAGATTCTCTCTCTTTCTCTCTCTCTCTCTCTCTCTCTCTCTCTCTCCCTCCCTCTCCCTCTCTCCCTCTGCCCTTCTCTTCCCTCCTCCCCCACAACTAATATAAAAAAATAATAATTTTTTTTTTAATTTAAAAAATAAGGGAAACTAAAAAAATTTTGTTTAAAGGAAGGGAAAGTCCTCCATCACAGGCAAACCAGCATGGTCGGTCACCCCAGTCCTTCTACACAATTTTGCTAACGGCATCAACTGAGAGCTGTTTTACCCAAAATAACAAGGGATTTGAGCTGAACCACCAGCTTTCTCCTCTCTAGAGGAGTCAAGATGAGGGAAAGTCAGGGCTGTTGGCTGTGACCCTTGCACAAGGCAGCATTATCTATCCCATGAGGAGATTGAATTTATGACTTGGCTTCAAGTCACAGGCTTAGGAGGGAGCTTGGAGATTATCTAGTACAACCATCTAGATGGCAAATCAGGAAATCGAGATGAAGCAATGTTAAGATACACACTTAAGGCCACATAGCAGAACTGTCCAGGGCAAAACCTCTTCTCCAGTCTGGTGTTCTTTCCACTGCACCACACAACTCCGTCACTAGAATGCCCAAGCAACTGAGTTCATGGGCCCTAAGAGACTACCCTGGATATCCCTCCCAAATCCTATTAGAAATGCTCCCAATGGTCACCCACCAGTGGCAAAGGAAAAGGTAGTAGTGACGGCTTCCCCTTGGGGAGATTCAGGGGGTACCTAAGAGGCCACACCACAGCACCATGAGCTGCCACGTCTTTCTGGGGCTCCACCTCCACCCTCCAACTTCTCCTCACCAACCTCTGGGCCCCAAACCTTCCTGTACTCCCTTTCTATCCCACCTTCTCATGTTTGTATGGGGCTGGAAAAGACAAAAAGAGGGGCAAGGAGGTGCATGGGATGCAATAAGTCAGAGTCACTACAACAGCCTCATCCAGAATCTCTTTACATTACTGGCAACTTTTGAGAAGCTGAATGAAATATACTGCTCAAGCTGATTCTACAAACATGGCACTGCTGTTTTCAAAAACCAAACCAGTGGATACCTGCGTGGGCTCCTGGATGGCTCCGTTGGTAAAGCATGAGACTCTTGATCTCAGGGTCATGGGTTCAAGCCCCATGCTGGACATAGAACTTACTTAATTAAAAAAAACAAAGTTTCGGGAATTTTTCTTCTCTAATAAGAAGGCATATCAACCCACACCTATACCATAACATCCATGTGTCCTTTTACTATAGTACTTGGTCTTGATTTCTGAAAACTGTTTCACAGTTGATAGGCTAAACCTTGTCGTAATCAAATATGGTAGACATGTCTCAACATACTGTTTAAAAAAAAAAAAAGACTGGAATACAAACTGGTTTAGACAATCAAGAAATGAATGCTGACTCACTGGTCACTTGATAAAGGTAAAGGGCACTTTCTGTCCTTGACCACCTATTATGTGTATTTGATGATTCCTCCCTGAGCCATGTTGTACTATTGTCATTTTCCAGAGAAAGAAACTGAGGTTTGAACTGGTTAAGTGACTTGCTAACGGTAGTCTAGCTAGTAAGAAGTCAGATCTTTCTGACTCCAAAATCCATACTCTTATTTGTTCATTCATCTGACAAATATTAATTGAGTATCTCTCATTAGCATACTGCCTTTACATGGGGCATTCTGTATACCTGAATCATGAAACGAAAGCACAATAGAAAATGTTTTATTAGTAAGTGCTACTTTATAAGCTACATAAACTCAGAGAAGAGAGAGTGATATGGGTTGTAGAGGCTTGGTGAGAAGTCTTGGAGGATCTGAAGCTGGGTCTCAGAGCATGGAAAAGATTTGCAGGGATAGAGAACAGAGCAGTAGAATGAGGTGTGCCTTGGGGGACATTGAGGTGCAGAGGTAAACCAGAATAGACGGTTTAAGTTTGCAATGCCACAGCATTTTGGGTTCAAATGTATCTACCTAAAAAAGTGAACTTCCAATCCCTGAAATATTGGAGAGACTAGGAGTAACCTGCACTGTGTTGTTCTCACCTGCCTGAATAGCAACTATCTCTAAGTCCAGAAAAGAGAACTGGGAGGGTTAGTATATAAAATTATTATTCTTTAATGGCAATTTCCACATGCCTCCTAAACCTATATCCAACCTGAATTGCCTTTTCTATGGGTACATCTACAACAGAAGAGCCTTAATAAATCTGAAATAATAATGGGAGAAGCCATAAGAGTAATGATTTTAAAAGCCCTGTGTTCCCAAGGGGCATATGTTACCAGCTGCACAGACTTTTCTCTGTGTGATCAAAACCTTTTTTGTTCCCTTTATAAATAAGACATTTGTAAGTTGGTGCTTCACTGATTGAAAAAGTAGTTGCTTGGTTGCTGGGGTTTTTTTAATTAATTTTTTTTAAAGTTTGTTTATTTTTGAGAGAAAGAGAGAGAGAGCAGGGGAGGGGCAGAGAGAGAGAGGGAGAGAGAGAATCCCAGGCAGGCTCTGCACTGTCACCATGAAGCCCAATGTGGAGCTCAAACCCATGAACCATGAGATCACAATCATGAGATTCTGAAACCAAGAATCAGACACTTAACCAGCTGAGCCACCCAAGTGCCCACTCCTGTTTGAGTCTCCTGCCATGCCCTTAGTATCATTCACTGTTGTTTCCTTCAAAATATCTAGAAATGTGTCCTGCACGTAGTAAGAAATAGCTGGTACTCTATTTGTGTTCATAAACTGAATTATAGCCATGACTCCAAAGTGTTGGGAATTTAACTAGTTGGAGTGGTAGGGAAATGTTTTCAAAAGCCATTTAATTCTTTGTGTCCTAAACTATACTTCAACAAAACAGAATTCCAAAAGATTGCCCAAAGCTGCAGCCAAAACAGCCCTGGGCCAAGGATTGTTGAATGGGATCCTTTAAACCCTGCCCCATAAATATTCTCAGCCTAATGAACCCATGCCCCCAAACAGCCCCTGAACTGGTCTACTAACCCCAATACATGTTAAATTTATGATTTCCAAACAAGATAAAAGGCCTGATTGGATTTATTTCCTTAAAGAAAAAAAAGGAAGAAAGAAAGAAAAGCATTCCTTTCCTGACCAAGCTGAGACCCTGAGCTGGTTTATTTGCTACCAGCACCTACTTGCCTGTCACTTAGGCAAAACCTCCTTATATAACTTCCCGGGGGTATGTTTAAGAGTGGCCTTCCTTCCCTGACTGGCCTGAGCCTACTCCTCTCACCACAGATTGTTCATGGCACTGACTCCTCAGCCATTCACAAATTCCTCCTATGGCTGTTCCACATGACATCTTACCTAGCCATCAACAACCAGCATACTCGCAGGTTACCCTCCCAGGCTCTCCCTTCCAGGGAGACTCACAAAGAATCTTGGAATCAGAAGTGTTCTTGGAATTCATCTACTCATTTTGCAAATGAGAAAACTAAGACCCAGAGAAGAAAATGAACTGAAGGAGCAGGGACTAGAACCCAAGTGTCTTGATTCTGAATCTAGGGCTGTGCCACTAGGCTCACGACCTGAAGACATTCTCAGCATCCCCTCCCCCAGCACACATTCCAGGAAGGTCATATGTGAAGTCCAGAGAGTTTGCCTTCAGTGTCTTGGCTTGGCCTCCAAAATGCCTGCCTGAAAAGGCTCCCTGTGGCTGCCATCCTTCCACCCACCACCCTGCAGACTCCAGGCTTGTCTTAGCTGACTTTCCCATATCTCATCTTCTCAAGGTCAGTCTCTGTTTCTGGAATAGTGACATGTATAAAATCTGACAAACCAGTCCACCTGAGGAAAGGAGATTAATGACTCCTCCCAGATAATCTGGAAGAGCAGGGACTAGAACCCAAGTGTCTTGATTCTGAATCCAGTGTTGTGCCACTAGGCTCACGACCTGAAGACATTTTGCTCTCCAGACTAACACAGTATCTTTAGAAGAAGTCATCTGAACTCAGAGGGTGATGAAGTGAGCTGTTCTTTGAGGGGTAAGGTGTTGGAGCTGGCCAGGCTCAGAAGTGTCCCAGAGAATACAGGTCATATGTGGATCCATCTGTTTTCTTGGCCTGAATGGAATTGCTGAGAACCATCCATCAGTATCATGAACCCAATAGTCACATTCCTCCCCTCCAGAAAAGTCTGTCCTCATTTCCCATCACCTCACCATGGCAGGGTTAGGACCAGCTCCAGCCTGAGCTGAACATGTTAGTACATTTAAGAGCCACCCCCTATACCCACACTTATCTCCAATACCCTCCTACCTAGACCTAGTATAAGTCCAAACCCAGGAGAGAGCACGTCCAGAAAAGACAAGATTAAAAGCCCCATGGAAAGTCTGCAGAATGGGTCACCATGCCTGGGTCCTAAGCCCTGCATACTCTCTTAACCAGTTCTGTGGCCCCCAGTGAACCACGAGACTATTCTGTGCCTAAGTTTGCTCACTGGAGAAATGAGATTTAATGGCAATACCTTGACAGCATAGGGACAAAATGAGAAAAGAAAGACTGTTCAACAAAGGTAGAAATATTTTTCAAAGGGATGATTATCTCATTATGTGATTATTAATAATACAATCACTTCCTTGTCCTCCTCCAAGACACTTACATTTCTTTAGAATTCTTTCAGGGAATTCCCAGATTTACCCGATAGCTTGTAAGATTTAGCCTCTCCTCCTCTTTAAATTCTCTTGCAGTTAAACTGTCTGTACCAATTGCTTTAAAAAAATAATAATGATAAGATAAAAAAGCTAAGGTTTGACCAGGACTCAGGACTCAGAATTCTAACAAAACCGTTTGGCAAAAAATCATCTGCCTCCATCAGCAGCAAATACATACTGCATGCTTCCTGAAAGCAAGTCACAGAATTGAGATCCTTTGCCCTGATCTCAGAATGTAACTTCAAGTCTCTCAAATTTTGCTTTTGAGGCCAGTTCTTGACTTTTGAGTTCTTAAAATCCAATAGCAACCAGACAAAACTCTTGCCCACATTCTGTTTTATCTCAGTATTCACACCTTGCCTTCCAGCCTCTGTCTGCCCACAGACTTGAACCCTCAGAGTTTGACAAGCAGGGAGTTCTATAGGCAAGGGCTATGATTCTACCTACCGTCTTGTGGCTTGAGGGAGAAGAAAGAGGGGAGGGAATTCTAAGCAAAGACTGACGATACAAATTAACAGGCAAGGCGATATTAGAATCTGTCTTCCATAATCCAGCACAAATACATGTTTGACAGCCAGATCTTCCAACTTTTTCTTGTGGGTAGAATGGACAATAGTAAACTTTAAAAATGACAAAAGTAGATTTCACAAACTAATAGTAAAGAGTTCACCTGGGGTTGGAAACATCTTACCTGTCTTTGGAATATTCCCGCAACTTGAAGGGATCCCCCTTCTTGCACTTCCAAAGTGTTCAGAAATTATTCAAAAGATTAGAATTAGAGGGAGCGACAAGTGTGGAATCTGATGACTTTTCCCAGTCCTCCCCAACAGAAACCTTCCATAAAGTAAATGGCTTTGAGGGCGCAGTTCACCTGGAATGCACTCATATCAACCACCAGCCTTAAAGTGGACATAAATATCAGGTCAGCTTCCCAGCCGTTTATCCTACTCTCAGGATAAAACACATAAATAAACTGGAAATAGACACTTCTCCCACCCCAGGGAGGTGATCCTGCCCCTAGGCTCCAGGCACACTGTCACATAGTAAAAGAAAATCAGCCCTACTCTGGCTGAAACTGGCTGGACAGTTTGCAGGAGCCCCAGGCTCCAGAGAGTGCCTCTGTCCTTGCGCAAAGCTCCCTCCTTCTCCCCCTTCATTTCCATGCCACTGTCTCCCCCATGCCAGCCCCATCCTTTATCCTTTGCTTTCTCTTGCTTGTTTCCCCTCCTTTTTTTATTTCTGCTTATTTTGTTGTGGTTTGTTCTTATCATTTTCTATTTGGGTTTTGTGTCTTTGCTTTTATTTTTAAGGTTTTTTTGTTGTTTAGTTAAGAGTAAACTCTATATAGCATAGTATTTATCATTTTAACCATTTGTAATTATACAATTCAGTGACATCAAGTACGTTCCCAATTCTGTATACCCATCACCACCATGCATATCCAGAACGTGTACCTCATCCCCCACACAAACTCTGGGCCCATTAAACAACAGCTCCCACTTTCCCTGTAGGCCCCAGCTCCTGCATTCTGTCTCAATGATTTTTGTCTGTCTGGATACCTCATATAAGTGGAATCATACAACTGTTGTCCTTCTGTGACTGGCTTATTTCACTAAGCATAATGTTTTCAAGGTCCATCTACGTTGCAGCATGTGTCAAAATTTCATTACTTTCATGGCTAAATAGTATTCCACTGTGTGTGTATACTACATCTTGTTTACCAGTTCATCTGTTGATGGACACTTGGGTTCTTTCCACTTTTTGGCTACGGTGAATGACGCTGTTGTGAACACAGATGTACAGATATCTGTTCAAGTTCCTGATTTCAATGCTTTTGAATATATACCTAGGAGTATATGCTTGGAATTCCTGGATCATACAGTAGCTACCTAGCACCGATGAGATGCTTCCAAAATTTGCCCCGAGAGAAGCACGGAACTAACTTACTGTCTCGGAAGGAGAGCACTGCAAAGCAGAGGACTTGAACTTGTCAGAGAAACAATGGTCTACCGATCTCATTTTATGCCATTTTCACACAGTGCTGACACATCTACCCTGGAACCTGACTTGACTTCTAACTGGCTGTGTGACCTTGGGAGAGCCCACACACTGCTCTGAGCCTTAGTTTCCCAGTCAGTGAAATGGAAGCAATTGCACCTGTCCTGCCTGTATCATAACCACAGTTGCTGCTATAAGCATCTAATGAGAGAATGCTTGCGAACTTGGGTATAGGCCAGTGGTTGCACAAATCCAGGGAATGGCAGTGATAAGAAAACGGCTGGGAATATAAACAGAATTAAATCCCTCCATGAACTTCTCGTGTCTCCTCCAAAAATCAGGGGCTGTTTCCCCAACAAACCAGTGCTGTCAGTTAGACATTTTTCTCTCAGGTGCCCAGGAATTGTTCCTTCCGATTCCTCATGGAAGTGAAATACATAGGACTCTCCCTTTCAAAGAATCACCTGGAGAGATGGCTTCTCAAAGATCAAACAAGAAGCTGAGGCTACAGCCTGGATCTGAACCACTGGAAAAACACAAGCATTTTAATCCACACATTTGAAAGTATTAATTAACAATCCCATCCTCTTCCCCACCTCAATCCCCTGCCCATCTGAGAGCATTTAGATCAATGTGATGGTGTCATCTGAACTTTGAGAGCCTCATGAAAAATATCCTCTTTGCTTTAAAAAAAAATGGAAGAAAAATTAAGTTATTCACTCCAGAGACCTGGTTGTGTGTGGACTGTCCTGGTGATAGCACAGGAGTAAAATCCATCTTGAAAGAGGAAATGACCACGCAAAGTTCTTGTTGGTCATTAGAAAGGTCCACATGTAGCCATCTATACAGAGAATTATGCGTGGGTACTGGGCTTGCTCCAAGGAAAGCCACAAAGTGTGGGCCAGGGGCAGATGGACAGATAAAATATTTAAATATAATGCTCAATGAGGCATCAGAGTGGCTTAGTCAGTTAAGTTGAGAGTCAGTTCAGGTCATGATCTCACAGTTTGTGAGTTCAAGCCCCACATCAGGCTCTGGGCTGACAGCTTAGAACCTGGAGCCTGCTTTGGATTCTGTGTTTTCCTCTCTCTCTGCCCCTCCCCTACTCACACTCTGTGTCTTTCTCTCTTAAAAATAAACATTAACAAAATAATAATAAATAAATACAATGTTTCAATAATAAAACCTTAGGAGATAAGCTCCTACGTATGAAATAACCTGGATTAAAAAAAAAAAAAAAACATTCATTGAGTAATGCAAAGTTGAACTGTAGCCTTTGCAGCCAAGTGACTAAAATACTTCCTTACATGCTTCTACCTCTCTTGCTCAGTGTGGGCCCTACTCATGGCTGAAAGAATGGAGTCTCCAAACTTCATGTTCTGCACTCAGCCCCCTTCTTGGCTTTAGCTGAGTTGGCCATGTCAGCCCAGCAAAACCAGGGCAGGCACATCTCTTTTCCTGTTAAGACTTATTAATTGATTGACTGGTTATCCTTTAACTCATTCACACTTAGGTATTACTTCAACCCGGACTTTACAGTATAAGCATTTTCCTAATTGTGTTTGTTGGCAGGCTAGTGGGAGCAGGGTGACTCCAAGAAACCCCTGAANGGGGGGGGGGGGGGGGGGGGGGGGGGGGGGGGGGGGGGGGGGCAGGAGGGGATTCCCCCTCCCTCCTTTCCTCCTTGTCCTCGAAATTTCCACTCTCACAGGCACTGTTGGCAACCTATTTTTGTAAAGGGCTAGGCAGTGGCAGACCACCCTTATGTCCATAGCTTCTTCTAGGGCTTTAGCCAACACTATCAGAGCAAATGTATCCCCTCAGCAGACCCTCCATACCTTCATGAGATGGATGCCCCTTCCCTCCCCAACCAACATCAAGGTGGCATCTCACAGTGTATCAAGCTTCTGCCTTGACAACTTCCATTGCATCCCTATGCTTACTATGATACTTTACCCTCTAATCACAAAGATTTAGCTCCTCCTTCCCCACCCCCCCAAAATAGATGTTTGGAGAACCCTCTCTTAATTATATACACACTGCCAGCCCTAAATGGTAAATGCCAAATGAGCGGCTCATGCAATAGTTCAGGGGGTGGGGTTGGCCACACTTGTCAAAGTTAATTCACATTGTTAAAACACAGATCATAGGGGGCACCTGGGTGGCTCAGTCGGTTGTGCATCTGACTCTTGATTTCCGCTCAGGTCATGATTTCATGGTTTGTGAGTTCAAGCCCTGAGTCATGCTCTGTGCTGAGAGCATGGAGTCTGCTTGGGATTCTGTATCCCTCTCTCTCAGCCCCTCCCTCAGTTGCTCTCTATCTCTCTTTCAAAATAAATAAAAAGAAACTTTAAAAAATGTAGATCATGACTCAGTAGCTCTAGGGAGGGGCTGCGGGTTGTGCATCTTTATTGGGCTCCCAGATGATGCCCATGCTCTGTGGCCCACGATGGCACTATGAGTCTTGAGGAGAGAGGTCCCTTCCCCAGAGCCCCCATGTGAGGAAGGCTTCTGAAAGGAGGTGACAGCTGAGGAGTAGTTCTCTTGTTTGCAAAGCCCCACAGGAATGGCCACCTGGGGAGATACAGAGTACAACCTCACCATGTCACCCTGAGAGGGAAGCATAATTCACCTACTCGGGGGTGGAATTGCTGACAGGAAGTCCAAGTACACTAGCAGGCTGTTTGTGCCACCCGAGGAAAGAGGAACTGACCTTTTTCTCATGGGGAAGTGTATCTTCTCTTCTCCAAACCACAGGCTCCCAAACATACTAGCTCGAGTGAAGTTCCTGCGATGACCACTGGGCGTGGGCCAGCCTCATGTGGCCCCCACCCCACAGGCTGCATCCCCATGGGCCTGGGCTAGCCAAGCGGGGCTGCCATTCTGTGGCCCTCTTGCAGGACCCCAGCCTCCCTATCCAGGAACGCGGCTGTATTCGCTTCCCACGCCAATGCCGCGTCTCTAAGCCCAAGCCGGGGAAAAAGCTGTGTACACTGACACTTAAATTAGATCCTTGCAATTATCTCTCAATCCTGGCTTGCCCTGTGCTTCTTTATCACTTTTTTTAATAGCTAAAGTTACTCGCCCTCATTTTAAGTACATTGTGCAAAAGGCATAGGCCAACTTCTGATATATTCCCACAAGCAAAATTAAATACCAGTAACATGTGTTTTAGTGAATTGGGTCCCTCAATTTGCATCTTATAATAAGGATGTTATCATACTGGTTTATAGCTCAGCTCTTTAGTTTTTATCTCTCTGGGGCTAGATTCCCCCTCATGAGTTCAATGTAAGTCTATGAACTAATGCAATTTTTAAAACGCTTTTCTTCTGTGTTAACATTAACACCCTTATGAGTGAAGAGATTTTACTCCCCAAAGTGTACAGAATGTTTGCATTCACTGGAGGATGGGGCGGGATATTAGCCCTTAGTGGTATCCGTGGCTGCTCTTAAGTGAAAGGAGTTGAGTCAGTAATCCGGTCTGCCACTGCAAAAAAGCCTTTTTCACCTCTTTGCACTGAGACATAATCTCTGGTGTGTTCATTCCCTTACATTTAGATTAATTATAAAACATTGTCACCAGAATATTAAAGTAATGTTTAATACACAGAAGGGAATAAGGTATTCTGGAAAATGCATAATTTCCCTATGATGATTTTGCCAGTTGCATGCAATATGATCTTTTGATTGCCAGCTATAGAAATATTGTGACTAAGCTTTCACTAGCTTTTTATTTTTGCAACCATCCTGTCATAGCACTTTGAAAACTGTAAGCTTGGCCCATCAAAAAAAAAAAAAAAAAAAAAAAAAGAAAAAAAAAAAAAAAAAAAAAAAAAAAAACAACAACGAAGGGTGCCCATGCTAAAGAGTTCTCTCAGCTTGGTTCCAAAAGAGGGTGATGGAAGGAGAGGCTGTGCAGTATACAACAGAACCTTCCATTTACCAGTCCTGTGACAGTGGGGTGGCGGAGAAAGGAATGACCCTATCCTTTACACAAGCCCAACGTGTGTGTGTGCATGCACACACACATACACACCCTCCATGTGCCTTGACTAGAGGAAGGTGTCAACATTCCTAAATGGAAATTCCAAGTCCTCTTGCTTGCTTCAGATTTTCCAAGCTCTGCTGCAGCCACACACCCAGGAGGGATGATCTAAATCAACACGGAACAGCAGCAAGTAGAATGTTCCTTGTTGGCAGTGGCTGAAGTGGGACCAACACTCCTCAGAGGACCACCCCAGGGGATTGGTTACCTCAGCCATCTCCCTTTAGGTCACTGGGCTCAGTCCTTGGCTGTGTTGGTTAACAACCAAGTGTCGTTACCAACAGAGGGCTCCTGTCCTTCGAGGTCTCACTCCAGATCTCTGCAGGTTGGAACTTTTCCCCTTCAATAATGTATATATTCTGGTGGTGGTGATGATGATGATGATGATGATGATGATAGCAGAAGGGGCACTCCAGCCCCCACTCTTTCCCAAGAGCACTCTCCCCATTCCTCTGTCACTCTACTGAGAATGCTGGTAGAATTCTTCAAGCTTTTTAAAACTGGAATTAATTTTTAAATATGTGTTCTATTTATCCATGCCACCTAACAGCAATACGCCCAACACCTGTCATCTTGTTTCCATTCTCTTCAAGGCTTCCTATGCCTCTCTGACCCCCACCCTCTGCTCTTCAAAAATATACTAGATGTATATATGAAAAACCAAGCCCTCTCACCCCAAAAGGCTCAGAGTCTGGAGGCTTAATTACCTCTCCATTTGCAACACAGAGGCCCCTTGGGTTAGAATTAAATGGGATTTCCAGTAGGAGAGGGGATAGGTTTACTCCAGTCCTGCCCATCCCACATCTGTTCTGTAGACACAATGACTCCTTAGGCCAGGAGAGGATAAACGAACCTTCTCTAGCCCGGCTTTGTAGCCTTTACTTTTAATGCCTCGAGAAGAAGAGTGTGTGTGTGTGTGTGTGTGTGTGTGTGTGTGTGTGTGCGTGCGCGCGGGGGGCGGGGAGGCAGAGGGAATACAGTTTCTAAAGACAAGATTCTAAAAATTAGGGGGTGGTGAATATCAAAGATCAAAGCCTAATAAAGTCCTTGAAATCATCACAATTATTACAGATGAGGCATGTTTTCCTATCTGAATATGCATATGTTATAAATAGGTGTATACATAAGAAATGAGAAGCATAACTGCATACATACACCCTTCCTATATACACACCGTAATTCTTTTTTTTTTTTTTACTTTTTCTTCAATGTTTTACTTATTTCTGAGAGAGACAGCATGAACAGGGGAGGGTCGGAGAGAGAGGGAGACACAGAATCCGAAACAGGCTCCAGGCTCTGAGCCAGCTGTCAGCAGAGAGCTCTATGGGGGGCTCGAACCCACGAACCTACGAACCCTAAGATCATGACCCGGGCCTAAGTCGGACGCTCAACCGACTGAGCCACCCAGGCACCCCATACACCATAATTCTGTCCTATGAAGAAAATGTAAAGGATGATTACATGAAACACTTGCATTACAACTACTACATTAAACACCTGGGTATGTTATATGGACACTTGGATTTCCTAACCAAAGATACAGTAGACCTCCTTAGCCAAGGGGGATACATTCCAAGACTCCTAGTGGACACCTGAAACCACCCATAGTACCAAACCCTACATAAACTATCTTTTCTCCTACACATATATACCTATGATAATGTTTAATTTATGAATTAGACGTGGTAAGATGTTAACAAGAAAATAAAACAATTATTCAAATATATAGGCAGGCATACCTCGTTTTATTGTGCTTCGCTTTATTATACTTCACAGGCACTGCGTTTTTTATAAATGGAAGATCTGTGGTAACCAGTGCCATTTTTCCACCAGCATACGCTCACTGCATGTCTCTGTCATATTTCGGTAATCTTGCATTATTTCCAACTTTTTCATTATTGTTATATTTGTTATGGCGCTCTGTGACCGGTGATTAGGACTCGTGGAAAGCTCGGAAGGCGGTTAGCATTGCTTAGCGATAAAGCTCTTTTTAATTAAGATATGTGCTCTTTTGTAAAGGCTAATGCTACTGCACACGTGCGAGGCCACAGCATAGTGTAAACATAACTTTTTCACGCACTGGGAAACCAAAACATTTGTCTGGCGCGCTGTATGGCGACATTGGCTTTATCACAGTGCTCTGGCACGAAACCGCAATACCTCCGAGGAATGCCTGCACCGTATTCAAGTTACGTGAACGCCGTCTCTCTACCTGAAAATTTCCCGTGTACCACGTCTTGTGAGGCTGTGAGGTGGTGAAACGTCGGCACCAGCTGATGACGTAGGAAGGGCGCAGGCGTTGTGACGTGGCGCTGGGCGGCTACCGCCCTTCCGACCATGAATCAGGAGCACCTGTTTCCCGACCGCGGTTGCGGTGGGCAACTAAAACTCCCGGAAGCGAACCTGCAGAAGAGGAGGGGCTCCCCTATGTGACTTAATAGTGATTATCGTTTTGCTCGAGTGTGAATTGAGCCCTGTGCTGCCACAGAAGAGGGGGAGCTTAGCTAGAGAGGGGAGCTTTGTCTTCTCCTCCACAGACTTCGTCTCACAGAGGCCTTACGTTCCTCCCTGTCCCCCCCCCCGTCAAGGTCCCGAGGGAATACTTAACTTTTTTTTTTTTTTTCAGTTATACTTTATTTCAGTGGGAGGGAAATACGAGCCATACCTGTAATGTCAAAGTGTTTTCACACCTCAGGGGAACGTGTCCACATGTGTTGAACCCCTGGGGCAGCTCCCAGCCACTCACTCGTGACTGATCTTTAGCTTGTATTTACATCTTTGACCATCCTCCTGAGAAGTGGAGCCGGCCCTGGGGCTTGTAGCAATGGACAGGTCACAGGAGTGGGGAGGAGCCTCTAGGGGAAACTCGGGGTTTCTGAAATGGGGCATTTGCAACCTAGTATCAAAAATGAGTTCTCTGGATGCCCTAAATGTCCTGATTTGTGACACAGGACAGTCATAGACCAATCCTGCTTCCAGGAAGAATGGGATGGTAGTCAGGGGGAAGGGAAGTGTGGAAGGATACCAGATGATATGACTGGCATACAAAAACACAAAGGTCTCTTTTTTTGAAATTTAAGCTCCAAGAGAGTGAAGCCCTAGCCTGCTCAGCCTTTCTTGGTGCAGAGAACGTTTCTCTGATTCGTGTAAACATGCTTGCTTACTTTCACTTCATGCCTTCATTATGATATTCGTCTAATGCTGTGGCCAAATGACAGTAAAATCATATTATTACAGTATCTGGCATGTATCAACAAGCATATTGCAAAGGAAAAAGCAACATAACTTTTATAAATAGTAAAAAGAATTTTTAAAAATCTTAAATATTTCCCCCTCAAAGAAGGAAATCCTTTGGGGGACTTGGGTGGCTCAGTCAGCTAAGCGTCTAACTTCGGCTCAGGTCATGATCTCATGGCTTGTGAGTTCAAGCCCCGCATCAGGCTCTGTGCTGACAGCTCAGAGCCTGGAGCCTGCTTCGGATTCTGTGTCTCCCTCTCCCTCTGCCCTTCCCCCAGTCGCACTCTGTCTCTCTCTTTCTCTCTCTCTCTTAAAAATAAATAAACATTTAAAAAATTAAGAAGAAATCCTTGGAGCCCACGGAACTCCAAAACTCTCATAGACTTCTGGTTTTTTCCAGCTGAGTTTATCATTATGCTTGAGACTTGTTGCTAAATTGTTAAATGCCTGTTGGGATATGTTTTCCCTTTGTACTTTAAAAACAGTTCCTCTCTAGGAACTATTTGGGCTCAAGATCTTTATCTTTAGGCTCTTCATCATGTGGGCTTCTAACAACAATTAACACATAAGGAAGTTTTTTGTTGACTTCCATAGGCAGTCTGGGGTGGATCTAGACCACGGCAAATGGAGAATTTAGATATACCATTGAATAATGGCATCATTGTGTGCTTGAATACGGTGAAGATGACTATACAGCCTGACCCAAATACTCTACTTAACGGCAGATTCCTCCCTGCAGGAAATTGCTAACACCCTCAAGGATCAGCCTCCTGTTGGCCTCTTGGTCAGCTCTGAGTTCCCCTTCAATCCATTCCTTTCTCTGCTATAATCTTCCCAAAACTTTTCTATGGACACAATTTTTAAAAACTATCTGTGGACTTTGGTGCAAGCCCCTTCGCCTATCGTTAAAGAGCCTCCATAATTGGCTCCAAATTAGTTTCTAACCTTAGCTTCCATTATTTTCATAAACAAACCTTTTTCTGCCACACTGATCTAGCCACTGCCCTCCACATACTATACAGCACTGCCTTGAACTGGTTTGCCCTCATCCTTTCTCTTTATGGCCTAAATCCTAACCCGCCTTTGATGACCAACGAAAAGCCCAATATCTTTGTGGGTCCTGGAGAAATCTTCTTCCTTCATATTCCTGTAGTTTGTAGCTCTCACTTCTGAATTACTCATACTGCACCCTTTCATTATTAATTACCTGCTTTTATGCTTATAATTTTGTCCTCCTAATAGGACTAACTATAATCCCTTTGAGGGCAGAGGTTGGGTCTTATACTTCTTTATAGTTGCCCACAGTGCCTAGAATATCACCTTGCACACTGTAGTTGGGGAAAACAAACTTGGCTTATCCTGACATTCCAAAAGAGATCATCAGACTGCACATAGGAGAAGTAAAGATTTCTTGGTCATATTTCATTTAGAATGAATTAGCAGTAGGTAATCATTGTCACAGGTCAGCGCAGAGGGGGGATATGCATGGACTTATCCCTTATATAAAATATACTCACAGGATATATAGGATATAGATATCACTTATCTTTGATTTACAAGACAAGCAACTGTGTTTCCATTGCTATTCTCATTCTACATTTTCTGCTATTATTATATACAAGAAGGACTGGACCAAATACAGGAGGAAACATCAATGTATACTCATCCCCACCATTTGAAAAACAACTTTTTGTTTGTTTTTGGTTTTTTTTAATGTTTGTTTCTTATTTTTTTTTTTTTACAACTAGTTTATTGTCAAGTTGGTTTCCATATAACACCCAGTGCTCATTCCCACAGGTGCCCTCCTCCATGCTCATCTCCCCCCTCTCCCCCCTCACACGCATCAGTCCTCAGTTTGTTCTCAGCATTCAAGAGCCTCTCATGGTTTGCCTCCCTCCCTTTCCCCCACCATTTCCCCCCTTCTTCTCACCCATGGCCCTCCGTTAAGTTCCTCCTATTCCTCCTATACGTGCAAACATATGATATTTGTCCTTTCCTGCCTGACTTATTCCGCTCAGCATAGNTGTCTGTTGGCCATCTGGATGTCCTCTTTGGAGAAGTGTCTGTTCATATCTTCTGCCCATTTCTTCACTGGGTTGTTTGTTTGAAAAACAACTTTTTAGGGGCGCCTGGGTGGTTCAGTCCGTTAAGCGTCTGACTCTTGATTTCGGCTCAGGTCATGATATCACGGTTTATGGGTTCAAGCCCTATGTCTGGCTCCGTGCTGACAGTGCAGAGCCAGCTTGGGATTCTCTCTCTGCCTCCTCTCTGCCTCTCCCCCACTCACCCTCTCTCAGAATAAAAAATAAATAACCTTTAAAAAAAAAGAAAAGGAAAACAACTTTTAAGCCTGTCCTACTGATAAGTTATAAAGAATAACATTTCCATTCATTTGGGAGTGCTGAATGGCCTGGCCTGCTGTCTACCTTGGCAAAGTGAATTATATATTAGCATTTTAAAAGGCCCCCTGTTCTCACCGCATCAGCTTAACTAGTTATTCAGTAGGATTCTAATTAATTTAATTCTCCACTGGTGGTAATATCTGATGGGCAGTAACTGTGCCCTTTACCTCTTTGCCTCCTTTCCCCAGCACTTAGCTCAGTAGGTTGTATAGAGCAGGGACCTAATAAATAGTTGTGGACTGAACAAATGAATGAGCCTTACTGCAGATGGAGAGGGTGCATGAGTGAATTTCTCAGATATGCCTCACAAAATCAGACCAGTCCTCCCAATGCCAAGGACAGACAAAAATGCAAGCTCTCTGAGAAACACTGACACTAACCTTGCTCAGGAGTTAACAAGACCAGAACCTTGAAGGCAACGCCCCTTTGGGGATGCTTTCTAATCAGTTTAATTAGCACTGCGCTGTTGTCATTGTTTTTTCATAGGGGACCCTCCACCTTGGCTTTATATATGATGACAAAATTCTAGAATGAGACAGAATCTGTAAGTCAACATGTGGAAGTTAAGAGTGAGGATTCTAGAGGCGTATATAGCTGCACCAGCAGTTCAACCATGGACATGCCACTTAGTCTCTCTAGGCTTTGGTAAAATGGGAATCACGATAGCAGCTACCCCACAAGATGGTTATGAAGAAGAAATAAGAATGTGCATAGAAAGCTCTTATCACTATGCCTAGAACATAGTAAATTCTGAATAAGCATTAGCTAATATTATTATTATGATTACTTTAAAGATTATTTCTTTATTTTGAGAGAGAGAGAGAGAGAGAAAGAGAGAGCACATGAGCCAGTGCCAGGGAGGGGCAGGGAGAGAGAGGGAGAGAGAGATTCCGAAGCAGGCTCAATGCCGTCAGAGCGGAGCCTGACTCAGGGCTCAGTCTCACAAACTGTGAGATCATGACCTGAGCCGAAAGCAAGAGTTGGACACTTAACCAACCGAGCCACCCAGGCACCCCTTAGTGTTTTTATTTTAACCTCTATTTTGCTCTTTCCCCAGCTCCCAGCAGTCTGCCAGCTGAGAAGCGTTTGGTGTTCAATAGAGATCATATTTCATACATGTCCTGGCTCTCAGTCTTCAGGCAATGGATGTGTGGTGCCTTGCAACCTTCAGTGAGGAGCACAAGGTCCTCCATTGCTATCCACCAGCAGGGCAAGGGGTAGAAAGGGACCTCCAACCTTCAGGGGTACCCAAGTGATAAAATGCACCCTGAGCACTGCAAATGTAACCATTTCAAAAATGCTCACATTTTTGAAAGACGATGACAGCTTTAGATTCCGACAAAAATTGCTGCATCTTTTTTTAAAATTTGTGCCATAAAGTTATAAAGAAAATGGCCTTACTAACCAAAAGCAAAGAAAAGCCCACCTTTAAGGTGGACCACAACCCCGCTTGCCCATAGTCATCAAGACCGGATGTCAACACCCCCATTCCTACAGGGAGTCTGGAGCGCTTCGGTGGCTCATACAACTGTGACTTTTGCCGGCTGCTGCTGGGTAGTAGGAGGGAAGAGGCAGGGTGCACCCTTCCTTTTTCGGAGGGAGGAATGGGCTTTGTATAAGGTCAAGTGCAGAGAGAGGGGACACCAGGGGGGTGAACATGGCAAAGATAAAGCCAAGATCACAGCCCAGAGATGCCGACTCAGAGATTGGCACCATTTGCTGGCCTGCACTATAACCTCCGGGAATCCATCCTCAGTACATCATCCTGTCAGAGGGAAAAGAAAACGTACTCTCAAAGAAGCTGAAAAATGAAAAGAACTCCACAAACAAGGCGTAGTGGCTACAGGCAAATCCGCACAAAGGGGACTGCTTTAAAGGGAAATCTCTCATGTTCAGAGTTCTGAGCTTTGAGTGAATTTCTGAGAAGGAGTATTTGCATTTTGGTTTTTCCCCTTTGTGTGGTGCGGTAAGCAACAGGTGAAACATCGGGCACTCTGAAATGGGGACAGAGCAGCTCTGCAAACCTTAGGCCCCCGTGGAAGGTAATCTCCTCGGTCCTCTCAGCAGGCTTTCGGTGTGTCTGAGGAGAGAGGACATGTCAGCCAGGAGACAGGAGCGGAAAGGGATAGCGAAGTCAGCAGAAGTTGCCTGTTGGCAGTGCCATTTCAGGAAATTCAGGGAACTATCACCAGGGGGGAACGAAATCAGGCAAATTACTTCCTCTCAGACCATCCTTGACAGAGATATTTGATTCGCTGCTGCTCTGAGAGACCTCCTGCTGTCCGGCTCCTATTTCAGGGATGGCTTTGCCCTCGCAGGCTCTAAACAGCTGCTGCACCCAACTGCAGCCCCATCAGGCCCAGAGACATTCAAAGTCAACCCATGTCCATTCAAAGGAGTGAACATGAATCAAAGGGTGGCTGGCAAGAAAAGAAATGGTGGCAGAAGAACTGAACACAGCAGATCTAATAAAAGGGTGAGACAGGATTTGTACATCTCTAACAGAGCCAGGAGCCCCTGACCAAGCCGGCGAGTGAGTAAGATTTCATGTTGCACAGAAAAAGAATGCACGGCCTCCATAGCATAGGAAGGTGATTAGTCCTCACAATCCAGAGCTGGAAACAATCTCAGTCCACCCTCCCTGTAGTTCATTGCTATTTCACCATCTTCGAACTCAAAATTAAATATCCCCAGTAACAAGATTCAGGTCATGCCATTGGCTATTTGGATTCTCGAACAGGATGTGATGTGGCCTTAAAATTCAAATTAAGTGGGTGTTTCTCTTAAATCCTGTCTAGAAAATGGAACAGATTGTGAAATCTATTTAAGTCATTTGAGATGAATTTGGTTTGATGAGTAGCTCTTTTTTATGCCCTTTTAACTTTAAAAGCTGTCTCGCAGCAATTCTTGGTCCCTAAGTTTATTCCTACCATCGGAGGGGTGAAATGAAGAAGGAATGCTTCCAGGTAGTGACCTAAATGTTTTCTGCCATCGGGATGCTGCTTAGAAACCCTTGAAATAGGGGACATGCTCACATGCTCCCCAGTAGGACTGGCACCAAAACAAGCTTTCAATTTTATTCGCAAAACCTTCCGTAATGCACACGTTCCTGCCATTCTTGCTTTTGAATTCAGGAGGTCACAAGGGAGAGACTGGCCGCTTGAATTCCTTTGCAAAGACACTGGGGACTTGAGTTCCAGTTCTGACTCGGCTACTAACTGTGTGGTTTGGAACTTGGCTCTCATTTTTTCCCCCCAAGCTGTGTGGTCTTAGATCCTTCATTTCATCTTTGGGACTCTCCTGCCCTGATCTGTAAAGTGACTGATGGCTGTGGTTCCTTTCAGCTTTAGTCTGTTCTTGGCTTACCTTTCTAAAATCTCTAGGAAAATTGGTTGTACCATGTCTATAAAAGTGTTCTATAAACCTTAAGGGTTTTCAGGGAGCATTTTTTAAAAATATAAAGGCAGGGGAAAGGTAACGCGATTTAACAAGGAGGTATCATAATTACACTAAGGCGGGAAGGAAAATAATTATGTTTCTGGATTTTTCTGGAAGGGTGAAGTTCATCATCTTAATGTAAGTGCAAACTGAAGAGTACTGTCTCTGCTAGAGACTGTGAGAAAAGAAGTAGCATTATTGTTTCCCTGTTGGTTAGGAACTCGGACAGGATGGATCCGTGGAGAAGGACAGTGTGCTTGTAACTTCCAGTTGAACTTCCTATCAACTTCACAGCCAGTATGCAAATTCCTCAAATCTGTTTCCTCACACTGTATCCCAAAAGGAGCCAAAGCATGGCATGGGAAAAAAGAAACAGCCTACAAAATACTTTGATTCTGATCCTCTCTACCACTGCTTCCTGGAGACACTGATTTGTAAAGTAAGAATTCTTGACAGAATAAACATTAACACAGAGGAAAAATATGTTAATGTTAATAATCAGCTTCTTCAACACCGATCTCAACTAGCCCTCAAAAAAAAAGGAAAAATCATGTCAGTGCACACAAAACTTGAAAGATGTCCCTCACCTTTTGCAAGACTTGACTCTAATACAAATATTATTGAAAATGCTAAGCAAAAGCCACCGGGAGACATTCTGCTCAAGTCTGGGGCACTCAGCGAGACCTCAGTAGAATCCAAGTTTGCTCTCCTTGCCTAAATTTTTCTTTAAACTACCACCAGTTTTTCTCCAACACTGCCGATATTCAAAAGCCTGGGTGCGAGGTGATACGGGAGCTAAGTCTTGCCATCACGGACTCAGAAGTCTAACCAGACCTTTTTGTTCAGTGTTGATAGTGTGGACAGACCACAGAATTAATGTTCATAGATAGACCAGGTTTCGCAGGGTAAGCACAATGTCCCGTATTTGGTCCCCACCCTCCCGAGTACCCAAGACTCTGTCCTCTAATCCGTGCTCAGTACGTGTTGGGCAAGCAATTAATCTCTCTGCAGTTTGAAGTTTCACTCTCTGGAGAGGGCACAGTGAGGACCCTGATCAGATTTGTCAGTCCCTTCTTCAGCTTCCACCATTCACAGATAACCATGACCTTGACATATCACACAGGGAGATGTCTTCCCAAATCATCAATCCTGTGTGGGTTTTCAAAAGTTCTAGCCCTAGCACAACACCATCATTTCATAATGAATTTCATAAATGAACTCTTATTCTCTTTCAGCTACAGAAGATATGGGGAGAAGGAGACGGTCTTTATTCTTTTAATGAAGCATCTTTTCCAAAAGGGGGAGGAAGGAAAGATGCCCTTTACCCACTCCCTCACTCCTCCCCTACCCCCTCAAAAAACCAAAAATCCCACTTCTAGAAATATCCATTTATTTACAATGGATCCAACTATTTACAATTATGCAGTAACTTACGATTGCCCATTGGCTGACGCTGAGAAGAAATAAGAGGCGGTGGTGGAAACATAGACCAGAAATGAGAGTGTAGTGAACACCAACTGCAGTTCCCAAGGCTTAACTTGTCAAAAAACAAAAAAACAAAAACAAAAAAAACCCTGATGGTTCTATTTCAGTCAGGTGTCCCTTTGGAAGGTGTCACTTTTTCTAGGTATCAGCAAGGAGCTTAGCACATTCAAGGAAGATGCTGTCAGAATCCCTATTGGTCTCAGGTTTCAACAACACAAAGGCAGAGCATGGGGCAGGGAGAGCGTTTCTCTATGAAATAACTCTTGTCTGGAAGTCCCATCTCACCTAGGTGAGAGGAACTCTCAAAAACTCTTCAAGGCCACCTAGTGAATCAGGGTTATTTATCTGTCATGGAAAAGACACCAAGGAGCGATGGCAAGGAGGGACCCTTGCTCCAAGCTTCTCCTGCAGTGCGCACAGCTCTTGGTATAAAGAGACAACTTTATGTGCCCTTACCTATGGACATCCTTGATCTGTGTGTGTATAAGCCACGCTTGGGTGTGTTTATGAACTTCTACGGCTTGTGTGCTAGCACAGGGAGAGACACTCTCTTTGGTCAGTTATAGAGTTCAGGGAAATCAGCTCTCAACTAGACACAGAACACCTGGCTTCCCTCCTCTCCTCCCTGATTGTCGCCGCCTCAGTCTTCTCACCCACAGAGTGCAAGTTGTGAGGTCTGTCCCAGCGAGGATCAGATGAAATAAGGTACATGAAAGCACTATATGAAGTATAAGGCAATGCACTACTGTAAGAAGTCATTATTTATGATGAATAAGCAGGAAAGAATCCAGATGCCAATTATCTTGCTATCTTCTCACTAGGCTAGGCAATCTAGCCAGAGGGTGGTGAGTGGGTAAGATTTTCCCCACTTACGTTCACAGCCAACATGTAAATCTATAATACACAGGTGTCTGAGTTCTATTATTTATAAACCTATTTTAATATGCTATATTGTTTCTAGCTCTCTTCTGGTTCTCCAGGCAATAGAAAACACCAAATTGAGAAAAGTTCTTTGCAAATGAACTAGACCAGAAGGGATTTTTATCACCTGTTTGTAGACCTAACTTATTTGTGTCAGTAATTTCTAAGGAATGGACGTCACGATTATAATCAAAAGGAACCTCTTTCCTCCTACAATTTTTCCCCTTATAAAATCTGCCCCAAATTTCCTGGTGTAAGTAATGTAAGTAATAAAGAAGTTTTATGTGTGTTTGTTTGTCTGTATTAAGATAAATTTGCCACAGTTTGGGAACCTAAAATTGGAATATTTAATAAGCCACTACTGACATTTATCTCCTTCTTTGGGATTTACCACTAGCCCAGTGACGTTACCTTTCTTGAGCTAAATTAAAAGACAAATTCAAATCCTGCATGGTAGCCACCAAAAGCATATATTTGAAAAACAGAATTCAGCGTGCCATATTATGCATTATTTAATGGTATGCAAATTATAAGTCAGACAGTTAGGAAAACCACACTTCAGCATTAATAAACAGCAACACTACTACTACATTAATTATGATATTGCTATGATTTATTCCCAAGTTTTCCATGTTGATTCTCCTTGAAAATTTATGCCATCTGATAAGCAGTAACCTCTTTCCCCTCCTACACCTCCTACCCATTCCTCAAATCTGTTCCTCCTACCGCCGCCCCCCCCCATGGATGTCTGCAGGAAACGGGTACAGAAATACAAAGTCATAAGCAGCTGCATTGTCTTATAAGCATTAATAATTAAAGAACAAGCAAACACCACCTAAAGCTCCAACATTTATTGTGTCAATGTTAAGCACACTTTTTAAAAGACAACATAGAATGTATAGAAACAAGGGGTTGGGGGACTCATGCTCGATTCCACAATACAGGTAATTAGGTTGGCTGGT
Organism: Crocuta crocuta; assembly: GCF_008692635.1. NCBI lineage: Eukaryota > Metazoa > Chordata > Mammalia > Carnivora > Hyaenidae > Crocuta > Crocuta crocuta. The sequence goes on along the minus strand of NW_027530368.1, from coordinate 13,274,808 downwards.
TTCAAAAGGCCCAGGACGTCACTCAGGACACCGATGGTCCGTGGGCCCTCTATATGGGACTGATTCACTGTTCCAATGTGGGTCTGTTTTTTTGTTTTTACTTTTTATTAAAAAATATAAATAAAATGGCACTGCAGGCCCGGGCGGGAAGGACTCTGCAGGACTCTGTCTTCGCACAACGGCTTCTTGGAGGCTACTGTCAGAAAACATCACAAACTAGCAGGATGACAGACCACGCAGATGTCGGCTGGGCGGCACGCGTCCACCCCGCCCCTGGGGGCTTCAAATTTTCTCAGAACTTAAGGGCTCTCGAGCTTCCATCCGAAAACTGCCACACATCTTGAGTTCTCTGGGCACTACGCCGAATGGGGGTGTGTGAAGAACCTAGAAAGAGGTTGGAGACAGAGGAGGGGAAAAAAAAAAGTACAGGTGTGACTTGGCCCAGTGATTTTCTGTTCTCTAACTAGCTCTTTAAAATTATAACTTAAATCAACCACAGGTTGAGCCACTGGCACCTTAAACATGATTTCAAACCCAGTCCCCTCCCCCCCCCAAATCTCTGCCCCTTCAGTGCCTTTCCCATGCCTCCCTCCCTGCCCTCCCCGCAAAGGACCCAGATCCGCTACCCGATCGATCGTATGGTAGCCCTAATAAACTTGGGACACACCTGGAAGGAAACACTTTCCCTTATGACTGAGAAAACTGAGTAGGAAACAGTCCTTTGGTTGAGGAGAACAGGGGAGGGAGGAGGGAAGGGGGACATTTCCTTAAAATAATAATAAAATTATAAAGAAACAAAAACTCAAAATTGATGTAAAAGCAGCACAACAAAAACATGAAATGTCATCAAGTTCAACGTCAAAGCAGCCAACGATTTACAAGAGGCGAACACATCTCTGAAGAGGAAACCAGAGCCCAAAATAGTTGCTCCCAAATTGCACCAAAAACTGCCTGTAGTTTCTTTCAAACATGCAGTTGTCTTTTCTTTCTTTCTTTCTTTCTTTTTTTTTTTTTTTCTTTCTTTTTGGTAAGGGGGAAAGGCAATGGTGAAGGGAAGAAGGGAGTGGTTATTCTCCTCCGGGGTTCCTCCCTTTGCTGTGTTACATTGACTTGAAGCAGCAGAACTGGGAGTCCGGATGTGCCGAGGAAGAGGGCTACCACTGTGGCATTCCAGGGCTCGTTGCCATGGCGACCCGAAGCAGGGGCCTGGGGCCTCCTCTCCCCAGACTTGGCGCTGCAGGAGGCCCAGGGTCTGGAGCTCAGCTGCTCTCCCGAACGCCCCCTGCGCGCAGTGGAGACTCGGGGCTGGGGGGCCTCCTGTGTCCAGGTGGGCTCTGGGGAACCCCGTTCCCAGTCCAGCCCTGCCACTGTCGTTGAGGCCCCTCTGGCTGATACCCCCATTGAACCCCTTTGTCAGACCTGCTACGAGTATTGTAAGCCCTGACAGACAAAATACAGCCCGGGCATGTACCACGCTCACCGTTATTGAAAAGCACAGCCCCCTGTGGGTTTGGGGGGGTTCCTGCATTACAGGAGAGACTTTGGGGAAATCGCTTACTTTGCCTTTTCTGCTGAATCACAAGGACCTGATATATATGCTCCCTTTAAGTAGTCTTTGCCACTTTACAGAAAGGAAAAACAGTATTTGGATCAACCGTTGGAGTTGTGTTCGGGCAAGTTTAGGTTCTTGAGTACAAACGACCCAGGTGAACTGTACTGGTCTCCTTTCCCATTTGGAAGGGAGGAATTAATCGCTTCCCATGACCACATATGACACTGGGAACTAGAGAGAGAGAGAGAAACAGACCCATCCCCCTAAAGGCTGATTCACTGGCCATGTGCTTTACTCAGTGAAACAGAGGGCTAATGGGATAACAAGATGACAGCAAGGAAAAGTGCACACCCAACAACCCATGTCTACAATTCGGAGCTAGAGCAGCCCTGGAATAAATGTCCATAATCCCAATTCTGGCTGTGTGTTCTGATGTCCGTTGCTCTGAACATGGGTTCATTTAGTCTTAATTGGGAAAGCGGCAAGGCCTGAGGAGACACTTAGGAAAATTTGCTAAGTGTCTCGTGCCTGTTAAAAGTTAACAGTCTTTTAAAAAACATTTTTCCAAGCAGGTTTAAAGAACACTGCCAATCCCATCCTCACACTGGCAAAATTCCCACATTTCTTTCTTTTCTTTTTTTTTTTTTTTTAATGGGAAGTTGTCTGAAAAAGAAGAGAATGGGATGGGTACATTCTTGAACACACCAGGCCCAGGGACGATGGAGTAACAGAATCTTAATGAAGAGAACATGACTACAACACAGTCCTAAGAATTCACGGTTATGTGTGCACGCGGAGCGGGGGGAAAAGGTTTAAAAAAAAAAAAGAAAGAAAGAAACAAAACACCGTATTTCCCCCCTCGCGCTCTGAGAGGAGTGTTCGAAGTAGTACAGGATGGGTCCTGAGGCTCCTCAACTCCTTTTCAGGAAAGCCTGAAATATCCGAGCACCTTTTAACAAACTTTTAGTGTCTGTGAATAAACCACCTCCTTTCCTGATTTCTCCAAATGAAATGATATCTAACCCCCACTGCCACTGCCTTTCAAATCCTCACTTCCAGCATTATGAACGTGTACAGTATGGACTCATTACATACACAAACATGGTATTTAAATAAACAGTTCTAGCACAGAAATGCCCTGGGAAAAACTCAACTACTCCACACTTCCTGCCATGGCTGGTATAAAGGAAGAAACAAGTGTTTCACCCCACTTCTTAGCCACCTTTACAATGATTTGGCTTCAGTCCTTTTGTAGGATTCTAAACAAAGAGAAGATAGGAAATGGTCTCAGGATGGGGGTAGGCCATGCACTCGGAGGGTTTCAAAGTTAAAATTTTTGAGAAATAGTATTTGCTGTACTCCTGTTTATTATGAAGCTGTTCTCAAAATGAAGAGAAAAGGGACCATTGACGCATTAAGAGTTCAGGTACGTAAAGAACACTGCATCAACACATCTGGGGTGTCGCATAAACTTGAGAGTTCCGAAAACTGTTAATATCCTTAGTATTTCCTCATTTTTAAAAAATATCATAAATTTATCCTCTGTCGCGAATGTTTTTTGTTATTTTGCATTAAGATTTTTAATTTGGGGGTTCCAGATACAGATGTCAGGTATAAGTTATATTCTTGCTGCCTAGATTTTCATGTTCACTCAGCTTCAGAAATCATATTTTATAAGAGGGCTTCAATAAGCCAGGAGACTGAGTATCCTGAGAACGTGTCTCCCAATAAATTTATTTAACTTTGGGACCATGTAAATCAAACATAATCTGTGATTTATCACGTTTGCACCCCTCCCCGCCCCCGTTTGATTTAAGAAATTTGAACATACAAGTAAGTATACAGTATCTACCATTAATTCTGTCTGTCAGGATGCAAAACCTAATTATGCTAAGAGCATCATATACTGAAAAATTAAAACGAACACTGTATATAAAACTTGCACAGCTGCACTCATAGCTCCTAATAAAAGAGTAATAGGGACACACAGCGGTTTTAGGGCCATCTAATACGGTGGGGCGGAAGTCACCAAGTCGCAAACCGGCATGGCACTGGAGAATATTTCTATCTTGAACGGCATCCAGGATTCAGTTGTGAACTAACCTAATTGAAAACACAAATATCCCCTCTCAGGTCACTGCCAATTATCAAGTTCTGCAAGCTATGTCCATCTGATCCCAGGCCCTGTACCCAGCCCCAAATCCTCTCTTCCAGAATTCCTCTCTGCCTCCACTCTCTGCTTCCCACCCAAACTGGCTTTAAAAAACTACACCTACTTTCCGTGTATTTTAGAAAGATAAAACTATTCCTGCCTCAGATAAAAGGCATTACATGAAAAGGCCACCTCACAGGCACCAGGGCGTAAGAACTGAGCAACGAAAATGCTACCACAAGAAGACAACAGAACAGCTTTTGTTTCGGTTTTTACAAAAAGAAGAACAACGTTGTATCCATTCATCTACACTGGGAACAGGGAGACAGTATCACAGAAGTATGTGTTTTAATAAAGCAAATAGATGCTGCAGCATGCAGTATTTGTAAAACTGACAACACAGATTTCTAAGGAGGGGTTTTTATAATGGACCTAACTTGCTCTTCAAAAGCTATGTTTCATTTCATGAATCTGTTGATTGGGCAAGATCACTGAAGGATATTCCCCCCTCTTGTTTGCTATCAGTCAGGAAGACACTATAAAAACTCCTAAAAGATCTGTTCCAATCTCTGGTCCCTGGGATCTCAGGATCACAAGGCAAGCCACCACATATCTCAGGAAATCAGTGGCTGATTCCACAGATTTGCCGAATCTGGCTGAACTACTGGTTACTTCTCTCTCTCATTAACCTGATGCCTTTGTTTCTGGATATTTATGGGGGGGGGAGGGGAATGAGGTTATTTTGGGTATGAAGAAAGACTCATATGGAAACGAAAGAGCTGATTTTTTTTTTAAAAAATCCTTTTTTACATTATGTTCTAAGATAGGGCAGGGAAGGGAGAATAGAAAAGAACTTTCAGACAACAAGAAGAGCAAAAAATCCAAAGGAAATAAAAGTTTAAGATGCTATTACCAGTCAATTTTTCATTTATATCTGAATGGATTATTAAGAGATGAAGGGAAAGTTTTTAACATCAGACTGAAAACACTTTCCATTTCTTGAAAATTATTCTAGAACTATAAAATCTAAAAACTATTTCCATGTTTTGAGATATGTCTATTTTAATATAGTAAGCACTTTATGTTCCTTTAGGGTATAATACACGCATCAAAATGCCCATAGAAATAATCCTGAAAAAGACTGACTGGCCTTCTCTTAAAACCTGTTATTTTCTTGAAAGTAATTTACAGAGTGTGTCAAATGAGGACACAAGAAGCTTACATTGTGTACTTTAATTTTTTTTATTTTTTTCAATAAAGGGACAAAATGGGTGTATGAACAGGTTAATGCAGACAACTGCCAAAAAAACACAGACAGTGGTTTTTCCAATAGAACTTAACAAAGACCAGAAACAAATACAATAAAAAGCCAGGTTGTAATGACCTTTGGTCATCCAAATAAAAAAAAAAAAATAAAAACAAAGAAAAATAAAAGATCAAATTAAGTGCCTCTGTTTTGAACAGGGCACATAAGCAATAATAAATAGTGACTCCCATAGTAAAAGATAAAATTTCAAGTTACGACAAACAGCTTTCATTACAGGAATAGAAAAGGCCAATAACAAAATATTCTGCATTGCCATTTACAAAAAAGTATTGACTAAAGCGGGCTTTCTCTTTAATATGCTTTGCATATGAAATTCTTTCCAATCTAAATATAAAGCACCATTTAGTTTTTGGCAATGAAAAAAACTGCAAAACATTGTTTTTGTTTTTTTTTTTCCTTTTTTTTCTTTCTTTCTTTTACTGCATATGAAGGTAAGATGCTGGAATGTAGGGTGAATAGAAGGAAAGGGACAAAAAGCACACTACATAACAAACCAACGTTATTAGCTTGCAGTACTGCATACAGTATGGCAGCAGGAAAAAGGAACAAAAAAGGATATGTACAACCCCTATGACAGCCATCCGTGTGACATTCTAGCAGGCTCCCCCAAACCGCCATTATATGGCTTCTCATCTGTACAATGTCACACTTTTTTGTTTGTCTCTTTTTTTTTGAAGCATACAAATAATTTGCACTATATTATCCTGCCAAATTAAAAAAATATACTGTGGCAGCCTGTCTTTTTTTTTTCCACTACCAAAAAAGGTACATTGATACCTTTTAAGAGAACAAGCAACAGTTAAAAATACAAGCTTCAATATAAATACTATAGTGCCTAACACTAGATGAACATTTAATTCAAATACCATTCTAGAAATACAGAAAAAAGACCATAAATGTGTTTTAGCATAGGAATCAACATGAGTGTGCATTTTCCTATATTTAAGTACTATATAATCTTAAACCTTTCCCCAATGTATGTTTTTTTTTTTTTTTTTACAACCTGAAGAGCGGTGTGTATCCAAGGCATAGAATTTCCACTACCATTTTTAAATGGATAACAAGTCTTGTAACACCACCAAGACAATGGAACCCTAAAATGCAGTTCCCCCCTAAACATAATGAAGTGTTTTTTTAAAAAAATTTTTTTCTTAACATTTATATTTAAAAAAGTTTTGTACAAAAAAATCCTTGCACTGTAGAAGCGAAAGCAATCATTCATTTCTATGTTAAGTGTATTCTGTTTTCCATTCACAGCGCTTGCAATGTTGAGTCCGAGTAAGTAAGCTCATTAGTCAAGTAAATGGCTGGCAAAGTTTTTTTTTTTTAGTTTTTTTTTTTAAATGCTCATCAATGAGATTGTGTTCAATTTTTTTTTTTTTCAGCATTCTTGCAACTTTTCCCTTAAGTATAGACCTGTAAACTGGGAAAATTGTACAGTGCACTTAATTGTCCTATCTGAGCAGGTTTATTTTATACTCAACCTCTGTATCTCTGATTAGAGAAAAGATACAGATATTACAGGCAGAGTCAAGTGCTATTTGAACACCAACTGGGGCAGATGCTAGCTTAATAAAAAAGAAAAAATTAAAAAAATAAAATAAAAACAATGAATCCTCTTCCATGTTAACACAAATAGCACACAGTGTATGGAAAAGAAATGAAGTACAACTTTTAGGGAGCACAGACATATATACTGCTACTCTTAAAATTCTTTCTCTTCTTTTTTAAGAATGTCACATTTAAACACAAGTCTTAAGAATTCATAGTTAATCATCATTGTATCAATATTAGCTTATACACCTGTTCTAGTTTAAAATGGCAAATAGTACCACGTTGTGCTAAAAGATCACATGTTTTCTTCCTCTGTTACCCTCTGTCAAACCTTGTTGTCAGTCTCTTCTTTTTAATATGGTCTACGAGGTCTTGAAGTTTATCAATTTGATTGTCCCTTTGACAACCAAGTAGATCTGGATCTATTTCTTTCGGTGCCAGAATTTCTTGAACAAACATTATTTAAAACAAGTTATCTTCATAAAATGAATTCCTTACTAACGTATTTAATTGTATTCCGGGGCTTTTGCACGTTGCACATTCAATTTAATCATCGTTTAAAAAAAATAAAACTTTGGGCAAAAGAGCCCATTTCTTTTAAGCTCTCACCAGGAGCAAAGGAGCGTTTATACTGGTATAATCAGTTTTGCTTATAAGGTTAAACTAAAGGGAAAATGATGATTAACTAGGACATAGTGGGTCATATTTTTAGGTAGCCATTGTTGTGAGAAATACAATATAGAATTATATGCTAGGTCCTAAGATTTCTTACCTCACCCAATGCTGAATTAAGCTACAAGTTTATAACAAGTAGAAAGAACCATCCACGTGGTTTTAATAGATCCAAGGCACTCATATTTTAAAACCAAATGATAGAATAAACTTGTTTTGTTTTTCTGTTAAAATTTGTCAAATTCAAGGCCTTTTTTTCCTCTCCAATTGATACATTTAACCCTTTAGAGACAGACATTTAGCTCATAGAGATTTTCTTTCCGTGCTGTCTTTAGAGGGTTAACCCAAAGACTGTTTTTCCTCCTCACGTTATAAAATAAAACTGTACATGATATGTATTACAGAATGTATGCAGCATGGTCTTTTTCTCTCTCTCTCTCTTTTTCTCTCAGAACGGAACTGGAAACAGCAACATGTTTGCTCAGCAACGAATCGGGGACAATTTTAAAATAGCCATAACATACCATACATGCTGTCTAAGTTTAAAAAAAAAAAAAACATACACAACATGTAAATTATTGCACAAGAGAAAGGCTCAAAGTTTGCGTAAAATGCAATAGTATTGCCCCATACAGATCATGCATTCAAACGGTGAGAACATAAAGGAAAAAAAGAAAAAGAAAAAAAGAAAAAGAAAAAAAAAAACAGGTGTGCTGGTGACAAGCACTCTCATATTCTTAGCTTCCGTTACTTCTGTTTGTTTGTTTGTTTAATCACATGGGACTAGAAAAAAACCCTACAGGGAGTGGGGCTGGAGGGCGTTGGGGAAGGGGGGGTGGTGAAAAAAGGAAGTGTCAGGTGGGAGTGAGGGAGGGGTATTAATATACCTCTATTCAGTTTTTATATCATTATTCAACACTCGATCACTGTGCCATTTTTTCATGTGTTTCTCCAGGGTACTGTACACGCTAAAAGGCATCTTACAAATTTCACATTTGTAAACGTCCTTCCCCACCTGGCCATGCGTTTTCATGTGCCTGGTGAGCTTGCTACTCTGGGCACAGGCATAGTTGCACAGCTCGCATTTATAAGGCCTTTCGCCCGTGTGGCTTCTCCTGTGGACAGTGAGATTGCTACAGTTCTTGAAGACTTTCCCACAGTACTCACAAGTGTCGCTGCGTCTGCCCTCTTTTGAGCTGGGCCTGCCCGGGCCCGGACCACTAATATGGGGCGTGCTCCCTCCACTTCCCGTGCCGCTGCGCCCCGAGATCCCTCCGTCCAGCTCCCCGGGCGGCGTGGAGAAGCGCAAGCTCCCGTTCTCCGAGGAGTGCTCCGACGAGGAGGCGAAAGGCGATTGTCTGGAGTCTCCGAAGCTAAGGAAGGGATCTTTGAGCTGCCTGGAGGCCGCGTAGCCAGCGAGCCACTGCGAGTACACGTTCTCCGTGTTGGGCATCGCGGCCGGGGGCAAGTCGAACTCCTTCTCGAGCTTGATGCGCTTGGAGAAGGGGCTCAGCGAGCTGGGGCTGCCCAGCAGCAGCTTTTTGGACAGGCCCCCCGAGGCCGACTCGCCCGGGGAGCAGCCGCGGCCGTTAACAGTGCCATCGTCTATGCGGTCCGACTCGCCGGCCACCGAGTCTTCGTCGCAAGTGTCCCTGTGGCCCTCGGCCTCGGCCAGGTGGCCGCGCTTGTGTTTCTCGCCCAGGACCTGGTGGAAGGCCTCGCTGAAGTGCTGCATGGAGCTGAGCACCATGCCCTGCATGACATCAGGCAGGGCGCGGCCCTCGTCGCCCACGCCCACCACCGCGCCCCGCGAGCTGTTCTCGTGGTGGCGCGCCGCCTCCAGGCTCAGCCCGAAGCCGTAGTCCACCCTCTCGCTCTCCGTCAGCTCCTCCTCCTCCTCTTCCTCCTCTTCTTCCTCTTCCTCGTCGTCCTCCTCTTCCTCCTCGTCCCCATTCTCCGGGATCAGGTTGGGGTCGTTCTCGCTCTTGAACTTGGCCACCACAGACTTGAGCGCGCTGCTGGCGCTGCCCACCAGGTCGCTGGTGCCGGGTTCCGGGGAGCTGGCGGTGGAGAGGCCGTCGTCGGACTTGACCGTCATGGGCGATGACTTGTGCATGTGCGTCTTCATGTGGCGCTTCAGCTTGCTGGCCTGCGTGCACGCGTGGTCGCACAGGTTGCACTTGTAGGGCTTCTCGCCCGTGTGGCTGCGCCGGTGCACCACGAGGTTGCTCTGAAATTTGAACGTCTTGCCGCAGAACTCGCATGACTTGGACTTGACCGGGGGCTGGGAGGGAGGAGGGGCGGATTGCAGAGGAGGGAGGGGGGGCGTCGCCAGGAAGGGCGGCTTGCTACCTGGCTGGAATGGTTGCAGTAACCTTTGCATAGGGCTGGGCCGGCCTGGGGACAGCGGTGGGCTAGACGTGTTCCCTGCCAGCTCTCTAAGTCTCCTAGAGAAATCCATGGCGGGAGGCTCCATAGCCATTGGATTCAACCGCAGCACCCTGTCAAAGGCACTCGGGTGATGGGTGGCCAGGGCCATCTCTTCCGCCCCCAGGCGCTCTATGCGGTGGGGGTCCAAGTGATGTCTTGGTGGTGGACTAAACAGGGGGGGAGTGGGTGGAAAGCGCCCTTCTGCCAGGCCGGAAGCCTCTCTCGATACTGATCCTGGTATTCTTAGCAGGTTAAAGGGGTTATTGTCTGCAATATGAATCCCATGGAGAGGTGGCTGGGAAGGACATTCTGCACCTAGTCCTGAAGGGATACCAACCCGCGGGGTCAGGGGACTTCCGTGTTCGCTTTCTAAGTAGATTCTTAATCCATGAGTGTTCTGTGCGTGTTGCAAGAGAAACCATGCACTGGTGAATGGCTGTTTGCAAGTTGTACATGTGTAGCTGCTGGGCTCATCTTTACCTGCAAAATAATACAACACCAACATCAATGTTTAATCACAGAGGAGGACATTAGCAATTGCTTATTTATGCTTCACCTCCAGCCTTCCCTGCCCCCAGCCCTCCACCCCACAGGCCTAAGCCCTCACTGATCTATCACATTCCCTGTGCCTAGAATTGGTGCCTGTGGTGGTTGGTGCCCAATAAATATTTGTCGAATTGGTCTCTCTGCCATTTCATTCACTTCTAAGAATTTTAAGTCCAATCTCCAAAGCAGAAAAATCTGGACCAATTCAAGCTTGAGAATGAGGATCCCTACATTCTAGGAAACCTCAGCAAACCTCTTCTGAACTCTCCCATCTGTCACCAGCTGTGGTTTGAGGCAAGCAATTTCATCTCTGTGCCTCCGTTTCCTCATTTGTTAAGTGAGGGCCTTGGACAAGGTGACCTAAGGGAAATTTTCTGCTTCCTAAATCCCATCGTTCTATTCTCCCCAGGGTGGCAGGTGAACTTTCTAAATAGGCAATCATTTCATAGGGATATCAAAAAAGAGAAGGTCAACTCATTACAATTCTCTATGGCCTTAGAGATGCTTTTAATCTTAGCCTGAAACACACTAATTGTTGATATTGTTAAAAATGAGAAGATACTCCTAAAATGAGTCCAAAGAAGAGAGACTAGCAACATTCTCACATCCCAGCCTGTGTGAGGACTGGTGAGTCCCCATTCTGGTTCCACAACACCCTACGGGAACTCCCATTTTTATCTCAAGGGATGTTGCAAAAAATCTCAAAAGGGAAATTTAATTCGGATTTAACCAACAGGCCGTATCAAATCTTTAAGAGTTGTTCCCCCAGTCAAACAAATGCAAGTCTGGAGAAGTTAGGAGGAGTGGCTGGTGCCAACTTAAGCAGACACAGCATCCTAGTTTAAGAACAGTTAAAGCAGCCAGCACCATGACGGGCAGCAGGCTGAGAAATGCTACACTATCCTCCTCCTCATTATTTTGAGAGGCTAACAACGTGAACCAAATTATACAACATCCTGCGCCCTCCGCTGAGCCTCAGCTCCAGTTGAGAAAGAAACAGAAAGATACAGTTCAGCTAGTCAACTCTTTGGCCAGTAGCCAAGCCGTCTGGAGAGGGGCCCTGCTTAAGTCACATTATTTCTCTCTCACTGAAAAGAACCCGAGAGTGGTAAATGCCACTTTGGCAAAGAGGGGGACAGCTTGACTTCACAATCATTCATTTTTGGAGATAGCTAAATTTAAAAATATATATACACCAAGGGAGTAACTAACAGTTTACCAGTCAACTACGGCATTAAAATGGGGCCCAAATGTTGGTGGCCAAAGGGCAAGGTTGAGAAAAATAGATGAACTTCCCAGGGATCTCAAAAAGCCAGTGCATGAAACACAAATGAGAAATAAACTTTAGCCCGTCTTTTAAAAAGGGGGACTAGAGGAGTCGCTTAAGGCCCCAGCTAGTATTTGTCAGTAACTTTTTTAAAAGCAAAAAATCTACCACGGAGCTAGAGTGGGAATGAGGAATTAATCAATTACGATTCCTCCATTTAGCAAGTCAGAAAGAAAAGCTGGCAGCGTCTTCTCAGGAGCTCCAAACACTTGCATTCCCAAACAAGCCAGCCTTGCTCAGAGCGCTTGTCTGAATAATGGACTCCCTGCCCTGACCTTGTAATTTACTTTACAATGCATTTATAATCTCACTCAATATATCCCACTCCTGGGTAAATCTCTTTAACAAGATTAGATAATAAGATACCAAAATTAGGTTTCCAACATTTGCCTAATGTGAAGGGAGGGGGAAAAAAGGCAGAAAGATTTTGAAAGAAAACGCTGACATTAGTATCACATTATCTGCCTATTTTTGTTTGCCTCCTCTCTTCAAAGGGAAATAAAAAGTATCATTGTGAGTATTTTCATAAATTTTTTGTTGTTGTTGAACAATGACTTGGGTTCTAAATAGGCAGGAGAAAAAAACTTATCTGGTTCCAACTACCATGACCCTCCGTGGCTTTCTCCTTTGCCTCTCTAGGACTCTGCGTTATTATCATACATTTAGCCTGACAATCCGGATTGGATAAGTAAAGAGGAGATTTGTCAGCTGAAACAAGTCCTTAACACTTTCATCACTCCAAATGCCTTAAAATCATATTTTCGCTTATGATATTCTATTGAATCCCAGGACTGGACCCATAATTAGCGAGCTGGCTTTTGCACGCACGTTGAGCATGGCTATGGTTAAGAGCCAAAATGTGCACAGCACTGCATCAAGGGTCTCACCTGTATCCTTAAAAAGGCTTAAACAGGCAAAGTCCATCTTATTTTGCTGCTCTGAACCTCCTAAAATTTTGTTTTCAGAGCCAGCAATGTGATCGTGCTACACTATGCTCACACTGTGCTGTTACCCTCTCCTCTCATACATCAGGTCAGAGAAGATAGCATTTTATCTTATAATGAGCATACAACATACAGTTTTCACTATCGCATTTTAGTATTCCTATCAACTAGATATTCTAGATCATGAGGGCAGCTAGTGTAATCATAATGTCAATGAGAAGGGCTGTTACGATTGAGACTAAAGATTACATCAAAAGAGCTGCTTTGAAACTGGTAATTATTACCAGTCCACTAATAGCAAATGATGCATTACAGTTTCACCATATAATCTGTATTTCACTCAGCTCACGCCAGTGCACCATATTATATTACAGTGCACACAGATTCTCAATTCCTAAACTGCAGTCATCAATAAATGTGTTACTTGCCATAATTTGTGAAATTACTTTGTTCATAACATCTTTGATGGTTTAGAAAGAACTGAATTGATTTCCTGCGTGGCAAAATTAGGGCTACATTGATTTATTGACGTGTAAAATATAATAATATTCCTCATTTACTCTGACAAAAATCAACTTCTCAATTTGAGAGCCTCATTGGGCATTCACGGAGATTGTTTTGATTTAGAGCAATAAACTGAGTCCTGGCCCCAAGCACAGGAACTCCAGGCCTCAAACGGTTAAAATCAGCCATTAGCTCACCTACCAGCTTTTATTTTATTTCATTTTATTGGATGGGGAGGAATAAGCCCATTTTTAGTTTGTCACCAATGCTAAAGAGTCATGCGATCTAAGCCTCAGGATTGAGAAAAACAAGGGAGTCTGCCTCTACTATTTACCAGCTTATGGCTTTGAGACACTTCATTTCTTTGAGCCTTAGGTTTCCTATCTGTTAAAATGAGCACAAAAACAGTACCTTACAGAACTGTGAGGCTGAAAGGACAGACAGGTATAAAAGCCATATGTAAACTACCAGGTCCAAGGTGAATGTGAGTTTTCATTACTCACAGGCTTGATTAGTTACCCAGCATGATGACTGACCAGGTTGTACACCCAGAAGGGCTTCCAGAAGAAGGGTGGAATCCAGAATCCAGGCCTCGGGCCAAGGGGAGGGAGGTCCTGGATAGTGGGTGGCAGGAGGGGCCACTTTAAGGCCCATGACTGCGGTCCACTAGCAGGGAAGCCACAGGGAAGTGCTAAGTGCTCTGCAAGCCAAGGGCAGCTGGTTAAGGCAGCTGGGTGGCGTGGGGGTCAGCTCTGCTCGAATGCTTTCTGGAACTCCACAAGCCATTTCCACATACCTTGTCTGGTCACTCCTAAACTGGTCCTGCCAGCATGGGCACCAGCAAACTAGGTACCCTCCCTTTGCGGGAAGAGGGGGAGAAGACATGGATTCTGTAGCAGGCTCCTAGTTTCCCACCCCTGCCCTCGGGAGGGTCAGCGGAAGACAGAGAAACCTGAACTGATTCCCAGGCCAGCAGCCCTGGGCCACTCAGCTCCGCCCTCCTCTCTACTGCCCTACTCCCTTCTCATCCCTTCCTTCTAAGGGTGGCTCTGTTCCCACAGCCCAGTGAGGGGCCCCAGGCACCCCCAGCGAAAGGAGAAGAGCGCTCCCCACCCAGTCAGCATGTAGGGACTCGAAACCATGAGTCCAACCCCCTAAACTCTGCAATCAGTGACCTAACCCAGGCTTAGGCCCAGCTTCGCGTTGGGGAGGGGATGGCAGAAGAGGTGCTTTTAACCCCTGCACCGCCCAGCCCTCAGGACTTGAGGACTTGTGAAATTCATACAATAACTCTTTGTTACCTAGGATTACCCAGGAGTTAACAAAATAAACAGCTGGCCTCAAATTTGGTCTCAGGGCGCATGCCCTGACCTGAAGACACCCTTCACAAGATGGTTGGGGCTACTTTACCTCTCCCATCTAAAACCCAGTCCCCTTTATAGCTGAACTCCCCATCATCATGCTCTTCCTTATGTTCTTTCCATGACACCTTCCCTTTCTCTTCTTTCCACAACAGGTAACCTTTCACTTACTTTCAAGATAAAAATGAATTCCTTAAATAAAAATGAAGTGTCACGCTTTTTTTTTTTTTCCTTGAACCTGCTTTTTCATGTTTGGGGAAGAATCGACCCCCACCCCCATCCAACTTTTTAGCCATGCATGACTCATATCATTTATTACTACACAGAAAAGCAAACTGTATTATCTTCTAGAACAACATCTTTCAAAAGCATTTTTATAAACATATAAATCTAAATTTCATAAAAAGGTCCCCACCATAGAAGTTGGCTTGCACACATAAGTGGTTGGTGTTAATGGTAGTGATGGTGGTGATAGTGGTATCTTTGAATTTAAGCAACAATGCTATGCATTTTTCTCTAAAACTAGGAGAAAAACAAGTAGAAATCATCTGTGTGTGCACATATATAACACATATACACCGTGTACATATACAAATATACCATGTTTAAATACACATGTAAATGCATCTATAACATGCATGAGAATAACTGTAGAGTAACTCTAAACTGACTTCTTTGGATTCTGGCCTCTGCTTAACAGGTATGTCACGGTATAAACTCAAAGTCCTAAATGAGGCCATGGAAGTGAATGTCCAGCAATAAAACGGGCCCTGAACACACACAGGTCTATGATCACAGGCCATGGAGCCAGGTAAGACCCTGGGGAGGAGACCCACAGGGACGAGTTACTGTCAGCTCCGTGCCTTCAGTGGGAATGACAGAAAAAAGGGGAGGGAAAGAGAGGAGAGGGTAGAGTGGAGGGGGGAGAGGGTGCCAAGTGAGTAATGGAATAATACATATGCGGATGCCAATCTATTTTGGAAGTAACTCCTTTCAGTACTTAAAAAGTAAGGGTAATTTCCAGAAACTCTCATCTCTATACACATGGACATTTGTAGAAGAAATAATGCTCAACTTACAAATACCCTGCGGGGTATATTCTGCACTCATCCCGGGCGTGGGGATTAGAGCTCCGTGTGCAGAACGAGGGGAGGAGAGGCCCCTCCAGTGCAGAAGTTTATCTGTGAAAGAAACCCAAAATCAAGCACTAAAGCTATAAACAATGTGCATCGTAAACCACAGGATATCACATTTCAATTCCATTAAAATAGATTAACATCATTACAACAGCCTTGCAGATACTTAACAGGCCCAAGGCCTGTATCAAAAAAACAAAACAAAACAAAACAAACCCCAAAAAACAGTGATGAAGTTATTTCCACAATTTTGTTTTGTTTTTGATTTCGGTCTTTTTCAACAAAAGAGAAGGGGTTTGTGTTTTTTGGGGGGGTGGGGGGGAGTTTGGTTCCTTTGCTTGATTGTTATTGTTTGTTTATTGTCTTATAAGGGATATGTAAATAGCAAGGGGGAAATTGGCAACATTATGGGGCAGACTGGTAAAATGGAGGGATTTATCTGCAAGGCTGGTTCACATGCATACATTTACTTTACTAGACAAGTCCAAGTGAAAAATAACATGCAACTGCTGTACTTAGGATTGCACCTCCAAAGATAGGGAAATCTTAGGCATTCGGGACTTGGACGGGCCACCCTCTAAAATCCCATCAGCAAAATACCTCATATAGACATGGCTTCTCAACAACACAAAGCAGTGGAGAATAAATACTAGACTTCTGGGGTTATGATAACTCTGGCCAAGTCCCCACCTTGAGGGTGAGGAATCCCACTATTAAATGACAGGGATAAACCAGCATTCTGATAATAGCAGCACCCAGAAAAAGTGGCCCACCTTCTCCATTCTACTGCACTTGGCTGCACTCTGGTGAGGAGAAATGACTTCTCACACTAATAAACATAAATCTAGCAATAAATCAAGCATTTCTAGCTCTGAGACTTGGGTGAGAAAAGAAATATTTGGTTTGTGCAACCTGGGGATTATATGGTTTGTGTGGTAAGTTCCTAGTTTTTCCAAGTCCACCTTAAGCTAACCAACCATGTAGAGGTCAACCTTGAGACAGAGTGTAGAAGAGATGGAGCAGGAGATACCCAGTGTGTTCTAGAGGCCTGGAGTTTGTGATGATTGGGGGAGGAGGGAGAGAAGAAAAACAGACTTTGATGGTGAGTAAACAGAGTATGTTTTCCATTAGCTTAATACTAAGAGCACTTAAAAGTGTTGTTGTTATACTCTAGGATAGCAGGTCCCAAGTGTAAAATACATCCTGTTCTCCTTATATAGATTCACATTGCCAAGAACAGCCAGGGCAGTCAGCACAAGGTTTCCTTTCCTGAGGAGCGTGGTGGGTAACAATGGCATGCTGCTCATGGAAGCTCTAATGCTCTGTTGTTAAGCTCTGTTGTTCCTAGGTCTGCAAAGGGTGGCTGGCTGTGGAGGCCTCGCCTAGCCTGAGACCATCTACAGAGGCATATCCTCCTCTCCAGCCCCAAACAGAATTAATGCCACAAAACAAAGCAGCAAAAGAGCAAAGACTGGACTTAAAAAACAAGTATGTCTTCAGTTGACTGTGTTTTTTACAAACAGGGTATTGAAAGCATAGGGTAAAATTAACTACCGATTTAGTCATTGTGTTTTTCAACAAGAAATCTGAGAATCCATTTCCTTACTTGGTTCTCATCTTAGCCATTTCAGAAGTTGGTTTGTCACCAAGACTGAGAGCCTTTTCTTAGGAGACCCACACAACTGAGGTACCTCCATGACCCTAGCAGAAATGCAACAAGGTACTTGGGCTCCTGCACAGGGACAGTCTGATTTCAATTCCTTGTCATTTAGTCTAAGAGGAGACTCTGAGGTGCCTTGATAGGCTTCCAGCAAGAAATGAGAGGACTGTTAATCTATCCCAGGCCTGACTACTTTCATTTCTGTCTGGTTGGTAACTGTCTACACACCAGTCAGCCCTGGACAAGCTGCATTTCCAGGGGCAGCGGCTGGGCCCATTTCCCCACAGGGCCAGGCCACATGGCAAAGAAAGGGCTCATCAAGGAGAGTAACTGGGTATCTGGCACCATGACCTGTTTTTGGCTTTTGAATTGTAAAAAACTTTCAAGATCATCAGGTCTATGCCCTCATTTGACACATGGGGAAACTAAGGGCTTGTGACTAGCCCACAAGCTAGGTTGAAAGTTAACCACAAAGTGAAGATCAGAATTAAGTCTCCTGCTGCCCCAGCAGTGCTCTTTCCTGGGACATCCATCTATCTCCTCCCCCTGGTTCCTGCCCAAGGAGTGCCAACGAGGAGGCACTCATCGACCCATTAGGAGAAACCACCTCTCACTGCAAACTCTCAGAAGGGAGTCCAACCCAGGGGTGTTGAGTGGGCCTTTCAGAGGGTCCAAATGAACTGACTTGGTTTCAAAACTGGAAAACGACACCTGATCTGCTTCCTGGGCCTCTTGGCTCCCCTGCCTCCCACTGTTTTCACCCTCTACCATCCGCTTCCCCTGCAGAATTTGGCCAACTTAAGAGGGACACACCCATTCCTATCAGCTTAACAAGCTATTGACATTGCCCTTCCGAGAGACTCATACTTGTATTTCTCTTCCTGCAGGAAGAGCGTCAAAGCACAGGCAACGGGGAACCCCAGCTGATTCTGCAGCCTCTCCCACTGCACACATTCTCCTTGGTAAGTTGTCGACATTCCCACAGGAACTGGAAATGCTAAGTTGTTAACAGCCTCCCTAGGGTTTAACTTCTTGCTATGATGCTTTCAATTATTTCATCATGTTTTAGGCAAAGTCTCACAATTAATGCTTTGAAGCATCACACTCAACAAGCAGTTCTACCTGCCCGCCCCCACCCCCCACCCCATTTGAGGGCCTTTTCTCTCCATTGCCCCAGGGAGTGGTGGGTTCAGGTAGCTGGCTGGGAAGTGGGAGATCTAGCTCTGCTCTCTTTTGTTTCCTTGGTGGTTCTCTGAGGGCAGTGTTCTCAAAGTGCAGCCCCAGGCCTGGCATCAGCAAGGCTTGGAGCTTGTTGGAAATGCAAATTCTCAGGCCCACCTCAGACCTACTGAATAACAACCTGGGGGTGGGGGCCATGCAGCAATCTATGTTTAACAAGTCCTCCACACAGTCCACTTTAAGACCATGTTGTCGTGGGGTAAGGGGAGGAACGGAAGCTGGAAGCATGTTCCTCTGGCAGGGAGCCAGACTGGCTATGAGACTTTTGTCCCTTTCTTTCTGAGACTCACCTCTTTCAGGACTGGAACAGTCAAAAACAGAGCAAGCCTGGGACATCCCTAAGAATTGCTACATGTGGAATTCCACCCTCCCTCATTGAAGGGCAGGGAACAAACCCAGGCTTTCTATCAAGTACAGAATGCTCTTTGCACTAGACAACATCCAAACCAGTTTCTGTCAGACAGATGGTGTCCTCATCACTTTCATAAAAGCTGAAATGTTTTGAGGAAGCAGCTGTGGCACACTGCATGGGTGGGGTAAAAACTGGACTCTGTTTCCCTGTCTGGGCTCACAAACGTGATGTGTTGCCCTCTTCTGGATCAGTCTTTCCAAACGCCTGTGCTCTTCTGGTGAAAGATGTTTTAACCTGTTCTGTTTCATAAAGGTCTCTCTGGACCCAGCATCTCCACCTGGGGCCTGAGAAATGCCTTTCGCGTTATTAAGTTGCAATGTTTCCTGACGGCTGAATGAAAAAGAAGGAATCTTATTTTTTCAGGTCTCATTAAAAATCTGCACTAAATCAGGAATGGTTTTGATTTAATGTTACACATTGGTCACTTTACATTTCTATATACAGTAGGTACCAACTTTTGATGCAGAGCTCTATGAGCCCAGTGGGATGTCCCTGGAATGTAAGGTCCTTGAGTCAAGTTTCAGGTTTCCTCAAGAACATCTCAAAGACTCCTTTATTATTGACATGCTGCTTGTTTCTGAAATTAATCACTGGGTATGTAACGCAGCCACATTAGAGTCCTTCTCATCGACAAGTAATAGTGCTGATCTACACATGTGCCGAAACAGCTAAGCACAAAGCATCATTTCGAACACATTTAATGACTGTTCTGAGTGCCCAACTTTTATCGGATATTAAATCCCCAGGCCTCCCTAGAGGAGTACATAGAGATATAGGTGTCTGATGTTTCCTGAAATGTGTATATATATTTCCTTTCTTAAGGAAATATATCCTTTCATATGTTTCTAGAAAACTTCCCTGTTTTTCCAATTAGATAGGGCACAAAAGGAGTACAGCTGTCCCCAAGTGGAACGCGTTACCCTGGGAAGCCCTAATCTCTCATTCATTCTGGGTCTTCAAGAAAAGAATGAATGACAACCCACCGTGATGGGGAAAGATCTCTATATTGGTGATATAGGCCAAAATAGAGGACCCTGACACTCTTTTCCAGCTCCAAGATCCTCAAATCTCCTCTTCCCCAGCCAGTAGCCAACTTACAGACTACACTTAAAATGCATCCTAAAAGTGTGTACAGTTTCCTGAATAAACCAATTCCAATTTTATCACTATTATTGGATCCAAATCACAAAAATAACAAGTGCAGCTAGTCTGGGATAGAGGTTTCTTTAACTGGAAAGCAAGTCCACTAAACATCCTTCTAGCTCTTAACCCTCCGTTTACAATAGATAATACCAGCTCCTCTACCTCAGATTCTGTGACTTATCCAAGTATTACAGAGCAAACATTAGCTATGCCTATGTCTTGAGTCATGTCAATCTAAACTGAAAATGTGCCAGCTTTCTCATCGCTAACAGACTTCTTAATTAACCTTCTGATATTGTCAAAATTAAATTCCCTTTTGTTCTAGAAATGAGCATTTAAACGAGCATTTTTTTCCATCGTTGCTTTTTTTTTTTTTTAAACTAGCTATGGTTTTATTTTACCATAAAATAAAGTGTGTCCTTTACAGATGAAAAACAAGTGAGAATTCTGGAGATATCACACTTAACAAAATTTCCTTGCTGAAATTTGCTCATGATCTCTATATTCCTTAATCCTTCAGTGGTGACTCTAATTTTATCAATCGCCCATTTAAAAACCCTTTTTCTTTTTTCACCAACTCTATCCTCTCATAGCCTTGATTATCTAAAAACTAATTTCACCTTTTGAGTTCTTATCCTAGAAATTCACTCAAGGGAGAAGGAGAGAGGACACCTTTCATATCCCTTTATCTATAAAAATACAAAAAATGCAAGCCACCAATCTGTCAGGCCTAAACAAAATTTTCTGCAATCTGTGTCTTTAACATAAGCAAAGCATATAATTCAAAAGAGAGAGAACGTGAGAGAGTGAGTGAGAGAGAGAGAGAGAAAGCAAGCTTGCTTTTCTGAAGAATAACTAAACCAAAGACATTGTGTTCCATCTTTGTGTTGAAATGCAGATTTCCCACTAAAAGGCAAATCCTTCATTTCAAAAGGTTGAATAGGATGGTACTTAAAAAAAGAATTCCAGCTGGTTAAATTTAGGGTGTTGAAAAAAGTGCACTCCAATAATATTCTTTGGCTCTGGGCCCAAAGTATTTTCACTTGATTGTGAATTAGATAAATTTTTATTACACTTTAAGCTTTTGCCTTAGAATGGTGGAACTAATCAAGGAGACTGGAAGGGCAACTCTATAAAGACAAATTGTGTTAGGACAGATTTTTTTTTCCTTTGTTTAACTGTGTACCTCACTGTGCAAAACGTGTTACCCAGGTTAATGCCATTCATTCATTCTCTCATGCGTTCATTCAACAACTATTTACCGAGGGCCTGTAACACCCAGAGCAATGGGCCGGGATCTGGGGGCAACACAAAGAAAACCCACACAGACTTGCCGATAGGAGCCCTCAACTAACAGAGGAGAGAAGACCTGGACAGAAATCCCTCTCCTCCAATGCAGAAAGTATGTCATGAGAGAGGCACAGATAAGCTGCTATGAAAATTCAAAGGAAGAGAAATTACTTCCACTTGAAAGGGAGGAGAGCAGCTTTCAGGAAGAGGTAACTTATGAACTGCACCTGGAGAGCCAAGAGGAAGAACTTTCCAGACAAAAGCAAAAGCAGGTACAGATGCTCAGAGGAGCAAAGGCCGAGGTGTGTACAGAGCAAATGGGGCCCAACAGGTAGTTACATGTAAATCAAAATACTGTACACCGACCCTTTAGTTGACAACAGAGGATCTGTTCGTCTAAATAAACCTCATGAGGACGTCTGCAAAGCCCTCAGCTTTCACAAGTTCCTATTTTCGAATATCACATTTTCTTAAAATAAGGGACACGGCCATGCAGACGCTTGAGAAACTCTTTATGCAAGTTCATCCGTGC
>NW_027530368.1:13228504-13252536 GCF_008692635.1 Crocuta crocuta | reverse complement strand
CCCCCCCCCCCCCCCCCCCGCCATTTTTCTTCCCTGTTGAATGGTGGGTGGTCTGCTGAGGCAGGATTCAGTGTGTTTTATTCCTCTGAGTCAGACAAACAAGTGTTGATAGCCACGTTCTTCTTTGCAATATTGCCTCCCTGGCTTAAATAATCTATTTCAGATGTATCATTGCCAGTTTTAGATGGGCTTGTACTTGCTGACACATTCTCAACAAATGACTGTGCAAGAAATGTGGAGATTTTCCTACACTGCTTTGTCTCTTCAGTCATCAACTTGACCTTCCCTCCAAATTTCCCTCCTTTCTTCTCTTCAAGAGAAGCCATGGGTAAGGGGGGCGGGGGGCTGCCCTCACCCCTGCTCTCTGAGTCCTTATGTGAGGATTTTGTTTGTGCGTGGTGGGGTGTGCATGACTGTCTGAGTGTGTGTGAGTGCATGCATCGGCACGTGCATGCATGTTCTCCTCTACCTGCGGTCTTTCTCAGGTTATTTGAGATATTTGAGAATGACTTCTAAAGATGCCCTCGCCCAATACATTTCCCTATGAACGCCACTGACCCTCACTCTCCAGAATCTTTTCTTCCTTTAGGATGTCAGTTACTTGCTCCTCTCGAGAGACTGCTGGCACAAAGGCAGGAATCCAGATTCTCCAGTCCCAACTCTGCCACTCACCAGCTGTGCATGACCTTGAGTAAATCCCTTCCCCTTTCTGACCTTAAGTTTCTCATCCTTAAAAAGAGAAGACTGGATCAGAGATGCATGATGACTTCCTCCTGTTTCCCATGCCAGTCGAAGTCTCCTTGAGACCAGATATATAGGACAGGAGTTTGGGATGCAGTTAAGAGACCCAACAGGGGCCATCTTAAAAGCGGGCCAGGAAGGGCCTGTGCCCCAGTGACCTGGCAGGGAGTAGGAGGACCCTCCAGGTCAGTGTGGGCCGGGTCCAGCTGCCAGGCTAATTCTTAGGCTCAGAAAGTAGGCCCAGTGGTGGATTTCACTTCCTGGGGCACAATCTTACAAAGCTCACCTGTCTGAGCTTCAAGGAGGAAACCAAGGTGGGTCCAGAGCCAAAGAGAATGAAGGTCACAGAGGACCAGGAAGAAAGTTTTCACAAACTCAGGCTAAATGTCAAGGGAAAAGGTCTCTGCTGTCCGTGCCAGAAGGCCAGGGGCAAAGCTGGGCCTCACGCCAGAGCCTGGCACCCACAGGACTCCAAGGAAAGCCAGAATCCTCTCCAGGCCACCTCAGACCAGGGTGGCAAGGCCCCAGTGTCCTGTGGTCCCTGCCCTCAACCAGCGCGAAGGGTTCCTGGAAAGCCATGTGTAAAGTGAGTTTCTGTAAACTGAATCACATTTGCTAACCGACATAATTTCAGAGATGTTTCATCACCCTTCCAGGCCTATCGAAAATTGGCAGGGCTTCTAACATTTTACCTTTTAAGTGCTTCTTCCTCCACCCCCTCCCCAACCTCTCTGTCAAGTAGTTAATGATCTGTAAACAAACACTTTAAATTCAGTGGGGGAGCTCACTATTTAAAGGAACCCTGTGGCGAAACCTTTTGAAAAGTTAACAATCTTTCTGTAATGTGAAAAATCACCCTCTAATTTATCAGTTGCCATTGATGAGATTTCGTGCATATTGGGGCTTTCCGAAGGTGGGGCTCAACTGCAATACCTTTGTGGTTGGAAGGGGGCAGTGATAAAAAGAAGCTGCTCTGAGTTCGTTTCTATCACCCCGCCTGTCCAGCCTCACACAAATATATTCACAGATACCACTCATGCCTCCCTACCCACAGGAGAAATGAAGAAAAGGATGGAAAATTATAGTCCCAGACTCCCAGAAAGCCTTGAAAGCCATGCGCTTGAGTGTCTCCTGGCTTAAGTACTAGATGCCTGAGGGGAGGAAAAGGCATTTGGGCTATAACGATGGATCCAATGAGACTGACCATTTGCTTAGCAAACGTTTAATTCTGATAACCCCAGCCAGAGTAGAGGCCTTGTCTATCAAAGCCAACAGAACACGCAACTCCCAAATTACTCTGAAGAGGCCACCCCGAACCTTTTTATCGGTGTCGATGCAGGACAAATGTGATTTATGCCTCTATGCCACCACTTTCGTGAGTCTCAAGGAAACCGGATAATAAATTTAAGCAAACCAAGCTTAGCACTTACAAGGAGATCCCTGAGGTTTTCAGGGGTCTCGGCTGTTGTAGAGGAAGAAGTCAGCAGGGGGGCCAGTGGTGGTGCCGGAGAGACAAGGCAGGGGAGAGGCATGGTTGACCACCCAGAGAGCTGGCGAGTTTTCTGTCTTATCCTCCAGGACTGATTTGTGCAACCACTCAAGGGAAAAGGGCCCCAAAGAATAGGCAGCCCCGAGAAGGCGGTGTCAGGCCTCCAAACCCAGCCCCTTCTTCAGGAAGTAGGTCCTGGCCTCTCTGGAGACATTCCTCTTCTTCCCGAAGCACCTTCCTCACCTTCTGGCCCCATGGTGATCCTGCCGGATGAGGGAAGATGCTATCCTCACCTCCCCAGGGAGGAAACAGTAGATGTCCAAAGTGTCCTGCTGCAGGTTGTGAAGCCAGGGCTGGGAGTCAGAGTCCAGTCTACCTTCCTGGGCACTAAGTTTGCCCCTCATCACCACTCGTTTCAGGAGCTCTCAAGGTGAGCCAAGGACAGAGTGTGTTGTCTAGAACCAAGTCTTCGTACCATTCACAGGCAACCACTTGCCTTCCTGGGACTATAGGGTGGGGTATGTATGTGTGTGTTTGTGTGTGTGTGTGTGTGTGTGTGTCTGTCTGTCTGTGTCTGTGAGGTGGTGGGGAAGGCAGACTGTATAGGCCAAATGCTCTGTGACAATCTTGGCCGAGGGATCCTTAGAACCAAAATTGGCCTTTCTCCAAAATGAAAACCTGTCACATCCTATGGTTAACACAGAAGTGCTCGGAAATTGTGAGAACTAATTTAAGACTTCAAAGCTCCACAAACTAAAAGGAAAAAAAAAATGGTCTAGCAGGTCAGGCTCTGACATTTCTTCGGGAACAAAACTAGGCTGCCCTCTCGCCTGAGGTGAGATTGAATCAAGGAGGGTTCTGGTCCTGTGAGGCCAGGCCTCATCCCAAGGCAGCCAGTCCTTCTTTCAGAAACAGGCCTCTGCCCGCCCACAAGCTCCTCCAACTTCTGCTACCGTTTCCCCAGTCCCTCAGCACCTTCCCTCCTTCTGGGCACAGAGTGGCCCAGCTACAGGGTCAGCCCTAACCTCTCTGACAGAGTCTCGCAGAACAAAGGCGACGCAGACACAGTCTATTTATCTGAGGCCTATTTTCTTGCTTTATAGTTATTTTCCTGGCTTTTTACCCAATTTCTAATCCCTCATTTATACCACTGACCAACCTGGAAAGAATTTCCTGAATAAAAAGAGATGCCCACATGTATCATCTGTACTCATTCAAGAGTTCCCAATCCAGCCACAGAGTGGGTGGTGCTGGCTGTTCTTGGGTTTACTAATTCTGTTGATTCAGCAGAGGTAACACCCAAAGTTATCAGACACCTCTGAGCTCTTCAAACCAAGAATGCACCATCTCAATTCCTTTCTACGCAGTGGACAGGTTCACTTGGGAGCTCAGCTTGTGGAGGCCTGGCCTCCCTGGGCTAAGGGGCCACAATCCCCGTATCTGTATTCCGTAGGGATCAAGGGGGTGTTGGGATAAAGGGACCCTACACTTCAGGGGAGACCCCGGAATCATTTTTTCTTTGGAATCTCTCTAAGACTACCTAGGAAATATAGGTCGGAGAGGGTTAGCTTTCCCAGCCGTGCTCTATTTCCGCGCAGTCCCAACCATGGGAATGACCTGGAACCACCAATGTCAAGATCTCTCATGTCTACCAAGAACGGAGACACTCCACTCTCCCTAACAAGCCCCTCAGGCTGAAATCCTTTTACATCCAGAGCCTCAACTTTCCACTGCTGGGTAGAAAGCCCCCTCTGTCACAGGCCCACAGATCTCCGCTGCCATGGTGCTCAAACCCTGTCAGACGGTGGGGAGCGTGGACAGCAGAGCTGACATGGTTTCAAAGAGGCCGACCAGGCAAGAACCGTCCTGTACTCCTGCCCCAGCTCTAACGCAATAAAATGTCTTTTATCAGTGTAATTCAAGGCAAAGAGTCAAGGGTCTGTCACCATTTTAAAGAGGCTTATTACATGGCCACAAAAATTTGCCTCAGGCTCAAACCTGGCATGTAAGGTATCAGCGTGGGACAGGTTCTTTTGATTTGATTTTATTTTCTTACAAAATCTGAAAATGAAACGCTTCTGTCCCTCCCTTCCACCAACCGTTTTTTGATTTATGGGGAGGAGGAAAGAAATCTGAAGTTGACAGGTTGGGACAACTCCACTCAGCTTTCTCACTCAAAAGCGGCTTTTGTTCAACCATACTTTGCATTTATGGCCTGAGGCTCTTGGCTGACACAGGCTGGCTCCTCAGTGTGAGAGGGCTCTGGACTTCCCCGGGGAGGAGGGCCCCACTGGGATTACTGCCCCCCTATACCTAGGGCTGGGGGCACTGAGGCTCACGGAGCTCGGGCACAAAGGCCCCTGGGTAGGCAATGGAAGGGAATACAAAGGATATGCCATTCTTGTGTCTTCAGCTCTACACTACACTTCTCTTGGGTCCAGAGCTCCATGAGATCATCACGTATCAACCAGCACTGGTTCCTCAACTAAAGTCCCAGGGTTCGGAGAACCAAGACGGAATCGTCCACCTCTCATGACCCGACACTATTCTGGGCAAAGAAAAGTCCCTCAATAAGCACTCAGAAATTGAGTGCTGTTCAGTGGACTTTCCCACATTCGAGAGCTCTTTATTCTCAACCACCTGGCTGGAAGGTGCTGCCATGGAGCCAGCAGTGACCAAGGGAACCTTCCCTTCCCAAGGCTGTTGAGGTCTCTCCAGTAAATGATTCACTAACCAAGGAACCTCCAGGTCAGCCTTGACCCATGAGATGATTACAGCCCCTTGAAAGTGGCTGCTGGCCCATCGGTTCACTGTACAATTTTGGCAATCGGTAATTGTATATTTACTCAATGGCTGTTATGGACAATCAGGTTAATAATTCACCTTCCAAATGCTGTGTAATTACAGTTAGACGAGTTACAATCAATGTCAAATTTTCTGAAGTCTTCTGGTGAATTGGCCCCAATTACCTAATCTGGGTCCCTTTCCTTTCCCTCTCTCAATTTTTTTTTTTTTTAGTAATCTCCCACACTTCCCTCTATTCTCATCCCCCACCTACACCCCTATCTTTCTGCCCCAAGAGAAAGAACAGTGTGAAGTTCTTCAGTTCAGATCATTCTATTTGGAACCCATGGTTTTGCTCCACTAAAAGGGCTTAAATAAGGCTAGGAAGCTAGGCATGGAAGGTGCATCAAAGGTTGGCTGGCTGGTCTCAGCTGCCTCCCTGCCTCCAACGTAGGAAAACACCTGCAGCCACCCACACCCTATCACCCAAGTTGCACCATCTCCTGGCACGGCCCAGCAGAGGCCCAGGAAAGAAAGAAGGCAAAGCCTTGCTGTGCTCTATGAGGCCCAGGCTTCTCAGCCGAGGGACTGGCAAGGACCTTGGAGTGTAAAACCACAGCCATGGGCTTAGGACACAACCCCGCAGAATTCCCTTTCCACCCAGAGCCCCCGTGCCCAAGCCCAGGCCCTAACCTCTGCTTGGGACACGCTGGAGGGCATGAAGAGAGAAACATACACCCTGAAAATAAACATAGAGCAGGAATCCCAAGAACAGTAAAAACATTCAGAACTAGCTAGGGCCCTTTCTCCATCACTCAAGAGTTAACCAGGCCCTTCACATCTTTGTTTTGTGGTTTTAATACACTACACCTCACCCACCACAAGCAGATAACCCACTTTCAAGGGTCAAAGCAGTATCTGTCCCCCCGACAAAAGGGCAGTGTGGTCAGCTGACCTGGGTCACCTTGGGCTGGAACTGAGGCTACCCAGGCCACAAGCTACAGGGCCTGGCAGGGAAACCCATGTGAGACGAGGGTCCTAGAACACAGCCAGTGAAGGAGAAGGGACAAAGGGGACAGGGCTGTCCACTGCCAGCTCCTGGCTGTGAGTGATCACAGCAGGGGCGATGCTTTTTCTCCATTTCAATGGGTTGTGACTTTTTTAAAGTCTTTTTTTTCCCCTGATGTTCCACCCCTTTCATCTTTCTCTCTCTCCCACAAGCGCACACAACCCAAGGCTCCAATGTCTTAAAAGGTGCTTTTTCTGTTTTCGCAGATGAGATTAATTTCTTAACAGACCCCCAGGACATTCCATGCTCAGGTGGGAGAGCCTGTGACCACCAAGGCGTTGTGGACCCATAAGAGCTCAGTATGCTCTGTAGGAACTGAACTGGGAAAAGCCCTGCCAGCCAGCCCACCACCTTCTCCAGCTCACGAAACCCACCTAGATTCAGAGCATGTCTCTGCAACCTCTAGTCAGGTCTAAGAATGAGGATGGACTAATGTTTCCCAGCAAAAGGCTTTGCTGTCGCTTTTAGATTGAACATCCTACTCAGCAGGGCACCCCTGATGCCCAGAGACAGGGTCAGACTATTAAGGGGGAGTCCCTGTACATTTGGGACATTTGGGACCAGTCTATCTACAGAGCTTAGTCTGGTTGGAGTTTTGTTGTTGTTGTTGTTGTTTGTTCAGGTTGTGCTCTCTTTTCCTCCATAAAAAAAAAATAATAATAAAAAATAAATTTGAAGCTGCATTTGTTTCCTGTTCGTGGAGCGGACAGAAGGAGGATGTGCAGTGGAGGAGGTGTGTGGGGAGAAGGCTGATAGATGGAGCAGGGCCGAGAATATCCGGAATTGGAGAAAAGTGAGAAATGGAGCTTTTTCTTGGCTTCCAAACAGTTGTAATTTCTACTGCCACTGCTTAGATCCTGGGCACCAAGCATAGAGAGTGGGAAAAGGGGCATGTGACAACTTTGCCACAAATCAGGATTTGGCATTTAAATCCACAGGAAGCAAGAAGAATAGAGGGACTTCTTATTTATAGATTTGCAGATGAATTGAATGAGATAACCAAAATGCACTTCTCGTGTATCCGAAGGAGCAATTCCATTTTCAGACTTGGAAAGTTTCCCATAATTGAGTATCATCCGACCCCGGCAGCACACTGCATCCCAAGGTCAAGATCAGCTTCCTGAAAACCAGGCAGAAGGCTGCTGCTCTGGTGGTAGCTCAACAATCATACTTTGAAGGACAGGTTGGTACCACACTACATTTAACTGGATTCAGTTCATCTGATTATACAGTGCCTTGCTTTCTGGAATATGTAATCATCTCTTTCTGATGACATTTTAAATATCCAACTAGACAAATAATTGCAGCAATAATTGATAGCAGAGTCAAGCTGGAAGATCACTGATTGGCAGAGTCCCCACCGAAACAAATCTTTCTTTCAAACATTACAGGAATGATGTTTAAATCTAACTTTTGCTGATAAATGCTCACAATCTGATCTACTGATAAAGACACTGCAAGAAATCCTGCACTTCGGCCTGTGATTACTTTGTAAGCTGTTTGAGAAAAATCAAGCAGTGTGATTTACATTATTTTATTTCCCATGAATACATGCAAGGTTAGCGTGGGTGCTTTGGAGGGTACCCACGCAAGCAAAAGAAGTGTTGCCCCTAACACAGCACTTCCTGAGCAACTGGGGCCAACCACCCAGGTTTACGGCCCTCTGCTCCTCTGAAGTGTATCCCGTGGTAGAGAAAGGGTCTTGCAAGCGGAACACCCACAAAGGAAGGCACACAAATGATCAGCTCCATTCAGACTTCTCAAAGCTGGTTTAAATCATTGCCTCGAACTGGAATTCAAGTCCCCCCACCCTGTGCAAAGAGCACTGGACAGGCTCAGGAGGCCTGAGCTCAGATGAACCCCAAGTGATCTCAAGCAAGTCCCCAGGTCCAGCTGCAGTCCCCTTCAGCTTCTAGTCTGTTTCTCCATCCAAGGTAGAAGCCTAATCAGTTTTTGTCTGTATCATGTGTTTTCATTGTAATGTTCAAGAGTTGTTACGGTTTGGGGCATTGCTTTCAACAATCCAGACCCTGTGGAATGCACGATGGTCAGAAATAACTCACAGAAGATGCTTGTCTCTGGGAAACCTCAAATGAACGAGCTGGTATATTAGCAGACACGGATTACAGTAAGGAAAAACTAAAACAGAAGATGTATCTGAATGCCTCCGCTAGCAACAAAGGCAAGAATTCAGGGATGGGATCTGAGCATTTACCTAAAGCACGTGAGAATCTCTTTTCATTTGTTCCCCCCTATTTTCTTTCCTTTTTGTTCTTTCATCCCTTCCTTCTTCCCTTCTTCCTTTTTGGGGAGGGGGTGGCATTCTTTCCCCCTTGAAACTGAACCATTATAAGCGAGTTCACCTCGTAGCTTCTGTTAAAAATCAGAAGCTTGTTAGATGTAATGATTATCTGCGCTGTGACACTCCCGCATCCAAGGGGGCTTGTCGAACAGCTTTACTCTAATTTAAAGCTCCTCCGTTAATTAGAAAGCCCTCAGATTTTCTGCAAATGCAGGTCACTATCGACAGCTCACGCTTTTGATGCTTTGCCTGTGACAGTTGTTGGGCTGTCCTTCCAGGAGCTGGCAGGGTTGACCAAACTCTGACAGTGTCAGAAAATTTAGTCACCATGGCCGCTATGCAGGAAGTTACACACAAGGTGACTGTCCCCACACAGTGTTTCCCCACAGCCAACGAGCCTGATGAAATCTGCATGCACATTCAGCTAAAAATAGCTCAAATTTCAATCCCCTTTCCTGCCTCTCTCTTTGCCTTCTCTCTTCCCCTTTTCCTTCTCCTTTCCACCTCTTTCTAGTGTCTCCCTTCCGTCACCTTCCCTCCCATCACCCACACCGCACACACACATCAGGGTCCTCTGCTATTGAAAACGGTCACATTCACAGAAAGGGAAGTAGGTTTTACAAATAAACCAGGTTGCTTTTTATTGAAACAGCAGTGATTGTGGAACAGAAACTCCCCTCCCCCGGTGCCCCAACCTTCTTTTAAAAAAATATTTCCTATTTTTTTGCACTGGTCAGCAGCTGCACCTGGTGAGGTGAAGGTCAAGTCTATACTTCCAGCATGGCTCACATGTTTTTTCTTAAGGAAAAGGGGAACTTGAAAGGGGAGGAATAAAAGGAGGAAGAAGGAAGGAAAGGTTAGCAATTCAAGCAGAAAACCTCAGCCCCTATCACCATTCCAAAGGAAGACCTCAAAATTACAGGAATTCTCACTTAGGAAGAGCTCATTTTGGGTTATGTGCTGGGGTGGATAAGCGGATGGGTGATGGGTCCACGACCATGTGCGTGTAAATTTGTGTTTCTTTCATCAAAGTCATCTAAAGTTCATCAATTTTAGGCCAAAAGGGAATGCTCTGTGGCATTTGCCTAAGACTTGGCCAAAAAAGAAACCAGTATCTAAGTCAAAATAGGAAACATAAAAACTACTTGTACACCCCTGCCAAGAACAATGGACAGCCCCCCGGGAAGACAGTATCTCTTGCTGCTGTGGTTCCCACGCTGACTCCAAGTTTGATACTGGGCCCAATTCCCTAAAAAGACCCAGTTCTTCCTTGAGGTCCTGCAAACCAATGCAGGTAGCTCAGGGTAATGGGAGCCCAGCCCCACAGTTGCTAGCTTATGAAATGCAACAGGATGGGATGGGGTGGGATGCCGTAAGTTAGACTGATGCATTCACACCAACCCAGAATTAGCTAAGGTCACAGCAGCTGGGCAGGGTGGGGCAAGGCGACCCCAGCAAGGTTCCCAGGAACAGCATCCCCAAAAGATGCTGCAGGCCTCTAATCCCAACGGGGCCCAGGCCTCCACCCACATCCTGTTGCTGTCAGTTTGGCCATCAGCTTCCAGACACCAGTCCCAGGAAAACCCTCGGTGCCTTTAAAGCTAACTGACGAAACAGGATCGTGTGAGCCAGAGCAGACTCCCTATTCCGTTAGACACTGCCTGTGTAGAAAAAATAAAAAAACACCTAGACCCAGAAAAGAATGTGGTAAGTGGCAAAAACCAATCAACTCATTTCAAAAGAAAAACCCTTCATCCAACATCACCAAGCTCCTAGGAAGCTGTCCCAGCAACCTACATATAAGAAACGTTTGCTATTCTGAGGTGAGAAGTGCAGTTGCCTTTCACTCGGGACTGTCAAACATGGTCTATAAATACCAGCACTGCCCCTGGTGAACCAAGGGCTGAGCTCAACCCAGAGAAGGTGAGGGTTTCCCTAAGGTCACACAGCAATTCCAGGTCTTCCAGACAAACTCCGTTGCCCAACAGATGGCTTTGTCTTCTCTCTGAAACAGATATTGCTGCATCTGATCCCCATTTTCAAGAAGAAGGCTAGGGAAGGAGACTGCATATTTTCATGTTTCCTCTACTTTCTTTCTCCAACCTTTTGCTCCCGCCCACCCCCAGCAACACACCAGGTCTGTTTAGTATACTTAGGGATCTAATTCCATATCTACCCAAAGTTTCTAACACTCCTGTCTGTCAGCAGGTCAACAGTACAGCACAGAGGCAAGCTGTTCTCCATTCTGAAGTGGATTGGACAAGAAGGCTACTGAAGGTCAAGACATCCTGGAGAGGCTGGTACTGGGACTTTCAGGGTCATTGCTCTGCAGGTGGACCCTGGCACATGTCCAGGGAATAACTTGTGATTTGTTCTCTCCCCTACCCATCAAATCAAGACACTAGCCACAGCTCTACTTACTGGCCCACCCTGCCTACCTCCCATCTGGCAACCATGGCTTCTCATAGAGCAAGAGAGACAAGGTGGCAAATGCTGATGGTCCGCTTTACACACACGTGTAGTTAAGTACCGAAGTAAGAAATTCAAGAAACGTATACTTAACACACACACACACACACACACACACACTTCAAGAGATAATTTCTAAAGATCTACCAATCTGCAATACATCTGACCTGGCAAAGCCTTGAAATTGTCCCTGTCTACAAACCACAAGCCCTGTGGTGGCCTGAGGTCCTCAGGCTTTGAAATAAATAATGCAAAGAAATGAGCAGCATGATGGATTAGCTGGCAGATTATTATCAGACGCGTGGAGGTTCCAACTCAGCATCAGGATTAGGACTGAAATTTCTTTCAGGAAGAATTTTATAATGTTAGACGGTTGACCAAGGCATCGTGGCGTGACAGACAAGCAGCTCACAGTCATAGAGTGACCACATCCCCTGACAGAATGTTTCTCCTCAATGCCCTGTGAATGCCACTCACGGGCAGATCGGGGAGAGTGACCCATCTCTGAAACGCGGCCACCACTCTGCCCGCCACTCACCGCCCCCCTCTTTCATGTCTTCGGTCCTTTTCCCTGCTAACAGGAAAGGAATCAGAACAAATTAATATTTAATTTTGAGAGTCTATTCTATCAGAATCAAACAGACTCTGGATATTCAAAGCTAAGGCAAATGCTCCCCCCTATAAATCTAACTTCTCTATCCAGACGTTTCACATTTCTGTGAACAGTTGAGTCTCCCTGCCGTCCGTCCGCTATTTGCCACAGGCGTCTGCCACACGGCAGCAGTGGGGGAAGCCAACGCTGGGCCTCTAAGTGTGTGAAGGCCTAACCTTTTACCCATGTAATGATCTACTTAATATAATATTTTGTCTTTAATCAGAGAAAGAGTAAGATAATTTGATATCCCATAAAACTCCCTAACCTATATTTTGCAAGTCAATTAGCCAGTCCTTTCGCGTTAATGTCAGCACATCCCATGCTGCACCTCCAGTCAGGCTTTCGGGTGTCTGCGGCCCACACGCCACACACCGAGAGTGTAAGAAGGAGACTCAGGAGGGAGGCCGTGGAGTGGGCAGTTACTGTTTCATCATCTGTATGGAAATTGGGAAGTCATCTCCTTGAATGGAGATTATCTTCCCTTGGGATCCTTCTGGAGGGCTATAAATAATAGAACACACTAATCAACATTATATATTAAAAAATGAATACAGAATCAGATACAGGAAAGACTACATTATACTGTTATAAAATCCAAAGCAAAAAGTAATAATAAAGAAGAAAAAACAAAGAGGCATGAGAAAGAAGTGTTAGCTGGTCCCCTTAAATTTAGCCCTATTCTGTGGCAGCCAAGCTAGCCTGAATAAGGGTGCTTGGTTAAACATTTCTCACTCCCTTATTTACGAGCAATAGCATGCAAAAAGCAAGAGGCTTCATTTTAATGCACTCAACTCCCCATCAATCTCTTTACCTATGGATGCTGCAGAAAGGTGAATACCGGAAATTTATGAACGTGCTATGCGAAATCTGGATATGAATCTGGTGTAAACATATAAGGAAGAATAGGGACATGTGGCACAAACCCAAAACACGAATGTTCCCAGCTCCAACTGTCCAATAACATCTGGCTCTCAATGTCTTAGGACTCAGTTTCCCATCTCTAAAATGGAGTCTCCTACCCAAGTCTGGGAAAACATGATGAGAAACAATTGGCTTTTAAACTCTTAAAGCCCTCTCTTTGCTATTACTTTTGACCCGGTTTTGAAAACACAATACTACTACTTATAAGGAGTTCTCATTATGCAGAAACATTAACATTCTCCTTGAAGAGTGTGTCTCATTAGCTGTTAAAAGAGAATGTTTCTTTCCTTCTAGGAACATGACGAGTGAATCTGGCTATTTCATCAAAGCTTGTAAAAGACACCTGAGTCATCGTTTTAACTGAACAATTTCTCCAAGAATTCAACCTATGGGATAGGAAAGAACCGTTTCTGTGGTGTGTTGGGAAATGCCATTGTGTTCTCTCTGATTCCCCTCCTCCGTCCTTGGCAATCCAGTTACAATTTGACAGCATTTAAAGATGACAGTACTTGGGGTAATAGGACAATGCCATAACAGGATTACAGCAGATGTGAAAGAAAGGACACACGTACGTACTGTCATTTAGGTAATGTCATCTATGATCAGTTTTTGTTTCATTTTTTGCTGACACAGAAGTCAGTATCACTTATACAATTCACTGTAAACCCTGTTAGGGCTGTAAATAGTTTGCTTCCCCGGTGAAAGGAAACACTTATTATACTGCAGGGAGATTTGGTAAAACTTTCTAGCTTTGGTTGATATGAAAATAATAAAAAAAAAAATTCAAACCAATAGCCAAAGATTCAAAAACAGCCTGAAGTCACTACTATCCAAAATGAATTTACTTTCAAAGAAAAAAGAAAAAATTGCTGTTAGTTATAAACAATAGGTGGCCAAGAAGTTCCTGAAGGATGTCTCAGACCCCAATAACACTGTTACTTCAGAGAGTTTGGGGAAGATAAAGTAGAAACACCTCACTAAATTCACATTGGGGGAGCGGTCAACACTAGTTTACCAGCCAATAGGGTCCTTGCCAGTCACTGACACTATTTCTCATTCCATTTCCTTTATGTCGTTTTGCCCACAGCACATCCAAATCCACATAATGCCAGCCTTTGGAAGTCAGTTCTACTCTACTTTCCAATTAACTTCTGCCACTGTGAGTTTTTCCCCAAAGCCACCAAACTCTCCTAGAAGCTGTTATTCCTTTGCAGTGAACACACAGCTGCCCTGGCCGCCATTGAAATGGCTTCCTCATCGTCCAGGACAACGAGCCATGCTGCACGCCAAGTGATCAACCACAAACAAAAAATACTTGTTTGACTAATGCTGGTCTCAAAAGAAAACTTTGCCTGCAAGAAGAAGTACCATGAAGGAGGCTGAAGAGATGTTCTGACCATCTCAAATCTGAACAGAGCCTAGTTTTCCTCCAGAATATTCTAGGCTCACTAGGGCTTCTGCTTTTTCCTAGGTGGACTTTCTGTGCTTCCCTGGCTAATCTCCTGAGCCCACAGACCTTCTTTCCTTTCCAAATGCCTACTTACTATCCTTTTTCTCAAATTTCCTTTTCCTCTATCCACAAAAAGTTCATTAAATTCAGGCTAGCTTCCTAACACCCAAAGTAGGAAGATGCTATTAAAGAGAGTTTATAAAGATAGGGATTTTGATGCCTACCTTGTTTCCTCACATCTAAAATGATAAATGCCACCATGAAAAATTATCCATGTCCTGAATAATTCCCCAACATGGATGGTCTGGAGGAGAGAGACAAGAGAACAATATGGAACCTGATGAGCTTTTGCTTCTAAAGTGTGTTCCTGTCAGGTCCTTATCCATGATGTGGGCTCATTGAAAACTTTCCAAGACCTCAAAGTTCCTCTGTATTAAGAACAGGCCCACTTGCTAGCATCCTACAGTGTTTGGTTCTATTCTGCTTGTGAAAGGAAACCATACAGTCAACCAGCTCCCTGCTCTAGAACATGTAAGTCAACAGAGGAGAACTCAGGATGAAGAACATTACAGAGAGAATCCAACAACCTGCCTGCCCCATCTGCGGACAGAACCCTCAATTCATGTCTCCTAGAATGCTGCCTTCATCCTCTGCTTAGAACAATTCAATAGTCTCCCATGGTCAACAGAATATGGTCCAGCTCCTTAAGCTACCGTTCAAAACTCCATAATCCAGCCTCACATTTCTTCTCTAGGTTTAGCTCCCTCTCTGCACCAGTGAAAATACTCTGCTCCAGTAAAAGTCCTCTCCATTTTCATTTCCTTTCTGGCTTTTCTTCTTCCTCTATTACTTCCTGGAATCCCACTCATGTTTCAAGGCCCAGCTAAAGGTCTACTAATCACCTTAGCATAAGAATCAATCTTTTCCTTCTCCAGCCTCATAGAACACTCATTTCCTGCACCACCCTGGACTCGTATCCAGTCCTTACATCTCTGCTTACCTACAATTCTACTTAACCCCATGTCTTCCCAAAGTGCTTCTTAAGTGAAGGGACACGATTCTCTACTTATTTTAATTTTATTTCAAAGTACCCAGCATAGCCTGTGAAATATCATAAATATATATCCTAGGAATTCAACAAATAATGGTTAAATAACTGATTTACCTTCCTAAAAGGGAACTTATATCATTTCTGGCCATAATGGTAATTTTAACCATCTCTGTACCCACAAACAGTTCCCTTCTGATATCTGCTTGAACTTCCAGATAAAAAAGGCAAGCTGCAGTAACATGTTATGCTACACAAAGATTAGCATTAATATCCACCCTCTTTAAACAGCCACCCCACACCCTGGAGAAGAGCAGAAGAGGAGAACGTATGCCAACCAGAGCCTGTGCCAGGACAACTGAGTCTTGCTGTCAGAGTTACCAAAAAATAACATCTTCTCAATGTGAAAACCAATTTTAAGGGTGTGCAACTCTCTACCCGTGTGTGTGTGTGTGTGTGTGTGTGTGTGTGTTTTAAGTAAACTGTACCCCCAACGTGGGGTTCAAACCCATGACCCGAGAAGATCAAGAGTTACATGTTCTACTGACTGAGCCAGCCAGGCACCCCCTTTCCAGCTGTATTTTAACCATGGTCGTCTGCAAAAAAGTAAGGCTCAGCAGAAGCACATCCTGCATTCAAAAAGCTAAGTTCCAAAAACGTTATTTTTAATATTATTTTAAATCCAGCATCACTAAAAAGGACTTCATTTTGATGCCAGAGAAGAGCAAACATAGACATTCTTGGCCCCCTTCAGCTACTGAGTGTAGTAAAGAGGAGACCAGGCAAAAACTAAGGTAGCAACTAATATAACTATTATTTGAAATGCTGCCCATAATTCTCAAGGTTGGGCAGGCTGTTCATATCAAAGTCCCCTGGGAATCCCCCCTCCATCCTGATAGCTAAGACCCAGAATCAGGCCATGTGGCCAGGCAGGACCCAACACCACGCATGCACAGAGGCATTCCATGTTAAAGACCCAAATCTATGCAGCCTTAGCACCAAGCTGGGTTCAGAAAACACACTCCATACAAGCCTGCCAATAAATGAGTAAAAGTTCAGATATCACATTTATGCTACCTTGAAAACTCTGCATGAGAGACAATTTGGAGAGGAAAATGGATATCAAAAACAAATAAAAATGCTCACCCTATAAGAATTCCCCAGACAATTACAGAGTTAGGATCTGTACTCAAGGAAAAGTTCTACCGATGAATAAGGCTGACTTGGGCACCTTCTCCTCTTTTTATTTATTAAAGCCCAATGGAATTCTATGCAACAAATACCCACCCTTTACTTACTCCTTTCCTCACACACTCACAAGTGCTCATGCCTTTCTCACACAGGTACACATGCTCTGCTCATGGCGGGTAACACCATCTCAGTCTGCCTCTGCCTCTCTCTCACTCATTATCAACTTCTATGAAATCTCCTCAGAATCCAAAGAGCATTCTGATTTCCATTAAATGTTCTTTGGTGCCCCCCTCAGAGATGGCTGAAGTCTTGAGATGACGCAAACAGTTAAAGGCTAGAGATAGACAGACAGCCTTCCGTGCTGGTCCAACTCAAATGGTTGGTTTTTATTTTTTATCTTTATTGAGGCATAATTTACATACAATAGAAGTCACTCACTTTACTGTACAGTGTAATGAATTGTGCTCATTGTATACAGTTATATAACCTCCCCCAAAATCAAGATAGAGAACATTCCCATCACTCTGAAAAGTTTCCTCAGGCCCCTTAATCCCCTTTCCTAATTTTGACCCTTCTTAATCATTGATTTACTTCCTGTCACTATAATTTTGATTTTTCTAGAATTTCATATAGATGGAATCAAAAGTATGTCACCTTTTGTGTTTAATTGTTCATTGAGCAGAATGATGTGGAGCCTCCTTCATGTTGCTGAAGTGTATTAGTATGTCATTCTTATATCTGAGTATTCAATTGTATGGCTGTGCTACAATTTGTCCATTCACCTCTGATTGACATTTGGGTTGTTACCACTTTTTGACTATTATGGACAATGCTATAATGAACATTTATGTATATGTGTTTGGATGAATGCATGTTTCCATTTCTCTTAGGTAAATACCTAGGGCAACTCAAGTTTTGAGAACACAGATAAAGTTTTGAATTTGAGAGTCCAGGGAGCCTCCATTTGGTCACCCTCCAGCCAGCCCCACCTCTACCCCATTCTCCTGGGAGTTCAACTCCAAAGCCTGTATCCCAGCCATCTGTTTGGCTCAATTACCAAATGTCACCTTATTCCAAGCAGAAACCTCTCCATTACCCTAAGGAAGTGATAGAGGCCTCAAACCTTCAGAGGCCCCTTCGGAGTCAGGGGTAACAATTAAATGTGGTGTTGAGTGGCCTAAGAGCCCCCCACTAGGTTAGAGAGGGAGGTGGTTGACCTCCCCCATTAGCTGTATAGTTGAACAGCAGCCAATGGTTCTGGAGATAACTTCTACCTTGCCAAAAGGCCTTGGGAAGAAAGACAACATCAAGGCCTTTCTCAGACAACAGCCCAGGGGGAAACAGCTGCTGCCGCCCAGTGCTGTGGACAGCAGAAAGCCAGGGGAGGAAATGAAGATTCACCCTCTTCACCCCTCCCCCACTCTCATCAGCTTTAACAGGCCATGGCTGGGGGACAATGGGTGAACAGGAAGCAGAAAGATCCTTGAAGGAGCTAGAGCCTCACAACAGGAGCCACATGGCCCCAAGCAGTGGCAGAAGCAGATTAGGGGAAGACATGGGAGTAGGGGGGAAGTGGACAAGAGGGGGTAGCCATCTTAAATAGACAACAACTCAAGAAGAAGAAGCTGAAGAAAACAGAACAAAGACTGCTCCTGGCAAGAAACTGAGAAAGAGAAAATGAAGCCTCATGAGTGACACATACCTACATTACTTAAGACACCCAAGCAAATCCTTATTCCTGGGGCAATAGATCCTTCAGCTAAATAGACTGAGGAAGTGTGAGGTGGGGAGACAGTGGTGCTGACAGAGTGGTAATGGGACAGTGGAAGAGAGGGGCTGGGAGTGGGAATCCTGGCTCCTCATCTGTACATTGCCACCACCTGGCCAGGTGACCATGCCTGGCCCCATCACCTCTCTAGAAACCCAATCTCCACACTGTAAACAAGGAGGTTGGAATAAATGATCTCTAATTCCTTAAGGACTTACAAAGCTCATGCCATATCTGCAGAGATATGCAAGAGGAGAGTGAAAACGGCCCTAGTTGAGATGAAATATCAAAAGGGAGGAGAAGTGTGCATTCCAACTACCTAACCTCCATTGGCAAAGCCAAAGGCAGACTTGGGAAGATGGATGCTGGTTCTGTGATGACAAATTCCTGGCTCATAGTGTTGCACCAGCACACTTCATTTCTTCAGCTAGAACAAAAAATTAATTCATCTGAAAAATGGGAATAATAATAGTATGTGCTTCATAGAATTTCTATGAAAAGAAAATGAGTTAATATTTGGAAAGTACTTACAACACAGTAAATGCTCTGTGAAAGAAAACACATACCTCCTAGTATTTATTAGTTACACCTCAGCAGAAATGAGGTCAGCAGCCCCTTTCCCAAGAGTAATAGAAAAGGAAGAGGGAGGGAAAGAACAGAGGAAACCATGTGAAGCTGGGAGGCAGGGTCATTTGGGAATGCCGAGTAGCTAGACCCTGATAAGTGCCTGTATATGACAGATGGATGGACAGACAGACACATGAAAAATGAATGGATAGTGACAAAGTGGGGAGAATGCAGACAAGGGGGCCTTCTCCTCTTTTATAATTCTGGGATGGATGGTCTAGTCCACCTGGCAATGCATACAAATCATTTTATTCCCATTGAGACATAAAATCTAACTTTCCACCACCAAGAGAGTCTTCTGAAAGAGGCCACCTAAGCGAACAGCCACAAACCAGAAGATCTACCATTCCACTTCCACCCCACCCTCACCCTCACTCATCGGCGGCCAAACCCTTCCTTGGGGCCTTTGATAAAAGCAACTGTTAGCTTGCACCAGACCAATTCTTACAGTTGTGTTGACCCTGGTATGTTCTAAGAATGGATGCCATATCTCTCTTATGACCAATGGCAGGACTCTGCACTCGTGCCAGCTACCTGTTCTTACTTATGCACCTGGGACACACCAGCTGTGCATCTCTTTTCAGCCACATCACTCTCGATAGCCTCCATGTCCTGCCTAGCTTCGTTTCTTCTCATAGCAGTGGCTCATCCATCAGTATCTCAAAGCAGAACCCCCTAGAAATGAGTCTGGTTCAGCTAGTGGAAGCAATCAGGTTGTCTTCCAGGTTGGGGAGCAGACTTTACATGCCTGATGCGGCCCCCTGTGGTTTGAGAATTTGGGATTTCCCTTTTGAAGGTCGAAATGTTCAAAAGGGAACTTCAACTGGCACATCTACATAAAAGATGCTTGCCAAACTCCAATTCCCTTCCTGCTCAGGAACCGGCCGTTCAGTACTCTCCCATCGACCCAAACCCCATGCTGCTGTGGGAGCCAGGGATAGAGGTGGCACAATGCACACTCCGGGTTCTAAACGTACTGCCGTTTCTCTGAGTCTCCACCTTACAAAGACATTTTCGTTCTCCTTAGAATATTTTTGTAAATACCTAGAAACACACTACAGATCCGGGAAAGATCGCCAGAAAAGTGAGGAACAAACTAGAGAAGGAGGCCAGGACCACCCTCCATCGTGAAAACTTGATTGATGATGAAGGCTTTGAGGACCACGCAGTAGGGGGTGGGGAATGAATGAACAGCAGGCATATGCGAGGAAATACATGGGGAACATGCACTTGCTCATGAAATCTCAGAATACTAGGACCAAGGAGGGTCCCTGGAAGCAGGAGAAACAAATTATGACCTCTACCCTGTAAGTCCAATAAACCCACTTACAGACTGCCTTGCCTGGCAAGCTGGTGCGGGGCTGCCACAGACAGGGGACAGGGCGAGAGCGGACTATCCTGAAGGCTAGCCCTGTGAGGCAGGTGTCCAGGCCACAACCAGTTGCTTCTGGAAACCATGTTCCAGGCAGAGACAGAGCTGCTACTGACTGCCTGTTGAGAAATCTGCTGCTGTCCCCTGATCCACTCTGCATAGCCAAAGTGACTTTAGCAGCACGTAGGAGAACAGGAAGAGAGAAAGAGAATGGCCACCTTCCACTTTGCCATTGGTTTGAGACACAGATTTGAGCCAGCTACCTCATCCGGAAAAGCCTGCTGAGTCTATCTCTTGCCTCTCATACAATCCTCTCTTCTCACTACCTTTTCTCTCCCACCATCCATCAGGGGCCCGGGGCATTGCTGGAGTGCCAACTCTGAATTAAAGTCCAGGACGGCCAACCATCTGCATTCTATCATGAGCTCTCTCCATGCTCCCAGGAGTAGTCTTGGGCCAAGTCCTTCCTCAAACCTCCCTCACCATATGCAATAGCAGGAGTCCTGAAAAGCAGTATGTATACAGAAGTTTTGGAAAGCACAGCCCATTTCCCTATCAACAATGATTAAGAGGTGAGTGAACACCTTGATTTCTGTCTTCATCATAGTGTCTCTACAGTTACCTCACCGGAAGTCTTTGCTTCCAAAGGGTCTCTAAGTTCTCAGAGGGAAGGAAGCACGCTCCCTACTGCTCGCCCAATACGGAGCACACGTGTATCTACTCTGCAGACACCTGTTGGCCAGCAGATTCTAATTCTCTCGAGTCATCATCTCTAAGCTAGAGCTATGACTCTATTTCCTTGCAGCCTTCTTCCTCTTCCCTACCAAAGTCCTTCCATGGAATAATTAATGACCTGTAAACACTTACTGAACTAGAGAAACACTGCACTGGAAAGGAACACCACTGTGGATCCCTTTGTAAAGCGAAAAAGAAGTCTTTGGTAAAATGAAGTATCACCTTTTTACTGCTCTATTTGATACATTCAGATTTTTCACAGTATGGATAACTAGTATTCAAGGATATAAAAACTATCTTCAAGTCAAACCCTAGAAACTAGCCCTCAGTTTAAGAAGTCAGAGGAATATCAGAGAGTTTGGAGATCCAGACTCAAAGGCCAGCTCTTGAACTGAATTGAAATGTTCCAAGTAAACAAATTCATGGCCTCTAAAATCAGGAATCAGCTAGAAACTTGGTCACTTACCACCTACCTCCTAGGCATGGTAACGATAACGACCATGATAATGATGACGACGATGATGATGACGATGATGTTGATAGCTTCTACTGAATGGCTCTTTGCAGTTTATGGAGCAATTTAACAAACTTTGCTTCCTTTGAAGGCCTTCCAGACCAGTCTTCTACTCCCCCTTTCCATGTGCTACCACCTCATCTTCACCACACATTTTCCCCAGAGGACCCCGTGACCTTATTTGTCCCATTTCTCCCTTTGCTGATGATGGGATAATCATCTACTAGAAAATGCTCCAAAGGGTCCTGCTCACAGTCCTAAATGAAACCACTTCATGAGCTGAGGGCCATCACGAGAACCCACAAAGGTCTGGGATTGCCGTGCACAAAACCTGACAAGCCCAAAGAGGTGAGGGACTGGGACCCACAGGGCAACCCTAGAGAGTTGGGTCTGGTCCTTTGGGAAAAGAACTGCTCTGAGAAAGGCTGGGGTGAGTCAGAAGTTCCTGAAGGAGGGGGTGGGGGGAGTCGGGTCAGACTCTAAGCAAGAAGGGCCCCTGGGTGGATGGGTGTG
This sequence comes from Crocuta crocuta, assembly GCF_008692635.1. Taxonomy (NCBI): domain Eukaryota; kingdom Metazoa; phylum Chordata; class Mammalia; order Carnivora; family Hyaenidae; genus Crocuta; species Crocuta crocuta. The sequence continues at coordinate 13,230,888 of NW_027530368.1, read as the reverse complement.
TGGTTCTTCAAGGGGACACCACAGCCCTGAGTGCAGAGGTGGTGAGTGGAGATAATGCCCACAGTGATAACCAGCAGGGCCCTGGCAGAGGAGACCCTGGACACTGCAGGCTGGGCATAGCCTCAGGGACAGCTCACAGGACATGTGGCAGTGTGCTCCAAGGAGATCTCCCCATGGTGACCCCTATCAGTGCCGACCAAGCACACAAGATGCACACCCAGGCTGGGCTGGACACAGGGGTCCCTACCAGGTTGCCGGGTGTGCACTGAGGACATGGGCAGGAACAGCCTCAACACATTGCACCTTCCCGATACCAGGAAAGCCCCGCGAAGCACTGGGCTCCCCTCTACCTCCTTCTCTTCTTAGAAGCAACCTGGGGCATTCATAACATAGCTGCCTCTGGCACCTGAATTTGTCTTTGGATTTTTATAGCAAATGGGTTGAGTATGCTGAAGAGAAATGAGCAGAGGCGACCTGACCTACCCATCTATTCACCTATATGTATGAACAGGAAAGAGAGGGAAGCAGGCCAANGTCCATCCCATTGTTGTCCAGGCTGCTGATTCTCTGAAGAGCCTGGCAACTTTGTTGCTAAGGGAAGCCTCTCGAATTCATGTACTAATACATATGTACCTTACACATATATTTGAATCACCAATAAACCTTGATCAAACTCAGATGATTGTCCAACTCATGCAGAAACTACATTCCTCTAACAGAACAGGAAGCAGGTAGGGTGAGGGGTGTGAGGCAGGAGCAGCGTCTCTTCCCCAGTTTCCCTTCCTCCGACTCTCTCCAAAAACGGGCACTGAAAGGGAAGAACACTATAGCAACAAGCCCATTTATCTCCGCCTTTTCTGGGAGATGACCCTATGGCCTATCCCCTGGGAGTCAGTTTCCCGGGGCTGCCATCATCCTCTCCCATCTGCAGGCCCAAGCCAACGACCTGGAGAACAGAGTCTGGCCACAGAGCCCGAGGGATGAGGGGGAGCGCCGGCCAGATGCCGGCCCTGCACAAGGTCGGTGGACAGTGCCCTCCAGTGCTGAGGCTGAAGTCAAAAGACCGCCATGCCTCGTGTCTTCCGGAACAATACCCGCGGGGGAAGGCACACATTCTTTAACACCTCGGAGAAAGTCAAGCGGAACATTTCTTCCCAGTGGACAGGGAAGTTAATTATCCCCATTTTACAGATAAGGAGCCTGAGGCTGAACGGAGTTGATCAACTTGTTTCAGGCCACCCAGCCAGCGGGTGAACGAGCCCAGATACACCCAGCTTTAGGGCGCAAACTCCTTCAAAGTGTGGCCTTCTCAAGACAATATTTGCTAACCACCCTGCACTTACTCACAGGTGTCAGTGAACCACAGGGACCGTGAGATCCCCAAGACCAAAGCACGGACCACAGTAAGGAAAACCACTCCGCTTCAAAGGAGGCAGCTGCTGTGAAACAGCTCTGGGCCCACACCTGGGCCCCAGTGTGTGGCGGGGAAGGGGACATATCTCGGTTCTCGCTCTCTGCCTCTTCCCAACCCCTAACCTTCAAGACTCCCAGGACCGTGTCCGCCACCCACACACAGCTCCAACAGCTGGCGGGCGGCCAGCAGGCCTGAGACTCTGAGGGAGCAGGCGCCAACCTGACTCCTCCCAGGGCAGGCCAGCCCGGGCCAGCCCTCCAGCCAGGGCACCCACCCCACCGCCGGGCAGTTTGCTCTTGAGCTGGCTTTTGTCTCTTCTCTGGTCTGCTGCGGCTCCCCTTGCTCCTTCTCCTTTCGGCGCTCTGCCCGGGCCTGCCCGAGGCTGCTTGCCAGAGCGATGGCATGTCAGGGCTATACCCAGGGCACTGAGGGCTGGGACTCCCACAGTCCTGCTTCGCTGCCCAGGATGGCAAACCCAGAGGCCGGGAGAGGTCTGGGGCTACACCTGGGGTGGCAGAGGGACTAGCATGGGAGAGGGGACCCTGACAGTAAAACTCCCAAGTCCAGCCAGGGCAGGGAGGAAGAGGAGGCAGATGAGGCTCCCTGGGACCAGTCCCTTCAGGCAGAGTGCCTCCGACTTCTGGCCTGTGAACCGCACCCCTGTGGGCTGACAGACATGCCTTCAGAGCAGGGTGGGGGAGCAGCCGCGGCCTGGCCAGGGCACTAATCCCTGGCAGGAGTGCACATCGGAGCAGGCAGCCTACCCAAGAGCCAGGCAGACAGTCTCTGTGGTAGGAAAGGAAGGAAAGCAGGGCCCTGTGAACAGTGGAGGGACAGTGGGAAGGACGAAGGGTGCCCCAGTCCTCCCTACCACCCAGGACCAAGTCCAGAGGCAGGCTGGTGATGCCACCTATAGAGGCGTAAGGCTGCCGGGCCTGGGACGTCAACAGGGAGCTCAGAGTGGGACACA
>NW_027530368.1:13192625-13228478 GCF_008692635.1 Crocuta crocuta | reverse complement strand
AGAGCAGGGTGAATACTCAGGATCCCAGAACCAGGTAGAGTCATCACCTCCAGAGTCATCACCTCCTATCACTTCCTGGCTGTGCAATCCACAGCAGCTCTTTTAGATCCCTGAGCCTCAGTCTCTCCATCAGGAAAATGTCCATGAGAATACTGCTGCCAGCCTCCTGGGGCTGTTGCAGATTTTCACCGTAAGCCCCTTGCTAGCAAACATTTTCACCCCGCAACTAATTGGCCATAAGGCAGCTCTGGCCATAAAAGGTAAAATCACAAAATATAAAAAAGGGACATTCATTTAGAAGGACATAATGAAACATGAAAATGAATAATACAATTAAAAAGACTTTATTGCAAAATACAAAATAGGTGAATACATTCAAAATGTAGAGTGTTGATTCACGGCAATACTGTGCAAATAACTGACTTTATTTTGTGGACTGTACCTACACATTTGTCTTCAACGTCTTTCACTCATAGCATTATACATATTTTTGCTTGTTGATTCATCTCATTCACCATCCCATTTTTTTCTTTTCTTGCTAAAATTTCTTCCTTCACTAAAGAGGCATCGGTACCCAAATACGAGGATGCTTATGTATAACCAGGCTTCGTATTGCATTGTGAAAGCCTTCTACACTGCTGTTCGTTCTTGGCATATTGTCACTTGTCTGTTGATGACATTCCAAAGTTCTATGGGAAATGTGGGTTCCAAACTCTACACCACCATACAGACCATTATGAGAGCTAAGATTTATACCATGTAAAAATGTGAGGACTGTCTCAATGGAGAAATGAAACCAAACTGTCAACCAGTTATTATTTTTTCTTTTACCTTTTATGGCAACATCGCCTTAGGGCCAATTAGTTACGCAGCAAAAATGCCGGCAGCAACGATGCCTATGGCAAAGAAGTTTACGGTGAAACTACCTAGAAAAAAAAACAGTGTCTGGAGCTCAGGAGCTGCCAGAGCTTGATAACCTAGCAGAGTGGGCTCATGAGCACTTCTGGGGCTCCACCTCCTTGTGTGAGCCACGGGGAAAGCCTGGGCTGCTTGGCCCGATCATGGCTGACTGAGTCAACAGTAGTGGTCTCCAGCCACCATGTGAGTCTCTCCCATACAAGACGCCTTTGGTACATAACTTCCAAAACTAGACCTGTTTCTGGAATGTGTCAGTAACTACCCAGTTTTGTACTTACTCACATCACTGTTCTGGAACTGCTACCTATGTTCATTCTGCTTGAAAATGAAGGGCAGCCAATTTCATTCATTTGTTCCACACATGTGTTGTCAATGGCAGGGAGAACAAAAGGAAATTAGCCTCCTTTTTTGCCCTCAAGGAGCTCACAGTCTAGTGGCTCTAATCCTCAATGATCTGTAAATAGATAGGTAAGTGTCCCAAGAAGCCATGTATACTTCAGGGAAACAGATGCTTCTATAATAGAATTTGTCACTTCCAAATGGTCTATAGGTTCTCTTTCAGGTGCTCACCTGGGTGGCCAGAGCTGAAGGCCTTCCAAAACACTATATTGCTTCCTTAATTCCAGCAACAGGCTCCTCTCACCTGAAAGTTTAAGCAAGGGAGCAGGAAGACAGAACTCTGAGAAGTTACACCAGCCTCTCTGCATTCCAGAATGGCCTCTTCTGGTTATTTTACCAGCGAGTGATGGAAGGGGGTAAGGCCGCGTTTCTTTCTACAAACTCATGTTGCACTAGGTGAAATCTCAGGCTACCGGGGTTTCAGGGAGGAAGGGCCAGATCAAAAATAACCCTCACTCCATGGAGAAGCTTTACCACCAGAAGTCCTGGAAAGCTGACAGCTTTGCATGTTGTAACAACACAACCCAAGACTATCAGAATCATATAAATATTTGTATAGATACTTATCAAGGCAACAATCAGATATCAGGTCCCTCCAAGTGAGCTGATGTGCTTACAGTCTATTGTCCTGATCTGTGAAAGTCGGGGCAACAAAGCAACACACAGCAGCTCTGCTGAGTTCCAAAGTCAGGGCGTCGGTAAATAGTGCAAGCGCACTGGCTTCCCTCCCTGGCTCTCCTCTATGGACTGTGAGCAAACGGAAAAATAAACCATTGGAAAAAGTCTCAGCCTAATAAAATTACAGACAGAATAACTTCTTCATGGAACGCAGAAGAGTAGCACAGTGGGTTCCTGCTAGCACATATTCACGCTCAGCCATCACACACTCTGTACACACACCTCACAGATCTCAGCTATTGCTCCAGAATTGTCCCCAGTCGGCTTCCTCCCCTTCTCCTCCACCTACATCAAAAAAATATTATTCACATCCAATCCCATGCTTTCTTATATTAAAATATGCATTTAAGAAATACCAATTTTAAAAGAATTTGGCTCTGATCATGGTAATATAGTAGAGCAGAAAAAGCATTCAACTGGTAACCAAAGGACATAAATTCTAGTCCTGTCACTAAGAAGCTATGTGACCAGGAGGAGGCACTTAATCTCTAAGAGAGTCAAGTTTCTCATGGGGAAAATGGGCTGGGAGGGTGGGAGGGGAGGTGGGGTGGTGGTGTGCAGGGGGAGGTGAGTGAGCAAGACACAGAGAGAACACTGGTCCGTCTGGGGCTCCCAGAACAATGAGGCTTGTTGCTTACTCTCTTCCAACACCCACCTGTCTTTAAGGGCCCAGGGCCCATCTAGGGTAGCCTGCTACTTGCTTGGAGCAAAACCAATGTGTCTGTCATGTTAATATGCATGGAATGTGTTTAAATAAGGATCAAAGCTAGTCATGAAGGTATCTGTGGGGAAGGGTGCAGACCCAGATCTGCTCACTGCACTTGCCTCAGGGGTGAGAGCAGGGGTGGGGGCCACCTCCTCCAAACTGGGTCTCGGAGGGGCCCCAGCACCCTCATCATGTTGGCCACATTTCGAACCCTCGGCAGTCTCCACACAAATGGAAGCACAGACTGAGGTTCAACCAAGAAAACCAAGAGAGAAAAGGGGGCAGCTGCAAAGGAACCCCAATCCTTCAGGGATTCTGACTCTCACCACTCACCCCAGCCTGGGCAGCCATTCGAGGGCCCAGGCTTCTCCTTGGAGACAGCCAGCTCTTGCTTCCTTTGAGTGCTGTAACAACTCCCTGTATACCTTCTCCTGGGTCTGTTCCCAGGACAGGGCAAAAGCCTCCTGTCTACTGGTTAGACTTCCCCTGCACTGCCCAACGCCGGAAAGGAATGTGTGGTGCTCAGGCCTGCCTGCCATTCAAGCTCCCACACTGGTGGCTTTTCAGGGTTTATGGATGGTTTCCACGCCCAGCAATTCTGACCTAGCTCTGAAAACGTTCATCAAACACCCAGGTGGCTCTGCCGGGGAAAAGTGACATTTTGTAAGGACTCGTTTATCCTGCCAGAAGATCTGGGAGATAAAGATACAAACCCAACACCCACTGAGAGGGATAGTATTCTGGATCTTTCATCGGAGTTTAATTCTTTTTGCAACGCTTTAAAAAATTTTTTTTAATGTTTATTTTTGAGAGACAGAATGCGACCAGGGGAGGGGCAGGGAGAAAGAGAGACACAGAATCTGAATCAGGATCAGAGCTGTCAGCACAGAGCCTGACGCGGGGCCGGAACCCAAAAACCGTGAGATCGTGACCTGAGCCGAAGTCGGACGCTTAACCGACTGAGCCACCCAGATGTCACTCTTTTTGCAAAGTTTTTTAAATTAAACAATGATTTGCATTTATCTAAACCCAAGAATTGATTATCAACTGTTTTTTGATCTAAAAAAGACGAAGAAGAAGGGAGAAAGGGAAGAAGGAAGGAAATGAAGACACTGAATGAAAGGCCCAACCAGACCAAAACCCCAAATCTGCCAATGCCTACTGGAAGCATTCATGGCTTTGGATGGCACATTCTAAGAACTCTGAAAAAGCACCATTCAGCCTACACTACCCCTGTACCACAGGGCTCTGGTCTCCTTTTGGACTTACACTTGCTTAGCAGGACTCCACACATGAAACAGACCTGCCCACTGAGACTTCACGCAAGCGAACAAGACCCAGGGCTCACACCACACGGCGGTTTCCCCACCATCACGCACAGCTGCTGGCTGGCACACATGCAGGAGTGATGATGAACAACGCACAACCTTCCAGAAACTTGTCTGGCCCACCCTTCCCTTTCTAAGTTGCTTCAGGGTTCACCCAACCCAGCCACCCACTGCAAAGGAAGAGGAGACCACCAATCTGAATGCCAGAATATTACACACACTTGAACCTTCCACCTTGCCAGCCCACTTTCCCAAAGACGAAGGTATAATAAAACAAACAAGTCAACCTCTAACTACCTGTGGTTTTTAGATTTACACTAATGCTCTCCTTGTAAGGGGAGCTCAGCATCCTGGAACCCAGGGAAAGTCAGTCAAAAGAAAATATAAACAGAAAACCAAGGGTGCTAAAGTGACCAGCTGTATGTCTGTCTCCCCCAGACCCTCCTCTTCAGAGCCTTCTCTCAGCATTGCAGGCAGGTAGGTGTGAGCCAAGAAACAGGGACTGCTGCTCACCAGAAACTGTACCTGAGGTATTTATTGAGAAGCTTCTCCAAGTTAACATTTCCCCTGGTGCTTGGGGGCTATGGCAATAAATTCTTAAAAGTATACAGAAAGGCTGAATGTCAGGCACATTTCTGCCCCTGCAAACCCTCAAATATCATACTAATTCCCATCACCTGCCTCCCTAAGCAGGGAGCACTCCCACCGACGTCCCTGCTCCCAACTGTTCAAATAGATCTTCCACCCAAGAGCAGCCTTCTGCAAGCCCCGACCGTCTGCCCTGTGGGCGAACGGATGGAGGGCCTGCGTCTGAACCCTAAGTCTGTCCTGTAGCTGTGTGAGACCAGACCTGCTCTTTAACCTGTCTGGGCTTCACATGCCCCCTCTCCTGCCTCTTCACAAGGCTACTCACGAGGTGAAGCTCAAATCCAACAATGCTCATCAAAGGGCTTCTTCAAGAACCAGAAAAACATACTGTGATTTAATTTCTCTTCACATTATTAATAGCACAGTGGATATTTAAAAGGGGTGGGTCTGATTTTTCATAAGCCAAACAAAAAAGCTACAGGGTTGGCAAGGAGGGAAGGAACCACTACTGAGAAACTGCTTCAAGGTCATGCCTCGGAACCCCATTCTTCCAGATTCTTCCAAATGCCTACTGCAGGAACAACAGCCCCACAAGAACACACCGCTCTGTCAGGACTTGCAGGTGAAATGTGTCGGAGCAGCTGTCAACTTGGGGAAAATCACTCATCAGGTACTCAACCAAGTGGGGCTGCTTTCAGCTGGACAAACCCCCGCATCTGCAAGCAGGAATGAGAGCGTGTCTGCCCTCCCCTTGGGGGCCAGGCCAACCCTCCTTTACCTTCTTGCCCCAACCATCAGGCCTCCTTCCCCTCAAAGGCACACCTGCCCGCCCTTCCTTGCAGCTCCCTCAGCTCTCTTTCAGTGGACTGACACCTTCCAGCCACCAAAGCAAGAGTATTTTGAAATTACAACCTCTTTCTCCCCCTCACTCCCCTCCCTCCCAGGGGCAAGGGACCCAATGTGGCCAGTCTGTGATGAGGAGGGTAATCCTCCATCTGGGTCTTTAATTTTAGATGAAGTCATTCATGGCTGCCTCCCAAGGGGAAGGGCAGGCTACAGATACGGCCAGGAACAATTCCACCCGAGGGAGGGGGACGGTATCCCCCAAAACAACAGTGGGCAGAAGAAGTTCACATCCAGAGAACACCCGGGAGCCACAGCAGGCCCACCTGACTTATCGGCCAGGTACTGGGAGGGAGGCAGGGTGGCATTTGGTAAATAACCCACACAGGGTGCTGCAGGGTGTACAGGCCACCACACTAGGCTCTGCAGCTGGGGTGAAAGCAGATGGTGTCAGAGGACAATGAGTTACTCAGAGGCAAAGAATCTGTTGTTAGCACACCTAAAAATCCCTTTTTGCTAGCCATCACCTGACACCCACCACACTAAATCAAGAGCGGTGGGAAGGAACACCTGGGCCCCAAACAGCCTGTCATACTACCCAAATGCCAACGCTCCCATTCTGTCCGAGGGCATGGAGGGAAGGCAGCTGACCAAGGGACTGGGGCTCCGGCCCCCTCACTTAATTAACTCCCTTTGCGTCACAGGAAGCCACCTCCATAGGCAAGAGCTGTGGGCTGACTTGCCACATCTTATGCCCCAGGGCTCTCTCTGTCAGTGGCTTCCATCCCAGTCTGTAAAATCCCCTGGAACCCTCAGATGGCCTTCCTCGGATCCTGGACACGGCCGGCTTGGAGTGCCACGGAGATAAAGCCAAGTGTGCCAAGCCTCGACCCTCCGAGGTGACAAAGACCTCACTAGACGGTGTCTCGTCTTTTCAGGCTCAGTGAGCCAGCCCAAGCTGGCATGCTGCCTCCCAGGAAAGCCCTGGCTATACACACACACCCAAGTGCCTTTGTGTGTCTTTGCTCAGAGGACTAATGATAAAGGCAGCTCACGAAGGAAACGAAGGAAATGGCCGTGCCCATCAGCCTCCGAAACTGTGAAGGCAGCATTTACCACCGCTGATAGAACCCCCTCACATTCCCTTCTAAACGCCTGATATATATCCATTTTTCTGTCAGCAACCTCAAATCATGTCTCTAATGCTGAGATTTATACATGGGTACTTATAAATGTTATTTCATTATAGCCTCTGCAAAACTACCTTTCCGCCTAAACATTCAATTAATGTAATTAAATTGCTACCTGATAGCATTATCTAATTTAACTTGGGATCTAAACTATTGAGAAGCATGTGCCTTTTAACACCCTGACTGGTAAGGCATGTGATGAACAGAGCTATAAACATGTTGGCATAACTGAGCAGTTTAAAAATAAATTAGCAAACTATAGAAATAAACAGTTACATACATATGTACTCAATTATGAACTAACTCTAATTTTTGTTCTGAAATACTGTCTTTGACCTTAGTCATAAACAAGCACTATTAAAAAAACATAGTATCTCAACAGACAGGAGGCCAAGGATTAAATGCTCTTCCAGTTCAGCAGAATGCAAAACAAGGCACCAAGGAAGAGGAGAGGAGAGGAGGAGAGGAGGAGAGGAGAGGAAAGGAGAGGAAAAGAGAGGAAAGGAGGGAGGGAGGGAGGGAGGAAGGAAGGAAGGAAAAGGGGGATGGGAAGAAAGGAAGAAAAGAAAGGGCCTGTCTTGCTTGAAACACTCAAAAAATGTCTAGAAAACATACAAAGACTGCTATGCTCTTGTTGATTTGAAGCTGCTTCTGTTTGAGCCAGAAAAGTTAAAACCTGGTGAAGTGCTTTTGCATTTTCAGATGTTTGGGAGTCTCTCAAGAAAAGAGGGCAGGGAAGGGGAAGCACTATTTCCAAATGCAGCTGTTTGAAAAGCTCTCAGTCTGCATAACAGTCTCTGCTACACAGGGCTGCCTCCCCACCTGAACTAAGCTTGCTGGCCTAAGTCTGCTACCACCTCTAAGTCCTGAGCTTTTCTAAGACATATGGCAGAAATGTGGAAATTGTCTTCCAAATAGCACAGGACAGAAAAGGAGGGGTGGGGATGGAAGGGGGAAGGAAGAAGCAAAATCAAGCTGTTGAAACGGTATACAGGACACGTTTTCACACTAATCCAGTGCTCCTGTAACAAAGGACAGCATACTACGGGATAATTACTACAGATTATTATTACACTTGCTAAAGCAAAAGAACAAAAAAAAATTCACAAAAGACATCTTACACACGCAGATTTCTAAAGCTTTATAATCAAATAAAATCATATGGCCTTTGGTGTTAGTTCCTGTGGGGTTACAGGTAGTGCCCTCACTGAGCACGGCATATGCAAACATAAAAAAGAAATCACAATAAACCTGAAATTCTCTCATGTCATGGTGCTTGCTGCCCTTTAGTTCACAAACAAAAGCAGTTGAGCAACAGCTAAGTAGTTACTCATCTCAAAGAGCCAACCTAACGTGCTGATTACCCCAGGGTTGCCTACCAACCCCCCGTCCAAACAATGACTACAAAAAATACAGAAATAAAAACTAGTATGAAACTCAAACTCAGCCACACTTCTTTTAGAATGTGGCAGACAAGGCTTGATGTGACAGAGGAGCCAGAGGGAAGCTTCTTGGGGGGGACAAAGAATTATGCCTCAGGCCATTCTCCCTGAGCAGTAGTGGAAGGGGCCCACAGGGCAGCCCAGTTACTGAGTCCAACATCTTCAAAAACAAGGCAGTTGCCAGCTGCTGCGAGACAAACATCCCCAAGACACATTTTTAAAGGAATGCGGTTGTAAGTTTATGGAACAGTGGACTTTTCCCTTTCTGAAGGGGACACTGTTTTCCTCCAGGATGGGAAGGATGTATTTGGTGGGCAAAGGATCTCAGGCACTTCAGCAAACTGGTCAAGAAGGGGTGGAGCTATGAGGAGGGAGATGTTAGGAACCCATCTCCATTTGACTCAGGAAGAGGTTGGTGCTTACGTATCTGGGACCATGGGAAAGGCTGGAGACCTTTGGATTTCCCCTAAAGCCTCTGTGACAACAGGCTGGACCTTTAAGTTGGCAGACTGGACTCTACTGTGGGCTCTCTCCCTTGGGCCACCTAGGATTCCAGAATCATTTGCTCTACATGTAGCAAAGCCGGCACTGTGGAAGAGATAAAGAAAACACTAAGGCTAACTTGATGGATGCTAAACTCATTGCTCTAAACACTGCTATTTAAGGTCGTTTGAGACTTGAGGTAAAAGGAGTGCCTCCTCTGATAAGGAACCTGTTGTTGGCAAAAGATCTTCATTCACCTTTGAGCCCTAAAGCCTAGAAGACCCCCTCAACACACAAGTGGCTCAGACAAAAATACTCTTTCTTGTTTCTCATCAAACTCCTAACGTTGCCAGCTTTTGCTCTAAACAATCATGCTGAGAGGACAGTGCAAGAAAGCAACTTGTTTGATTCAGGCCCTAGCAAATTACCCCCAAATAATTTACTTGGTCTCAGCTTTGGCTGGCTTGGGTGTAATAAGAATTCCAAGAATTATTTTACTTTTCCATTAGAGGGCTCTCCTCTCTCCTTTCAAGGAAAAACACTCTATCTGCCAGCCAACTTCTTTCCAGGAATGGGGAAAGGGAGGAGGAGGACCTATGGAAAGGAGGACAACAGATTTCCATAAGAAATTCCAAGCCCTGGGTGGAGTGGCAGATCTGGGCACAGCAGAGCCACAGAGACGTCTTCAGAAAAGGACTCTTTAGGGGTACGAGACACAGTGGCCGTGGATTCCTGATAATCCTCCGGCACCTGGAGAGAGTGAAGTCCAGGGAAAGATGCAGCTTATATACCCATTTCCAAATCCCATGGTTCACCAGCAGCCTCTGATGACTGACCTGGGCTCTGAGAAAACAAGCTATGGGAAAGAAATGCAAGACACAAAGCACATATTTCTGAGTCAAAAGATCAAGTTGTCTCTGGTAGCTAACAAACAATAGAGAAAGAAACTGAATAAAACAGTTTAAAAAAAAAAAAAAAGCACCTTTTCTAAACAACTACAAGTCAGAGCTTGGCCTAAGTCATCTCAGCTACAAGCAATCTATTGGAGGTCTCCCAACTGCCCCATGAGGGCCACACTCCCTTCCCTCCCACCCCTTCCTGAGCAGAACAGTCTAACAGCAACCTGTGGCTCTAAGTGGAAGAGAAAGGGGAGCCCCATAGCTTCGACTGAGCACCTCCATCCTCTCGGACACATCCCAGCGCCTTCCCTATCCCAGCTAACAGCAATTCCTTCCTTCCAGTCACCAAGCCAAACATCTTAGGGTCCACCTTGACTCCTCTGATTCTCACAGCCCACGTCCAATATGTCAGTGAGTCCTGGTAGTTTCACCTTCAAAATGTGTCCAGAATCCAGCCCCCTCTCACATGCCCACCCCCACGGTCCAAGCTGCCATCATATGGGTAGGATTTGGGCAACAGCCTCCTGAATGCTTCTGCCTCACCTCCCGCCTCCCCCCCCGCCAAGTCTCAAAAAGCAGCCAAAGTAACCTTCTAGAAACCTAAGTCACATGATGCCACTCCTCCAGTGGCTTCCATCTGCCATGGAGTCAAAGCCAAAGTCTTCACAATGGCCAACAAGGCCCTGGTGTCTTGTCCCTTGGACTTCAGCTCCCACCCACCTCCTTTACACCTTCCACTCGGACTACAAGGGCCCCTTGCTCCTCCTCCAACAACCAGGAAGACTATGCACAAGTTCTTTGTATTTGTTATTTGTTTGGCTCAGAACTCTCTTCCCCCAGAAATCCACATGGCCGATTGGCTCATTCCTTAGAGCCTTCCTTTGCTTCTCGGCAGGGCCATCCCTAACCATCCTATTTAAAGTGCGCCCACCACACATTCCCCATCCCTCACCCTCGCCTTATTTTTCTCCAAAGCAGTTTGATCACAGTCTGACACACCATATAAGTCACGTTTTTATTCATTTACTATCTGTCTCCCCAGCTAGAATGGGGGCACCCCAAGGTCAGGAATTTTTGAATGCTTTGATCATTGCTATGCGCTCAACACCAAGAACAGTTCCTGGCACATGGCAAGTTTGCAAAAACTGTGTTGAAAAATGAATGAGAGAACCTCCAGAATCCCAAACTGCCAGGAGGCCACTCAACACCGTATCTATAAAACCATCAGGCAGCCAGACCTGGGGTCACTTTGGCTTTGGAGTTTGAATTTCTGCCAAATTCCATTTTCCCCACAGGCCCCGAGGCCCAGAGGGAACAGCACGTTGCATCATAACGCAGAGGGGTTCAGCTGTTTTGGGAAAGGGAAAAGAATGGGGTGGGGGGCTCTTGAGAGAGGCCAGTCAAGACCAAAATGGAGTCTTTTCCCTAAGGGTTAGAAGGAACCTCCAGAAGAAGAAGCTGAGAGCCTGGGGAGGTGCCCACCACCAGCAGCTCTTCCGGGCGCCCCCAGCTCAGTGATCTGCACACACACCTTGTGGCAGCCAGCCACGTGCCTAGGCACACTGAGATGCATATGCCCACATACTTACGTAGCACTGGGCCACTTCCTCCATAGCATCACTCATCACCTTCTGTGCTTTCAGACTCACCGTCCTGCTGGTGGGGAGGGTGCTAGGGGGCAGGGGGAGTTGGAGGCATGATAAAGGGACAAATCCCTTATACCTGAGAGCCGGGGATCAGCCAGAGCAGCTAAAGTACCTTTTCCCACCCTGGTGTACATTTTGACAGGTGAATAAATGCTCCCCAGTAGGCAATAACAAGAAGTCTGAATTAAAAGAACTTGCCAATTTGAAAAGTAATGCCATTCTATGTGACTCCACTCTATTCTGTTACCAATAAAACACTTAAAGATGCTATTCATGCAGACATAAAGTGCTAATGGCCACTTGTTAACATGTTTCATAATGCTAATATTTCCCTCTGATTTCCGACAGTTCTTTTCTTCTTCTTTCTTCTTTTTTGGGGCTATTTTAAGTTAACAGAGCGCTAATCTGATTTGAAACTGAAGGCTTAAAGAACTACTCTCTACATAACTGCACTATTAATGACAACCATTGCTTTACAAGTTGCACTGTTTCATGAAAACAATCATCACTCAGTCAACGAATTTTCCAAGCCACAGAAAAGCTGTAATAAGTTGAAAATGCAGTAGGCGCAGAAGAAGCTCGTAATATAAGACATTGGTGGGGCGGAGTGTCACTAATTCTTTTCCAAGCTTTGTGCATTTTGTTTCCATGGAGGCAAAAGAACAGGAAGAAGGGTAAAGCAAGAGAGAATTCTTTTCTTTCAAAACAAACAAATAAATAAGAATATGAGGTGCTGCACTCGCTGCCCCCCACTCACCAAGCTGGCCTGCCAGTAACTGGGACAGGCATTCAAATGCCTTAGAAAGGACATGGCTCAGTGCTTAGTGCTAAGTGGGCCAAAGATACAGTAAGTCTTCCCAGGACATAGAAGCGTCTCAGGGACTCCAAAGTGAGTATGTGTGCAGCGACCTGGGGCCACAACTTTATCCAAACAACTTGGAAGGCTAAGAAACACTTGAAGTATGAGCTGCAAAGGAAGCTTTCTGCTCACCTTCCCCAGGAGCTGCGAGACGATGATTTAAAGGGGGCAATTCAGAGGCACCTAGATCCCCATCTATAAATGTTGAGTAGCTAAAGGCAGCCTCTTGATGCGCTAGAAGAAGTATGGGTTGGGGACTCAGAAAAACCTAATGGGGATGGTGGCTAAGCCATGCTAAGTAGCTTGGTGGCCCGGACCAGGCCCTTGTCCTCTCCTGGCCTGGGGACTTTCCATTTTCCAGCTGCATGTCTGTGTCTGGCCCTCAGGCAGAAAGGATTTGCCCTCCATGCCCACAGACACACTCATCTCCCAAATGAGAAAGTTTCATGAGAGGAAGCTTGCCTACTCTTGCTGACCTCTGCACATCTGGCACCTGATAGATACACTGCTGGGCACAGAGTAAGTGTTCAATAAACACACGTTGAATTACAAAACAAGATTAGATGGCATCTGCCTCTCTCCTCAGCTCTGCTTCTTTGGCCCTGTGAAAACAAAAGCCCTTGCAGAACTCCATGTTGTTTATCTAATTTAAGAGGCTTCAGTGAGGTAGGCATCAGGACATCCCCATCACTTGAGATTGGTTCAGTGCCTGGAGAGGTTCACAGTCTGGTGAAGATGGCTTATTTTCTTTCAGCTTCTCAACTATGAGTCACCTTGAAGGAGGGGTAGGAGAACAGGCAGGTTTTACCGCAACACACATCTAAAGTGAAGGAGTACACTTGACCACATTGCCCACCCACATGATGTCCTTTTGGATGACACAGGAGGAAGGCGTTTTACCACTTAGCCACCGCACAGATGAATTTCACCCAAAAACAGACACCCCAGGGCACAGCTGACAAGTTACATCTGACCACACCACCACCTCTAGTTACCCCTGAGAGAGGCAGCGTATGGGCAGCCTACTGAACAGTCACTTTTTAAGAAGAGTTTCAGGGATAGTGAGGACCTACCCCACCAGCACGAAACTCCACAGGCCACCAAGCCTTTGGGGGTGATGAATTTGTCTTTCTCATCCAACACAACTCTTTGAAATGTTCTCCCCTGGAAGGAGGATGACCAGAGTAAGGGACTCACAAGCTAATTAGGTTTGAGGCACCCCCGATCATGCTCGATTCCCCATCTATGCAGTTGATACCATGGCAAGATGGTAGAATGTGGGACAAGGAACTGCGTACTAGGAGTGGCGCTAAATGGGAGTTCCTGCCTCCTGGGATCAGTCCTCAGGGCCGCTCAAGGCCAGATGGTAAGGGAGATGTTGCTTCCATGCTCTCCTTGAGGCTACACTGCAGAAGCCACAGTCCAGGTGCCCTAAGGCCAAGCACCCATAGGGGAACCTTCACCAGAGGTGGGTGCTGGCTCTGTCTCTAGCAAGAACTCCTGCTTCTTCTCTCTTGTTGCAGCTTATCTTCAGGTCCTGCCAGGACCTTCCCTGTCCTGCCCTTTCCCTTCTAGACCCCACCTCCCTCTAAGGGCTGGCTGCCTGCTCCCATCCACGACAGAACCAACTCATCCCTGGCCACCATGGAGGAAAAATAAAGCCTCCTGCCACAACTAATACTCCCATCGTACCAGTCTCTGGGAAATCAGAAGTTAAGACCCAGGTTTAGAAGAGAGCACAGCTGGGTCAACACTGACAAAGGGGCCTGTGTTATAAACCTCTGGGGCTCAATGGGCCAGAGACCCATCTTCTCAACAGGCCAGCAACTCGCTACCTTCCACAGACAGGCACCTCTATGGAAAAGAAGCTTTCTGGCCTGTGGTGAAGACTTGGACTCTATATCCACTATCTTAAATTCTCCTAAATGCCCAAAGACAGAGCAAGGGAGGGGAAGGAACAGCAAGGGAGGGGAGGGGTGGGGAGAAGAGAGTTAGGAATGCTGCCTGGCCTGAGAAAGAAAGGCAGGCAGGTAGGCCGAGGCAGAGCAAAGGGACTCCTAGCCTTCCCCAGGGTCACTTCCAGCCAGCAGTGCTCCCGCAGGTTCTCAAGGGGAGTGATTTCGTGCTGGACCACCTCCAGTACCATGAGATAGGCCACAGGCACCCTGGCCACTGATGGGACAGCAGTGCTGAGCCTGGCCACGCCGAGCAATCCAGTTCCGGACAGTCCTGGGACTCAGAGAACAGGCCAGCTAAACATAAACGTAAATTGGAATTTTGTTCTTATGAAAGAAATCAAAGCTGTACAGATAAATCTAGTTGGTCTGGATGAGTCTCTTCACAACACACCGAAAAGGGTAACACACTGCCGGAGTCTGTGAATTCCAAGCATTAGAGAGGATTTCCCTACTCAAATATCAAAGGTCTTGCATACACATACACAAAAAGAAAGAAAGAGAATATCACCACTTAAACCCAACCCAGCACCAGCCAGAACTACCAGAAGAAAAGCAGGACTCACTCCCTTCCAAACACGAGCTAGGCTCCCAGCTACAGACACTCACAGGGTAGCCCTAGCTGCCCTTCTCAGGATTGGCCCAGCCCTGAGAAGCCTCCCCCACACCGACTTCAGGTAAGGGGCAGAGCTACAAAGAGCTCACTGCTCCATCAAGAGACAATGCGCCTGCAAGTGAAGTCCGTGAAGGCATCATACCCATCCCAACCTCTTCCCATCTTTTCCACAGGGAGAAAGAGGAAGGTAAACTCACCTAGCCTCCGCACCTTTCCTCGACAGGGAGCCAGGGGATCCAATCGACAGCCTTGACTTTCAATTTTTAGTTAATCACCCAGAACAAAGTATGAACTAAACACCATATATGGACCAGCATTATGTGAGACATGAAAATACAAAAAAAATAAAACCTGATCCCCACCTTCGAAACGGTTATGGTTTGGGCAGTAGAAAAAACCAACCCCCAGGAGGCAGTGTGAATACTACCGATGCCCTCTCACTAACCCCGGGGCAATACCTCCTCCAAAGGAAGCAGAGGGACTGCAGCCAGTTCCTGATAGGGGTCAGGACTTTGCTGGGTCCCCACTCACACATTCTTAGTTAGCTGGGGAAGTGGCCTTGGAGCCGTTCAGCTCAGGGAAAGGCAAACCCAGCAGCAAGAACTCTGTGCACGCGTATGGGACCAGGCTACCTCTTTATTCCTTGAAACACACAGCCCAGCGCTTTCAGCCAAGGAGAATGTGGTGGTGAACAGAAGAGCACCTGGGAGCAGGGTCAGAAATGGATGTAGGACTTGCCAACTGATTCTTGATCACTCAACATCCCAGCTTCCTTATTTGTGCTCCTGACTTGAGACTGAAGGCTAAAGTTCCCAGGCCACCTAACCCACTGTGAGGTCATACTGTGGGGATTACCGAATCACCTCTGGGCTAGGCAGAGCAGGAAGTGAGCAAGGCAGTCCGAGAAAGATCCAGACAGAGGCTGTTCTCTGGGCTCTACTGGACCTACACCCACTAAACGGTCCTGGGCTACAAATACCCTGCAATCTGAAGGGCAGGCAGCCCCTCTTCTCACCACTCCATATACGTCCTGATTGAACCAGGGTACATGAAAGGGAGGCAGGGCTGAAAATCTAGCCTTGTGGCTATAAGCCTGACATTACTCATGCCATGTTTGTGTGCTCTGAAATGCTTTCCCATGTCCGTAATGCTTTTCATAGCATCCTACACACTCGCTGTCACCTCTCCTCACCCCAGCACACAGAAGGGATGTGCTTTGCACGTGCACTTAGGTTTTGTTTTACTAGTAAACACAATGACCAACTCCTATTACTATAACACAGGTTGTGCTGGAAACTCAAAAAAGACTTGGCTTTGCTGGCTCCCAGGGAATCTGGGCTCTGCTCCCCAAAGCCTACATTCTCCAGATGTCAGCGGAAAGTTATGAACAACTCTCTCACCAGCAGTAAGTGAGGCAAGAAAGGCCACTCACTGTATTTCTCAGCCTCCATGAAGCTGTCACTGGGAGAGGAGCCAAGAAGGAGGAGACGCTTCAGAGGCAGGATCATAACCCTCTGTCACCTGGTGAAGCAGAGAGGTGGCCACAGGGCTTGGGACACCGGGGGAGAACTAAGTTCAGTATGGACAGGGACAAAGAAGAGAGTCTGGAAAAGGAGAGATGTGGCTTCGATACGGTTGGGAGTGAAAATTTAACTGTACTCAGAGATGGCTGAAGAAGAGCTAGAATTCCTCGTGGACACCAGGCTGAGCATGAATGCTTGCTTTTTTAAAAAAGTAAGCAAAATACCCGAGTGCAGGTCTCAGAGTAAGGAATGTGGAAAATACTAAGGTATCTGGCCAGCGTACTCCACAGTAATCAGACCAGTGTTTGAGTAAAAGATTCAAAAAGGTTAGAAGCAGGAGGGTCTAAAGAGAAGTAGAAAAATGATAAACAGGTTAAAAGATAATAGATCCGGGGCGCCTGGGTGGCTTAGTCGGTTAAGCGTCCGACTTTCCGACTTTCGCTTAGGTCATGATCTCGCGGTTTGTGGGTTCGAGCCCCGCGTCGGGCTCTGTGCTGACTGCCAGCTCGGAGCCTGGAGCCTGTTTCAGTCTGTGGCTTCCTCTCTCTCTGACCCTCCCCTGCTCACGCTGTCTCTCTCTCCTAGAAATAAATAAAACATTTAAAAAAAAAAAAAGATAATAGATCCATGAATTTAAGTTCAGGGAACTGAGATTATTCAAGAAGGCTAAGTGGCAGGGAACAGAGCAAAGAACTGTAAAATATGAGGGGTTTCAGCCCAAAGCTAGTGATGAGAGGCTCTGTCTTCCCTAGAATGAAGAGGAAATGGGTTTAAACTGAAGCATAAGAGATTTAAGGTAGACAAAAGGAAGGATTTCCTGCTATTGAGAGATGTCTTTAAAAATAGAACACATGTGGAGGAGGAAGACATTGAGCTGGTCAATTCTGGAGACCCGTCTACCCCTGACAAGATACAGGTTCCCCTGCCACCCCAGCTCCATCCCCCCATGCCCAGTGATCTGGATTAAAATGCCAAGCTGTTCCATTCGCACACTGTGCAAACCTCAGAGCTACCACACTGTATGAGCCCCGTCAGGAAATACGGCAGGCAAGCCTGCTCAAAACAGGGCAGGGAAAGAAGGAGGCTGGGAGGAAAGGGCAAAGCACACGACCGTTCTCTGGAGTCTTTCTCAGCAAACCTCCAGTTCTGGAAAGCATTCTAGCCGGCACACATAAAAGCACCGGAAGCAGCAGGAGTCTCTCGGCACAAGCACCAGAGGGTCACCCCGGGTCCTGCCGGGTGAGGAGAGGCTGTATGAGTCGGTAGAGCGAGCCAGGGTGAAGGTGTGAGGCCTGGGCTCTGCGCCAATTCTATCACTGCCCAGTGAGTGGCCTCAAGCCCATCATCGCCCCTCCTCAGCCTCCACCTTCTTCGTCTGTATACTGAGAGGGTAGATGGTAAGACTTCATGACTCTATGTCTACACAGAAGATGCTCAGTAAATATTTACTTCCCCCTCTCATGAAGGAAATTGGGCTCAAAAACCTGTACTTTATTCTCTGATTGCTCAGATACTCTGGTCAGCAAGGAACAAGAGCTTTGCCCTAAGAGTCAATTTTTCAGAAAGGGGGACATTTTTTTAAACACTTTAAAAATATTAGCTATCTTAATTTAAAAAGACAAAATTAGGCCTAGATTTTCTCTCTCCAGACACCCTCCAAAAAGGCGGGGCCTCAACTTCTCTTGTCCACAAAGCTCCCCCACTGTATAAGGAAGGTACTACTAGATCAGACCTTTAGTTCCACACAGGTGTGCTGCAGCCCAGCATGAAGTGAGTCCCAATAATTTTGTTATTACTTATTATTAATAAAACGTATTTACTTTGTAAAGTGTCTCCGTTAGAGCAGAGTCGAGATTAGTCCTATAAAACGACATCCCGATTCACCTGAATTTCAATATGCTTACTCAAATGGAGACTAGGAGTTGGGGCCAGCCAGAAACAGCACATGGGAGGGCATCACACATGAGAATGTCAGTTTCTCACACACACAGATATAGGGGGGGACAAGGCGAGAAGCATCGCACTCAATCTGAGAATCACCACCCACCAGGGGTGGGTGAGAGACAACACAGAAACCCATCAGAGAACACTGAGGAGAGTTTAAGAGCCCACTTACCATTACCGAGTTCCCTTAAAAGTCCCTCCAGGACTACAGTGTAAAAGGAGGTGCCACAGGGCATGCCAAGGACCCAGCAGTTACTATTCATGCTCCAGTCAAGCTGGATGGACCCATCACCATGCCGCTGCTCGATGGGCAAAGATCAGGATGCAGCTGTTCACAGCGGTGGTTCATGAGGCTACTTGTCACTGGCCATCCATCATTTAAGTTCAGACCTGCAGCCACAGTGCCACCAAATCTGTCTGCCTATGACCCACAACAAAAGGACACTTCGTTCTTTGAAAGAGCTATGGGACACATTGCTCAACCCTTGAGAAAAAATGAAGAGGAGTGCGGTTTCTCAGTACTGACCCTCTGGGAGGCAATACGAAGCCGAGAAGTTTCTTGTCTCCTGTGTACACCAAGGGCCCCTTTCAAATAGAGGCAACAAAAAAAAAATGGAGGTGTGAAAGTGGGGCGAGAAAGAACCTAGGGACCATGAAAGTTTGGTATATGGATATCAACATCTTTAAAGCATTTTGCAGCGTTTTTGATTCCATAACCTCCATATTGAGAGACATAAAACACAAAACATTACACCTGTCAGGTGCTGTGCCCTGAACTATCTGCAGGCAGCTGAAAGTCAGTACATCAGACTTTTAACGACGTGAAAGTTAAAGATTAAAAACATGTTGGAACGCTTACTTTGTGCGGTGCCAAAAATGTGTCTGTAACCTGTTAGGGGAGATGGGTGTGGAGCATCGTTCGAGAAAGATGACGGCACTCAGACCGCAGAGCAAAGGCAAGGTCCCCACCCGCCTGCCTGCTTCCCTTCCTGCCGTCCTTCCGTCCTTCCGAGGGAAATTCCTCCTGAAACCTGACATGCTTCGCAACGGCAGTAGGTTAACCGCCCCAGAGAGTAAGGCAGGAACCACTGGAATCCTGGGCAGATTTCTGACGCCAATTCTGTTCTGACACATGAGGTCAAAGCCACTGGTTTAGACATTCACGTGGGCATGGGAATGTGCTTCTAAAGACAAGGCCTCGAGGTCATATCCTGTATTCCCCTGAATTACTCCAATGACAATAAAACGCCACTGAAAGCAGAGACACTTTTGCAGGGCCCTGCGACTGGCCATTCTGGAACTGAAGCATTCATGGCTATGCTTAGTTAACTCTCTCTTGACAAGACTTATCAAAAGTTTTCATCTCTCTCCTCTCCTCTTTCTCTAGCAGCAAAACCATGTCACTGGTAAGCAATTTTTGTATCTCCTTCAATTTCCTCCACATAACTTTTTCATTTATGGCTCTAAGCACATAGGCACAAGTGTGGATCTGATGCAGCCTACTGCTTCTTTTTTCCAAAAAATTGAAAAATTCAGGAAGCCAAAGATAACATATATATACATATGTATATATGTATGTATGTATATGATATACCTTGAATGGCATATCCTATGGGTAAAAGCCAAAAAAAAGGAACGTTGCAAGATTATGTATGCACGAGCATTAGAAATTTTTCCTCAAAAGTTCCCAGGCAAATGGGTGCCTCTCTAATTTTCACCCTTACAATAAACTCTTCTGCAGGTTTTGTTTATTTTGAGGAAACATTTCACTTTTTTTTTCAAGACATGAGGTGTGAATGATGCAAAACAGTATTTGGATATGTAAACTGAATTATTTGCATAATGTATTTCTAATCAGTGAGTATAAATTCTGGAGTCTGAGGAACTGAAATCAAGTGCCACAGAATTTTTTTAAAATCCAGATTATAAAAGTAAAGAGCATCGCCCTTTGGTGCAATAATGTACACATTTGCATTCTGTTTATAAGGAGAAATTATCCACGCAGTGTTCTGGAGAATTCTGAATAAGTGATGTTGACATACACTACTTTGCTCTGACTCAACAGTAGAGGCATAAAGGTCCCAAATTCACAGGCACAAGCATACCAAGCGCCAAGGAGAGCAAAGACATTTGCCTCTAAAAGAGAAGACCTTCCCCATAGCCTGCCGGACCTACAGGAGTCGAAGGTATAAGGCAGGACAGGGGAGCAACCAGACTTTCTGCCTACACCAGCCATCACAGCCATCACATCAACTCGGTCACCATGTTGTAATGAGCCCGAAATCACCTACACCCTTCCGTTGGTTCCCACTGGTGTTTTCATGCATGCGGAGCCCCTTTGCAGAGAAACAGTGACATGGACGTGCAAACAGCAGAAAGATTATTCCAGCTTCATACACTCCCTTCTGTCAACAAGCACAATGAAACCAAGTTAAGAGAAACAATCTGTCTGAACAAACACTTTTTTGGGGAAGGGATGAAATGCGAAGAAGAGAAAAGAGAGGTGTACCCAGTGGTCAGCCCCAGACAATGGCCCTCTCGCCATTCCCACAACAGTGGCTTGTCAGGTCCTTAATTGCCCAAGAGCCACCTGCATGCTCAGAACTCCCACAGGTGCACGCGTGAGCGCCTGCGCACTCACATAGTTTCTTCAGGGTGCCAGGTTACATTTCTACAACAGCTGGTCCTATTGTCTACTGCCAGTGAAGCCAAACCAGCCTAAAATTTAATTTAATCTGCTGTAAACCCAAGTGTCAGGCACTTCGATGGCAGCTAAAAGCGCCACTCTCAGATAACCGAGTGACACTTGCTAATAATAGCCTCTGCAGGAAGCGAGCAGGAGCAGACATTTTGTGAAAGCAGAGGGGCTTGAGCCTGGGAATGGCTCTGTGAGGCTGCTCTCAGCTTCCAGGGAGCCGATGCGCCAGAGACCAGGCCCGCCTTGGCTCTCCTGTGACCAGTCGCACAAAGACCACCAGTGACCTGGCTTTCAAGCTGAGCTGAGATGGCTTTTGCTGAACAGAACAAATGCCCCTTTACAGCTGTTCCATCATTGCCCTACACTCTCCCATCTTCCAGAGGCTGTGCCCCAGAACTCCCTCCTCTGGGCTTCGGTCCCCTTCTCCCTTACAGCACGGTCAGCCTACCTCTCAGGTAAATCATCTTTCTCAAACAACCAGAGCTCAGTGGTCACAGGGAGGCCCAAGAGCCTTATCTTCCTCAACACTACCAGGTAAATGGATACGTCCCACCTGCTCTTCCCAACACCCACCACAAAGAAAGAGGCACTGGTGCCAGAACTCTCAATTCAACTCCAGCTGCAACTCCTCTTCACATGCTGAAACAAATTTTGGGCAGTGCTTTGCTTCCAGGAGAATGAAGCACAGTGCACAGTGAAGATTCGAAGAGGACCCCCTTAACGATGAACTTTCTAGATACAAGACTTGAGCTCACAAGTACTTTCTTCCCTAAAGGATACCGGACCCCCTCACTACCTCAGAGTTGAATTCTTAGTGAAGAAACAACTTCTGCTGAGCAAGGCCATTTTTCTCTTCACCAGTCAGGTGGCACCTTTATTTTCACTAAGATCTCACATACATATAGAAATACAGAGAATGGTACAAATCAACCCCCCAGGATGCGTCATCCAACTTCAATCACTACCAACTCATGGCCAAATTTGTTTTATCTATAACCCTATTGCCAATCCTACCCACTGGATTATTTACACTGATTCTAGACATCCTATCATTTCATCACCAAATACTTTGGTGTGTATTTTTAAAAGATAAAGACTTTTTTTAAAAAACCACAAAACCATTATCACAGCTAAAAATGTTAAAATGACAATAATTCCTTATTATTAAATAGGGGAGTTACTTTAAACTCCAAAATACTTCTTTGCATCTAGGTCCTGCTTCGGAGGCTCCCTTCTACCGAGGTTCAAGACCAAGTGCCAAGATCAAGGTGCCAAGGAAAGCATTCAGGGACTCACACTCTCTAAAAAGGATCATGGACCTTGTTCAAAGCCACCTGGCACTGCCCTACTGGGGGCCAGATGCACTCTCTGGGAGTCCTCTGGAAGAGTACTCACCCCTCTCAACAGCCCCCTAGTTCATGAGACTTTCTCACTCCCCACTGTGGGGCCCATCACCTCTCTGGGCAAGCCAGCACACTCCCAGTGTTCACAACTGGTATTTATTTTTCTTCGAAGAAAGCATTCTCCTGGACAGTTCTGCACGGAATTCATTCACAGAGCATGTCTTGGATATACAGCTGACTAGATATGTCAGTTATGTTCCAAATGGGTTTTCACAGGTCAAGGTTCTGCAGGTGAGAGCAAATACTATTTTTAGACAGGATAAGGTCACAATGCTTTTAGAGACAGTAAGGTCTACAATAAAACCTATTGATCAGCCTCTGGAACTAGTGCTCCAGAGAGACACGGAGATTGAAACAAAAATTGCCTAGCCGTTTTCTCTGTAGACTCAGTGAGTAAAAGCTTGTTGGACTTAATATCTTTCAGGATATAAAATAAGTAAGAAGTAACCGTGCACAGATTACTGAAGTCCATTTAACCAGATGCAGAGGCGGGTCAGGAAATATACTCGCGGCAGAACTGTGAAGAAGAGGACTTCAAGGCAACAAGTGTTCCTGCCACCAAGAGAAAGACCAGCCTCCTCAACTCAGTGAAGGCCAAGGGTGCAGGCTGCCATCCATGATTTCAGCTTAAAACTGTTGTCCCTAAATTTGAAACTGCCCCTCAATCCAGAGCTATGTGAATAGCAGACCCTCAGAGACAAACAGCATGAAATGGATTTGCCTAAGTTGGAATTTGATGAAAAGGAGTATTCATACGGATGACTTTTTAAAACTTTCATATTAATTTAATGGAATCATGGTAAATTTGAAGATCTTCCTACTCTCTTTCAAACTCTATGTATAAAAGACAGAGAGAGGGGCACCTGGGTGGCTCAGTCAGTTAAGCCTCCAACTTTGGCTCAGGTCATGATCTCATGTTCGTGGGTTCGAGCCCCTCGTTGGGCTCTGTGCTGACAGCTCAGAGCCTGGAGCCTGCTTCGGATTCTGTATCTCCCTGTCTCTCTGCCCCTCCCTGTCTTGTGCTCTGTCTTTCTCAGTCTCAAAAAATAAATAAACCATTAAAAAAAAAAAAAGACAGAGAAAGTGCATATATAAATTCACACACACACTATATATACAAGCACTAGATATATCTACACACACACTATGTGTGTATATGTATATGTGTATATGTATAGTACATACATTTAAGCGTGTGTGTGTGTGTGTGTGTGTGTGAGGGAGAGGGAGAGAGAGAGAGAGAGAGAGAGAAATGGTTTTGCTGTATTTGGGGAGAGAGAGAGGGAGAGATGGTTCTGCTGTATTTGGGGTTTTTTTTTTCCCCAAAAGAGGAAAGTCATTTATAGGTGTAGCACACCAATAAGAAAAATCATTCGTTGCCACTGAAACTTGAGAAAGAAATTTAGAACTCCTACAAACACACAGGAAGGAGTCCAAGCAAATGAATCGTGAAGGCACAGAAAAGCCACTGGGAAGTTATTCAACAAACCTGAAGGTTCATGAGTTTACCAAGGTGCTAGCAACAAACCCTAAATAATTTATTTAAGTCAAATAGGAGCTTTAAATAAAGACATTAACTTAATGGACTATCACATCCTACATTTCAGCCAGAGATCTAAAACTTTTGAAGTCAATTCCGTCCCCACAAATGCCTCTCCATTATCAGCGGTGCTTGATTGTTTTGGAGACTCGGGACCATAGGACCTAGTGTGAAAACTGTAGGGTATCTTCATTTATCATCTGCTCCCATCTCACAGCCCAGCTCACAAACAAAATATGCCATGGTAAACATAATCCATATATCACGTTGTGACACAGCTGACCCCATTAGCGAGCCCAGACTGTCCTAACGGTAGCTCCTATCACACGTTAACAATACGCCGCTGATACATTTGCAAAACAGAATGCGGGGTGGGGGGAGAAGAGAGACTATAGGGGCTATGAAGTCCTAAACTTCATATCTGAATACATATTTTGTTGCCTGTCTCTTTGGCACGTGAATGCTATCGTGCTTTCTCTTCAGGTAATAACCAAAGGGGAAAGTAATGCCTCTGGGTGGCTGCCATTCCCTCAGTCTGCCCATTATCTTCCTTTGGGTTGAGTCAGGGCTAAACTTTTTCCTTTTCCCTGTTTGTTTTTTTAGCATTTGGCTCTGTTTTGTTTTTCTGCCAGAGACAGAAGAGTATGCAAAATTTGAAACAGCTGATTATCAGTGTCCTAATAGAGCACTCCTAATAAAAATCCCCCAAAACATTATAAATTAAAGAGGCAGTAATTTAAATAAATTGCTTTTTTATTGAAGCTATAGATCTCAGGAGTGCCTGTGTCCTACAAGGAACATGTTATTTCACAACTGGTTCATTTCCCCCAGATTCTTAGCACGTGGGATAATAAAAGAAAGTTTTAAATAATCATTATCCAAAGGGTAAGCCTGAATGTTGTTTATCAGCATGCTTCTGAAAACATCATTTTATACCTAATTTAATGCCATGCATACATGGTATTTGCTGGACGGTGTGGAAAACAGAAACATCCGTGCTAAAAGTCAATTGTAAACACCAAGTTTAGAAAATGGATTGCAAAGATCACATGTCCCAGAACAGGCCATATGTTTTTACCTACATGATGAATAAAAAAAGAACATTTTCCCTCAATTTATGCTGTCTTCAACACTAACAGAGGGATAGTTCTTCTAAACATGTTGCATCGGATGCCTTTAACAAGCAAGAATTTGTAACTCCAAGAACTCAGCATATGTAGGCTATGTCCATACAGAGAAACCAGCTTTTGGGGGAGGAAGAAGGAAAATACCACTGAATTCAGTCAGTTAATTGAATTTA
Organism: Crocuta crocuta; assembly: GCF_008692635.1. Taxonomy (NCBI): domain Eukaryota; kingdom Metazoa; phylum Chordata; class Mammalia; order Carnivora; family Hyaenidae; genus Crocuta; species Crocuta crocuta. The sequence continues at coordinate 13,203,520 of NW_027530368.1, read as the reverse complement.
AAATACCTGGTTGTTTAAATTCAACTGATTTCTTTGTCAAACGTATTTCTATTTTGACATAGCTACAGTTGCCCAAAAAAGCAAGCTTGGAGAAAATACACATTACACTCCTTAGAGTTTATATTAAAAAAAAAAAAAAAACAGCTTGCAACAATTAAAAGACAGAGAAATCTTGTAAGGCTGGAAACTTCTGTGAATTATCACCATTCCATTATACCATGCTTCAATTTTGCTTCCAGCAATTTAAAAGTTACTCTTAAGCTTTCTGCTAAGGGATCATGAGCCCAAGACTTAATCTCCACCATAGTTCCTGCCTTTGAGGCAAATAAAGAAAATATTCTGCCCTCTCTGCAGGCAAGCCCCATTCAGCAACTGGATTCCAAAAAGAGCAGATAGGAGAGGAAGCAGGGAATCTGCTTATGCTGTTCAGTGTATGCTAGTACATGACAGGAGCGGAGAGACCCACCAGCTCCAAACTACCCATTCTACAGACAAGGAAACTACAATGAAGGGAACCCAATGAAGGGGGAAGGGAACCCAAAGTTTCACAGTTCAGGGTTGGAATCCAGGCATACTGGTTCCCAGACCAGTGTCTTTCCATTATCATTAAAAGTCAAAATTCGGTGGGGTGCCTAGGTGGCTCAGTTGGTTAAGCCTCTGACTTCAGTCCAGGTCATGATCTCATGGGCTGTGAGTTCAAGCCTGCTTTGGATCTTCTGTCTCCCTCTCTCTCTGCCCCTCCCACACTCTCATGTGTACTCTCTCTCTCAAAAACAGATAAATTTTTTAAGTCAAAATTTGGCTATAGAAAAATGAAAAATCCCAAAAGACCTCAATCCCTACTCCCTAAACCAGTTTTGGTAATTTCCCCACTGCCTTCATAGAAGAGTAAGCGTCCAGTTATAAGGACTTTACAAATTTTTATTTTATCTTTTTCTTTTACTTTATTTCTCGGTAATCAAAAATAGTTTATCATAATGCTCTCAAATGGATTGTTGTCCTATTACAGGCAGATACTGTTATTTCCTAGCAGAAAATGGCAACAGGGCTGGAAATAAGGATGACTTTTTTTTTTTTTTAATATTACAGCTTTTTCTATAACAATGATTTCATATTCTAGGTGCAAAACAGTTAGGGGTTCTCTCACCCTTAACTTCTACAAAATCTAGATTGACTCAAATGCAGAACCTGGTGAAATCCCATATTTTAGGATGACGTATTCTAGCAGAAAGCTCTTGGTTGGCTCTATTTTGCTTTTTCTTCCCCAAAAGATTTTTCAATAGTTTTCATTTTTAAAAAGATTTCAACTTTGGATTGTGCCGATGCCAAAGTCTCTATACATCTAATCAATCAATAAATACGCCAAACAAAGCAGCATATGTTTATCCTTTACATTTGGGACGTGTACATTAATTACTGCAGATTGTCTCCTATGCATCTCTCCACCCCACCCCCCCCCCGGCAGACAGCAGTGCTCAAAAGGGTCCGCAAAATAAAAATGTATGGGGTAATTAAATGGATATTTATAATTAGAACTTAATAATTTGCATCAGGGACAAATGAGCTCTGATTTTAATCTGCAGCGCATTTAGATTAGCCCGAAGATAGTGTAATTTGATGGTTTATAGGCCTCCTCTCGGATTATGAAATAATACCAAGCCTTCCAAGACAGCGCGTCTGTGTCAGGAGTGTGTTAAAGAAGAAGATGCAATGAAAATGTTTGACAACGTGAAAGCAGCCATAAATTACATGACAACTGTGTAAAAGTCATGATGAAACAAATAAAGGGCTGACCTATAATGCGTCTGATTCATTGTGACACACACAACTCCCTGCACTAATCTCTGCCCAGCCAACGCATTCTTAAGCGGGGAACTACTTAGCACCGGGAACAGTGTAAATTATCACTAGTCAACAGCATTGATTTTTAGTCGACATTTCAATCAGGTTGAAGTAGAAATACTACCCAGCTCATCCAACAGCCTCTTAACCAGTCCGCTGCCCCTCTGCGGTCTCCTCAGTTATGGCTTTGTTAAATTTCCATTGCTCTCACCATTCAATATTTATTATAGCGTTGCCACATCCAGGCACTTGGCCTGAAGGGTCACCGGCCTGCCTCTTGGGATGTTAAATTCGTGCTAACCTTAATGAAGGCAGAACCAAAAAAGAAAATGAAACAAAAGGCCACCATCAGAGAGCTGGCCTGATTTTCAAGGGAATGGGGAGAAAACTAGAGGGGAAAAATAAGACCTCTAAAGCAATGGTACTCCTTTTATCATTTCCGCTTTTCAATTTAGGAGTCCCAGGAACAAAACCCAGAGCTTCTCTTCTGGGGTGATGGGAGAATACCGCCACAGTCCTGAACCTGGGGCAGGTAGAGACAATGTGGGGAACCAGGGGAAGAGGTAAGGGGCAAGGAAGCAAGGATCCAGTAGTCCCAGGGATCCCAGCATGAGAACCGAAACATAAGGCTTGGAGTTCTCTACCCCCATGTATTCTCAGCAGCCCCCTTCATCCCCACCCGCAACGCAGAAGACCATCTGGATCCATGCCAAAGACAACGCCCTGGTTGAACAACTTCCCTCAGTTCAAACAGAATAGAAGAGCATACCAAGTGAGCAGAGCTCCCAGCCAACTCTTGTCACTGCTGAAGCCAACTCTTCAGTTCCCCCATGGGACCTTAGCACACAGTAGGCGCCTCCAAAGTACCCAATGGACTCTGAAACTATATAAATGGTGGTCGATGGTGGCCCAGCCAATTCAAAACGATGGGTAATAAAAGGACAACCCTGACATTTGGTTTTGGAATACATTATGTAATCCCTCTGCAACGAACCTCGGGTCTTGCTTCAGCAAATATTAATGGTGTCGGAGCAGCCTGCAGAGAGACTGGGGGAGGCCACCATGCACTTGAAAACTCGCCTCAGGGAAAGCCACATGTGGATCATATGGAGTTGTTGACTGCAGTTTCCATTCAAAAATTTTCTCAGGTCTCCTAGCATGCTTTCCAGACTCGCCTTACCACAGCCCTTGTCCAGCCAGAAATGAAACCTCCTGGAAGCAGAATATTACCCCCCAGCACTCCCTAGACACACATATGCACACACATACTCCCTAACTCTCCCCCTCAGAGTAGAATTCTGATTCTTCCCCCCTCCCCCTCCACCTTTAAGGTATGGTGAGTAAAGCGAACACCAGAGAGACAAGAGAACAGAAATGCTGAAAGCCAGGGTTCACCAGGCCTTAAACATCCTAGCTTGGTTTCTTGGTCAGCCCACTGTCACCTCCTAACCAAGTCACACACAAATAGTAAAACCTTCCTGTTCTTCACAGGACCCTTGTCCCATTTCGGGCTTACTCTGGACAGATGGAGAAGTGACTACTTGCAAAGCAGAACTCCTCACGTTACAACTCTTTCCAACAGCTCCAAGGCTCCGCCAATACGCCCAGGACAACCGCCCAGGAACTGGATGAGAACGTTCTTCTCTTTCCCAGAAGACTAAAGACCTGACCACAGAACCCACAGGAGGACCAGCCACCTAACTGGTGTCCAGCTCCACTGAGGAAAGCTGCAAACATTCTGGGGAGGTCACAGAGGATGGAGACTGGAAGCAAAGGGATAAAACCCTTAACAACTGTGAACCCTCAGGGGAGTTATCTAACCCTTGGTTAGTCCCAATTTCCTCCTCTACCAAATGAGGCTAATAAGATCTCCTTTCTGGGCTGCGGTGGATGGAGTAACAACGCATCAGACACATAGTACAGCAATGGCAACTCTGCCAGTGTGTCCTGTGTGGCAAGTGATGCATGTGCTTTCTCTCATTTACTTGTTGCGTGGACCCTGTATAAGGGAGGTGTCCTGGGTTACCTCCATTTCACACAGGTTAAACGTTTTGCCCAAACTCTCCCAACCAGTCAGTGAACTGGAACCCATAGTGACCATGCCACATACCCAGGTACACTCTCTTGGTGATACAGCACATGTCTGTAGGGAGCCAAGCACTGAGGGAGCTGCCAGTGGGGAGAAGCCCCTCGAATCGCCCCACCTCCCCAGATCTACAATGGCTACTCTCCGCTGTTTCTCCTCAACAGTCCCTTTCCCACAGGCTCCCACAGGAGCCTACCCGGAGGCAAAAAGAGGCTCTGAGCCCATTAGAACCCTCCTTGCTCGGCTTACCTCTCATCCCAACCTGCTACCCCCACACTGTNAGTTCTTATAGGAGAAAAAAGTGCTAATCCATGAGTCAGAATCATAATAGTACCCAGATTGTCTCAAGCGCTTACCTGGTACCAGACAAGTGTTTTCCAGCAAAGCGAACAATGTCCCCAGTGAGGTGGGTCCTGTGACTCCCCCCATGTTACAGAGGAGAAAATGGAAACTTAGAGAATGAAAAAATCTGCCCAAGCTCACACACCTAGAAATGTCACTGCTTCTTCCCATTTTAATTCGTGTACTCACNGGGGGGTGGAGGGGGTGAAAGAGAATAAATGTATTTTTAAGGGCTTATTTCCCCTCTTACAGCCCCTCCTCCCCTTCTTACCACACAGGTTACGAAGACACATAGGTGGGAGTGAAAACAGCATCTAAGGGCTTGGCTGAGTGTCTGGGGTTATCTGTGGGATGAGCCCAGAGGCCTCCAATGTTTCCCAGTTTCTATTTGCTACAGGAGAAGGAGGAGAAAAGTCCACCTCCCTGCTGAGGCTTCAGCCTGGGGAACTATGATTTTATCCTATTTTATATAGCCGTTCACACTGGTGCCTTTTCAAGTCTATGATGGGGGGGGGAATATCTTTTATTGTGTGGACTGCATTTCGGACAGGCCCCCAAACCACTCGGAAGCCCCCGTGTCCCCTAGGCAGAATTCTATGAACCCAGCTCTAGCGCCAGCGGCTCCTCTGGTGGGAACCAGAACATGCCTCCCACCAGTAAGTAACAGGGAAATTCAATTACCTCGCCACCTGTGGCAGGAGGGCAAAGACTGCACATTAAAAGAGCTAAAAATGTCAGGAAGTTATTGGGCTGATGACTCTTGCTTGCCAACACTCCTAAGTGAATGCATAATGTCATGATAAACTAAAAAAAACACAGAAACAGACCAAAGAGATAAGATAATTGAGAATAAAACAAGCCCAGACGCATGGATTTGCCATCAGCCTTGCGCGGCAAGTGCTGTGCTTCCAACGGGGGCGCTTTTTTCCCCCACCCCTGGCCTTTCCTGTGTCTTGGTTCGGTGTTATTTTCTTTCCCAGCCACCAACAGATCAAATCACAGGTCTTTCCCAGTAAGGAATCTAACTTTAAAAAAAAAAAAAAAAGTTGTTGGGGGGGTGGCGCTTGGGTGGCTCAGTTCGTTAAGCGAGGGACTTCCTCTTAGGCTTAGGCCAAGCTCTCCCTTCTGCTGAGTTTGGGTCCCCAATCAAGCTCCTTGCTGACAGCTCAGAGCCTGGAGCCTGCTACGGATTCGGATTCGGATTCGGTGTCTCCCTCTCTCTGTCCCTCCCCCACTCACACTCAGTGTCTCTCTCTCTCTCAAAAGTAAATAAACATTACAAAAAATAAAAAAAGAAAGGAATTTGTTTCCACCGATTTCCTACCTGTGCGCAGGCCCACACGCCCCGCCCCGCCTCCACACACACGTTAGCCGCAGCGCACGCGCTCACACACGCTGGTCTCTTGAACACACCGAACCCTTCCTGTCCCAGGCCCTCGGGTTACTGGCGTTATCACAACTTTTTTTTTCCCAATGGCAAGTCAGGAAAGATGATAGAACCTGTGTGTGTAGCCAAAAGACTGGCCTCAACTGGTTCAGAGGGGAAAAAATTGAGTTGTGTCTTTTTTTTTCTTGCCTTTAGCCAAAGACCTGGGAGCATTTGATGTACTGTCGGCAGGTATTTTTTTTTTTTTTAAGAAAGGAAGAAAAAAAACCCCAAATACTGAAAAAGCTTGGCTGCACGGGGGCCCTGACATGCTCGCATCTGAAGCTTGGCCCTCGGCCAAGTTCATCTGTTAATGGACAGCCACAACCAAGGCCTGCACCTCCCCCACCTCTCCGACTCCTCTCTGTTCTCCTACCTCTTTCGAGCTCCTAAAAACTAGACATCGATTATGTCTGTGCTTTTCCCTTTCTATTCAAGATAAACAAAGTGCTTCAAGTTCAGGGCACACCCTGGGACCCTTGACAAAACAATCTATCATTCTGTCTGCTAAACCAGTCTGTCTACACCACGGCCGCGAGAGCAACGCTCCCAACGTACAATTTTCCCTTTGTGCTTCTTCCCTCTTGCCACTAACCTCCTTTCTTTACCACCTTTCCTGGAGCAGATGGACTTGACCACTTTGCTTAAGCCCCTCCTGGTAACCTCAGAAAGTAAAGATGGGAGCTCCTGGCTGCCCCTCCCCCTGCCCGGGTTTTCCTCCTCCCCCTTGTGTGGCCCCCAGGTCCCTCGGACACACACACACACACACGATTCCCGTTAGGCCCACACAATCCTTTCAAGCCTCTTACCACAGACACCCAGAAAACAGATTTAATGCAAGGGCTGTCCCTTCTTTTGCTCCCTGCAAGAATATTTTAAGTGAGTTTTGTTTTAAATCATATCCATTAATTTAGCCTGACTTGCAATTAAATGCAAATACACTTTTTACAACCAGTACGGAATGTATTAATTATAACTACAAATGGTCAAATGAGAGCACAGTCCCTCCTAAAAATATTAATAAAATACATAATAAATAATATTAATGAAACAAAAATAGATTCATAAGCCTTGGCCAGGGCTTTTATTATTTCACGCAAGTGGAAATCCAGCCAGTGAAACTTGCTGCACATACTTTGGCGGGACTCTGGCCAACCATCACCAGTGGACTCTAAAGAGCACGTTTGGAGGGAAAGCAGCTGGGCGGGGGCGCTCTGGTGTTGGGGGTTCTGTGCAGATGCCCCCGTAAGAGGCTGAGTGATGGCCACAGAGTACAGGGCGGAGCCCGTAACGTCTCACACAGCTTTCCCTTGTGGTCGGAGAAAGTAACCCACAGGCTGCTTCCCCTTCCTAAGGCAGCCTGGCTGTTATTTCAGTACCCACCCCTCTCCTCAAATGAATCCCCTAGACCCAGGGGAAATGAGCCCACCTAAATTAAGGGCTCAGGATTCTCGCCCCATCAGCACACCGTTTACTGCACGAGCAAGTGCCAGAAGCCACCTTTCCTCCTGCCANAATATAATCTAATTAAGATCAGGAAGAAATTTGCATTTTCTTTTCACTGTACCCCCAGTAATCACAGAAGTTCTTCAAATTTTGAGAATTTTGTTCCTCTGCTAATTATTTCCCTCATTTTGCATTTCAAGGCACAAAGACAGTCTATCTCACTGGTGGTCTATTAATAGTTTGAAGTTTTGAGCATCAGAAGGTGGGGTGGATTTTTTTTTTTTCTTTTTTAAAACTATTCTGTCATTTCCAGTTTGGTAAAAAGGTTTTTTTGTTGTTGTTAGACGTGGTAAATTTAATGTTTCTTCCAAAAGACAGCTTTGCTGTGCCATTCTGTGTATTATTGTACGATCTCCCCCTACTTTACTGATTTACAGAACCTTGGTATGTGAATGGTGGGAGGAAGGAAGGAAGGAAGGAAGGACGGAAGGAAGGAAGGAAGGAAGGGGAAGAAAGGGCAGGGAGGGGGGAAGGGAGGAAAAGAAAGGAAAAAAGGAGAGAAAGAAAGAAAAAGAAAATTCCTTGGCATAAGTACATGTTTGCTGATCAAATTTCAGATCATGTGTTGTTCATTATTATGACTTTACTTGAAAAACAGTTTGCCACAGTGAGATGGATTCACTTTATATGCTTTCTACCCTTCCACTCCCTTTAAGTACTTTAAAAAAACAGTACAATTTTTTAAAGGTACATTTAAAGCATGAACTGGTTTGGATTAAAACAATGTTTCAACGTCCGTAAATCCCCTCAAAATACATTTTTAAAAGACTTATGCAAAGCCACACATGATTTTGAGGGACCCAATGAGACTGTCCCACCAACAAAATTTAATGGTGATTCAAGAAATTCTAATACTTCTCATTTACGTCCTGTAGAATTATTTGTGTACTTGACATTTATACAGTTTCCCCATTATATAACAATCTACTCTGGGTACACTAGATTATGCCAATCTATTAGAATGAAATTTGTACTCCATATAAGCAGAAGTTTCCAGTCAGTTTTGACTTACCATTATGTTTCAATGTAAAGTGTTATTACAGCTGAGTATAAAGCACAGCTCCTCCATGCTCACGGTTTTTAACTCTAATACTGTAATCTTTCTTGCTGCTTCTAGGGCTGTGTCAGTGTTTACATTCCTGGAAGTTAAATAAACCGACATGGCAAAACTCCTGGATAGACTGAATAATAAGGCTTGTGATGACTAAATTGTTTACTTTTTACCTTGTTGGGATCACTTGCTTGTAAAGTTTGGGGGAGAGACAGAGAAAGAAGGAATGAAGGAGGGTGATATGAGATAGAAAGAGATTTACACATTGGCTCCCATATGTCACAAAGACCTTCCTACCCAAACCAATGTGATTGAAGCAGAGTGCAGAAGTTCGTTTTGCCGGTTTCGTTTTGTTTTGTGTTCTTAAATACCAGGTCGTCGGAATACCCCCTTCTCTCTTGCCCGCCCCCCAATAAAAAGTATGAACATTTTTTTGCCCATTTTCAAATAGCAAATTATCCATTAGATTTCATCATATCTTAGTAAAGCAATTACATCAAGAAAATGATAGTGCGTGTGGAATCAATTATGCATGCAGTTGGCCGGAGACCAAAGGCTGTGAAGTCGGAGAGGGCAGAATCGCTCGACACACACAAATAAAAAGCCCCTGGATCTCACAGATGGACCCCATCAGTTCATCTTACTGCCTAAAAAGTTCATGCACTTAATAATTTATTTGTGTTCTGGATACTGTTTCCCAGCTGAATATTAACAACTTTGAACTGAAGCATGCTTTTAGCATGGTATGGATGGAAGTCACGTTAGGGCAGTGCTAGGGTCCCTCGGAGGTTAAAATTGTAGTTATGTTTCTTACACACTGTTCATTTTCCATCACAATTTATTTTCTTTCATTAAACATTCCTTTTAATCAGAATATCAGTTTCAGTGTTCTGATTCTGCTTGTTAACCAGTGATAAACTCACAGACCAAAGATGAGCATCAATAATACAGCACAGGCTATTCAACAGCAAAGGCAAATACCAAAATCACAGGCTCTCAAAAATCGGAAACCGTTAGTTAGCACCTTGTTTTCACAACCAGGGCACTTGTGTACCTTTAGGGAGGCACCCAGGAGCCCAGAGACCATGATTTACTCTCGCGACTAGGGGAGGACACAGAGCGGCTGAGAACAGAAGCTGGACAAGGCCACGGGAAGACTTCCTTGAGCTCAAAGGTAAATACGTCTGCCAAGCCCTGGCCTGAGACGCACGGGTGCTAGGCACACACTTAAAGAAGAAATGCAAAGCACTGTAGCGCAGGTCTGTACTTCGTAGCCCTCTCTCTTCCAAAGGAGAAGCCTGATGTCTTAATACGCTGGGAAATTCAAGTCTCCCCGCCACCAAGCTGCTTAACAATGGAACTGCCCGACAACTTTCGTGGGGGGAACAGGGACGGCCTGTGCATATTTCTGTACAGATTGGGACGTGCCTCAATCACACACTTGTATTTTACAGCCTTCTCCCCAAATGAGAACGACTTCCAGCCAACACTTCCACCAACTGTACTTAACGTTAAAAGAAAATGGATAAAACATATGTAATTACTCAAGGTTAGACTTCTAATTCCTCAATTCACTAAAGGAAACTTGGCAAGAAGATGCATCATTTTGCTCCTTTCTACTGGGGCATCCGAGGAGGAGAGCCACTGAGGCAGCTAATACACAAAACATGATCAAAAGTGATTAACAACAGCTTCATATGCAAATTGCATTAATGAAGGAGTGCAAAGTCATCATGTAAATTAAATATGTCAAATCTCTTGGTGAACTTTCAATCTTGAGAAGAAAAAACACTGCTTTAATTTTTTTACATCATCAATTTTGCAAGATTGAAAATCTAAGAATCTTGGTGCTATAAACAATTTTCACCTTTTTTTTCTCCTTCAGCAGGCTGACAGGCCAGCCTGATGTGCACCGAATGTACATGTTAATAGGCCAATCAAAAATGCAAAACAATTCGCAATTACTGGAAGGACCTAATGGTCATTAGAATTTACAACTAGGTAATGAACTGAAGTCTGCCCACACCATGCATATTCATAAAGCAATTTAGCCTTTGAAGATTAAAGAAGTGCTTAAAATTCAAATGAGCTTTAGCAAATTATCAGTAAGATTCATCCAAAAAGCAAAGGGTTTTTCTTCCTATGATTTCCTCATTTTTTTAATGCAAAATTGTTATATCTTCCAGACTGAGCTTAAACTAAACATTGAGCTTCTAGTGAAGCCAAAGGGGGCTAAGAGACAAACAGAGGATGCAAACATCGTTACGGACTTTGTTCATAAAACTAAGCCCTTAAGAGCCAAACCTATCTCTAAACATGGTAATTTATCAAAAACAGCCCAGAGTTGCTCACAGGCAATATACTGCACAGTCCTCCAACAAAACAGATTAACACGAGTCCCACCACCCTCCCAAAAAGCCTTTTTCCCCTCAAGTTGAGTCTCCTGTGTAAACATCCACTGTGGTATAAAAACAGCTTTTTCGTCGCCTTGGAGTGGCATTCATTTTAGAAGTTTCTGCTTCCAAAAGGGAAAGAACAAGAAAGGAGAGGATATGAGGCAGGGAAGTGAGATCTGCTTTACTTCTGGGGAGTGAAAAGCCTGTCGTTGGGTATTTCTCTTCCTGGGGGTTCCCTCCCCCCCC
>NW_027530368.1:13175837-13192520 GCF_008692635.1 Crocuta crocuta | reverse complement strand
ACTGGCATCATTTAATTCAGGACGAACAGGTCATGCAGACATCAGCTGACATTCAGAAAGTTGTGATGTCCACCCACTGCCGCCCCCCCACCAGAGTTACTACGGAGCATAGTGGGAATTTGGAGTCTCATGCTTCCCAGTGACAAGTATGGAGGAGAATCTATCTCACACCTTGAATGCTAACTCACACCTTACTCACCTCACGATATTTAAGAAATTTTTGTGATAGAATTCCCAGTGAATGCCTCCTTGGGCCCCATCTCAAACACCCAACCCCAGGGAAAGCCCACGTTAAGACCTAGCTAGGATGGAGAACAAGTCTGACTGGGAATAACCGCTCTGAAAGGCCCACGTCCGGTGCGTACTGCTCTGCTCCTGGATCCAGAAGACTCTGCTTTGGTGATTGTGTTTGAACCCGTACTGAAAATACGCCAATAACTTCTCTCTGCCACTCTCTCCCCACCCTCACCCCCAGCCTCAGATGTTTTCCTAGAGTGGATCTTACTACCTGAAATGCAGGTATCCCAAGGAAGTGGGAAAGAGGCGGGGGGGGGGGGGGAACCTCCAGGTACTATCCCTCTTTCCTTGGCTCTCTTACCCACGGGCCCTGCTCAGAAATGTGCCCCATTTTCACGTTTATTAGAAAGAAAAGGATGCAGAGCTGCGTGTAACTCACATCCACAACCATCTGTATGAGCCACAGGTCCACAGTCCTGACCAATTCCGTTTGACACCAATGTTACTCTACATGAGTAGAGTTCAATGAGGGTTGATATGGGATGTGACAGAGTAAATCAGAATTAGATTAAAAACAAAAGTTTAGAAACTGATGCTACACTGCAGAGCAAATGGGACCTGAAGGCCAAATTTCCCTTAACTGCCTTCAAGTCATTTTCCCTATTAGAGTGTTTGCCTGCCACCCTCTTGCTGGCAGTACTGCAATCACATCAGAAAGTAGAGTCGAATGCATATAGGGAGGCTCCAGATATTCCTCTTTAGACACAATACCTATATATTTAATATATAGCAATTAACTTCTGGTCAGGAGTCTGCAGGCAGCAAGCTGTCCCGAGCAGATAGGGGGGAGAAGGGGCCCAGAGCTGGGACAGGCACAAAAGACAGGTCCAACAACAATGCCTGCTGTCAGCAGCTGAATTATTTTTATACAGGAATTTTTATCTCTATTGTACAAACAAGTACGTGTCTGTGCAGACTTGTTAAGCAATCCACTTGTATGTAGAATAAGATTTTTTTTTCCTTCTTGCTACCAGTCACACAGCTCCAAGATCAGAAGAAATACATAGTCTTTGAAGCTGCTCAAATGTTTTAGTTAAAAGGACAGCAGTTGTTTTCAAAGATCCAAGAGTATCTTTATCAGAATTAAATTTTTCCTTATTGATTTTTTCCCCTTAACATAACAAAAACATAACATGAGAAGGTTACGATTTATTATTAAAAATTTTCTCAGCCTTTAAATCATTCTTCAGTAGCCAATGTTCACTTTTAAATGCAAAAGAATAGTTGTGTTGTTGTGTGTGTGTGTGTGTGTGTGTGTGTGTGTGTTTAATCTTAGGATGGGATGAAGTAGGAGAGAGAAACCCATGAGATTTAAAATTTAACACTGGTTAATGTATTGTTTTAACTGTGAACTCAAAGACTTGTGGAGGAGGGGGCTAAGATGAGCAGTAAATGGCTCATTGTGAGCGGCCCCCTAAATGTAAATAAATCATGAAATCATGGTATCCCCTGAGTCAGTAAAGGGAAATGCTTCAGATTTTTTTTTTTTTTTTTTTTTGGCCCAAAGAGAAACTCCATATTTAAAACGTAAGAGATCAGACGTGGCGTGTAGAGCCTTGTACTCCAGCTAAGGTAAGAAGAACTCAAGCTACACCTTATTTCCCTAAAAATTAACAGATGTGATTTTTTTTGCAGCTTTTTTTACACATCATTACATACCAAGAAAATGAACAACTGATGAATATAAATTTAAATGCCCTGATGCTTAGCACGAGGCTTCCTTGTGTTTTTTTGAGTTTTGTATTTTTTTTTTTTTTTTAGAAAATTCAGAAAGAAAACAGAAACCAGAGAGCGGGGGTAGGAGGGGGGACACAACAGCACCTATGTTCATTTTGAAAGCACCTTCACGGGCTTCACAATAATTCCATTCTTCATTTTAATGGGAGTTTTTAATCAGTGGACTCACCTGTATCTAAAACTAAGATCAAATTGTAGGTGTAATTGTTCATTGCCAAGGCTAACAAGAGTGAAGATACAAACAGAAACTCATTGTGAGTGACCAGAGGTCCCCAGGTATCCCCTTCATCAACATGCCTGCTCCAGGGTCCCATTGGGAATTCCCTGGCGGGGCCGATTCAAGTCTGCATAACACGCTGCCAACCCTATCTGGAAAAGGGTGTGCTAGATGCCTTCTGGCTTCTTTTACAGGAAGTTTAAATCTGATCACCTCACCTTTAGTGGATATAATTTGTTGTGTTAGCACTCTACGAACTTGGTATTTTATCTACATGGAGAGATCAAAAAGTAAAAAGGAGGGCAGAATAAGGAACAAGTCTCTGCCCCGTCCAGCCCTCCTGCCCGATGCATTGCCTCAAAGCAGGCACCTGGTCAGGTAAACCTTCCAGGGCATTGCATCAGATCCGCTCACATCAGTCTCCAGGGTGAACCAAGAGATGAAACACTCCGGCTCCCTGTCTGCAGACTTCTCATTCGCCAGTTCTTGGCAGCTTGTTTTTCCAAGTGTTTTGTTTCAGGAAACGCGTGTATTTTCTTTGTACGTTTTGTGGATTTACCACAACTGGTTCTGACAGCTGTTGATTCTGTTAAATGAACACATTATAAAAATCCTCTTTAAAACCTCCAGCAACAGTGGACTCAAAAACAATGGCAAAATGTTTTAATGGAGTTCCAGTTGAGAGCTGATTTTTTTTTTAAGTATAAATGAAGGTACAGAAGCCTGTTAAGTCAGCACTACATCTATACTGAATGTGTGTGTGTGTGTGTGCACGTGCACGTGTGTGTGTGTTTAATGGGGAAAGAGGGGTGTTGCAAATCACCACAAATATTTACACTGTAATCCCTTTGTTCAAATCACATACTTTTAACAGGAAAAGCTGGAACAGCGGCTATTTAAAATTTTAAATATTCAAACGCCTGTAATTAACCATACGAAGCAAATTATGTCGCATTTCTCCATACCACACATGCAAAAAATTCTGGTGGTGGATTGGGAGGTGGCAGAGTTGGGGAGACAACTCCAAGAGGAGGAAAGGATGATGTTTTCATTTTGCTGTAGATCAAAGGAGAACAAGAATGGAAACTGTAGCATATCGAGCATTTTTACATCCCTGTCTTTCACACTGGGCTACCTAAGTTTACACAATTCCCCAGACTAGCTGCATATTAAGCTTGCTGTGTACAGCTTTATTATGGTGCGGTGGTGGAAGAGGCATTAATATTCCGGCTCCGCATCTGACAGGGCATTTACATGCGCCCATCTGAGCGGCACCTGAGAGCTCCTCCAAGGTGCAGTAACTGTGCGTCTATTGTAAAGGCAAATGAAGCTCACCTATTCCCTGCTGGGGTCAGAAGTGACCTCACCACCCCCCATGCTTCAAATCCTTCCCTTGCCAACCTAACTCAATGCCATCGCAGAATGACGAATGAGCTCAGAAATAGACCCCAAGTTACTAACCCTGCTAAGAACAGCAAAAGCCTTTGCTGAAATGTTTTAAAAATGCATAGGGAGTGCAGCTGGCCAGTAAAAAGCAGAAAGACAGATTCCAGTGAGCCCAATATGGAATACGTTATATTCTAAAACTGATTAGAAATACAGTCTGATGTTTACTGGCTTCAAATTGAGTTTGGCATCAAGCATACTGGCTTTAATAATGCTGGCATTTTTTTATTATTATTATTATTCTAAATCTGCCTTTGGTCTCTAGGAGCACATGTGGAGAGCTAAAGCATTCTTATTCGTCAGGTTACATTTCCTGGAAATTAAGTTTGTGACAGAAAATGACTCTAGTAGCAATAATATGGTTCATGCTCAAATTAATTAGGTCATTGTTGTAAAAACTACATGGCAAATTACAAAGGTAAATTTACTGATATTGGCCAGAGCCTCTATACCCTGGACGTAAAGGAGAAACGGTTTAAGGATGCACATTTACCTGGGGAGGCGGAAAGAACAGAGAGGGAGGGATACAATGGCCCATTTTCTATTTGTATTACAAATAAAAATACTGGTTATTATCCATTAAATTATATATTTATGAACTTTATTAATGTCCTCCAAATTGACACATAAATTAAAAACTTGCTTGGTTTGAGACAATGTTAAAAACGGGCACTAAGTTAAAATCTTTCTTCTTTTTTAATCCTTGTAATAACAACACTGCTGACATAACCATGACCCAAATGAAATCTGAACAAGCAGAAAGGTACTAAAGATCCTTGGTGATTAAATCTCTTGCTAAAAAAGTGGCAAGGTGCCAGGCTGGGTCCAGTTTGATGCTAAGTGCTTTTTGCTGCACAAAGCTGGTACTACGGTATGTAAAAACAGACTTGGGCTTGGGGTAAATTTTGTCAACTGACTCCTTTGTGCAGTAAAGGGTGTGAACAGACCAACCAAAGTCCATTAAATTAACACTAAATGCCGCGATTTCGGTGCATTTCCCTAGCTGTGCTACTTTGGTTCAATTTCGTGTTTTCCCCCAAGGAAAACCAAACTTTCTTCCTTTCTCACAGACTAGTGTGCAAAAGCCACCATTCATCCATTCTCCTTTATTAAACACTTCCACTTAAGAAATCACAAAATTGTGAAAAATGCTTCCCTAGGATTTGCACGTTTGTCATATGCTCCAATTTAGTCCTCCCACATTAGCCAAACTACATGGAGGCTGTGGTGTGAAATTAATGATTTTCCAGGACTCGAAAATGTGCCATTAATATGCATCCAACTCTCCTCTTCTCTGAGCTTAAGGTTCGCTGTCCTGACATTGCCTGCACGTTTCTACACCCAGTTGCGTTTTCCAGCCCATGGGCAGCTCCACAATTAAATGCCACATGCATGAGGAGAAAGGTGTGCAAAACAGATTTCAGATCCTTTAAAGTAAAAGGCACAACTTGCAACACAAGGAATGGAGTGATTTAAGAAATTACAGCACTGTTTTTTTAAGCTTTCACAGAATGAACACAGAGAATGGGAGGGAAACTTTCCCCCTCTGCTCCTGTTCTTGAAGTGAATACATATTTGTGTTTCCAATAAAAGGCCATTTTTACATTAACTGTCTGTAACAGCAGGAGACAGAAAAACTAACACAATCTCCACATCACACACAGGATGATCTTCATATCACGTGGCCCTATTCTCAAAACTATTATTTATAAAAGACAACTAGGAAAATGCACAATGCATCTTTTCTGTGTCACCGGAAGGGTAATGTCTGAAGAACTTTAAGATCTTTGGGAATCTTCCACATTTTAGATTTTTTTTTCCCTTTTTGGCTTTCCGAAGTAAATTTAGCAGCCATGCGGGCCACTGTGTTTAATTAAGCTTTCAAAAGTCCTCTGACAATGCCAACAATTGTAAGACACTTCTGTGGCTCAATCATGCAATCACTGTGACAGTTCTATTTACAATTTGTCTTAGAGAGAGTTTCTCTGACATTGTACTTTGACAAAACATCCAAGCTGCCAGTTCACAACCTTTCGTGGTCTTATTTACAAATACAGCTTGTATATAGGACTCCCAGACTCATGAACATGAGTCTCTGGGTAGTGGCCTCACAAACACAGGCTCCCAGTGAAAATCCTAGAGATATATAGATAGATAGATCAAGGAACAATATTCTCTATTCTCTGCATAATGAAGGTAATAAGTAAAATGTTCACCAGTATATGGGGGAGGGGGGTGTTGTTTTCTTTTTCAGCTAAAAATTCACTTCAGAAGTCAGTGGTTTTTATTCAGAATCACACAAATAAAGAGAAATTAAAAATACTCATATTAGGATACTATAATTTATAGTCTCATTTACAATTATACCATGAAGTACACAGATACATCCCCAATTCATTCTGAGCTAGGAAAGAATCAGAATGGGTACAAAAAGAGAAGGCAAGTTGATCTGCTAAATTCTGAAAAGCGTTAAGTGTGTTATACTTGATTTACCTTTAAGTAAAATGCTGATGTGTTTCGGGTTTTGAATTAGTATTTCCCCCTCCATTAGAGTAACTGTCTTATATATTTTTATCTAGTTATGAAGTATATTGCTTAAGCAAATTAATTTTTAAATATCCTGATATAAAAGCCTATGTTCATGATTTTAAGGAGAAAAAATATTACATACCAATAGTAGTAGATCTGACTACATTTTATAAGACTGGTCCTATTTTCCCTCATTCTCTTAAAAAGCTAACTTCACGTTGGCCCAACCCTAATTTAAAGATTTCCGTGTGTCATAAGTCAAAACCTCAAGGCTGACACTGTGGGATAATATTTTTGGCCTTTTCTGTAAGTGAACACCAGTTTCACATTCACTAATCTCTGATGAGTATTTCTCCCATCATAAAAGATGAGACTAGAAAACACAGCAACAGCCCTATTAAAAGCCCTGACTGCCAGTCACAGGCTGCTGACATCTGATGGTGAGTATCTGACATACAAATAGATGAACTGGGTCCCACACAATATGACCTGCTCATTTCCAGTTAAATTAATACTATGTCAATGGTCTCACTGGGTCACAGCCACACAGTATTTTGAATATGTGAATGAAATGAAAAACAGCAACCTAATCAGCACACACATGTTACATGGGGGAAGTGTTGAAGCACACAGCCATCTATTTGTCAGGTAAAAAAATCATCCTTTCCAAAAAACGCTCCTCTTCGTGAGGCCTATGTCCAGTCAAAATGCGTATCACTTTACTGAAGATTTAAAGAACTCTACCTTCTTCTCCTATTTGAAAGCCCCCAATGCTAAGCTTTACTTATCTCAAGAAAATCCGTCACTGTTTTATTCCTGCTTCCTGCCTATAAAATGGCACAGAGCACACAGTGAGCTCAAATCCAACTTACATCACTTTAATAAAGCCTTTCCTACACAGCGCACTTAAACGACTACCTTTTATGTGGTTGCCAAACATATTCTTCTACAGATTCATCAATAGATCTCTCTGCTAACATGGAGCATTGCTTCTCCTTTCTTTTTGTGACACAATTCAAATATCTACTGGATGATTATTCTTATTGTTTCCTTCCTCACCATAGAAAGAAAAGCAGACTTGGAATTGTAAAGGCGTGCTTGAGAGAACGGGCTGGTAGTGCACAGCCGTCTTTCAGAACTTCCCTTCAGAGGCACCTGAGGGCCAGGGCATCTTAATTTATGTGCGATGGTAGAATGTTAATTTCACCATAGGAAACTCTTAATTCATTACTGTGAATTTGAAAAATTGTGATTCTAGTTACTGACATCTCGCTTTGAGATGTGACCATGCTATTTATGTCCAGCCAATTCCAGGATGGGAACAGGTGATTAAACACAATGAAAGGAATTAAGGCTTTGTAATTATTTGTGCATGAAAGGTTTACCTCACCTGGGTTGCTACATTTGTGCACCCATTGAACATCTCAGATACCTTATATTGCTGTTCATCTCCGTGAAATTATTTAGTATTAGCCTTCTAAAACATCTTTTAAATTTGCTTTCTTTTCTTTTTTCTTTCTTTTGTGTTTTGTTTTTTTCAGCGGGCAGGGAGGGGGTGCTTCTCTGGGCTCTGCTATTATACTGGGTCTTGAAAACAAAAAACCTTTATGAGAACCAGAAGTTAAGGAAAATATCTTTTCTTTCTCTATGTACATTCACAACTGTAACAGTAAAAAGCTTTGACTATAGTGCCTTCCCGCCCCCCTCCAGCTTTTTAGATTCCTCTTCTAAGTACAGAAGCACAGAATTTTGGAGCTGGTTAATCTGAGAGTGAATAACCTATTTGGGACCTCAGTTAAGAAGTGTGGTTTTAATTCCTGCTTGACAGACACTGTGTTTTGTCTTTTAAACGAGCAGCTCGATATGTAAATACGATGTTACATCACGCAAGTGTTACTCCATATTTGGTGATTTAGAAAGGCTTTGGATCTCCAAAGACGACAAATCCCCTTCCGCTTGCTCTTGCTTCATTAATCATGCCTTACATTTTCCTTCCAGTCATAAGACAGCACATGGAAATGGTCACTGCCATATCCTACTTGGGGGGGGGGGGGGGGTTATAAAATGTTAAACTACATGTCACATACGCTAAATGCAGTGGATTCTAGAAAAATATTTTGTAAATGCAGCTTCCCTGGTACAAATTTCTCATTTTACTAAAGAAAAAGTATCTGAGTGTTATTGCAGGAAGCATGGGGGAAGAAAGGGAAAGAAAAGAAAAGAGGAGATGAGGGGAGAGGAGAGGAGAGGAAAGGAAAGGAAAGGCCACGTTTGATTTTAATGATCAAATTCCAGAGGAGGGGAAGGAGAAATAATACAAATTTAATTCCCTCTGGACCACTGACCTACTACAGTTCAACTTTGTGATCAAACGAGGTCAGAAAGATAAGTTCCAGTGAATCAATTGATTATATGCACTATCTTTCCTAAAACCAAATAAACCTTCTGCCTTTTGGGGGAGGGGTCAGAGGAAACAGAAGAGAGGGAACCACCAGAAGGCTTGGCATTTTTGTCACCACAGACTTTGCATTCACTTTGTCTTGTGTGTTAAATCACTCGTTTCTCTCTCTCTCTCACACACACACACACACACACACACAAAATGTTTCAAGGGTCATCATATAGTGCCACTGCTTATTACTTAGGATAGGGATTTAAGTCCCTCTGCTAGCCGTTAATTCATTTTCCTGTGAGCTGCTGAGAAACCCACACACCTAACTACCTCTCTGCTAAAATTAACCAAAGGAAGGAAAGCTGTTGAATATGTGTATGTATTTTTCCAAGAGAATTTTTACATTGTGTTACAGCAGAAACAGTGGAAGCCTGGACTGGACATTTGTAAGGGTGACATGTGGTTGTGTAAACCACAAACAAAATCAAGATACATCTGTCAAAACCACATCAGAGACAAGAGGGAGCACAGAGAAGCATTTATCATTTAGCTGAGGAGGCAGGCTGCAGGGAGCAGCCGTTCCTGTCAAACCAACCTTTTGAAATTTCCAACATGCCCTTAAACTTTTCGAGTAAGCATGTCTGTGCGCTTCAGCAACTGCCCTCTCTACTCTGGCCTGGCCAGTCGAAAATGGCATCTTAAAGTCAAGGTCACGGTGTCATCCCACCACGGGGCTGTGTTTAATTACAGCCCCATACGGGCTGACAGCCAATATGGATCCAAGGGAGCCCTGAAACTCAGTTAACTCTTTCTACCCACTCCAAAACGCCCTGTCAGCCCACCCCCCTTTGTGGAAGCCTTGAGAACTAACAGCACCCCTAGGGAGGTCTGACCAGGTCTTCTGACTCAAACAGGTCATTGGCCAAACTACAAAATGACTGTACAGCCACTTCTGCCTCTGACTTGTCACGATGGCTGGAAATGGACACTGGAAACTGGGCCAGGTATACTTACTAAGGTTCAACACTTAAAAATGAGAAGGGGAGAAAAAAAGGAAAAAATTCAGCATCAACAGATCCAGAGAGAGGGTATCAGGTGTGCGCACCTCCTCCACCTACATCTGACTCAGTGAAGTGGAAAATATTTATTTTTTTGTGTTCTGGACGTAAGCAATAGAAATGATTATTTTAACATTACAGGGCTGTCATGGACAGTCACATGGAGAAATACAGAAAGCTCTTCACCACTCCTGAGTGCTTGGCTACAGCACCTCTGAAAATGAAAAGAAAACATGCAAACAGCTTTTCTCCTTGCTTCTCATTTACCTGCTATGTGTTCCTGTTTGGGGCAAATTCCTCTAGATGACGTTGATAAACAATCGTCATCCTCTGGCGTGACCTGGATGCCAACCTCCACAGGATTGGATGCTTTTTTCATCTCGATTGGTGAAGGGGAAGGTGGCTTATCCACAGCTTTTTCTAAGCAGAGGCTGCCATTGCATTGTTTCCGTTTGTGCTCGATAAAAATAAGAATGTCCCCCAATGGGAAGTTCATCTGGCACTGCCCACACGTGAGGAGGTCATGGTCCCCTTCTGGAGCTCCCAAAGGGCCGTGGTCTGGTTCATCATCTGTAAGAATGGCTTCAAGAGGTTCGGCTGTGGTTGGAGAAACAAAAGCACAATTATTAGAGCGCCAGAGAATAGAGAGAAAGGGGAAATACATTCTCAACCCCATCCCATCCCACCACATATAAAGTGTTTCTAGCCTCCTTCACATAATACCCAGAAAACATGAGCACCTAAAACGTGTAATATGGAGGTTATCAACAAGAAAGCAAGTTTATCAATGAGGCAAATCACCACATATTTAAAGAAAACTATCTCACTTGCATAACTCCTGAGAAAACACACACACACACACACACACACACACACACTATAAACTGTGTCTGGTTTTAGAGTTTAGAAACAATGTTGATTGTTAAGTAAATAGTTAACACAGGGGACATAAAGAAAGCTTAAATGATAACTATCCCCAAGACTAGTAAAAACATGGATTTAAACCAAATTTATTTCTTTTTTCTTATAGACTAAGTTGTGTATTGTGCCAAAGAATAAAAGGAGAGGTAAATAAATACACACACCCTTTGTGTGTGAATGTATATACTTCTAAGTACACAGAGACTTAGCTTCGTAAATTATAAAGCTACTATTTCACACACAAAACGTGCCACATTTACACCGCCATAATAAGCAAACGACTGCATTCACCTGTGAAACGGATCTAAATAATAATCATAACGTAGCATAATTCATACTGCCAAAAACCTTTCTGATCTCACTCTCAGCAGTGCCACAAAATCAAAGAAATCCCAAATTCACTGGCAATTCTTCTCAGACACATTAGCTAAATGGGATACTTTTGAGTACTTAAGAAAATAAGCCAATTAGTCATTTTTTCATTCTAAAGAAAGGAATGCCTAAAATATTCTAAACATGTTTGCACTTGGTGGCTCCCATCACATAAAAATCAGAATGGTCAAGCAAATGCCACATTTCAGAACAAGGCTGAGAAGTCCTTTCTTTAGACTTGAAATACTTCACCTAATGTTGTCAAAGTTGACTAATTTTCTGAATGAGCTCCAAAACGCTTCATTATGGGACTATTTCTACACACATAATCACTAGCGGATGGTATAACAAGGTAGATATGTCTTTCATTCCTGTTTCCTTTTTTTTTTTAACTTTGCACCAAAATACTCTAGCGTCTCATTTGAACAGCTTCTATCATTTTTTAGCCTTCCAAAGGGGAAAAGAGAGTTGGTAAGTCTCTCCTCTTGAAACCATACGCTTACCCTATCAAAAAAAAAATCACAAAATACAAAACACATCTAGGATGCTGCCAGTTAATAAAACTGAAGCAGAAAATGTACAAGTCTTAAACAGTTAATCAGTCTGACCTTCTTTAGCAAGCTGCCAATTTCACATTTAATGAACTTAAAGCCACAGAGAATCAAAAAATAGATTTTAATTTGAGTGTAGAATATTGGAACCGATTTTGATAAAGTGCAAAAATCCAGTGAACTCAGGTTAAATTTATTTCAACCCTACCCAGGCTGAATATTGAGGGGGAAGATCTGGAGTAACTCCCAGATGTGCTGGGTGAAATAATATTGAGAGAGCCCTGCCTAGCTGCACCTGTGCTCAAGTAGGACATGTCATAATTTCTAGCCGCTGGTACTCCTCCTAATTTAACATAAGGTCACCACAGGAATATGAAGGTTATATTCCCACTAATAAAGACAGCAAAGTAAGCACTTATGTTTCTTTGCCCAACATACTGGCCAAAGATAAACACAAAACACACATGCATGCTTTTCAAAGAAAAGGAGACAAACAGAAGTGCTTTTGCATTATGCCTCTATGTCATTTTTCTCCTACATTTGCTTTCATTTTGACCAAGTGAGAGACTGAATAAGGAAGTCAGTCTCCAAGATCCCTGCTATTTGAATTAAGGATTTTTAAGTATGCATTGACAAATGTGGCTTTTTGTTGTTGTTCGGCATTAAATGCAAGTTCTGAGGGCTATAGATTAAAGAAAGATTCAGGAATAATATTTTGTGTTATTAAAGTTAGTACTGTGTAGAACCTTAGCAAAAAAAAAAAAAAAACCCACATTTTTAAAACTCCACCGTTAAGATTTGTTGTTGTTGTTGTTTTTATCCCCAAGGCCTGACATATATCTGAAAGTGGAAATATTATTTAGGAGCAAAAGGAAATATTCTCCTAGGTATCAAATAGTTAAAGGTAATGCGGTACAAAACAGACTTGGTTAAAGTCTTCTAAATGTAGTGACTGAACTGATTTACAATCAAAACCAGGAAATGAAGTGGTAATTCAGAGGTTGCTGATTACACCTCCACATTTCACCTAATTAATTTTATAGGAGGCAAAGTTCTTGAAAATAACAAGATGATCAAATGTACAGATATAAAACCTGTAACCTCAACATTTTCTATGCTCTTAACGTAAATTATTGCTAATTAACAAGAATTATATCCTAATGTATGAAATACGTCTAACATCGGGCTTCTTGCAAAACATTTGGCTAGTAATGTTCAAAGAAATATCAAAACGTGTTCTTATTATTGCTGCTATATTATTAAAAATGAGACGAAGTGGGGCACAAAGAAAATATGAAAATACAATTCTCTTGGTGTAGTCTACTGATTTGCATTGACATCTTTTCTCGGTGGTAATCAACATTTCCTTTCTGGGCATCTGTTAATTTCTCTGTATTTTAATGCAAATTCCTCTTTCCCTAAAAACATTCCTAACCTCAGCCATTTTACCCCCTCCCTCAATTCAACTCCATCCTCCTTCGCCCCCACAATACCAACGTTTCTAAGCTCCGGCCTAAACCTCCCGCTACAAAGCGGGGAGTCCAGGATTGAAGTGGAAGGGAGTGGGCAAATAATCATAATAATTAGCCGCGAATTCTCTACAAGAGAAGAAAGAAATAGAAAATAAAATGCTTCTACGTTCAAACAGCGAGACAGACCGGAACGTCTCAATGCCCCAGCGGCTGACTGAGATCTCCTTCCTCTCTGCAGTTGCAAAGGAATAAATTTAAGGAAAAAAGCTCTAGAAGAAATGTAGGGAAGGAGCGAGGGAAAGGAAGGCTGCTGGGGGAGGGGGAGGGAGGAAAAGAGCTATGCCTTCAAGTTTGCGCTCCAAGTCCTTCCTTTTGATTGTCTTAACAGGGTAAGGAAGCAAACCTAGTCTGAAATGCAGAGGAAAAGCAAAGAAACAAAAGCGAAGGCTAAGGCTAGAGGCCCGGGACCCGGGGCCGATGGGGGCGGGCTTTGCAGAAAGTGAAGTTGGGCGCCGGGACTCAGGCACAAAGCGAGCAGCTCGCAGGCTGCAGCCTCCGGCCGCGCTTGCTGCAAACACGTGCAGCGGCGACTGCCGGGCCGTGGGGCCCTGGCCAGGCCGGGAGGCAACGGGCAGCCAGGGGCCCCGACTGCCGCCTCCACCGCGGTCCAGCCCGGCCTCAGGGTGACAATCTTTCCCTGGCCCCTCCAGCTGGAGAGATGGGAAGTGAGGCTGGAAAACTCGGCTGGTTAACCCGGTGCAGTCTCGGTATCCCCCCACACACCTCAAGCGCGGGCCCTGAAATTCATTCTGTGTCCCCAGGCTCACACTTTTTACTTTGGGGGTTCTCTGCAAATGCGTTTCTCCCGCAATTCCGGGCACGAGTGTGCGCAGCGCCGCGGCGGCTGCGGTTATTCATTATTAATGACGCTGCTCGCCCGCATCATTATGATGATAACTATTACTATTGTTGTGATTTCGGGCTCTGAGGCGAGAGCTGCGGGAGGCGGGGGAGTCAGGGGTCGGGCCGTAGAGCCGCTGTGCAAGCCCAACGTAGCCGCCGTTGTCCGTGCTTAGCGCGGGGGTGTGGGGGTGGAAGTGAACCCGAAGACTAAGTGCAAACTTGCTGGATCCCGCCCTTTGGCCTTGCCTCGAAGACAGAGTGCGTACCCCCGCTTTTCCCCCTGCCAAAAATGTCTGCCCCGAAAGAAAGCGAAAACTGCCCCCCACTCCGCGCCCGGCGCACGGGATTGTCGGCCGCGCTCCCGAGCGCTTTTTCGCAGCACTGGCCAGAAGCATTTTTAAAGTCAAAATGAAGAACAAAGACATAAGGGGTGATGGGGGGGAGAAAGGGAATTCTGCCTAACCGTCCGTTTCCCCCACCCCCACCCTCGCAAAGCTCGTCCCTCCCCGGCCGAGAAACGCAAAGCAGGGAGTGGGGGAGGCTCTGGTACAGGTTCAAGTTCGCTGAGCTTTCTTGATCTTGTTCTGCCTCCTAGCGACCGAATGGCTCATTCAGCCCAAGAAGCGGAGGATTGGGGGGAGGGGGGGTCCTGAACACCGGAATGGCTCCCGCCCCCTCTGCGCACCCAGAAAATGATGAAGAACTGGCCCCTGCACCCCCTCCTTACTACTCTTTTAACCCAAAGCCCACACTGAGACAGGGCTAGAGGCCAGCTAAACGCACCCAGCCTGGAATGTCCCAAGGTGGACCCGGGGTGGGTGGGGGATAGGGGAGCAGCCTGGATTGCACGCCTCAGTCCGTCCTTTGAGCCCCCAGTGCATCCTTCAGAAGAAGGTTCCGGCTTTCCCGAGTCCTGCGAACACTGCCCTTCCTTCCCGCCGGTACCTGGCCGGGCTGTAACTTCACACCGCCGCACGCCGCGTCTGCTCCGCATCCGGCGCGGCCGGGGGAGTGGGGGGCGGGGNTCATCTCCTTATGCCCCCCCCCCTTTAATAAATACAGAACTGGGTATAGGTGGTGTTTTAAAATTGCATCAAAATTTAAAATAAGGGTCACGAATGAGGAAGGGAAGGGATGTGGGCCCTCTCACGCCTTTCTTTCCCTTGCTGCCAAACTTTCCTAAGTGCCCACCGCCTGCCTTCCCGGACGCACTCTGTTAGCCAGGACACAGTAGCCCACCCACCACCCCACAGAGACTCCAAAGAACCACTGCCTACCCCCCCCAACCCCCGACCGAGCCAGACCCGGGTTAGGGGGCAGGAATTCAAGGATGGGGTGCAAGGAGTACGAGGATCCAGCACTCCCAGAACACACAGTCGCACATNGCGCTCTGTCCTCTCTCTGTTTGTTGGCAGGAGGCTCCCGCACACGCGGTGCTTGTAAACATTCAGACACGAGATTTTTCCCAATCAAAATCCACTTCCACTTTTTTTGAAAATCTTCCAAAAAATAGTAAGAGGAGGGAGTTCCTCGCTCCCTCTCCATGCCGCCGGCGCTCTAAGTTTGCAACTAAAGGGGTTTTGGGGAAGGGGGTAATTGTATTTTTCTCCCTCTTATAGAGATTGAGATTTTTAAAGGGGGGGTGGGGGAGTCAAAGAGGAGAGCGTTGCAGAAAACGGCTGCCCGAGCGCTCGGCTTCTGTTTTGGGGCAAGAAATTCTATATCCTCTTGCCTTGTTTTATTTTTATTTTTTTATTTTATTTTATTTTTCACGTCTTCTCGCCGCCACTTGAGGTTCGGCTGGGAGGGGTGGGCAGCAGGAACCCAGGCGCCGGCGGCCCGAGCGCCCTCCCTCCATCTCCCGCTCGCCCCGGGCCCTTGCTCCTGCCCTTCGGCGGCGGCGGCGCGGAAGGGCAAGCGCGAGGAGCCGGCACAAAAGGCAGCGGGACGAACACCCACCTCGGGCCGGAACAAAAGGCGGCAGCGCCGGCCGAGGCTCCGGTCCTTCCCGGTCTCCAGGCTCTCCCAGCCGCCGCGGCCCCTCTCCACACTCTGCAGACTCCAGAGCGCCGGGGGGCCCCCTCCCACAATCCCACTTTCTCACTATTGTGGAGATGACTACTTTCCTCCTGGTGCACACTTGACCGTGAGCGCGCCGCTGTCCGAGGACCATTCTCACCTCCTTTTTTCCCTGGGAATTGTTTTTTGGCTTGGGCTCCCTCCTCCCGCCCCGTTTTCCTTCCTTCGGTGAGTGGAAGCAACCCCCCTTTCCCCCTCCAGCTTCCTCCTCTAGGTTTGCAAGAGTTGTACGCATCCATAGCATTGTTCATTATTTTGCAAAATTGGAGGGCAAATCATTGCGTTCCTTTTCTAAAAGCGAAATAAAGCAGCGGAAAGCATGAAAGAGGAGGAGTCAAATTTTTGTAAATTAAATAAAAATAAAAGGTGCGTGCTATCCCAAAAGTGTACGTACGGCTGTGGTTCGGAATAAGATGAGGTTTGTTGTTTGTTTGTTTGTTTGTTTTTTCTCCCTTTCTCCTCTTTTCTCCCGACTCTAGGAGGTTCATCTCGTGAAAAAATTAAAAAATGCATGCACACACCCCTCTCTCCCCCTCGCTCTTACTTCTCGTCCTGCGCGCTCTCGTGATTATTAATAATTATTATTACTATTATTGGGTTACTTACGCGAGAATTCCCGTTTGCTTAAGTGCTGGGGTTTGCCTTGCTTACGGCGAGACATGGTGGGCTGCGGGGCGGGCGGCGGCGGCGGCGGCGGCGGGGGGGGGGG
>NW_027530368.1:13174477-13175785 GCF_008692635.1 Crocuta crocuta | reverse complement strand
AAAAAAAAAAAAAAAAAAAAGAGAGAGAGAGAGAGGAGAGAGATAGAGGGGGAGAGAGAGAGAGAGAGAGATGAAAAAAATGGCAAAAGCCCCCCTGAGCTGCAAGTTCAAGTGCGGACGTGACGTCCCTGCGAACTTGAACGTCAGGAGTCTGGATGGACAGAGACACACAAAACATGGGCAGGGCGAGCAGNCTAAAATGAAAGATTACTTTAAAAACAAAACAAAACAAAAAGGCAAGAGTGTACCGCGAGGCTGCAGCCCGGGTCCGGGGAAGCGCGGGCGGAGGGAAGCCAGGTAGAGTTGCTCCCGGACACCCTCCTCCGTGCGCACACCCACTTCCCCTCACCGCCGCGCAGCGGCCGCGCTTGCTCCCCGCGTGCGGACGCCTGGGGCCGTAGTGAAAACCCTGAGCCCGCGGCTGCGCTCGGGAAACTTTGCCTGAGGAGAGGCTAGCAAAGAAAAATCACCCGAAGTTGAGAGCTGAGCCTCCAAGTTACAGCTCCACAGCCGGCGAGGGGAGGCGGGAGGGAGCGCGCGGCAAAACGGAGTCCAGCCCAAGTTTGGAGGGTTGCGGGTCCGGAAAGGCAGCTCTGGGGCCTCCCGGGGCCGGGGCTGCCTGGGGAGAGGGGGCAAGAGCGAGGGAAGGGGTAGAGGTCCCGGCCGGAGGGCACCCCCAAGGACGAGTGGGATGGGGGGCCTGAGATCTGAGCGCTCTGGCAAGCGATTGCCACTGGAAGCACGGACTCTAGGCCCCCCAGGGTCGCGGGGAGAGAGGCCAAGGAATAAAGAACGAGGAGCCAGACTCGGGGCACGTTCCAGCCCCCAGAGGGGAGTACCGGGGCCCGAGGCGAGGAAGGCGCCGAGGCGTCCACCTCACGGAGCGGCCGCGGGCCAGAGGACAAAGCATGGGCAGTCCCCAGAGTTCCAGTCCCTGGGAACGTGCTCCCGGCGCCGCGGGAGGTCCTCGAGCCGGGTCCCAGGGACGGACACACCCCCTCCCACTCCAGAGCAACTGCTAGAGCATAGAAGAATGGAAAGAAAATGTTTCTTACAGGCAGGACACAACTATTCCCGTGCTGTTACCCGGAGAAAGAAAATGGGGACTGGAGAGAGAGCGACTGGCTCGCAGGAGCAGCGGGAAGACCACGGTGGTGGAGTGACTACCCTGGGTCAACGCCGTGCTGCTCAGGCACCCAGAGCCAAGGCATACACCCTGGAGTCTGCAGGCCCCTCTGGCCTTTCTACAGACGTTCCCGGGAAATTAAGGAAGACCTGTTGGAAATAAACCCCTGTCTCTTTAACAAA
>NW_027530368.1:13148883-13174436 GCF_008692635.1 Crocuta crocuta | reverse complement strand
CGCGAGACTCGGAGCTGCAGGTGGACGTGTGTGAGTGTGTGTCTGCAAAGCAAGGAGCCTTCCTTCCCTCTCCTCCAAGCGGCTCCACAGCCCCTCGCGTCTTCTTTCCCCCTACTTAGTCTAAGGGACGTCGTTTCTGTAAATTCACCCACCCGGCTGGGGGCTTTATTGTTTTAAGCGAAAGCCCCCCGGCTTGCAAGCGCGCACCCACCTCCCTGGCGCGCCGGCAAACGGCTGTTTATTCCGTGTTGTCTTAGTAAAGTTTCAAACCTATTGGAAAAGGACTGGCTTGCCTGGCTCGGCGAAGCTTCGGGCCCCACTAAGGAAGAAAGGGAGGTTTTGATGCCCAACATTAGGAGAGATGTGTGCTGAACTGGGTTTGCGTAAATGTGTTTTGTTGTTATTGTTTCCCTCCAGCTTAGGGGTGGGAGTAGGCGTTCAAATCCTGTTTAAGAAGCAGGAAGATTCACTTGCAGTAAAGCTCTGTAGCGTGTGCGTTACACCATTTCCCCTTTTTCATGAGTTCTTCAGAGCAGGTCGGCATCTCCCACTACTGTCTTTTTTTTTTTTTATCTTTTTAAACTAGCTTTAGAGAGACCAAAATAGTGTCATTGCAAGAGACAGGGTGCGTGGAGATGAATGGTTGGAGGGAAGGCGAAGAGAGGGAAGAAGAAAGTGCAACTGAGAGGTCTTTGAAAAATAAATAAGATAAAAGCCTCATCAGCTAACAATTGTGAGTCAGATTCTTTCAGAACCGAGTTTTTCAAATTTAAATGTGTCCCCCATCTATCCATCCATGAAAGTCTATGTATAGAGAAGGTATATAAATGGGCGAATGTGTGTTGTGGAAATATATATGTATGATTTATATATAATGGTGTGTATAAAGCTTTTCAGGGTTGTCTGTAGTGTACAAAGTAATGACTTTATTACCTCTGAAAGGTTCTGTGGTTCACATTTAACAGTCTTCTGAATTACAATTCATTACACAAGTGTGTGCTCTCTAAAACCGGCACCCTATCAGGGCCGCTATCTGTGGTTATTTCCAATAAATAACTGGCAACATTTTATTGATTTTCTTTTTTAAAAAAATCATAGGAAATTAAGCACTTAGTTACAAGTAGGTCTGCCAGGTTATTGCACTTGTTTCAGATTCCAGGGGGTTCCTTCCGAAACCACATCTTAAAACATACATTAAAAATCCAGTTTTGCAGCTGCTGTCTCAAGGTGCCAGTGGAGAGGTAAGCAGCGACGTTTCCACCATTAACATATATTTAATTCCACCATCATAAAATGCCCAGAGTGAAATAGGAACTGCCCTCTGCTCCCGCCCCTCCCCCAGCCTGATTTCACCCAGTCCAGAAACCTGGGCTGTGTATTGGCATTTGATCCCTCCTCGTCACGCACCCCCACTGCTGGTCCCTTGTGCTCGACTCTACGAGTGACGCCCCCTCCCTCGTTGCTGCTGGACGCTCGCTAAAGCGCCTAAAAGTAGGGGGTGGGGAAAGGTTTGTATGCGTGTTTAAAGAAAGAAAAATGTGTTGTTTTAAAAGATTTAAAAATATTACATAAGTATTGATTAATGATGCAGGTGGTTTTGTAGAGGGTGAAAGGTCACGTTAAACGCGCACACTTGGATACACAATAAGTGTATTTACCTTTCCCAAAGTGGCTTTTAGAAAGTAATAAATTATGACAACGTTAAAATTATTTTCTGGCCGTTCAGTTAACTTCATTTGGAGCTGAGGAACCTTTGCTAATTACGCTCCGTGAGCTCTTTCCCAAACCTTTGGTGACGACATTGAATGTAAACTCCAGGCCAACAGACGACCCCTCCCCTTCCCTCCTCCCCCTTTTTATCTTGCCCGCGGAGGAGACTCCCCAGGACTTCCTGCTGTATATATTCCGCCTCTGATCTCCGCACTTAATAGCCAAGTCCTGGTTTATGCTTTATAATGTGTTGACAAGTTTTCTAACAGACTTTCTGAAATAATGCACATATATTCACGTCGGTTAGAAACCCACCGTATTTTTAGAGTCGAGTAGATCTATACCCTAATGCAGTGAGAGAGTGTAAATCATAGAGGATTTCATAGTCCTTTCAGTAGTTTTCGGTATGAAGTATGAGCCGCGTGGCCTCCAGACGTAACCTTTTAGAAAAAAAGACAGTGCTTTTATTTTATGGTGTAAAGTGCTTTTAGCTCCAGGGCTCAGAACGTGAATGTGGTCAACAAACAGCTCCAAGAGGGAGACTTAATACAGTCCCAGCCCTCGTGCCGAGGATCGCCTGGCGCGGGGGACTCGGGCTGAGCTGGAGAATGAAGGGTTAAAAGGTCTGTCTCATTGGAAACTACAAGATTAAAATAAAATATTCACTGTCTGCCTTTAGGGGGAAACACCTTTACAGGCTTAAAGATAAATAAATGAATGACTGAATGAATGGTTAAAAAATTGTTGCAATCAGTTCCACCTCGCTTTTGATTTTACTTTTTCTGCTTTTCGTTCTTTCTTTCTGTCTTTTTTTTCTTTTTTCTTTCTTTTTTTTGGTTTTTGTTTTTGTTTTTTGTTCTTTGGAGTTTTTTTTTTTTTTTTGTCTAATAGCAGTCCAGAAAATAGAGAATGGGCAGTCATTTTCATAAAAATATAACTTAGGTTTAGATTCTGTATTTGGCATAAGCTTTGTATTTGGGGTTCTTGAGGGTGGGAGTGCTAGAGTGTCCTTAAGACAAAGGAAAAATTATTTTTAAAAAAATAGGAAGTCGTGTGTGAGAAAGGGGGTGGGCCTTAACGTGGGCACCCCAAATTGAAAGGTGGGAAGGACCACTTATCCTTCCTCTCTCCAGCCTCCCTCAGCCCCCACCTCCCTATAACATTTCTTCCTCCTCTACTGCCAGTGTGATCCAGAGCCTATGACCTAAGGAGGCCCCTTGAGGGAAGTGTCTACACCTTATGCAAAGGCAGACATTCCCCAGGGAGGTTGGGGGGGGCGGGGACACTTAGTCTGGTACTTCTCCAGAGGCTCCCTGGGCCTTTAGCTGGCTGGCAGGCTACTTCACATACCTGGATGTTTCTGTCCGAAAGACAGGCAGAAAGGAAGGAAGGAAGGACGGGAGGAAGGAAGGAAGGAAGGAAGCGGGGGGGAGGGAGGGAGAACAAGGTAAGGAGGGAGAGAGGGACTGATTAAGGAAGGAGAAGGGAAGAAAAGAAGGAAAAAAGCTGAATCTGCTCTAAATAAGCCTATACTTGCCTCTAGACTGGGTTGCTGTGTGCTGAGTCAATAATGTATGGGTAGGGGGAAGCAGTCTCACCATTTAAGCAAGAGGCCCTTTTGAAGACAACAAGGAGTTCTGGTTAGAACACTGCTAGGCAAAATACTCAATTTAGCTCTCTAACATTGACATCAAAGACAAATAGGTGTTGGGCAATAAAGCCAGTCCAACATGCTGCAATGGAAGCGTACTAGTTTCACAGCATGAAATACACAGTATTTCAATACCCAGCACACAGTAGATGCTCCATTAATGGTTTTTGAAGGAGTAAGTGAATAAATCCTATTACCGTGTAAATGAAACCAACATAACCATTCAAATTCTACTAGTTTCCCCCAGAGACCAGGAAGGCTTTGATCAGGCAACCCCATTGTAAGGGCTAATTTTAGCTTAGAAGTGATTCCCACCAAGGATGGTGAGTTCAAAAAGATTATCCCAAATATTAGAGCAACTGAACAATTAAGAGTACAAATGCAAGATAGTTCCATCATCTCCAGCAGCCTACATTATCAAATATCTTCCAAATAAACCAGTATCAGGAATGTAATACCAAAAGATCCCCTTGTTAACATTGCTTTCTGGATATGCACAAGGCTGGTTTCCCAAATGAGAGCACTTCTAAAGGAAAAAACACAATCAAAACAACCAAAAATTAAAAGTATCTCAAACTTAATTCTCTGCTCCCTCTGAATCTTCTGCTTTTAACAAGGGAATCATTTTTTTCAGTATCTGTTTTTCACACCCAATCACACCCAATCACAAAAACAAGCTTCACCTATTTGCTTCTTTTGGCAGGGGGAGGGCTAAATAAAAGGAAAAGCAACATCACACACACACACACACACACACCACATCTGGTCTGACATTTTGTACAGCAAGTTTCAGCCCAATGTGATTTAAAACAATGTGAGTTAAAAACCTCTTAAAATTTGGGTTTATAATGGAAACGCTGACAGACTCTTAATTATAGCGGCCCTGCCAGACACTGCTATAATGAAATAGTTGTGCTTTCATTACTATAGAGGCACTATAGTTAAGGGTCTGTCAGTGTTTCTATTATAAACCTCAAGTTTAAGAGGTTTATAACTTGGGCTATTTAAATGGCACTGGGTGGAATTCAACTTATCAGTCCAGATGTGAAGTTGTTTTATAAAAGACAGAATAACTCAGCTGAGAAAGCTTTTGGAGAACTCTCTCTCTCTCTCTCTCCCCACCCCCCATCCCCACTCCTTCCCTCTTAACCTCCCTGTCTTCCTTACAGAGCAGCACAGAAATGATTTTTAGTGGTTTCAGATGGTCTTACTACCAACTTCTAACTATGACTTCACTGTCTAAAAGGACATTTCATAGGTAGTTAGTCCTTTATTTGGACAAGTACTCTTTGCTGTTATAATAAGTTTTTATTATTCTATTATCCTAGAATATATATACATATATACAAAGAGAAACGGGAAGGTAGGAGGAGAGGGATGGAAAGAAACAATTAAAATTCAGACTATATGTCAAGGAGTGTTGCAACCTTATATACATCCACAGATGTGTGTATTCTGTGTTACATTCTGATAAAAAGCATAAATTTACCAAAGAGAAATAAAGCACCTCAAATCTTCCCTATCTAGTCTATCTACCATGTGGCAAAAAATAAAAGAGGTATTAACATCTTATTTCAGAAAGCTGCAGTCTTCCTGGTATCACTTGGTTTGCTCAGAAAGTTACAGCTAGCGTTGAACTACCCAAGGACTACATATACACAAACACTAAATACTCCTCTGCCTGACGTTGTTCACAGATAGATGAAGAATGTACCTTGGATTATCTAATGGACCAGAGTTTTGCCATATGTTTGATTAACCTGATATACCACCAATATAACATGTAATTAACGTTTGTTGGTGAGGATGTAGTTGATTGTATCATAAGGAAAACAAGGATGGTGGTGGTAATGGTGGTGGTGGTGGTGACAGCAGTGGTAGTAGTGGTAACGGAGGTGATGGCAGAGGAGCTGGAGGGTAGGGGGGGTTGAGATGGTAGTGATAATCACAGGAGTGGGAGATGGGGCTGGTGGTAGTTTCTCTAGTTAATACGTCCATAAGAGGGCAGTAAAAACAGGATGAAAGGTGAAGGTAAAAAGCTCAAACCCTTGCTTCTCCAATTCTTCTTGTTTTAGCTATTCCAAAAAACAAAAAACAAAACAAAAAAAACAAACAAACACCAGGTAGCAGATGAGTTCAAAGGAAGTTTGCAAACGCTTGTTACCCTGTGCCCTTCCCACACACATGCCAAGATGTGGCCATGACTGGGTGTTGTTGGAGACGGTAAGGTCACTGACTTCATACAGAAAGACCCACCAAGAACTATGCAGCCACCATATCTCCATTTAGAAATCTTTTCACTTCCACAAGAAGAGCAGCAGTTTATTTTCTCTGTTCTCTCTTACGGAAATCAGACCGCCAAAACAGCCCATCATGTACCAGTATGGCCTTGACAATTCTCACTTCACAATAGCTTTACTTGGTCTTCTCTGGCATTAGTTGGGTGACAGAAGAGAAGTAGTCACCAAGGCATGTCACCAGGCTCAAGTTCCTTCTCTGCCAATCTCTCATAAACCCCACAAATGCCTAGCCCCACAATCACTCCAGATGTGTGCCGACCGTTCCCAGAGATCACTGAATAGCTGGGACTATGCTGGTCCTTTTTCCAGAAATTAAGATACCTTTTTCTCCTGACAGTTAATCATTAGTATTTGTTTTTACTGCCAAATTCAGCAAAGGGAACTCTCCTTGTAGAAAATGCCTATTCTTATTTCATCTTTCTTTGGCAGCTTGGTGGAAGATAAACAAATCTCTCTAGGTTTCCATTCCTGCTTGTACACAATTTGCCTGTTTTCTCTCTCTTTCTCTTAAAAAAAATCCTTCGCACAAGGTCAGTTAGCTAAGCCTCCAGGTTTCTATAAAATGAAAAATCTGGTCCTAAGAATTGTTATTCTTTCTTTGTTTATGGAGCACTGCACTGAACAGTCATGAGACATGATTCCTGCTCTTAGATGGCTTTTATTTTTAAGGCCCTAGAATGCAAGCACACGGGCACAAGCATATCACATAAAGTTCACAAGTCACACGTGCCAGAGACATCCTGATGCACACCATTATCCTTGCTTTGTATAGCCCTGGCTTCACATTTCTGATTTGAATAGTTCTAAGCCTTTAGCCAGGACCTGATTAGAGGGAACACTGCTCTGGTCACTTCTGACACAAGACTTTTTACTTTCTAGGGAAAGAAACTTGGTTTCCCATAAATAAGAATGCTAAATAATAAGGTTTCGTCATGAATATCTGTGATAATCTATTGTTTTCAGTTTTCATGATGTTATTAAATAATTACTTTGGAGAAACGGGTTTTCTGTACTACATTTGTTTTGTAGGCAATATTATAGACTATTTCTAGCATGCATTTGTGAATGTAGCCTTTTGAAAATGATGCTATTTCACTTCCCTAAGGCATAGTGGGCATTTAATACATTTGTTGATCAGGGAGTGAATTCCACAGATGCATTTTCAGGTGCTGCTACAGGTGAAAAAGATTCAAGTATTTGTGTTTGCTCACTAATAAAGTAAATATGCATACAGTGGAAAGTTATATTATTTCACTTTTTAAATAGTTAAGAAGCATAGGCCATTTGCACTACTATCTAACTGACACATTATAAACTGCAAGCCCATTTGCATCAGGTGGAAACAACTGGATGTCTCTCTGTGTATATTTTATTTAATAACTTACGTCATAAAAACCACCGCCACTACCTGACTCAAGTCCTGGGTTGTCAGTGCTTAGAGGGCAGAGCCTCCATCATTTTCATCATTTTCCCCCCTGAGCACAGAGTAGGACATGAGGAAAATGTCTGGTCCAGGTATAAAGACTTACAAAGTAGACCACTTAGATTTTCAGGAACTTCAAAATCCTATCTACCATAAATTCAAATGTCTTCTTTTATTGTTCTCAGTTCTCAGATTTTGAAATGCAATAAAATATTCAAACAGCTCAAATCTGAGTGCATTATAACACAGAGTAACTCTGAGAGATTAATTCTGGAGCCTGATTCTCAAATACTGCCTTCTTCAAATATCATGACCTGTTCTAGCTGGTTCTTATTTGAAGGAGGCAAGGCTCATAGAGACTTATACTCGCATCCACCCTACTACTTATTACAAACAGTGATTTCTGTGGCCTTGCTCAGGAAGCAAGGGAAATATCAGCATGTGTTCTTCACATAAGATGGGAAAAGAATCTCTCTCTCCTCAAAATATCGAATCTTGAACTCCAAGCTTAATTAGTAGGAGAAAACACAAGATTAGTGGATTTTCAAAATAAACTTGATCTCAGACTGTGAACATGGGGAGAGAAAGCATATTTGTTAATTACTTGAATATTAAGCAAATAAATGAGTTTTGCTAAAGACTATAGATCTTTTGCATGGGTTGATTTAAAGAGTCTAGAAATTTTTAAATATACTCATTTAAAGCGTATGATAGGAAGTCAACTCTTCTTCATGGGAACTTTTAAGTTTCAATTTTTTTCTTTTATTTTAGCATAAATAAATCAAACTGAAAATCAGCTGCAAACCAAAGAGGAACGACTTTTTAAAAAAATTGATATAACTTTAGTTTTACTAACATCTTTAGAATTCCAAGCTGGATTGTTTTATTTCCACTGGTCTTCACATTGAAGTGTTTCAGTCTCCTTAAAACTAATGTGACAAAGACAGTATTTTTAAGCTGAGGCCAGGCTTGTGTTTTCAGCTATTTTACCCTCAGTAAGACTGACGTGATATCTCGTTCCTAGAAACATTCAAAGTTAATACACTTGTGACAATGCTTAGAAGTTGTGATTCATTGCTTTGAATTTTTAAACATTCTAGAAGGAAGACACTTTCCACTATGGGAGCCAAAAGCGACAAAAGAACCCTGAGTTTCATTTTTTAGAGACAGGGATCGACCAGCAGCAAGTAAATAAAAATGAATCCTGAGGTCTATATTTTTTCAATATAATACCGAATGCTTAAACATTGTGGATACACTTGCACTGAAATAATAAGATGATGGCAGTAATTATTTTAATGACAATTTCCCTCGCCAGAATAACAAACAGATATATCGCCTAATGTGGCACTGAAAGGTAGGACATAAGTACACATACTGCTATGGTGACTAATGTGTGATAAGAGAATCCTTCTGCTCACAGTTTGGACATTTATGTCACCACGTATTATTGATAGCACATATTATTTTTACTACATGGTGTCTTTATTATGTAAAGTCTAATTGCAGGAAAAATTATTTTCATCCCCTAGATTTTGATAGGCACTTCCATAGAAAAGGACAGGCTACAGAGGAGGCTGTGGATGGCGGAGCTCCGCCATCACTAAGGAGGTTTGCTAAGGACTATCGTAATGGTTTAGGAGCCCTGGCCTAAAAAGGGAAGGAGGTTAAGTAGATACGCTTATGATAAAATAAGGATGAGGTCCTGATGAAGATACATGGAAACTGAACAACCCAGAATTAAAGTCTCAGCCTCCATATTCCTGTGTTCAGGTATCGCCAACTGAGGAGTGCAGGAAATCTCTCCCTGAACTAAAGCCCCTAATAAAATATCACATGAACTGCATCTTAGTCCTGAGGTGGGGATAGCATTAGATTTTTTCCTGGGTGTAACTTCAGTTGTGTTGTTTACATTGGTGGGATGCTTTTCAGAGGTGAGCAGAGTCGCCGAAATCTGGCATCCAGAACCAAACACGCCCGAGTGGCCCATGTACAGTTTCCACAAAGAAGGTCAAAAAGGGCTCAAAGAAAAGGTGTATCAAAGGTATCCTTGCAACTCAGAGCCAATAAAAATGAAACTATTCTCTTCTGAGACCTAATTAACTTTTATATCCAAAGCTACGCTGCACGTTTGTGCATGGCTTATGACTAGGACTAAAAAAATATATGTGCCAGGGAACCAGGCTTTTTTTTAAATGATCTATTGGGTGGCTCTTCTGTGTCTGTAAGGAATTTTCTGTTCTTTAGAGGTATTCATTCAGTGAATAAGTAAGTCTATGCTAATTTTTTTTTCTCAAGATGTTAAGTATTTTCCTCTATCTATTTTCAAGGAATCAGGGACCTCGTCCAATAACTTCCAAAATATTCCCTTCAAATCCTCAAACAAAACCAAAACAAAAATATTCCAGGAACAAATTTCATGCTACAGGCTTTGCAAGGATTAGTCTCCTATTAGAGTCACTGTTCCTATATGATCCTTTTTCATGTTTTAAAGGAGGATATATATTTTTCTGTTACCTTTCCTGACTGTAAAGCAATCACAAGAACCTGCAGGAGGCACCATAAATATGCAAATTTCTGAGAGATAACTGTTTTCAGTGGCTCTGCCTCCAAGTAGTCGGGGAAACAGGAGAGCTGGAGTTCCTTTCTCCCAAGTAATTCGTATGTTGGTAGTGCCCCCTGCTGCAATCACAGGTTGTCCAAGGAAGGGAAAATAAAATTCGGAAGCATTTAGATCTGGTTAATACGTGAAATAAATGCCTACCATCCCTGCTCCAGAAACAGCCATTCCCACGTTCAGAGTTCCTTTTGCCTGTCACAAATACACCTTCAACACCTTCCCTGGCCTAAAAGGGGGAAGATCTGCTTTTATCTCAAAACCTTTAAATACGCAGGTCACCCACAAATAGGTTTTATTTCTCAAAAAAACCACTACACCAAGATCTAAAACTGCACTTTTAAAAGAAGAAAGTGTTTTAAGAATTTTCTAGAGGTTACCTAATGATAATAAATTCTGAATTAGAGGAATATCATGCTACCCACTAGGACATTAGAGTAGGAGGGAAAAGTTAAGGTGTTAACAGTGTGTGGAGCTATTATTCAGTTTCAAATGGCTTTATTTATTGAAGAAAAATGTTGTGGGCCATTACCTCATAGTGGTGGACTGGACCTTTTGATATTCAAAAATAAAATGAAAGAAAAGAAATAAATGAAACAACCAAGTTAGGAACATTGGAAAACTGATTACCGTAGCTCTATAGTCACTCTATTAGAGATTTTCATGTTAAGACTTGAGGGGGGGTGATAGAACAAAATAACCCGATACAATTCAGACCTGTGCCGGTCTACTGAATACATAATATGCATTTTTAAATTACCTGAATATATATTCACATGACAGAGTCTAATGGGTTGAAGAGAATCCCTTGCTCTTGATCAAATCATAAAAACTGTTGTAAACTTGTCTATCACATCAGGTCACACACACACACTTCTTTGAAAACTGTTTTTGTCTTGTTTAAATACTACAGTCAGAATACATAAAGGAAATTAAACTGGAGGGAAAAAAAAGCTCAGTTAGGTATTAGACTCCAGATAGAGCCACCAAGGTAAGCCTTGATGCATGGATACTCGGAACTTTTTCTGTTGGACACTCCCCCAGCTTCCCCCAGCTTCCCCAGTGCCCCAAAGTCCCCCACCCTCCAGTTTTGCTATTTTTTACCATCAATTTCAAACATGGAAGCTCTCTCCTAGTGTAAACATCTTGCAGTGGCTATGTACTGGAGTTTGAATTTCACCTTAGCTTTGCACTTCATTTCCATATTCAGATCTTCACAGCTAGAGCACAGTAGAGGGCTGAGGAAATTACCTATATAATTTTAGCAATGAGCCTGCCTTTATCTGCATCATCCAGGAAT
Source organism: Crocuta crocuta (assembly GCF_008692635.1). Classification (NCBI taxonomy): domain Eukaryota; kingdom Metazoa; phylum Chordata; class Mammalia; order Carnivora; family Hyaenidae; genus Crocuta; species Crocuta crocuta. The sequence goes on along the minus strand of NW_027530368.1, from coordinate 13,163,435 downwards.
CTTGCATCCCGTCTGTGGAGCCCTGACCTGAAGCCTGTAAGGAGAGAGAAGGACAGGAACCAGTGGATATTAGTTACCAGGCAGAACTAATTAGAAATAGATCTCGATATTAAAGGTATCCATCTTTTCTTTACTCAAAACTTAAACAAGCTCCCATTATTCTACATGAGGAGGAGAATGTTTAAAGCCCTGCTCCCTGCTATGGGTTTTATTGCTACAGGTTAACTGTTGAGAGAAAGAAAAGAAAGAAAGAAAGAAAGAAGAAAGAAAGAAAGAAAGAAAGAAAGAAAGAAAGAAAGAAAGAAAGAAAGAAAGAAAGAAAGAAAGAAAGAAAACCAGTGCACAAAACAGCAGTTGGGAATCGAAGCTCCTCTTTACCAGAACCCCTACCATATATGTTCTGTCACTCACCTTCTAGACACTCAGTACAACCATTCAATCTATTGAATCAAGAGACTGTTTGATCTTATCTGCATCTGTGAGCTGACTGTCAACCTACTTAGGCTGCATATTAAATCATCTATAGTAGCTGTATCAAGCTGGGATGATCTGTTAATTCTAAATTTATTAACCCTTGGAGTGCAGTCATCGTGTTTAATCTAGTGTAGCCCGCATTTATTTTACAAGACTAAATCCTTCTTTAAGATATGGCTGTGCTGTAGGTTAAAAACAGCTAATGTGGGTTTCATTATGATAATTGGGGGGAGAGACTGTCTGAAAAATGCTAGTGTGGCTACACTAACAGGCTATGTATGTCTGGTCTCAAGCGCTCTCCTAGGCTGGGTTTGCCTGGGAGATGAGATTTTCTCCAGAAGCAGTTCTGTCTCTAAAAAGAATGCAAAAGGAAAAAGAGGGTGGGGAAGAAGTGGGAGAGGAGGAAGGCCTCTGACAGATTTCCAGTGATCCAGAGCCAGAAAGACTTATTTCCATGGTAGTGTCAACCCCTGATGTAATGCCTGAGGAATAAATTTCCAAAGGCACACACCTGGTGAAAGATGCTAACAAAATTCCTTAAGTGAGTCAAACTTCTTGATCAGTAAGGATCACCTATTTCTGGATTGAATGACTTTTTTTCACAGCCCCCCTTTCAAAGAATTCCAAGCAATTCAAAATATAAGGTAGTTCTGCAGAAAAGAGAAAAACAATGTTCATTTAATATGTTAATCTGGTCTTCAGACAAAAAAAAAAAAGATACCCATCTCTTCTACTTGCCCATTACTGATGTTATCAACATATTCATAGCTTTTCTTTCAGACACAAACTGCTAGGCATGCTCCCTTTTTTGGTAACCACGTGCCTGATATCTCTCTAATGTAGCCTAATAACAATTTTAGCATTCAGATGAAGCGATTTCATTCTGTGACTGCCTTTTCTATTAGATTTGATTTTGAGAAGCCCCAGTGGGTGCCTTCGAGGCAGAGATCTATCTGTGAGGCTGCTACCGACTCAATAGCAGCCTGGGCTAACCTTGACCTTTCCCGAGACCCCGCTCCATCTGGTGCCAGCCTGCTTTCCACCTCCCCCCCCCTTTCCTTGCTTCATAGTCAACATTGATCAAGGCAGAACGGAGCGCCTCGTCTCCTGGAAGGGCTGGGCAGGCTCAGGAGGACAGCACATTTCAGTATATGGAAATGATCAAGCTTCTTATGCAATCATAAATCTACATAGGAGTCTTGTGATTTGATATTTCATTCACCTCTAAAGATTTTTTTTCTCCCTCCCAACAGGGATTTATAAGCTCTGTAAGAGCTCCCGGACAACAGCGTTCCCCAACACCTGGAAATTATCAAGCTTGCTGCTTGCTGAATGATGCTAACAGCTCTAATGCTGCAAATTCATTTTTAACAACTCACTGGCTTTTATCTAGGGTGTGTGTGTGTGTGTGTGTGTGTGTGTGTGTACACGCGCGCACGCGCACGTGCGTGCGCGCCTTTCCTTAAGAAAAATCTACCAAAGCAACGGACAGTATCAAAGACACCAAAATCAAATCTGACTTGAATATCCTACATCTCCACTCACACCCATCCCCATTATCTATTTGTAGACAGATTTTTTTTTCCTATCTGTGTATTCTGTCCCCTTTAACTGCTTAAGAGGGTAGACATAAAGAGGAAAAGAAGAGACTGAGGAGACTAGAGGAGAGTAGAGAGAGAGAGAGAGAGAGAGAGATGGAAAGATGCCAAACGGAGAGGTAACACCTGAATGGAGCTTGAAACCTACCTCTCCCCTCCCCAGGCCACATTCCTCCTCTCCCCACAACCCACCCAAATGGCTCCTTCTCAAATCACCCACTACAGTACACAGATGCTTCCTCTGCCTCACACTCTCTTTCTTCCCTCTTCTGTCTGTTTCAGGGGCTGGGTGGTAAAGAGGCTGACTGAGGGGGAGTCACGTGGGCAGCCCGTGGGCAGCGGCGGCAGCAGCTCAAAAGAAATTGACTGACTGGCCGCTTGGGCGCATTTCAATATATGGAAATGACCAGAGGCTTCTGCAATAAATCAGCACTCAACACTTTGTCATTTTTCTAGTTCTGCTTCATTTTCCTATTTTCCTCTTCTTCTCGCAGAAGCCTCACTGCTTGGATTTTACCCCGCTGCGTCTCTTCTCACCTCCAACCCTCCCCCATCCTCTCCAAATATTGGCCTATCCTCGCCAAACGTCCCCCCCTCCCCCGCCCCCAAACACTTTCTGTTCTCCGGCTCCCTTGTAATTGGAAACATCCGGTCGACGGCGATTGTTTTCTCTCCCTTAAAAAAAAAATTCTTTTTCTAACAACATCGGGCAGTGTTTGCTGTCGTGCCTCAGATTTTCTTCGACCACAGGCGCCCGGGATGCGCTCACTTAATCCTCAGGACGGGGGCCTCAAGCCCCTTGTGATGAAGAAAAAAAGAAAAGACCACGGTCCTCATTTCGCCTTTCCCCATCCCAGCGCCCGCTCCCACCCTCGAGGAGTTCCCTTAGCAAACTTAAAAGAATATCAGAAGCAACTTGTGCCGTGAAATGCCCGGGATAGCGCTGGGGGGTAGTCAGAAGAAAAGGGAGGGATGTAGTGGGAATCTAAGTGGGTTTGCAGGTGACTGCTTTTCTTGTGCAGACCCTGTGGTGCCCTCCACCTAACCCTGCCCCTATGCCTCCGGTCTTTTTTGAACTAAAGCTGCGCATCCCGGCAATCTGCAATGACTCTGGATGTTTCTCAGGAGCTCAACACAGCCTGAATTTCGTGGCGCTTGCAAAAAGCGAAATTAACAAGACCCCATCACCGCGCTGGGTTTTGCGTTGTTTTGTTTTGTTTTTTTTAAGTTCGGTGCAGAAGCAAACATTACCTAGCTTCCTCCAACCCCTCTCGCAGCTCCTACTTGAGATTTCTAATCCTTCAACTTGGGACTCTCTCTTGTCGACTGGGCAGCCTCTCTTTTTTCTTTCGCTTGGATCTGGGAACAATAGGCATGTAAAGGGTCAGTGGGCATCACCCTATAAAGCTCAGAACCTAATTAATTTTATTAAAGGAGGATCTGTTTATGCAATATGACAGCCTGGGGGAATTAACCATTTGAGGGCGCAGACGCTGTTCAGACACCACAGATTCCCTCCTCACATCATAAGCTTACACTTCCTGCCCCATTTGATGCTGGGCGGCACCGTGATCCGGGTCTGGTTTTTTGTCTGACCTTGTGAAGAGCTTGTCTAAATCCCGGGATTCTGCACAATTCCAGGGACGCCCAGAAAATCCATATATTCCCATTGCCAGATGACAGTTGAAGTGCCCACCCATTCACAGTTCGCTGCAGTGACAGCTCAAAAGGTTTCACTGTTGGGAATGTGGGGGGTGAACCTCTCACAGCGTCCTAAAGTGGATATTTGGAAATATTGTACTTGGAAATCAAATCGTAGGAAATCCAATATGCCTTCTCAACAGCAAAGGAAAATGTAACCGTTTTAAGTTGTTATTTTTTATTTTTTCCTGCCACTCTGGTAATTTGAAATACATTTTTAATAACCTCCTGGAAAAAAAAAAACAGTTTAATAGTTCAGACATATTGTTCTTTGACTTAATATCCCTTGTATTCCTTAATTGCCCAAACAAAGTTTATTTCATTTACAAAGGCTAACTTTATGTCTTCTGGGACTTCTAATGTCATAGTTGTTTTTTTTTTTAATCATCACCTTGGATTTTGTTCAACAGGGATCTAGAAATGTATAGCATATGTATAGAAATAGATATGATAAAATATTCAAGAGCTCTCTGAAGGAAAATGTGCTTGAAAATAACCCCCTCTTTTATGGAATTTGTTTTGATTTAGGTCTATAGATAGTAAAAAGAATGAAAGAAACTGTGAATTACACTGAATATAAGATGTTTATCACTTTAATATTACACTTCCCAGCTTCCATATTACAGAGCTTTAGAATACTCCCAAACTTTCAGATTGAAGCTCTGCTTTATACGGTCTGAGGTTTGTCTGGAAAGACCTGCCAGCACATGCCAGCTAAAAATGAGTGTCAATTAATAATAATAAAAAAGATCCCTTATTCCTACACTCATGTAATTTAACAGGTTTGCAGAGGGACACAGGATGACAGCAGTTGTGAGAACATTCCAATCTATGCGGTTCTAACAGCTTTCATTCTAAGATGGCAAAGCTTCCTAAAATAGAATGGCTTGACATTTCTTTTTTATATTAAAAGTCCAATCTACACTTCACATAAAATGTTTTTTTAATCACAAAAATATTTGTCTCTAACAAAATGCACTTTTTGTTCTACCCAAACAGCAAACATCTTGAAACAGATTCTCCTAGCTTTTTACAGCTCCCCATGGCAATTTTCTATGCCCCCTCCCTTGTTCGAGGTACTCCGAACACTGGAACACAAATAATTACAATTGAAATACTGAACTAGAATGTCCTGTTTCCCAATATTGCTAACAAAATCTCTAATTCTTAAACTGCTCTCTGTTGGAACTAGGCAAATTGGGGAACTTACACTGATATTTCTAAGTGCAGTTTGTTGTTTTAAAAACATATTGTACTGATTAATAAAAATGTGAAATAATTTGAGTTACAAATTTTGAACTACAAATCGCCATCTGCTCAAATGGGGGAAAACCAAAAATTGCCGAATATATTTTCTCACCTCTTTTTTTCATGATAACATAAACAACATTCCTGAATAATTAAAAAAAGAAACTGACTACACTTAATGCATTTTTATAGTTCAACAACTGCTTGGTGAGTCCACCTTCTCCAACGTGCAATTATTTTTTTCTTAATTACTTACATATGTTCTATCAGAAGATGCAGGTTCTAGTGCTTTCCTGCATATTGTGCAAATCTGCTTAGCCCTGTCTATTGGATTCTAAGCAAGCCCCTGGGTTGATATGGTAAAGTAGACTGCGACGTGCAGTGCAGTCAGTGACCCCACCTTGGTCAGAGATGTCAACTATGCCAGAGACCTGTGAGAACACTCAGAGTATCCTCTGAGGGTAGGGAGAAAATTTTTTTAACAATCCCATGAACCCAGACCCAGAGGAAAAACCATAACCCATCGAAGAGAGAGAGACACACCAACAAGTGTGGTAAACAATTTAGCTTATTACTTGTGGGCAAAAAAGCAGGTAGGGAGATCTGCCACCTGAGGCTATTGAAAGTTGTTGACGGCCCGACAAGCAGGAGCCAATGGAATTTACTGCTCCACCAGCGGCAACTGTGAAAAATCATCTAGGATGGACCAAGTTGTTGGCATTCAGGCAAGGAAGAGGACTGGCAGGAATTATCAGGGCAAGGAGTCAGAACAGGGGATCCAATACCGAATGGAACATACTGCTTTTTAATCCATATCCCAGGCTCAGATGTGACAGATAGGCATGCTGATTTTTAATCACCCTAAAAATAAAGACTTCCAATTATATTCAGTTAATCGTAGAATAATATTTTTTTCTTTCCTTTGTGTTTTCTCTGTTTTTTAAATGCTGACTGTTCTGGGGCAAGGGGTGGGAGGGGAAGTGCCCCCATTTTATTGTAGAGAAACATTTGCACCGTGATCAAAAAGCCAAAACTTTGGAAGTTGTGTCTGCACTTATCAGGCTGTGCCAGGAAGAGGGGAGAGTGGGCCAAATCTGTCCAACTTCAATGCAGGTAAAAGTCAGGCTGTGAGTCCCCAGGCCCTGGGAAGGATGTGGAAGTTGCTTTCATCACGTTGGAATGAGGTAGAAGGGAATGAAGAACGCGCTCCAGAGAACCCTAAACATCAGCTGCTTTCTCTCTCTCTCAGCTCCACGTGTAATTCCTAGAATATGGCAGCTGTTGCTTTTGTTTTGTTTTGCTTTTAATTCATAACCGAGCTCTCTAATTTATAGAATATTGAATACTGTGTATAACGTGAAGTAGGGAGGCCCCTTCTTTAGAGTCAATGTAATACCAGGTGTTTTGTCTACCATACCCAAGCTCCTGTACCAGGTGNTAAAGAAAAAAAAAAAAAAAAAAAAAATGTCATGTCCCTGTGTCCTCAAGTGGTTCATAGTCCGGGGAGAAATTTATACACATCTGGCTACAAAACCAGTCAGGCTGAGGATAGGAAATAAGAAGAGATCAAGGAAGTACAACCCCAAAGCAGAGAATTTCTCAGCTGCTGAGGAAGGATGAGTAGGTCTTCGGTTGGTGGGAAGATGCAGGAAGAGCAGTTAGAGTGGAATCACTGGCCTGAGCCAATAGGGGTGGTGAGTTTGGAGCCGCAGTACACCTGGTGTAGCTACCGCATAGACTGGCGTGGCAGCAAGAGCCTGGAAAGGGACATTGGGGCAAGTTTGGGAGGGGCCTCGAACGTCAGGCTTCACAGTCCTGAGCAAATTCTGTAAGCAGTGGAAAACCATTTGAGGCTTTTGAGAAGGGTGGGGGTGACATGTTCTTTGGAGAAATAAAACCTGGAGGCAATTTGGAGGATGGCTTGAAGCAAGTTGTTCTCTGCCACTGAACCTATTTTCCTGTTCGCCAATCTGCAGAAGAAGAGGTCCATATGCAAATGACACAACTTGGATGGAACATTACCGTTGCTTTCTCCTTCATAATTGAAGATGATGCTCTCCACAGTGATTTCTATTTACATGCACAGGATGACTGACTTTCGAAATCTTCACATATAAAAATCTGTTCTTTGAATGCTTCTATATTTGAAATCTTAATGTCAAGAATCTAATTTGCCTTTTCCCATGTGAGTCCCAAAAGTTTTTACCTCCAACCCTTACTCCTTTCCCTGACCCAGTTTGCCAAAAAGTGCAACCCAAACTCATGGAGGAGACCCTTCTTTTCTACCTCTTAAGAAAAATGCCAGACGATATCTAAGCCTTCTAACCACCCAATCATATTTATTCAGCTTCCACTATACACACAGCCCTTTGCTAAACCCTCTTAGAAAAATGAACCCAAACACAGATAATAAGGTAACAAGGATGAATAAGACAGGCCATTAGATGTCTTTTTAAACCCTAAAATCAAATAACTGACGAGCAGCTATCATGATCTGTTAACTGGTTGGATGGTGCTCTGGGTAGCACAACACTCCTGGTGTAGCAAAGTTCAGTTCTGTGAATTAAAACCCCTTTAAAATTAGATTCTGTCTTTACAGGGCTGGAGAGACCAATTTATAGAACTTTGACTGTGAGGTTTTGTGGCTTTTGTTTTACTTCTCTCGTTCTACTCAGTAGAAAATAACAGTATGAAAAATGGGACACCATGCTGCATGTCAAATAGCCTTCTGCTAATTAGAAAATTACCCTGTCTCATCGTAAGGGCTGCCAGCATTGTTTTAATATGGGTCTGCTAATATTCCATTCTGAAGGCCCTAATTTAAAAATCTTGTATCTTGGCTGCTAAAATCACTGCAGGCTGAATCTTGTCAAACAGGAGGAGACTTTGTTTTCCAGTCCTGGACATGGAGCATAATGGTGTCATTTTTAAAATGCCTGGAATGTGTGTGTGTGTGTGTGTGTGTGTGTGTGTGTGTGTGTGTGTGTGTGGAGGTGAGGGAGAGACAAGAAAATTGTCTTTAAATGCTTTCCTTTCAGCACACCTTCGCTGTGATCCCAGATCAGAACCTAGTTCTCTTGAGAATGAAGACTTGCTTTGACATTTTCAGTGAGGAAAATCTCAAGTAACCCATATGGATTTCTCATGCAGGATGTAGCCAAAATATATATTTATATGAGATTTAAACAAAGTCGTTTCTATTGGAACCTTTACAATTATTATCGGTTTCTCTGTTAAATTATGTGTTTTGGTTTAAATTAAATCTACTGTCAATAAGAATTGAGCAAAAAGTGTGGATTCCAGTTACATAAACATATATTCATGTGTGTATTAGCAAATTTAACATAATACATTAAAATATACAGTATGTCCACTTTAACTAACATCAAAAGTGAATAATTGTGGTCTGACTTTTGAGAAATGCTAAGAGGAAAATCAGGCTTACATCCATAATTCCATTTTGAACTATTCCATTGTGACTTGGTATTATTTTTATATGGTTCCCTACTTCAAATATCAGATAGTAAAAGATTTCATTCATCTTACATATCATATATACCATAGTGTCAAGGCCAAATGCAAAAGAGTATAGCACAAGAAAGCATTGAGCCTGAACCCTAAAACATCAGGTTTCACTTTATCTGCTTAGGGTATTCTTTTAATGCAGATTGGTGTATGGATATGATATTATTCAAAAGAAGTGATACTTATAAAAAGCTATATCCCTCGGTAACAATTTAACTCAGAAAATTAGCCTTGGTCTTTTCGTTTTTCTTATTCTACTAGCTGTACTTTCGAAAGTGTTATATGTTTTAGGCAACTCCTGTTTAAATGTAAAAACTGATTAATCCCTTGAGTTACTCTTATTTAAATTACAGGCCCATAAGTGTTGCTTTTCATCCTTGGCAAAAATTAAAAAGTATCAACTTAAAATCTAAACGCATCTCTATCTAAGAAACAAGTTTAATAGTTTACAGTATGTGGCAATTTAAGTGTGATGACTACTTCTGGGCTCTGTAAGCATTCATTAGCTTAGTTTCCTCCCGTTAGCTCGCAATAAAAATAATAATATTTGCCATTTAGTAGGGGTTTTTCACCCTCAAAGTGCTTTACCGGCATCAAGTGGTTTATTTATTAATAATCCGTGTTTCTGCTTAATAAACTAGATTTCTATTTACAATCAAAGGGAAAATTAGAAAGTGTTCTTTTGCATGTGATAAGTAAAAGGAATTGCTAACAGACTATCAAATTACATATTTATTTTGCCCTGCCCATTATATTTAAATAACTTTCTGCCAGCCAATTAAAAATGTCAAGGTCCTAGGCAATGAAGAAATAGAAGTCTGTTTCTTGTCTGCTTTTATGATTTGGGAGGAGGTAGGTTTTTTCAAAGTTTTTGCCCCTCAATTTATTCATTTCAGATGCTATAGATTAGACACCAAAGAGATTTCTTTCCATTTGTGTTTATAAGAACATATCAACAGCTCTGGGCCAGAGCAGGGAGCCCCTAGAACTCCTATAGTGTCAGTTCAGAGGTCCCTAGTAGTGATCTGTTCCAGCCAGAGTTGGAGCTACAAGCAAATATTTTGAAAACCAGAGGCCTCCAGGATTTTTGAATTTTGCGTCTTCAGCTTTGGCTTCAGAACGTTGGTGTGCTGTGGTTAGGGGTTAGCATTGTACCTCAGTAGGTGACCCCTACAGAGGAAATCAAATAAACTGGCGAGGGGTGGGGGTGTTCAATGACATCCATGGACTCAGACATAATGCACCTCAAGTACATCTCCATACTGTTTTTCAAATTGACCTTCTCATCTCAAGATACGCTGTTTCCTAAAAAGGAATATTTCATTAGAACCACTTAGGGTTCTGTTTGGGCTTTCCCATCCAGAATTCTCACAAAAGCATCTGACATGGTTGCAGGTTTCAGGAAAGTCCTTTGAGAAGGCGCAGCATAAAATGAAGGTCCAAACTGGTTTACAAAGGGGTTTAAAATGGCTCACTGCCCTGCAACTCAAATATATAAATACACAAAACAGCAGACAGCCCCAGCGCACTAGGAAACACATTGTGCCGGCACAGTGCTCTCTCTTAAGGCTTAGAGATAATTATGATAATAGAATATTACCTTATGTGTGGTGATACTTTACCATTTTTACAGTATTTTCACATAGACTCTCTTTTTCAATTAAGTATACTTTCATCTCTTCTCACATTGATTTTGGCTTGTTTGCTCTTTAATATATTTTGTTGTGCTTCTTCTAACTGATAAGAATGGAGTCGTGTAAACATCACCCTTGCATGTTTGCACAATGCTGCCTTGTTATAATTAAGTGTATTTTTCAAAGGTCTCTAAGCCAGTCATAAAAATTTGCTCAGAGCTAAGCTTGAAATGCTAGGGTCTGATCCTGCAGGCGAATTCTTTCAAGCACCATAATAACCTGAATTTCAATCATTTGAAAACATATATGCTAGAAACAAACTCTCTGAGAGGGTTTCTATTTTGCACAGTGATTGGGTCTACCTCCCACTATTACTTGTGCAAAGAATGGATGTGTTCAGAAGTTAATTTTGGCCCTTTTAAATGGCTGAACAGAAGTACTTGAGGCAGAAATAGGCCTTCCGATTCACGTCAAGTTTTAAAAGTGCTAATTTCTGCCTTCTGAGTGCCATTAGAACAACCTGTCCCGATCTTTGGCATCAGAAAGCCACTTTCCAGCGAGAGAGGAGGAGGGAGAGAGAGAGCCAACCCCATCACCCTGTCCATTTGCCTCCCATGTAATACTACTGTCCGTGAAGGAGGCAGAGGACTATCTGCAAAATCGTCACAGGCAGGACAGAAATGGAGGGCCACCGCTGTTTCGCAATGCCTTCTGATGAGCACCCAGTGAGTGTGTCTAGGGCCTAGGACCCTACCTCACCTTTACCAGTCTTGTATCAACAGAAGACTAAGTAGCCAAGAGGACTCACCTCTCTCTACAGAAAGCCATTTGCTCTCTCATCCCTCATCTCTTTCCAAAAGCAGCATTCACATAAAATAGAATCGCAAAGCTGGCCAGGAATGGGAACAAAATTGCAACTCAATTGCTTTTTTACATTTTGTAAAATAATGGCAATAAATTAAATAATCAAAATATTTAGCTGTGTAAACTGGCTTCTGCCACTTGTGCAGTGACTTCTTTTCATGAGGAAGGTTGCTTTACATACCAATAGGTGTTTTTAAAATTATCTCAGTGTCTATTTAGACATGCTGCTCCAGGAAGGTCTTCTGTTTTTTTTTTTTTCAGTTGAAATTAATATTTGCTAATAAAAGAACTGTCAGGACTTTGAAGTAAACATTCATTTATGCACCCAAAAGAACAGAATGTCACCAGTTTTCATCTGTGTGTTGTCCCTCTGTCTCAGTCAGTCAGCAATCAGCATGGCTGCCTTTCTGACCAGAGCTGAACATCAAGCTCAAGGCAACAAGGAGCTCCCTCCTTGAACAGGGGACACAGAATATTGAATTAATTCATTTTACCAGCCCTGTGTGATCCTGGCAAAAAACAAAGAAAGTATGTGGGCCAGATTCTGCATTTACTCATAAAGTTTAAGGTGTTGGCTATAAGAACGACTGTCAAAAGGTGTTTGTACCATAACCCATGAGAATTAAGGGGGGCGGGGAGGCTCCAGAGGAAAAACTCAATCTCACACCTACTAAATTTTCATATCTATTTCGGGCATAAATGGGTTCTACAATTTTGTGGCTTGAGAAAAAAAAAAAAAAGTTTAGTGAACACAGCAGAAACTGCAATGCTCAAGAACTGGAAGTTCAGATCAGATCATGGAGGCAACCTGGGCACATTTGGGGTCATGGTTCAAAACGCACCACAATGGAATCATCAGCCGGGAGAGGCACCCCAAAGGTACCCGGACCTTCAATTCTCTTCCCAGGCCTTCTCTTCTGTCTCTGCCTTCCTTCCTTGGGAAGGCCCAGGCAATAATTGAAAAAAACTGAGATTTTGTAATACTTTTCAAGGATTACCAAGTCAATTACTGAGAGGGAGAAAAATAAAGGGGAAATAGTTGAGCATCGCATGCTAGGGCACATTCAATTCAAACAGCTCCCAGGGAGTTAAAATTCTCTCTATATGGAGAACAGTGGGTGCCTACATGTCGCAGGCAAGCCCACGGCAGTTTAAGGTAATATTTTGGTCAGCAGGTGTAGACCCCAAATGAACAGTGGTTTAAGACCTGGATTGTGAGAGGCAGACATGTGGCAAAATTAAAAAAGCATTCTCTGGCTATTATTTAACATTCTACATATGTGAGATACAGAATGAAAGAATGAGAATTATCTTAAAATCCCTGCTAAAGCAGGGCCTGCTTTCTCAAGGCAATCTCAAGCTTTAGTAGTTCAGACAGATTCTCTAGCTGACAATTAATATTAATGGGTAGATTTCACAACGTGGCATTATCACACGGGAGATGGGTGGGCACACCATCTGGGTTTTGGCAGGTATTAGATGTAATCAAAGGGATTACGTGGCTCAGGGAGAAATAGAAAACCTTGGGTTTGTTTAGTCTCTTGCTTCTTTTGTTTGGACGCAGCTCTAGGTGTGCTTAACTATTTTCCCCCTTGTCCTTTATTTGTGGTCGGGAACATCTCCAGGGGAAAAACAAAACAAAACAGGATGGACAATCCACAAAGATAGTTTGGATATGGTATCATGGCTCATTGTCCATTCTCATAAAAATTCACCAAATATCAATTGAATGCTGACTATGGGCCAGGAGCCCTCCCAGGACACCTCAGCCTGCTTCCACTCTACCAAGATGTCAGTGTCCACAGGTCAATTTCTGGTTAACTTAGAATAGGTTAAAGGGCACGCTGAATCCACAAAGATAATGCGAGATTTCTTGATCCACCTTTGCCCCTCCCTACATTTATCTCCACCACACACACACACACACACACACACACATACACACCAGTGTCATTTAGAAGATTGAAAGGGAGCATCCGCCTCGGATTTTAGAAAATAGTCACATCACTGGAATGCTATCAGAAATGTTCAATAAGCTAGACCAGGGAACCTATACAGGTGTACATGTTTATTTTCAATAAAAATAAATGGAAGCTGTCGACTGCTTCACACTCTTGGAGGAGACAGGTGACTAGGCAGTCTTGAGGTACCAGAACCCTGCTGATTGTGGCTGCAAGTAACTTGTGAATTTCATGTTTAACCACCTCCTTGAATGTAAAAGGATGATGAGTCAAAAGTCAACTTGCAACCTAAGACATTCGCCCATGAAGAAACACTTCTAAGCCTCTGGTTTCCCTATCAGGGATTGTCTCCCATTCCACAGACACACACTCGCCTAACCCACAGCAATACTGTCTCTGTTTAATATTTATCACATATCCAGGGAAAACAGCAGCAGCAGAGCCCCAAGCTGCACTGGCTGTGATGCAGACCCAGGCAGTCCTCCAGGCCTGGCTATGTGCACACAGGAGTGAAGAAGAACCCAAGTTCTGTCCAAGTTGTTTCTGGGTTTGATTAAACTTTGTCCCAGGAAGCCCAGCACGTGGGAGCCACGTGATGGTGATTATGACCCCCCCCCCAATTTTCTCTACATGCAGATCAAAGCTGGGCCTGTCCCACTTGCAGTAGAAACAGGGTATTTTAAAGACTCATTTTCTCTTCACCTTTTTTCCCATGCTCACTCTCTACTCATCTCCCCAAAGAGCCAGAATAAACTCCCCACTTCTTCTTTCTCCCAGGCCAGCTACTTACAGGCTTTTTCGCAGATGCAACAGGCACATACTCTATCCTTTATGTGAAGCATAACTACATATTCAACCACCCAGATGAACTTGAGCCCTTAAAGCTGCATGGTCCGAAGGGGGTAGCCATGGACCTCTACGCGCATGCAAGCACATGTGCCTACTTCAAGTTCATTAAAATTAAATACAATTAAAAATTCAGTTCTTCAGCCACACGCCAAGGACTCAATAGTTACAGGTGGCCAATGGCTACCAAATACTGGACTGTGAAGACACAGAACATTTCCATCACCACAGGAAGTTCAATCAGACTGCAGGACCAGAGGACAAGAGAGAGAAGTTTTCCTGGGTCCTGCAGACAGGCGCTTGGGAGCCAGACCCAGGCGCTCACGAGTTTCCACGTAAATCTAAATGCCAGTACCTTCTCTGAATTTGTGACACCCAGGCCCTACGGCATTTCAACTGAGGAGTCAGTGGTGAAAAACCTCCACAGGATGGAATTCTGGGGCAAATTCTTTGCTAAGGGGTGGAAGGGGAGGAAAGCTTCCTGAGCAAGCGTTTGGGTCCCACTCCTGCGCTTCCAGCCTCTTGCCCTTAACCTGAGGTCCAGCGGGGCCAAGCGTCTGAGCGTGGGAGCCGGGTCGGGACTCGGGTGGATGCCCGCAGGCGCCGCTTGCGCCCAGCGTCCTCTCGCCTGTCCTTTAGCACAAGGGCGGGCAGGGCAGGACAAAGGCTCAGGCGGCAGCTGCCCGGATCGGCGCGCAGGG
>NW_027530368.1:12993855-13148847 GCF_008692635.1 Crocuta crocuta | reverse complement strand
GGCGCCCGCCTTTGTCTGCGCCGCCGCCGAAGGCCGAGTCCGCAGGAAGCGCGCGCCATCGTGCGGCTCGAGTCCGGCACTGCACCCCCGGAGGTGCGGCGCGACCCTCGAGCGGCCTGAACTGACAAGCTTGGCCGGAATCCTCGAGGCGACCTCGGTGTCATCGCGATGGCAACTGCTTCAACTGCGTTCTGTTAGGTAGACTATACGTTAGCTAAACAGAGTACACTTCTAGTAAAGGCATTGGAGGTAATGTCAATAGAAAAAAGTAGAAGGAAGTGGACATACTTGTTTATGTATGATGAATTAAAATAATCTAGACAGATCAAGAATAGTTGTTAATACAGTTGCTAGCATATGCGTGGAATATCTCTGGAACTCACAGAAGAAACCGGCTATGCGGCACCTGGGTGGCTCAGTTAAGTGTCCGACTTAAGCTTGGGTCATGGTCTCTTCCTCTGTGAATTCGAGCCCCCGGCGGGGCTCTGTGCTGACAGCTCAGAGCCTGGAGCCTGCTTTGGATTCTGCGTCTCCCTCTCTCTCGCCCCTCCCCCACTCGTGCTCTTTCTGTCCCTCTCTCTCAAAAAATAAGTAAACATTAAAAAAAATTTTTTTTAAAGAAAAAGAAACTGGTTACAGTGCTTGCCTGGTGACCTAAGAGATCAGCGTGCCTAGGGAACAAATGTGAATGGGTGTCTCCCACAGATTCTTTGGACTTTTGTGTCAAATGCACATATTTCCTGTTCAAAACTAAAGCATTTAATAGTATAAAGATATGTTTAATAAAATGTGTCTGTGGTATGTACCATGTGCAAATGTCGCTGGAGTCGAAGATTAAGTAAATAGTTAAATATGCCAGGTTCCTGCCCTCTGGGGACCCTGAGTCTACAAAGACAAACCAACAAGTCAGAGAAAGGGAATTAACTCACACTTCCCATGACCTTTGGTCAAGCAGAGGTTTTCCTGGGTTGAATGACCCAGTTCAGCAGGTGGAGCTCTTGCGGTCTTCCCTGGTGGGGATGCAAAATATATCTGTTGTCTTCACTTTCTTGACCAAACTCCTCTTGACCAAACTCCTCTTACATGGTTTTCCCCTCAGAAAATGTTCACCGTGAGGTGAGGTGAGGGCGGGGGGGAGGGGGGGCACCTGGGTGGCACAGTTGGTCAAGCATCCGACTTTGTCTCAGGTCATGATCTCATGAGCCCTGTGTCGGGCTCTGTGCTGACAGAGCCTGGAGCCTGCTTCGGATTCTGTGTTTCCCCCTCTCTCTACCTTTCCCCTGCTTACACTCTGTCTCTGTCTCTGTCACTCTCTCTCTCTCTCAAGAATAAATAAACATTAAAAAAAAAAAAAGAAAAGAAAATGCTGACTGGGCAAGATAAGCAGAAAAGGAGCATTTGCCCCCTCACTTACTTTAGAAGGCAGGAATAGAGTTGAAGCTCTTAAAAATGATGCTCTGTCTTCTTCCAACTCAATCTTCTGTCAACATCCAACTCCGTCTTCCAAGGAGTCCAACAAATTTAACCTAGGAGGTCATTTACCAAGTTAGAATTGGTTCCATTTAAGCCTCCCATCCCCAAAACCTTGATTCTGTCTCATATTTGCTGAATTGAGCCTGGTGGCCTGGACGCAGACAAGCCTGGCCCTCAAGAGCATTAAATCTGGCCAAGGAGTCAAGGCATATGCACTAGACCAGCAAGAGCTCTTCCAGGAGGGAACCACACCATCAGCCTCTTGGTGACCCCAGGGCCCAGTCTAATTTCATTGAACTAAATTCTAAACTTGTTCTTTACTTACCCTGGAAGTGCTCCCTGGGGTCAAAGAAAATGATGGGACAGGAAGATCAGCTTCCCTGCAGTTGGGCTGGAGGGAGTATGGTGGGCAGCAGTGCTGGCCTTAGGGTCTGAAGATTGATTTTAAAGAAGACTTAATCTGCATGCAAAGTGGACACAGAGCAAGGGTTGCAGAGAGAAGGCCTCACCCAGGAGAAAATCCAAGCTGGGCTGGAAAGGCCTGACCTGGGACTGAGCAGAGTGTATATGCGTGTGTGCGCACATGCACGCGCACATGTGCACGTGTGCAAGTGTGGCTGGATCTGGGTAGTAAGCACTCAGGGACCCTGCTTCCCTCACCTCCTTAGGACAGATGGTCTGACCTGGGGAGCAGGTGAGTGAGACCTTCTTGAGCCACAGTCTCTACTGCTTTATTTCCATTCCCAGGATACAAGTTCCAAAACTGAAAAACCTAACCTCATCCCTCTCCTGAAGCTCTGACAGATCTGAAGCAACGCCAGGAAGGGCTTGGCAGAATGGCAAGAACACGATCGGCATTTCCTTCTCAGCGAGGGAAAGCACTACAGGTACCTGAGCACTGCATGAGGCATGAGGTGGCTTAGTTGGTTTTCCAGTTTTCTTCTTAGAACTCAAGGTGGGTGCATCCTTCTACATTCTCTACTCCTGCCACAAGACGTCTCATGGACCTGCCTTGGTCCTGCTTCTCATGGGGTGGTCAAAAGGAATTAGTAACAGTAAGGAGCCCACTGCCTGGAAAATCTGCCTAGCCAACTGGAACGTATTTATAATCTAAACCATCCACTTGGGAAAGGGGATCAAGGCAACATGAATCAGATTCAGATTCGGCGTCTATTTCTTGAGTACCCGTTCAGTGTCCTACACTGTGCTGAGCACTTGCAGGCAGGGAATCATCTTCCATTGTGTTTGTTGGGATTCCTGTGACCTAACAAGGGTGGCAGTGACCCCACTCTCTCCATAGCTTTGGAGAAGACAGCATTTCCGCAGCACAGTCAGGATTTGGCTGGACAGCATCCTTGGAAATGGCTTATTGATCAGGTCTCCCACCTTGCTAAGTGGTTTAGATGCCTCTTGCCTCAACTGACTGGAGGCTGATTGGACACACTAGGAGCCAAAGACATCCTCCAGCTCCTTAAGCACACCCCCGTACTGCCTTCCCTTCTCTCCTCTCCAGAAAGCTTGCTGTCATTGGCTCCTGGAGGAAGCCTTGGGCCTTGGCGCCTGTCTTCCCAGTGGGAAAGCCCTTTGCCCTCTCAATGGGGGAGCCAAGAAGCTTCCAATCCTTGCCTTGGGTTCCCCTTGGGCTCCTGGCTCCTGGGAGGCAGAGGTTGGTGAGAATTAATTGTAAAGTGCATTGAGAGGCACAAATGAAAACCAGTCCCGCGGCGGAGAGATTATTACTGTTGGCAATTTGGGTTTTCTGAAATAGCTCTTAGGATTATGACTGTGGCAGCCCAAACCCCAGAGGTGAGCTCAAGGCTGATAGATTTTCGGAGTGGCCCCGTTTTGCCGCAGCCTTCCAGCTTCTCCTCCCTTCGGGGCGGGGTTGAGCGACAGTGAGGGGCCTGGGCTGGGGAGTTCTGTCTCCTCCAAAGGCAGAGGATGCCAGGGCAGCTGAAGGTTGACCCCCGCGTTCTTGAGAGAGGGTCCCCGGACTCCCCGGCATAATTTCCTTCTCACTTCACGGTTGCGTCCCTGTCTGAAATGGCAGGTGACCTAAGTGGGAGCGGTGTGCAAATTGATTTGGAGGCGATCGATGGCTCGGGGCGCGGCCCGGGCTCGCTGCCGTGTCCCTGACCCTCTCCGAATCGATTCACACACCGTTCCTTCTCAGCGCACCTGCCACGTCAGATGGAGAGGGACGCGTGAAGTGAGAAGAAAATTACGTGTCGTTAGGCCTCCGCGGCCACCGCCGCTGCGCTGCCACCGCGCCTTCTCCTCCGGGCTCCCACCCCCTCCATTGCAGTCCGCTGCCACCCGCCACTTGCCTTGCGGATCCGGAGACCCCTTTTCACGAGTGGAGACCGAGCCCGGGAGGCAGCGGCTCTCAGGGAGCCTCTGCACCAGGCCACGAAGAAGCGCACCCAGTCCCACAACGCATGGCCTCTAAGGCATTTGCACAGAGATCGTTGTGGACCAGCTTGTAAACAGACCACTTACTTCGTGAGCCCAGAGTCACTGGATACTCGAATTCCATTAATTTGAACATATTCATTCATTCATTGCATAGGCCTCAGTGGAAACTCTCCGTGTGTGTCCAGCACCGACCAGAGATCAGGCCTAACTCATTCTAAATTATGGCCAATGCCGTTTGCCTGGGAGAAAACACAGTGTGCCCTCAGGTGCACCAGATAGCCCAAACCTGTGCAAAAAGAGAGAGCAAGGGCAATAATGGGAAGACTCCTATAGCTACTTAACACAGACCTCATCCGCCTGTGTCAGTCTATCAGCTCCCTAATTGCCGGTTACTGGTCTGCAAGGAGATGAGGAGCTGCACCCAAACTGTAAAGAGACTGTGTCACTAAGTGGTTTTTTTCATAGCAAGACCTGATCCGTGAGGAAAGCAGTGCATTTCACATTCTGCTGCAAAGTTTGTGGGTTGGCACATTAGGTCAGGACCAATCTATCTGTTAGTCACAGTGGGCACACTGCCTCAGCCCCACCAGAATGTTGGGGNGCGATTGATTAGCAAAAGAAACTTTGCAGCTGTGATTACATTAAGGATTTGGGGATGGGGGAAATTATCCCAGATTATCTTGGGTCGGCCCAAAATAATCACAAAGGTCCTTATAAACAGGAGGTAGGATGGGAGGGGTCAGAGAAGGAGATGTGAGCATGGGAACAGAGTTCAGTGTCAGGCAGAGGTTTCAAGATGTTAATCAGGTGGCCTTGAAGATAAAAGAAGAGGCCACAAGCAAAGGGATGTGGACAGCCTCTAGAAGCTCAACACAGCTGATGCGGATTCTCCCTGATTGTCTCCAGGAGCAATCAGACCTGTGAACACCTCCTTTCAGTGAGGTGAGATGGGTTTTGGGCTTCTGACAATGAGAACTGTAAGATGATAAACTCGTGTTGTTTGAAGCTGCTTAATTTGTGGTAATTTGTGACAGCGGCGATAGGAAACTAACATGGAGCCCACAAAAAAATATTTTCTTTTCAGAAGAAAAACAATGACTTCTTTAGGTTAAAGAAAATATTTTAACATATAATCTTAACATAGTCGTCTTTATACCAATACAGTTATAATTTTTTTTTTTAATGGAGGAAGGGGTCCACAAAGGTAAAAGTGCCAGGGCCTGCAAAAGTCACAAGTGACCTTGATTCAAGTAGCATTGATCATGAGGACCCCTCTCCACCCCTGTCCTTTAGCAATTCTAGAAGGATGAGAAAACACAGCCTGATGAAGAACTAAAGCATCCATCTGACCACCAATCTTGAAATAGTCATTCTTGCCACTTATGGTAAATCCTTCAAAAACTAATATTTCTAAATAGAATTTAAAAGTGTGCTAAATTTATTCACCGAAACACATCCAAATGATTTATTTATAATAAAGGAAACTGGGTCTGCCTCCTTCTTTCTCATAAAGTCTTCCCTTGTGCAGAAATGGGCTTCCCGAAAAATCCTCGCATTTATAAGTGAGGATTCCTTTTGTTTGAAAAGCCCTGTTGGAGATTTCTGGATTATTTGGAATCTAAATAAACTAAAAACAATTTTTTTTAAATCTTTTACTCTTGCTTCTGCCTGTTCCTGAGTTACTGAAATCAAGATTCTCCCACAGGCAGAGAACCAAAGTGATTCCTTTCAGCAAACTCTTTGACTTACTGTCCAGGTTCTGACACATTCCTTTGCCAACAACAAATAAGTGAGAACACTTCCAATGAGCAATGGCACCTCTTCTCATTTGTAGACGGGAGCGTCAGCCTGAAAATAGTGGCCAAGTGTTTTGACGCAAAAAGCAAGAATTTCAGGCCAACTGCAGCCAAGTAGGCTATTCTTAGATGTGCATAGGAGGCTGAGAGGTCTCTGTGTGGGTTGTTGGAAAATGGTTAGGGATTTGTGACTTTTAAGTGGCTCTTGAAAATGTTTGGAGATGAACAAGCCCCTGCAGATCCTATTCGTCACAGATGCTCTAATTCCACCTGACCTTCAGAGCCCTTCTTAAATATCAACTCGTTTCTGAGATCTTCACCCATAACTCAAAGGTCAATGCAGATCGATCCTTCCCACAGCTGACCACCCATGATCCCTTTATTCAGTACTGTATTTGTACTTGGATCAGGTCTTGGGCCACTGGGCTGCTATAACAAAATACCACAGATTGGGTAATTCACAAACAATCAGAAATCTACTTCTCACAGATCAGGAGGCTGAGGAGTCAAGATCAAGGTGCCAGCATGGTCGTATTCTGGTAAAAGTCTTCTTCCTGGTTCATAGTTTGTGCCTCTTTGCTGTGCCTTTCCATGGAGGGGGCTAAGGATCTTTCTGGAGCCTCATTTATAAGGCATTAATTCCATTTATGAGGGCTCTACCTCATGACTCAAGGACCTCCTAAAGGTCCTACCGCCTAATACCCTCATCTTTGGGGTTAGGATTTTACCATACATGTTTAGGGTCAGGGGGCACAGACATAACAGACCATAGCAGGTGACATTTCAAGCAACACTTGGATGTTACCTTTGCAGAGTCATTGTAACATAGTCTTCATCCTACTTCAATGTGGTCGACCACTTCCTCCTCTCTTCCCTAGACCTCTGTGCGACCTTACTTCCCTAGTTTTCTGCACACCTCACTGGCTTCTTTTCATTCTCCTTTGATGATTTCTCCATTTCTAACAAACCTCTAAATGTTGAAGTAGCTTAGGGCACTGTCTTCTGTTCTTTTTAAAATTTTTTAAAAAGTTTATTTATTTATTTGAGAGAGACAGAGACAGCATGAGTGGGGGAGGGGCAAAGAGAGAGACAGAGACAGAGAGAGGGAGAATCCCGAGCAGTCTCCATGCTGTCAGTGCAGAGCCCAACACAGATCGAGCCCAACTCGATCTCACAAAACCGTGAGATCACGACCTGAGCAGAAACCAAGAGTCTGATGCTTAACTGACTGAGCCACCCAGGCGCCCCTCTTCGTCTTGTTCTTTGTATCCTCTGTCCACCTTCTCTCCCTAGACAGCCTTATCCAGTTCCATGGCTTTATGACCCTGGCTTTGTGATGACTGCCAAATGTCTGCACCTCTTCTCTGAGTTCCAGACTCCTATTTCCAACCACTCACTCAACAGCTCCACGTGGGCTCTGTGTCATATCGACTAGACCAAGCTACATTTCCCAGGGTTCTCTTTCTTGTGTATTTCCAGGTAGGCTGGGCCACGAAGGAGATTCTTGGAAGCGTTTGGAGGGTGGAAGGAAAGCAGCAGCCCTGCCATAGCCCCCATGCACTGCTGCTGACCTGCTGGCTCACTCTCTGGCATGAAGCAGCAGTGAGGCCTGCACACGCTCTGCCTTTCTCTGGACCCTCCTCCAGCCTCTCTGGATCCCGAGTCAGGTGTCTGTTTAGCTCCATGACAAAGGGCCCCAGCTTCTGCCGGATACCTACACCAGGATATCCATATTCTAGCGGCCGCACTTCTCTGGTTAAACTCTGAGTGCTGCACATGTGCAAAAGGCACCTGAGACATCATGTAGCCCAAGCAGAATTGTTCCATGACCCTCCCTAAACGGCTCGCCACAATCCTCCCCGTCCCAGGCAACCCAAGGGAAACCACACAATGAATCCATCAGTTGGTCCTAGCTCTATCTCCAAACTGCATTGCCCTCCTGACTGCTTCTCCCCACATTCATTGCTACAGCCCCAGGGCCAGCCGCCTCCATCTCTCACTTGGATGACTGCGACAGTCTCTCAACTTCACTCCCAGCTCCCTTCTCTCTCCATTCATTGCAGTCCCTCCTCCACACAGTAACCAGAGAATCTTCTTAGAGCTTAAATCACAACACTTCCTTTCCCCCCTCTTAAAACCTCCCCTAGCTTCCCATTGCATTCAAAATATACATCCAGACTCCTACAAGCTTCTATATACTTTGGCCCCTGATGCTCCCTGTCCCTGTGCTCACCCACTCGTTCTCTATCTTTAGATGCGTACCACTCTCTCTGCCTGTACACACCCCAGAGCCTTGGTACCTGCCCTTCCTCCTGTTTGCAGTGCTCTTTTCTCAGATCCTCACATGGCTCCCTCCTTCTTACTGTTCGGGCCTCAACTGGACATCACCTTCCCTGAGCGGTCTCCTCCAGCCCCACCCCCCTAGTTATGTTCTGCCGTATTACCCTAGCTTGTCTTCCTCACAGGACTTCTCTGTGTGTGTGAAGTTGTCTTGCTGATGTACACTGTTAATATGCTTCTGGGACATCAACCCCCCTCTAGGATGTAAGGTCTTAAAGGGTCGTACTCTCTCTGGTTCACTGCTGCACTCTGAGAGCTAGAAGCAATCCTTACATGTGAGAGGACCTATTGATTGACTGTTTTTTATGTTATTCCCTAACTGGCACAATCTTTTTACCTCCTCAGTTATAGTATATGCACCTTGGGAATCAAAAGCATCTTCGATGTCCTCTGCAGTGCCTCGCACAGGGCTGGGAACATGGGTCACAGGTTCTCGATAAAGTTCGTCATAAACAAGAGTGGGGGTAATAACAGAAATCATTGTCGGTGGCCCTCTCCACCCCACGCCTCATGGAGTTCTTTTTTTTCTCTTGGCTTTACCCTCCTTGCTTTTGAAGATGCGCCTAAGAATCCTGGGCCAGACAGGCAGGATTCTAGGCTGAGCTCTGTGCTAACTAGCTGTCTAACTCTGGGCTAGTGACCTTGTGTGGACCTCAGTTCCTATAACTCTAGAGTGGGTAGGGGCCTTTCTGGGCATGTAGATGTGAGAGGGGCCTTCCAGAAAGCAACAAGGAGTGGAGAGGTTGAGAAGACCAGTGGACTCTGGAGACTGCCAGTGTACCCAACTTCCTTTATAGGATCTTTCACATCTATTCAGGCCTCTATTTCCTTCTCTTCTTCTGACCTACACTGGGAAGAGCCCTTTTGCCATTTCTTAGTTCAGCTGTCTCCTCCAGGAAGAGTCTGCCAGTCCTTCTTCCTTCCTCATGTTCTTAGGAACAGTTGGACCCTCAGTTGATGCCTACTTTATCTTTTAATGTTTATTTGTTTTTGAAAGAGAGTGAGTGAGTGGGGGAGGGGCAGAGAGAGAGGGAGAGAGGATCCGAAGCGGGCTCCGCGCTGACAGCAGAGAGCTGGATGTGGGGCTTGAACTCACAAATGGTAAGGTCACGACCTGAGCCGAAGTCAGACACTTAACCGACTTAACCACCCAAGGTGCCCCAGTCGATGCCTACTTTTATGAACAGTACCAGCACCTGATACTTGGGCCACCCTTTTGGACACCTGCTTCTCTACCTCCCTGTAACACTACTTGTGTTCTGGTTCATAAGATAGCAAAAGAGAGTAGAGAGAGGAGGCCTGGGTCCCTCTCCAGACAATGCAGCCCCAAAGCACCATTACTGAGAGGGAAGATTTCTGACTTTAACTACTCAGATAATTGCTTACCTGCATACTTCAGAATGTAAATGTAAAAATGTTTTGTCTTATAGCCTTCAAGACATGACTATGAGATCATAATGGCTCAAAGTCCTTCAAAATACTTACTATTTGCTGAATAAGGGTGGCAAGCTGAACAGATTAGCGAGGAGGGAAAGAGCTACTATTCTATTTTGGGAAATCCTGTATTCACAGAGAACTGATGTTTGAGACATGGCTGTGGGTCTGATGTCCTAATGCCTTTGACAACCGAGTAAGAACTGCTGGAGCCCTATCACACTGAAGATCCATTTGAAAAGGCCTCCTGGTTTGGGATGCTGTGCTTCCTTCCACAATAACTACTTGCAGTCTGTCTGAGGCTCATGAGGTCTTAAGGGCTATCACCCCCCACCCAAAGATCCTGACCTCCTGAGGTCAGTCCCTAGCAGACTAAGCAGAGAGGAGTGATTAGTACATAAGCATAACCAGCCCCCAAAATGTTGATGCCTCAACCAAGTTACTCAACATTGTACTCTAGCAACAGTGTCTCACTGGACAGGCTGGGCAGATCTGTAGCTGAACCTTTTTGTGATGAGAGAGAGGATGGGAGTTAGGGGGGTGGAGGGAGGTCGTTGAGTAATTCTAAAATAACATCGTTTCTGTAACTATGCAAACTAATTCATATTATTAGTTTTGTGATGTGTGTTTACAGCAACACAAGGATGTGAGATGAGCCTTGTAATGATAGCCCATCACATTCGTTGAAGTCTTTATCAGTCTTACCTACCAGAGACTGCGTAGATTAGCTGCAGTTGAAATTCCCATTTCCTCATAATTCCTTTGAAATTTATCTGAAGTCAGGAGGCATGGGATGCCCAAAGAGAAGTTTCCAGAGATGTGGCTGGTGCAAGAAGAAACTCAGCAGGAACCATCTGAATCTACACTAAGTTCCACAAAGACAAATATTTCCTTTCTTTTCATTAGATTGTAAAACAGTAGAGCTCACAAGTAGCATGAAAGATGGTGTTATGGGGTGAATTGTGTGCCTCCAAAACTAATTTGCAGTCCAAACCACCAGGCCCCAGGATTTAAGATTGTGACTTCATTAGGAAATAGAGTCATTGGAAATGTAATTGGTTAAACTGAGGTCACACTGAAATAGGGTGGGCCCCTAAGTCAATATGATTAGTGTTTTGATACAAAGAGAAGATCTGTACATAGACGTGCACCCAGGAAGAATGTCACATGAACACGCAGTCAGAGATTAGCCAAGGAATATCAAAGATAGCCAGCAAACCACCAGAAAGTAGAAGAAAATCAGGGATGTTCCCTCAGAGCCCTAAAGAGCCAGCATTGCTGACACCTTGATCTTGGAAGTCTAGCCTCCAAAACTGTGAGGCAAAAAATTTCTGTCATTTACGCCTCTCACTTTGTGTCACTTTGCTATGAGAGCCCTAGCAAATGAATACAGATGGCCTGGTTCAATTCTTCATTTTAGAGCAGTAGTTCTCAATGGGTGAAATTTTGTCCCCCACCAGGAAGCGTTTCACAATGTCTAAAGACATTTTGGGTTGTCACAGCTGGGAGATATCACTGGCATCCAGTGGATAGAGGCCAGAAATACTGTTAAACATCCTGCAATGCACAGAACAGTCTCCCACAACGAAGAATTATCTGGCTCAAAATGTCAATGTTGCTAAGACTCAGAAATCCTCTTTTAAAGATACAGAAATGGAACGACAGAGAGTTGAAGTGATTCACAAAATCGCTAAGAACGTTAGGGGAAAACTGGAACCAGGATCCAGGCTATTGGCTCAGAGAGTGAGCAAGAAGAGATTTGGCCCAGAAGAACCCTGGGGAAACCGTGTTCTAAAATATAGGCAGAGGAGGACATCTGGGTGGCTCAGTGGGTTAAATGGCCGACTCTTGATCTCAGCTCAGGTCTTGATCTCAGGGTCATAAGTTCAAGCCCTGCACTGGTCTCCTGACTGGGCATGAAACCTACTTTAAAAAAATTTTAAGGGGCGCCTGGGTGGCTTAGTCGGTTAAGCCTCCGACTTTCGCTTAGGTCATGATCTCGCGGTTCGTGGGTTCGAGCCCCGCGTCGGGCTCTGTGCTGACTGCCAGCTCAGAGCCTGGAGCCTGTTTCGGTCTGTGACTCCCTCTCTCTCTGACCCTCCCCTGCTCACGCTGTCTCTCTCTCTCTCTCCTAGAAATAAATAAAAACATTAAAAAAAATTTAAATAGTAATAATAAAATAAAATATAGGCAGAGGAAAAGAAGCCCGCAGGGCAGGCAAAGAGGGAGGGAGGCACTGGAGAGGAAAGAGGAGAACTGAGAGGACCTGGAGCAGCTGGGGTTGGGGGCAGAGGTAGACTGCAGAGGATGCTAGAGCAGAAACTCTTACAAGGCATTGGCTGAAGAGAGGAAGAGACAAACACATGGATAGCCAGAGGGAGACTTTGGGTGGGCAGGGGATTGGGGGTTTAAGATGGAAGGGACTTGAGCACTGAAAGGAGCCCATAGAGGGTTGAGATTGAAGGGGCAGAGTAACATCAGGGGAGTGTTACCGAGCAGGGAGCAGGGGACAGAGTCCAGAGCCCAGGGTGGGGGGGATTATCTGAGACATGAGGAGGAAGGCAGAAGAAATTAATGGAAAGTGACTTTCAGAGGGAATAGGTTTTTCCATTCTATTCTGCATTAATCTTATCTTATTATACTTTGAGAATCCTATTTGCTAATAATTCATTAATGTGGTGGAGAACTCTGGGCCTCCTGGATGTGTTCAGGGATATGATGGGAGCACCAGCCCAGGAAGGCTTCCGGTTTTCTCTGTTATTCCCTGAAAAGCTACTGCTACTTCCTCCCAAGCATACAGATCTGCCTGAAGAAGTTTTGTAAGCCTGGTCCTACAAAGGCTGATGGATGGAGAAACAAAGACAGTGGGAATGACCCAAATTCTGTAGGAGGAGTTCAATAGCATATGAATAACTGGCCAGGCTGGCTTCGTGGGTGTGCGACCCACACGGTCACACAACTCCTGTGATCAGAAGCTTCATGGCTTGATGCTCTGTGGTCACAGTCTTAAAATTGTCAGTAATTTTATCTTTGGCTTGATGTTTTTAAATGAAGTTTGATGGGACAGTAGAGAAGGCATTGAGGACTTTGAGACTTGGCTCAACCTCCGTCCTGCCTCCCACTGCCCCCCCAGGATGAGGTCTTGGCCCCTCTCTCTCACCGCCACCCAGAAAGTGCTGTCCCACCCAGAGGGAGTGAGCGAGAGGGCACAGGCGGGAGTGGGGGGTCTGGATACACACCCCCACGTGCCCATGAGGGTCTACACTCTCCCTGCAACTATCCCCATGCATGAGAGTGTTAAATAGCAAATAAAAAACACTGAAATGGGTCAAAAAAGAGGGAAGAAGAAAGGAAATGGCTTTTTCGTGGTTTTTCAACAAGGGGCCCCTCACTGTCACTGTGCACCAGGCCCACAAATCATGCCGTTGTCCCTGACGACGGGAACAAAAGAAGCTGAGAGGTTGGAGACGTGTAGTTTCCCAGAGTTCTCATCATCTTCCTCCAACTAATAGTGATCAAGCACCTAACAGACCTTGGGCATTAATTACTAAAGAGACATGACAGTTCTGGATTTCAGTGAGCTTTGAGACTGGTGAGGGCCCAAGTGGGCATATGTGAAAGCAGGTTGCTGCAGTGCAGTGCGGAAATATCCTGAGAAGTTAGCCCAGGGGCCATGGGAGCCCTGGGAGGGCCCTCTGCCTGCCTCTGTGAGGATGGCGGAGACTTCTCGGAGAACACCCTCTCTGAGCAGTGTCCCGAGTGAGGATTATTTAGAGGAAGAAAAGGGAGCTGCTATCTCAAGGACATAGGAAATGCATGGCCAGTTTGGAAGCTACCGATTGTTCCGAGAGATTAGAGGACAAGGCAGGCGAGAGTAGAGAAGTGAGCTGGGCCAGATGACAAGTTCCGGCTTTATCCTGGAGACTGCGGGAGCCACAGCAGGCCTTTAAGCTGGACTGTCCTACTCCCATTTGTGCCTTAGAATGATGGTACCAGCCCTCGATGCAGAATGGCTGTAGGGGCCCTTACTGGAGCCAGGCAAAACACTGAGGTTTTGTTCTCCATTCTAGACCAAGGCAAGAGATGATGAGAGCCTGAACCAAGATGGTTGGCAATAGGAATGGAGACAAGGCGCCTCCCAACTGTATGACCTTGAGAGAGATATAGGATGTGGAATAGAAATGGCAAGGCATGATGATGGATTCACTGGGGTGAGGGATGAGGTACAGCAGTAAAGAGCAAGCCTTGTATTTCTGGTTTGGTCCAACGGGCAGGTGGTATTACAGGCACTGTTCATAAAGAAAATAAATTCACAGGATAAGTATACCGACAGTTTTTTGAGACGGTCCCCAGTGATCACCTCTTGGCACTGATGCCCTAGTGTAATACCCCTGTCTTAAGTGGGGGCTGGACTTCGTGACTTGTTTGTAACATATACAAATACGGCAAGTGTTATGGGATGTCACTTCCAAGATGAGGTTATCAAAGACCATGTGACTCTTGTCTTGTTATCATTCACTGTCTCTCTCTTGCCCTTTCACTCACTCACTCTGAGGGAAGTCACTGCCATATTGTAAGCTGCCCTGTGGAGAGCTCACGTGGCAACAGACCAAACAGCAACTGAATTCTGCCAACAACCATTTTAGTGGACTTGCAAGTGGATCCACCCCAATTAAGCCTTAAGATGACTATAAGCCCAGCCCAAACCTTGGAGTCTTGTGAGAGACCAGAGCCAGAAGACCCAAGCCACACCCAGATTTCTGACCCACGGAGACTGTGAGCTATGTTTTATGGTGTTTTGGAACATAGCAATAGCCAACCAATGCAGTAAGTGAGATAAGGTTATATTCACAAGGAAAAAGAGAAGAAAATTTTCGAAGAACTTCTGGAGTACTAATATACAAACGTACCTTTGCTAATTATGAACTATACTTATGTATTCATTTGACAGATTCCCTAAGAAACTCTACGAGGTTAAATTCTTATTTGTGTATATTCTCTCCTTTTCTTAAAACATGTTTCAAACCATGTGACAACTTATCTCTTTGTATTAAAGATCTGTATTAAAGTACAAGATCTTTGAAGATAGAAATCTTCTTCCATTCAACTTAGTGTCCCTAACACTTAGTGTAACATATAGAGTCACTGATGACCAAGTGTGTTAGTTGAATGAGATTCCAGTTATTGAATATTTTCAAAATCTCCACAATTCACACTTTTGTTTTCTTCAAACGTTCCATCTTTAATCTAGAGATACTCCCAAAAGGAATTCTAATATAAATTGAAACTGGTAACCTGAGAGTAGCAGAGGCAGAAAGATTAAGAACACTTTTATTTCTGGGGTGCCTAGCTGGCTCAGTCGGAAGAGCATGTGACTCTTGATCTTTCAGTTGTGAGTTCGAGCCCCCTGTTGGGTGTAGAGATTACTTAAATAAATCAGCTTACAAAAGAAAAGAAAAGAAAAATTTTACTTCCTCCAGTGCTATTATTTGAGATTTGTTAAGAGTAGGAGACTATAATTTATCTTTTATCTGCCCAGACATGGATTGTTTGAAACATAGGAAATGTAAATATACCTAGACATTTTGAGGAAAGTTGGAATTGTGAGATCTATACAAATATCTTTCTTTTAATTGCTAGAAATTCCACAGATTAATGAGTTAATTTTTTTAGCAAGTGACCTGCTCTGCAGTTTCCTATTGGAGCTTGGACCAATACCTTCTCACCTTTATTTCTTTTCTTTTCTTTCTTTTTTTTTTTCTTCTTTTAAGTACAGAGCCTAACGTGGGCTTGAACTCACACCCTGAGATCAAGACCTGAGCTGAAATCAAGAGTCAGACACTTAACCCACTGAGCAACCCAGGCACTCCCCTTCTTACTTTGAGACTTAATGTCCTCATTTGTAAAACAGGAGGGAAGGTGGTCAGACAGTATGGATTCTAAGTTCTACTTCATGTCTCAAGTTCTCGAAGTCCTATGAAATGTACTGAGAAGTTGTGCTCATTTAGACCAAGGACAGACCTGAGTTTGAATCTCATATCTGCCTCCTAATGACCCTGAATAACTCATTTTAGTTTTGTGAGCTTTGTTCATTCTCCCTAAGTGTAATAGGGGGTCATTGGTAAGAATTAGAAATAAAACATGTAAAATAACTGCTTAAAAAAAAAAAAGGTAACAATGACCAATGTATCGTGCACTAATGGGGAAATACAAAAGAAAAATATAGGACATTGGATCAACTTTCTAGAAATTTCCAGTCTGGCAGGGGACACTATTGTCTACAATGATGTTTTAAAATACTCCTGGCCTCCGTGCAGGTAACTATTATCTAATCTTGGCTAACCACGAACATTTTTCGTTAGCATGAAATTTTCCCAAAGCTTTTGAGATTCAGCCAGTATACTGTGTCCTAACACTGAATTTCCTGGCCTCAATACCTGCAGAAAGCAGGTTTCTCTTTTCATTTAGCTTACATTCACTGCCCTGTAATTTGATTCTTCCTCTTCATTCCTGGACCCTGTCCTTTCTTCTCAAACAAGAGGGACTGCTTTGGTTTTGACCAAGCCCTTCATCTTCCTGAATTCCTCAGCTACATCGTTTCTAACGCTTCCCTTTTCCAACATAAATAGTCCTTGCTCGCTCATTGTCCCACCCTGCCTCACCTCTGGCTCCAATTAGAGCAATATTTATTTTTCCTTTTTAAGACTCTCTCTAGCCTCAACTCTTCAGAAATGAGGCAACCCAGCTCGTGTTAAAAACCCTTTATTATGGTCACAGAAAATCTGCTCTGACAAGATCTACCTCGACAAGATTGTGTTCCTGGAGATCCTTCTCTCGTTTTATCTGTCATCTCACTTTCTAGGTCACATCATTTCCTAGCATCTAAAGTGTTGTCTGTTTATATATGTTTTAAAGAAATGGAGGCGTGGAATGTCAAGTGAGTGCCTTGTGTGCTGGAGTGTGGAACGGTCTCTTCTAATATCAACGCAGGGCACTCTGCCATCTTCTGGGGAAGGGAGAGGAACAAATACACACATAACCTCTTTTAGTGTGGATTTTGGTGGGGATTTTGTTTCTTTAAGACGGCCAATGGCACCCCAAAGCCCAACGTAGACTCAGGATGGTAAAACTAGGATTCACGTCAAACCCTCAGGGAAGTATGATTACCTGCTGGAATCTTCCAGAAACACAGACAGCATCAAGGGACTTGGGGCCATAAGAACTCCGGGATGATCCTACACTTCTCACCCTCTTAGAAAACAGTCACATAGTAAGTCAGTTTGCATTGGATTGGCCTGATACCATCATACTAATGTCTCATTCTTCAGTCCAGTTTGTCACCTCCCTTATACTAATATGATAGCTATTTATTGAGTGTTTACCAGCTACCTGCTATGCACTGAGCATGTGACAAGTGCTATTACAGGTACTCTTCACAACTACCCCTTTTAGGGTAGGTTCTATTATTTCCACCCCTGTGTATAATGAGGAAACTGAGACCCAGTGAGCTTATAACTTGTCTAAACGTAAAAGTGAGTTAAGAGCACTCATGATGTGAACTTGGGCAATGCCCAGGTTCTTAGCTCAGCTTGATTAGTGTTATGAGCTGAATTTTGCTCCCCCCTCCCAAGAAGATATGTTGGAGTCTACCCTCGGTATCTCAGAAGATGTCCTTCTTTAGAGATAAAGGCTTTACATAGGTAACCAAGTTAAAGTGAGGTCACTGGGGTAGGTCCTAATACAGTACGATGGGTGTCCTTATAAAAAGACAAAGTTTGGACACAGAGGCAGACATACACAGAGAGAAGATAATATAAAGAGACTCAGGGGACAAGACAGCCATCTACAAGCCAAAGAGAGTGGCTTGAGACAGACTCCTCCTCACAGCCCTCAGGAGGAAGCAACTCTGTCAACACTTCAATTTCAGACTTCTGGCCTCCAGAACTGCATGATAATACATTTCTGTTGCCAAAACCTTCCAATTTGTGGTACTTTGTCTCTCGGAAGCTCTAGTAAAATAGCAGTCACCGATCCTCATTGTAAAGCAAAGACACTCTAAAGTTCATTCAGCAAAACTTCTTGGTTTCCCTTTCAATGTTGTCATTTACCTGCCTGGGGTTCATTCACATACTCTTAAATCCTAGGTCTACAGGGTCTGGACTAAAAGGAGTTAAAGTATTTTTATGCAAGGGTGAGGAATATGCATCCAGATTCTGTGCAGCAGCCGCAGGGCCCAGAGCAAGTCTGGGACTCCACTGAGGTTGGATGGATGTTTCCAGAACACACTCGCCAGCAGGGTCAAGTCCCCCAGGTCCTCATAAAGGAGAGACCTCCGTGCAATTTCAGAGTCAGAACCTTGAGGGACACTTAAGCTTCCTCCTGGCCACCAGACTTGGACCTACGTCTTCAAGAGAGGGGGCTGTGGATGAACAGTGTAAGAGCGACTTACATATGGCATCTAAGTAGTGTGCTGCTTACAGATAAATCCCCTGCTAATCAAACATATTGACTATCACTATCACTGGCTGGTGTTTCCATCAGAGTATATATTCCATCAGCCGTGGATTCGGAGCCAGATTCTTAGGGGAGTTAATTGAGCCTTAGCATCTTAACAAAGCAGTATCTGATATCCTCTGATTAAACAGTGTTGGCCAACTTGACACTTGTTTTTTCTCTACCCTCCCTCATTCCCTCCCTTCCTTGTCTATCTGATTAGCATATATCCTTTGCATATTTCCACTCTAATACGCATACATTCATAAGAAGCTGTTTTAGTTTCCAAGGACTGCCATAACAAATTACCAATCTGATGGCTTAGAACAATAGAAATGTACGCTCTTGCAGTGCTGGAGACCAGATGTCCAAAATCAAGGTGTCAGCATGGCTGGTTCCTTCCTGGGGGCTCCCATGGAGAATTTGTTCAATGTCCCTCTCTTAGCTTCAGGTGGTTGCCAGCAATCCCTTGCCAGCTCTCCTTGGTTCAAAGCAGCATAACTTCCATCTCTGCCTCCACTGTCACCTTGTGTCCAAATCTCCTACTTCCTATAAAGACACCAGTCCTATTGGACTTAGGGCCCAAACTACCCTGACTTGACCTTGTCTTAACTTGATTACATCTATAAAGATTCTATTTCCAAATAAGATCACATTCACAGGTTCCAGGTGGACGTGAACTAAGTCTGGGGGGACACTTCAACCCATGGCAGAGGGTAACTACCATCAAGCATGTAGTCAGTCCCCTTGCTCCCCGCCACGGACTCCTTCTAGAAGCCTCTCAGATCAAAACTAGTGTCTAGGAAGAGGCAAGCAGCAAGGCCAGCTGGCTTTCAGATTATTTTGCTTCCACAACTTCGAATCAGCTTATACCTGGAGATGGGACCTGAGTTGAAAGTTCAAGTCCCCAAACAATAATGGAGTGTTAATTCTCCACCATGTTGTCACCCTAGGATATCACAAAATTTTTAGGGGGCACTTGTGCCTGCCAGCTGTGTATGAGCCACTTAGATGTTCTTACACACCAATTGCCTTCTGCCTGCTTAGGGTCCGGTTGCTGAGTCAGCTCACAGAGCATGAATGTTATTTATTTTGCTCTCTTTGGAAACACTGAATCATAAGATAGAAATCTAGAGGAGAATGACCTCGTGAATTTGTGACATTCATTTTTTTTTACATTCTTTTTAACATTTATTTATTTTTGAGAGACAGAGAGAGACAGAGTGTGAGTGCGGGAGGGGCAGAGAGAGAAGGAGACAAAGAATCCGAAGCAGGCCCCAGGCTGTCAGCACAGAGGCCAACGTGGGGCTCCAACCCACGAACCATGAGATCATGAACTGAGTCATAGTGGGACGCTTAACCGACTGAACCACCCAGGTGACCCTGTGTCATTCATTTTTAAAATTGGTTGAGTCCAACAAATTTCTGGTATCATCTGCTCTCTTTTTTGTTCTTTCTTTCTTAAAAAAAATATATATATGTTATATAAAAATAAATAAATAAATATATATATAAACTTATAGTTGCTAACAGGAAAGCTGTCTAAAAGCTATTATGTTAAAAAAAAAAAAAGTAGGTGGCAAAAGAGTACATATAACTTGATCCCCACTGTGTGCAAAATCAATATGGGAATACATTTAGAAGTAATAACAATAACAATAACAATAATAAATATCAAGTACTTTATTCTGTGCTACCTTGTTACAGGCATTTTACATATTTTAATCCTTACAACAGCCCCATGGAGGTCCTATTTTTATCTTTACTTTACCATTTTCGATACAGTTGACTCAATCTACATATTAAGTGTGACAATATTGATATTCACAAATCAGAGGGAAAGAGTTCATTTAAATATTTAAAAATAGAAGTTAAATCCTGTGAATCTATACAAAATCATAAATATACATTTCACGTAAGCTCATATGTATTTTTAGTTTTATTGTACTTTTGGTTGTAGGGGGGCATATTTGATGCTTCCCCAAGTATAAACTCATTTCTTCAGGAAAGTCTCCCAGTTTTTGAATTCATATTCCCATCCTTTGATTCAGTCAATTGTTAGCCATTCTCTCATCAGGTTAAAAAAAAGCCTCGTGGGGGGAAAGGGGTTAAGAGCGGCTCAGAGATTCGTGGGGAACAGCCAACTCCTTCATTTCCAAGATCTGCTGTGTACTTCCTGCTTCTCTCACTGGGGGCAAATAAAAAACAGGAGATTTAAGAGACAAATTATCCCTGAGAAAGCCCCCTAGAACAGAGTAAAAATAATTGAAAAATGATAACAAGTGGCTGAAATGTTTGGAGAGATAAACGTGATTTATCATATGGCACATAAGCACAGACGTGAAATTGTAACTGCAGACTTCCCTTAACATCTGGGTGACCTTCGGAGCACCCATAAAACTTCCACCACACTCAAAAACCCACGTATTTCTGCTTGGAGATGAACCCTGATTTGTGTTCCACTTCCTCAGACGCACCTTTTAATTGGTCCTGTTTTGTATTTTAATCCATGTGGAGAGCCATTTCCTAAGAATGTGAGCAACCACAGAAAACAAAAGCGGTGCTGAATCCATACAGTGTGAAGTCAAGGCTATATCTACGTTTCTGAGTCTTCATGTACATGGAGATGTGAGAGATTGCTTTATGTAAGATGTGTTTTCTTCTCAATATATTTGCTGAAGGAAGAGGGGAAAAAGAACACATGCTTATTGCTTCATTGTTATCAGGGAGTTCGTTTTAAGTTTCTGTCGCACTATTTTCTCTTCTTATGGCTGATTTCCTCACCATTCTGTGACAGAATATGAGACATGCACCGCCATGAAAGAGATAAAGTTTTCCAAGAACAGCCTAGTGCTCTTTGGTATGGAAATGGAGGGTTTATGCTTCTTTGAGTTGTGTGTATGTGTGTGTGTGTGTGTGTGTGTGTGTGTGTGTGTGTGTTTTAAGTTTAGCAGCCAAGAATTCAAGAGTTAAGGCTGATAAAACTGCATTAAGATTATCTCACCTGCCCAAGTGTGGGAGAAAACATGAGTCCAGAATAAATTGCTTTTCTCAAAATAGAAAGACTTTTCTGGTTTTATTTGGCCTGGGAACAAAGCTGAAGGGTAGGTGGGGCTTCCTCTCCAACATCTGCTTCTTGGATTGCTGGGAGCTCAGAAAATGGGAATCCCCCAAGCACCTTTATGGATGAGGTGAGGATTTAGGCTCCCGCCAAAGAGCAGAGGGCAGGATGTGGGGCACGGGCAGCCTGGGGGCAGCTCCCACATCCTCTCTGAAGCTCTGACTCCAAAGAACATCCAAAATCCTGATTCAAGACCCGGCACCTTGTCTTGAGCAGAATAGGCCCCCGATCAGTATCTGCTGAATTACAGTCTGAGGGGTAAACCTGAAGGTGTTTTAAAGACATCATACTTTCCACAAAGAAAAATATTTTTCAGTAAAACCAACACAGATCCCAACAAGCGTGCTAAGTGTGCACATCATATACAGTACTTGGTAACCACATACGTGTTGCTGTCCCCATTGCAGGCTGTCGTGCATGCACGCCCTGTGAAGTACACGTTACCAACACATAGTGTTTATCACGCTGTCATGCAGATCCGCCAAACCCAGCCACTGCTACAACTCCTTCTTTCCAAATTAACATCTCTAAATTCCATAACTGCGCAGGTCAACCAATATTTCAAGTCCTTTTAAAATTTTTTATATTTTTTTTAATGTTTATTTATTTTTGAGAGAGAGACAGAGCATGAGCAGGGGAGGGGCAGAGAGAGAGGGAGACACAGAACCTGAAGCAGGCTCCAGGCTCTGAGCTGTCAGCATGGAGCCGAGCGTGGGCCTTGAACTCAACAAACTATGAGGTCACAGCCTAAGCTGAAGTCAGACGCTTAACCAACTGAGCCACCCAGGCACCCCTCCAGTCTTTTTAACATACATCTTCCAAATGCACCATCTTTTCAAATCAGTCCTGTTAACCAGAAATCAATCCTGCAACATTGTTTGTTTAAAATTTTAAATTACCATTTAACTGCACATACCGTGGGATCATAGACCAAAAACCCAAATGGAGCATAATAATTTTTTAAAACAGCTCTGGGTAAGAATGACCTTGTGAAAATGTATTTTGCACATGTTCCATTGGTGAATTTTTTCTTTTCTTTTTTTTTTGTTTTTGTTTTTAATGGGAAGCCATCATTTTGGGAGATAATACAGTAACCTCAGTTAATTCATATGCTGCTGTTCAATCAGAGTCTGAAAGCTGAAAGCCACAAGGTTGTGCTGTAATGGAAAAAAGCTTTTTAACTAAAAGCCAGGAGACCTGGGTTCTAATATCAGCTGTGCCGCTGTCTCACTGTGAGACAGTGGGCAAGTCGCTTAACCTGCCTGTGTCTCAGTTCCTTCATCTCTAAAATGGGGATAATGGCCCTGTCCTCGTACACTTGGGGTTCTTGTAAAGACGAAAAGCAGTGATGGAGGTAAAAGTCCACATTTGCTATGTGTTTGTCATTGTATGGTTTTATCCATGCCACCATCTGACACCAGGCAGCCTGGCTTGGCTTCAGGGCCCACTGGGAAGCTGCTCCATGCAGGGACGGTGAGCCTCGGCATGGAGTCCGACTTTAGGATTAAGCCTGAAGCTTAAATCCTGGCTTCACTATTTCTAAGCTAAGAGACCTTGGGCAAACTACATAACTTCTCTAACTGTCAGCAGCTACATCTGTGAAATGGACATGTGATATCTATCTCTTTGGGCTGTTGTGAGGCCTACATGAAGCATGGAGACTGAGTATGCTTAGTGAGGGCTTAGTAATGCCACCATCATACATTCGGGGGGCCAGGCATTTATGGAGGTATTCTTTTTCTGGAATTTAGACGCAGTCATTATTATGTCCCAAGTTTATTCCCCTGGTTCACCCGTGAGTACTTTTGAAATAATTGGAAACCAAAACCTTAACTGTTTCCTGATTATGTTATCCAAAAAATTTAGGTAATATTTAACTTGGGGAGTTACCCATTTCCCTCTGAAAGCCAAAGGTTCCTTATGGGAGATCAGACAACAGGCAGAGGTGATTTTTGTGAGCATGAAGCACACAGGAATGGACTCCTTAAGTCTCAGCCCTGAACAAGTCTGTGCATTTCAAGTCAAAAATGGAATATCTGGAGCTGCCCAAATAGTTATTAATGACTCTGGGCTTAAAACACAAATATAGACATTTTGAAAACAGAAAACTGAGAATTCTTTGCAATTGCCTGAAAAAATTCTGAACATAGCAAAGTTGATATAGTAAAGTATATATTCAAATTCTTAATAACTACATATATACTCATTTAATACATACCTATTTATAGTATATACTTTATATGCTAGTAATTTATACTAATGTAAATTGACATCCTTATGTTTAATAAGATATAAATTCATATTCGGTAAACATTGAATATAATTTAATGTTTCAGCGATCTCCTGCGTGCAGTTAGTTCTCAGATTCCCTAGTCTTCTCCATCAAGTCCCAGAGCAATAGTCCCAACTCTATGCTAGAAAACAATTATGACAAATTCATGCAGCAAATATATATTGAGGACTTACCGTGTGCCTGGCAAGCACACAGGGAGCGCGTGTTCCGGTGGGAGATGCAGAAGGATAAGTGGGTGACTAGGGTGTGAGCAGAGTCACCCTTCCTTGGGAAGTAGGAC
Source organism: Crocuta crocuta (assembly GCF_008692635.1). Taxonomy (NCBI): domain Eukaryota; kingdom Metazoa; phylum Chordata; class Mammalia; order Carnivora; family Hyaenidae; genus Crocuta; species Crocuta crocuta. The sequence goes on along the minus strand of NW_027530368.1, from coordinate 13,125,202 downwards.
GAAGCCTTCTGGAGAAAGTGAGGCCTAAGCCAACATAGTTGGGGTAAGTCAATCATATGTGTGAGGGACATTAGATGGGCATCCAAACAGAAGGAACAGCAAGAAACCAGAAAAGGGTAATTTTCTAGAAGCCAGTGCAAGAGAGGTCTTTAAGAAAGGAACAACACAGGTGTCAAAAACCCAAGAATAGTTGATGGGGATTTAGGGTGGCAGACAAGTGGTGTGGGTTTTCTTTTTGGGGTGATGAAAATATTCTAAAATTAATTGGGGTGATTAATATCCAGAATATGTAAAGAACACCTACATCTCAACAACAAAATAAACAAACAACCTAATTCAAATAGGCAAAGGACTTGAATAGACAATTCTCCAAAGAAGATATACAAATGACCAATAAGCATATGAGATGTTGAACTTCATTCATCATTAGGAAAGTGCAAATCAAAATCACAGTGAGATACCACTTCACACCCAATTAGGATGGCTACTGTTTAAAAAAGAGAAGTGTTGGTAAGGATCTGGAGAAATTGAATCCTTGTGCACTGTTGGATGGAATGTAAAGCGGTGCGGCCACTGAGGGAAAACAGTATGGCCATGCCTCACAATATTAAAAATAAAATTACCATATGATTCAGCAATTTTACTTCTTTATGTATACTCAGAAGAATTGAAAGCCAAGACTCAAGGAAATACTTCTACACTAATGTTCACAGCAGCCTTAGTCACAATAGCCAAAAGGTGGAAACAACCCGAGAGTCCAACAATGAATAGATGAACAAACAAAATATGATATATGGATGCAATGGAATATTATTCAGCCTTAAAAAGGAAGGAAACCCTGATACATGCTAAACATGGATGATGTTTGAGGACATCATGCTAAATAAAATAAGCCAATTGAAAAAGGACAAAACTGTAGGATTCCACTTACATGAGGTACCTAGAGTAGTCAAATTCATAAAGACAGAAAATAGAATTGTAGTTGCCAGGGAGTAGGGAGAAAAGAGAGTGGAGAGTTGTTACTGAAGGGGTACAAAGTTTCAGTTTTACAAGATGAAAAGAGTTCTGGAGATGGACGATGATGCACAGCAATGTGACATGCTGAAGTGGACATTTAAAGATGGCTAAAAATGAAGGGGCACTTGGCTGACTCAGGTGGTGGAGCATGCGACTCTTGATATTGGGGTCGTTGCAAAAGCTGATGAGCTTATGAGCTCTATTTTCCCTCAAAATAGAGCCTTCTTTATATTTAAAAAAGTTTTTTTAATGTTTATTTATTCTTGAGAGAGAGAGAGAGAGAGAGAGAGAGACAGAGTGTGAGCGGGGATGGGGCAGAGGGAGAGAGGGAGACACAGAATCTGAAGCAGGCTCCAGGCTCTGAGCTGTCATCACAGACCTTAATGCAGGGCTCAAACTCAAGAACTGTGAGATCATGCCCCAAACCGAAGTCGGATGCTTAACCGACTAAGCCACCCAGGCGCCCCTGTAACTTTTATTCTACTTTCTGTCTCAATGAACTTGCCTGGTCTAGGTATCTCGTATAAGTGGAATCCTACAACATTTGTCCTTCTGTATCTGGCTTACTTCACTAAGTCTGTCTATGTTGTAGCATGTGTCAAAATCTCATTCCTTCTTCTGGCTGAAGAGTATTCCATTGTGTCTATATACCATATTTCGTATATCCACTTATCTGTTGACACTCTCCATCTTCGGAATACTGTGAATAATGCTGCTATTAACATTGGTGTGCAAGCATCTCTTTGAGTCCCTGCTTTTAATTCTTTTGGATATATAGCCAGGAGTGGAATTTCTAGGTTATATGTATTTCTATGTTTAACTTTTTGAGGATCTGCCAACCTACTCTCCATAGCAGCTGCACCACTTTACATTCTCATCAGAAATGCACAAGGTTTCCACAGGGTTATCCACATCCTCACCAACACTTGTTATTTTCCTTTTTTAAAAAAATTACAGCTACCCTAGAAGGTGTGAACTAGGATGTCATTGTGGTTTCGATTTGCATTCCTCTAATGACCAATGAGGTTGAGCATCCTTTCATGTGCTTATTGGGCATTTGCATATCTTCTTTGAAAAAATGGCTATTCAAGTCCTTTGCCTATTTTTTAATTAGGTTGTTTTTGTTGTTGTTGTTGAAAGTGCCTTCATGGGGCCCCTGGCTGGCTCAGTTAAAAAAGCATATGATGCTTAATCTCAGAGTTGTGAGTTCAAGCCCTGTGCTGAGTGTAGACATTCAAGAAAAAATAATAATAATAAGTAAACTTAAACCTGCCAAAAAACCTGCTTTCTTTTTTAAAAAAAGGTGTTTTGAAACCATGCAGTACAGAAATGACCTCAGGCTGCCTCATGCTTGGTGAGAACCAGCAATCTAGTGTGGAAAGTTTCCATTTACTATTGAGCTTTCAAATTTACCCATCATTTTCTTTACTTTCTTTTTACTTATTCAAGTGTTGGAATTTTCTTAGATCCCAGAGAATTCTTTCATTGAGTTCATTGATTCATACAAACAGCCCATCGATGGGTTATCTGTTACAGGAAAGATGCTCTTTGAAATGGCTAGGAGATCCATCCTTGGAAAGATACTGAGAAAGAGGTTTAGAAGCTTATCTGGTTTTCCCATTTGGTGTTTTTATGATACCATAATCTTCCCACAAAATAAAGTTCTGGTCAAGTATAAAAAAAATTGGTATTGTAGGCATCAGGCATTTCAACCTCGTAGAATAATCTGGAACTAGGATGTCCGTTAGAACTCAGATTTCACCTAGAACTCAATGCAGCTTGAGGAAATATAAATTAGTCCTTGTTGTAGTGTGTTGTGTCCCCCCAAATTTATATGAAGTCCTCATATATTTGGAGGTAGGGTCTTTAAAGAAGGGGTTGAGTTAAAACAAATTCATTAGGGTGAACTCTAATCCATCATGGCTGATGCTCTTATAAAACAGGGGAATTCGAATATAGATACACACAAAGGAAGAACACCGCGTGAAGATGAAAGCAGGGATTGGGAAGATGCATCCACAGACCAAGGGAGGCCAAAGGTTGCTGACAAACCACCGGAAGCTAGGAGAGAAGCCCAGAACAGATTCTCCCTCAGAGCCTCTGGGAGAACCAGCACCCCTGACATCTTGACCTTCACTTCCAGACTCCACAACCGAGACAATACATTTCTGTTGTTTAAGCCGCCCCATTTGTGGTACCTTGTCAAAGTGGCCCTAGCAAACTCATACAGTCCAATTCCCCCAGAAACACGTAGTTGTCTAGAAAGGAAATTCAGAAAGAAATCCCCAGTGGCACGTGGAGTTGTTTGGGAGGGATGGATGGGACAATTTCAGATCTTGCTAGCAGAGGTTGTTACACAAATCTGTGTATGGAATAAGATTGCCTAGAACCACACACACACACACACACGCATTCAAATGAGGTTAGGTTTTTAAAATGGTGAAAACTAAATAAGGTCTTTAGTCTAGTTAACAGAAATATACCAATGTTAATTTCCTGGTTTTGATATTATACTGTAGCCACATTGAAATGCTCCCTTTGGGGGATGCTGGATGAAGGGCACATAGGACACTTACTGTTGTTATGAATTCTTGTGAGTCTGTAATTGTTTCAAAATAAAAGATTTAGAAAAAAATAATACAGGTGACATTTCTTACCAATGTTGTTCTCTTGATATGGAGTATTTTTGCAATGCTCGCATATAAGCTCCACACGAACAGAGACACACACCAAGGTCAGCCAGCTGACAGTCACATTCAGCACAATTCTAAAACTACACAAGAGCACATGGTAGCACAGTGCTACTCTCAGGAACAAGCAATATAGTTTATCTAAATTTTAAGCACTTTAATACTCCTCCAGAAAGTGGTGGTCAAGTTCAGAAAATCACTACAAGAGAAACCAGGAAGGAGGACAACAACAGAAAGATTAGAAAACATTATGCCGTGTGTCTTTCAGAGCACTGATTCTATTTCAGCCAGCAGAAGTGAATTAGTAAGAAATTGGCCCGTGACTACAGTTTTGATATCTGGAAGATCAGTGTCTTCCACATCCTATTAAATTCGAGGTGAGCAATTTTTTTTAACTATTATTTTAAAGGGAAGTCAAGTTATCGGCATGTCTGGGGTGCTTCCATGACCCTAAATCCAGCTCTGTAGGTACTTGGAGGCTTTCAAAACTACATGTCTTTAATAAAACAAGTTGGACGTGGGTGTAGAGGCATGGGAGGGTCAGACTGTTGAGAGACCCTGATTCTTCTTGGCTCTGTCATCTCAGGGCTCTCTCTCACCTCCCCCTTTGCTTGCTTGCTTTCTCCTCTTTCCACCCCTCTATTTTCCTATTCATCGTGTCATGAAGGGATGCTCACAAAGGGTCAATTCCGCCCAGCATGATTCTGGTGGAGATACGAATCACCATCAGCAGCAACTATAAGAAGTAGAGAAAAATTATAGGATGCTTTTCTCAAAGGGAGTTACAGAAATAGAATATGTCACAACCATCCTGAAGATTGAGACTTGATCAACACTTGAAGGGAATGAAGCCACAACTCCTGGGGCTGTGTCTTTGGTCAAAGGTAGCCATTATCCTAGGACGATTAACTCCACTGTCTTTGCTGCAAACAGGTTCTTCTCCATTTGTCAGATGGAAATATGAAATTCTTCCATTTCCAAAGAAGGCAGTTACTCGGAATACTTTTACCCAACAAAATGATTTTCTTTCTCACCTCCTGGGTCTGAAGGCTGCCCCGGCTGCCTCCTGGGGTAGACAGTTCAGTGGGGAGAAATCTCTCATCTACACTCTTGTTGCTTTTGCATTTGGTGCTTTGTCTCTTGGGGGCCTTTAATGGAAACAGGTTCATTGTGATTTCAATGGAGATGGATTTACTTTTTTCTCCGTGCTGAATAAATTTATCATGAATGGTCTCAGCAAAAATATAAGGCTGGTTCTGCCTGTACTTTTTAAAAAGCTTATACCTCCTTACCCATGAGAAGTTGAAAACAATAGTTAATTGTAATTATTCCGTGAAGGCGTAGCTGTAATAATAACCAGATCTTTAGCGAACATGTACCAAAGTGTATCAACTTGATTACTGCCTTTACTCCCTTTCTCTCTGTCCTTAGCCTGATGACCTATGTTACATGTCACCCACGTCCTTGTCAGTTTACTAACATAGCCCAACTGCCTGCAACATCAACATTCTTTTTGTTTTGGCACATATGTGTTCTGTAGCTAGTGGACTTCCTGATTTAGCCTGAGTTCAAGCCTGACCTTGCTGTTAACCAGCTGTGTGACCTTGGGCAAATCACTTAACACCTCTGGGCCTTTATTCAACACTTACTGAGTATCTATCTTGTATGAAGCTTCATGACCCCAAGGTAAGAGAAGGCCCCTACCCTAAAGAAGCTTCAAGCCTACTAGAAGAAAAATAAAGAAAGGGAGGGTAGAAAAGAAGAAAGAGAAGAAGGAAAGAAAAAAGCCTGGTAATGAAGCTTTGAAGGGAAGACTGGATTTAGGTGAATTTTTGTTTTTGTTTTTTATCCTTTTGCATCAATACCACCAAAAGGCAGGCAGAGGGTAAACTGCTGTCCCATGTCCCAGGCCAGCTCCTGTTTCCCATTCCTAGGGACCTTCCTCCTAATCTACTGGAGAAGCATTTGAGCATCAGAGTCTGCTACCACTAGAAAATGAAGCAGAAGGAATGGATGGCGATATTCAAACTGCAGGAGGCAAGTGAAGAAAATTCATACATATCAAATCTAAGACATATTATTTTTTAATTTTTTATGAGTATTATGAGTATTAGCTGGGTATTATTTTGAGTATATTTTTTATTTTTTTAAATTGTGATTAATTCTTATTATAAGAGCAATTCATGTTCATTATAAAATAGGAAACAGGAAGAGAAGAAATCAGAACACACTCACAATCCCATGCAGCCTAGGCAGCCACTATCGATACTTTTTTATTTTTTTGGTGTATATCATTCTTCTCATTTTAAACACATGTGTACTTGCTTCAGTTTACAAAAGTGGAACTATAGTACTCTTGTTTTTCTAATACTTTCCTACATAGAAAGACAAAACCTACCTTTTAGACACTAATAAAAGTAGTTCTCATATGTTGAATTTTCTATGTTAGTGTATTTTAATTATACTCAATGAGCAACCTTATAAAGCAAACAGAGTCTATTTCAATGGATGACACATTTTGCTCCCATCTCAAAGAAATGTATTTAGAAGCCAAGAAAACATTTAATATGGAAAGGCTATAGTGTATGCATCTGTTTTTAGTGTCAAAGTTCCAAGAATCATGGGCCTTATTGCATTTATTCTCATTCAGCTTTGAGGGTCAGGAGGAAAGAAGATTTATGAACTAAGATGTTTAATGATTATGAAAACTGTATCTGTTTGTTCCTAAGAGTGATCTTTTTCACATGCCATAAAGGAGTTCCATCACACTGATATATTGTTCCCAACCTTTTGAATTAAGGATATAAAGAAATTTGTTCTCATCAGGCCATGAGCTTTCACTGAGTAAAAATACATAGTTCAGATTTTCAAATGATGGTAAATTTCTTTATTCTATGAATGGCAAGAAACACATCTAGTATGAAACTTCTCTTCAAATTGACATGAAAATTCACCGTCTCACCTGCTCATCACTTGTGATGATCAAGAAATTGTTCATCCTTCAGAGAGACCTGATCATGGCGGATGTCGGCTCTCTGTTCTCTTGCATTCATATTCCAGGGGGTAAGAGACAAACCTTAAAGACTTTCCAGAAAGGTTCAAGTTCAGCTCCATCATTACATTGTGGCTTCCCTTTTGAGAAGGGAGATTTAAGGCAGCTACAATTTGATGCCTCTAGGGGTGCCATGATTCTCTTTTGCTTATGTGCCTTTGGGGAAAGGAATTCATTGTCTAGTCCCCTAACACTGTTGTCTCATTAGATGGAAGAAAAAGTGACACTTTCTTTGTAGGCACATCTTGCCCAGCCTCAAACCCAGTTGTAGTCTCTGTAACCTGCATGGGGATGTCGGTGACAAGAAAGGATGTAATTCAGAAAATCATTCATACACATTGGAGGTGAAGACAGCTCCAAGTGTGGCTTGTCTGTTTTGGGTCAACTGTATTTTCTGTCTTTAGTTTTATAGAAGTGGAACCCTCTGCGTTGGGTTCTCCTTTCTCTGTTATTTAAGCTAAATTCAATTCCTCCTTCAATCTTCCTTTAACAACTACTCTTTCTTTTGAGTATCCAGCATTGTACCTCTTCTTCACTGGATCTTTTGCCTCCATCTAAAGGCAAAACAGGAACACGAGAGGCTGTATCCTAAAAGGACTCAGGCCAGGGATAGAAAACATCTCTTAGCCTTGATGTTGAAAAGCCATTGTCCCTGGGGCTCTCCCATGCCCCTCCCAATGGAACAAGTACAGATGCCTCTGGTCAGGCTTCCATCCGTGATACACTGATTCTGATGTGGAAGCCAAAATAGCTCAGGAGGTTATAAACATACCCACATTAAGCAAAAACAGTCCTTATTTTTGATAGACATATGTAGGAAGCTTGGGTTCATGCCTTATTCTAGGAAGCTGGCACTCACCTGGCTAAGTATTTCTTGGCCTGCCTCATCGAGTCTGATCCTAGGGTTACTCACCAACTTGTCTTTCTCTATGCCTCAGCATTCTAGGAACCTATACCATGTAGTTTCCATCATTAAGTATTTGTATTATAGGTCAAAAGCTAAACAGGATCCGTATGCCACTCCCTAGAGTACATTTGTTCAGTAGTTGTAGTATTTGTTTGGTAGAAGAAGAAATATTTCAAGGCTTAATTAGAGTAGTTAAAGAAGTATGAACAGTGACAGTGGTTAATGCGTCTATCTGACAGTCAAGATTTCATTCAACATGCTTCATACAAATGCAGCTTTGTTTTCTGCTACAGCATACAGTGGTCTATAATTAAGACTACTACCTAGCATTAGTATGCGTAGGATCGCAAAGGCAATTAAGCAACGGATACTACCTTTCTTTACCCCCTTGCCTTTCTGCCAGGGCTTATGATACATTCACTCAACAAATAGATAGTGAGCATACTATGTGCTGGCCACTGCTTAGCACTAAGAATTAGCACTAAAAAGACAGACAAATCCCTGCTGTCCTGGAGGGATATATGCTATTGACCATGAAAGCTGGTTGTTACATGTAAGAAAAAAGAGGAAGAGGTAAATTTCGGAAAGGAAACCCCTCACTGTCTTTCAGTTTAAAAACTAGCCTTCTGAGAAGAGGCCCAGGCTTTGGGAGTCCAGTGGTCATTCATTCTATGCAAATGACTCTAACCTTACTCATCTTTTTGAAATACTCTTTTCTCTTCTGGTCAATTGAAGGCCAGGATTTAAGAGCTTTTTGGTTTCTTATTTTTCTGGCTGTCTCATCCTGTCTTTTAAACCATGACAGAAAAGGATTAATAGCCAGGAGAACACAGGGCCTGACAACTCAATTCTGTCACCCAAGAGTACTTATTAAGCTACCACCTGTACATAGCCCTGTGTTAGATGCTCTTGCTAATAACATGTGTGGGTCTCTTCTCCCTGCAGGACCTTGGCACACACCAAACTTAACAGAAAACTGCAGCTTGAAGGCCCATAGTGAGTGTGGGGTCAAGGCCTTGGATGAAGCTTCAGTGTGTGAAAAAGAGGCAGATATGGGTCTGAGGTTAATTACATCCCAGGGAGCTTATGCTCAGAGACATTGTGGGAAGGGGCTGGCTGGTGACCACATGAAGGTTAATGGCACTATTATATAGTGAAAAAGTCTATATTGTATCAATAAAGAGACAGACTTTTTTAAACAATGACATAACTGACCATAACCGGTCGTTGGGTGCACTGAGATACAGAAGTGAATAGGGATCATTATTAGAAGCCATATACACAGCTACACACACGCTGATGTGCACACCCAAAGCACTTTGCCAAGGAGACTCAATCCACTGTCTTCGTGTTTTCAAAGGACTGTGTCATCAGTTAAAATCAGAAGAACTTAACTTTTGATTGTTGGGTGAAATCTATTGGAAGACACCAAAATGCCGAAACCTGGCATGGGGAGGGGTTGGGATTCTCTTCCAGTGGGATTTTAAGGCCAGGTAACAGTTTCTGGATCAGACCCGGGGAAGGCTTGGCAAGAAGTCAAGGTTTGAAAACTGTCAGCCTCTCTATGTCTGGGGTATGACATGCGCACTCTGTGACTACTTGCTAAGGAAGATTTTCTAAATCTAAGAAAAATGAGCGAGGTTGCCCTACGGCAGGATGAGAGTGGAGACAGGAAACCAACCATTGTATTTAGTCTCAGTCTTCTTTCCTCTGAGGTGGAGCTATAGCCTTACTTTTGAGGATTCCATGGGACGATAGCTGTGAAAATATTTTTCAGCTGTCAAAGGGAACACAGATGTAAACAACCATTTTTATTAAAAGGTTAGCTCTCTGTTTAAATGTTTCAGATTACTAACGGTAAGAGTGGAATGCTTGAAAAGGAGATGTTCTCGGTCTGGATATATAATATTTAAAATGCAGGTGACTCAGCTCACCCAGGTTGTTTAAAGGGAGTTTAAGGGGGACAAAAAGCAGTGGAGTTTTTAGGGTCACCCTTCAGGCTGGTTTGCCTAGGACTGAAGGGTTTCCCCAGACACAGGTCTTTCAGTGCCAAAACCTGGAAAGTTCTTCACCCTTGCCCTGTCCAACCCTCTTCATTCCATGACCTCTAATTTAGTCCTCTCATTTCTATCAGTTTTAATAAACGTATGAAAATAAGTGCAATATCCTTTAAATGACTGGCCGTGAAGCTATCCCTGTGGTTCTTGGTGAAATTTTAGAGTGCCACGAGAGCAGAAGGGAAAATATTCTATTGCATTCCATTTATTCTCCCAGCCTCCTGTTATCCATCTTTGAAAAGAGCTGTGAGTTAAACAATGCACACCCAACACTGCCCACCTAAAATCAGTCACCGTGTGACTCCCTGGCTTCTCCAACCACAAATATGCAAGAATAATGTTTCCGGAGTGTCAGTGGATAACATAAGTTCTACTGAGCTCAAACTTAGAAGGCAAGTAATCAAGGTGTTTACCTGATGAATGAAGAGGGGGGAGAAAGCAGTATCATTTCAAATATATCTAGCATTTTCCCATTAAGCCACGAAACTTGCAGGTATTAATCATCAAAATAAATGTGCCCTGCCCTTAGGTGCGTGCAGCCTTGCATGAGAGAAAGCACCAGTACAGGGCTTCATTTCATCAAATTACCGAAGATGAAATGAATTTTGAAACAATATCCCAGGTGAATTAGACATTTAGCTATTTAACAAGAGGCTTTGCTAGGACCCTCGTTTATTACATCGAGACGTTAAGTCAGTTCCTGCCAATAATTCAGTACCATCCTGTTCACATCTCCATTATTTCACAGCCAGGAGATTCCAGGGCTAATAGCCAGACCCTATTGTGTCTTGAGTTTGGCATTGGAAAGGGTTCTGAGAGCTTCCCACTGAGCCAAGAGTCAAGTTAGAGATCTCCTGTGCAGAAAAGGGCTGGGCATTCCATTATTCTGCAATATAGCAGAGTAAAATAAGTAGGATTTCATTTAAGCTGTGTTTCTCTCTTAGATTAGGTTAAATGGCCAAGATGCTAAAAGCTTCCTATCGTCCAGAAATCGAGTGCCTCTGTCTGCTGATTCTGACCATTCTGGCTGTAAGTCATATTCTGAAAAGCTTTTGATAAGTGTCTTAAGTGTAGGGAGACATCTCATATGTCTTGCTAAAAACGGGCACCTTTTCCTATCAAAAAGGCACTAACTACTGCTCCTTCTATAAGTGTCTTTCTTCCTTCAGGGGTATTTTCAAGGCAAGACTGAAGAATTTCAAACTAAACTGTAACTCTGAGTTTTGAATATCGGTCCCCAGTTTGGGGAGGAAAAATGTTTAAAGGACAAGCCAGAAAAACCAATATTTCAAAGTGTACCCCCTAGAAAAATAGCTGTTTAGGAAGTTCTTAAAACAGAGAAGGCTCATTTCCCAGTTTTAAAAAAAAAAAAAAAGGCACAACATGGAAAAGAAAAGCAATATTCATCTACCTACCACCAAACTGCCCTCCACCTGTCTCTCCGGTCTGACCTTGCCCACTGTGGACCGCCCTCCTCTCCCATCAAGGCCAGAGGGAGGGTTCTTCTAGCAGCAGAAAATCCTCTTCCACCCACTGGTTGATGCTTAAAATTCTACCATTAGGACTTAATCCCTTTAGTTTCAGCTTTGATCCCAGTTAAAATGCAAATACCTCTGGGTGGGGTAACACTTTTAAACTGTTATCAGCCCTTTCCAGTCCACTGAGAAGGAAGGAGCGGGCAAATTTCACCAGGGTTGCAAGGAGAGGTCTGGAGGCCAGAGAACTCTGGAGGAAATGAAGTGTGAGCACAGAAGGAGGGCTCCCAGGGGCAGAAAACAAACTGGCTTCTCCCGCCTGCGAATCAGAACAGGATCTGAAAACAGGACAGCATACATTTATGTGGAAATCCCTCTACCAAAGAATCTGAGAAAAGCATTAGCTGAACAATGGGACAAGCTACCCTTCTACTAAGAGATAATTCAAATGTTGGGGCCCATTCTATGTTAAAATATAATGGCTAATCCTCAGGGTTCAGCCTTTCTGTTCTAACTTTAACTAAGAGAAGTTTAGCCTGTTAAAGCTATTCTCTGTTCCTAAACTGCATAGTATATAAAATGTAAATGTGATCACACCACTCTTAAATTATTATAACAATACGCCATTCTGTTTTCTTCCCCTTGACATTTACAAAATTCATTTGGAAGAGTGGGATCTACCTCACAGAGATTAGTGATAAATCATGTATTTTTAATGAATATCAATAGGAGAAACCCCATGACATAGCCCACCATCTAATTTGATTAAACTGTGCTTAAGGCAACACTACCTCTCTGGCTAGGGAATAGCTCCATAATGACTTTGTGAGCATTATTGCAGGCTGTTTTAATGATTTAATGAACTGCCTCTATATTTAGTTCAATAGCCTTAAAATGATTAGTGTTTAAGAAAAATTAGCTCACTTTGATTTGATTCTATTTGATGGTAAGTTTAAATAACCTAACCCTTCAAAACACAGTGGAAAAAAAAAATCCTAGAATCACAGCCAGCTAACTGCTAGAAAACATTATGCCCATCATTAATAACCGTTCATTTATGTTTAGCTACAGTATCCAGCCTGACATGCTCATCCAAGGAGCTGGGTTGTAGGATCAGGGCTAATGCTGCATTTCATCTTCCCTTTCTAGCATGGGGAAGGGGAGGGAGAGAGGAAGAGATGGGCGAAGCATGAAAGAGTCTTCAATTTCATATGTTGGGCTATAAGGAATTTTCTCTAGTTCAGATCCAAAGTGGGTATCTGTCTACACTTGGGAGAAGTTCCAAGTTTCTAAAGGAGGAGGAGGGGAAAATTGGTGTGAGGTTTTGAGCCAACCCTCCTGCTGTGATGTGGGCAGCCGGCACTGTTAGGCTTGAACAGTATGGTCAGGAAACTCCCCGGGACACCTTTATGGGAGTCAGGGAGGCTTTCTGCAAAGAAGACTAAGGCAGATGGCACTTTTTAACAAGGGTAAGTGATCTGAGAGTTGGTGGGACACAGCAGGGACCAGAGCCAACTCCTTACTTGGAGGTAAAGAGGGTCACAGCACACAAATAGAAGTCGGTTCTGTAATATCCCCACAGGTGTCCACAGCATATCCACACCCCAAAACATGGAAAGTAATTGCGGTATTGGGGAACCAGCTTCTGCACTTCATCTGAAAACATTCAAGCCAATTGTCTTCTGATTGTAGAGAACACAGTGTTAAGAAACCATTGTAGAGTGGGGGCACCCAGGTGATTCAGCTGGTTGAGCATCTGGCTCTTGATTTCAGCTCAGGTCATGATCTCACAGTTCATGAGTTCGAGCCCTGAATCTGGCTCTGTGCTAATGGCATGGCATGGAGCCTGCTTGGGATTCTCTCTCTGCCCCTCCCCTGCTTGCTCCCACACATGCTCTCTTTCTCTCTCTCTCAAATAAACTTTCAGAAAAGGTTATTAAAGAAAAAGAAATCGGGGCGCCTGGATGCCTCAGTCGGTTAAGCGTCCGACTTCGGCTCAGGGCATGATCTCGCGGTTCGTGGGTTCGAGCTCCGCGTTGGGCTCTGTGCTGACAACTAGCTCAGAGCCTGGAGCCTGTTTCAGATTCTGTGTCTCCCTCTTTCTCTGACTCTCTCCTGCTCACGCTGTCTCTCTCTCTCTCTCTGTCTGTCAGAAATAAATTAAAAAACATTAAGAAAAAAGAAAAAGAAATCATCTTAAAGGAAAGCCATAGATTGGAAAATCCACTTAACTTTTAACTTTAAATTTTTTTAATGCTTATTTTATTTTTAAGAGAGACAGAGACAGAGCATGAGTGAGGCTGAGAGGGAGACACACGATCGGAAGCAGGCTACAGGCTCTGAGCTGTCAGCACAGAGCCCAGTGCGGGACTTGAACTGCGAGATCACCACCTGGTGCTTAACCAACTGGGCCACCCAGGTGCTCAGGTTTGAACTTCAAGATAATGAGAGGGAATATTTTTTGAGCACTTAGCAAATGTCAGGCACTGTTTCCTCTTAAAAACAACTCTCAGAAGTACATAGTGTGATTCTCTCCACTTTCAGCAAAGAAGCTGAAGCAGAGCTATTAAGCAACCTGCCTATGGCCATAAAGTTAACGGCTGGTAGGGAGGGGGTAGTGTGGGGCAGACTTGAACCCTAGTCTGTTAACGTCACGTCCAGTGTTCTTACCACTTTGCCACATCGCCTTTCACTCCCCAATCCGTGCCACGCAATATGCTGAGAGTATTCTGAGGGAGAAACAGGGGCAGATTTAAAGACAATGAATGTCAGAGGAGGGCTGGTGAATACCCAGCGACTCACTAAATGAAGCCGCTCACCCCAGCCTTCATTACTCAGAGCTGTCGCTGTGGATTCCTGGGCCTTAAGGGCAAGAATGCAATCCAGTAGTCATCACCACTCCTTGTCCTTAGGAAGGGAAAGGAAATATTTCTCAATGAACCATCGTCATCTTGATGACAAAGCCCTGTACTTCTTGGCATGTATTATATATTTCCAAGACACTTTCCCTCTTTTCCTCTCTGTCTCTGTTAATGTCCACCCTTCCCACACTCAGATGTGTGCAGGCACATGCACACAACACGCACACACATGTCCATGCACACATGCACCAGCATATACTTCAGTCCCATTTGAAGGCCATTTACTGAGCCCCTAGTGTAGACACCATAACACAAAAATGAATATAGCAGGGCCTCTGCCCATGGCTCTGTACTTGGGGAATACACAGTCTCCTGAGGAGAAGGGACTGTTTAAAATAATGATGCACAGCACCCCATGGTCAGGACCTCTTCCTTGGCCTAATCCCAGACAACCCAACACTTTTTCAGAGTTCTCTTTGGAAAAGTGTCAGTCTCCTTTCTCCCTCCTGTTATCAACCTCCCCGGGTCTCAGGGCCACCCCTTTTCTTTCCCATCCTTACACCAGACCTCAATCTTCCTTCCCTATCACTTCACCAAAAAACCCATCTTATAATTCTTGACTCATTTTCTCAAGGCCATCTGTTCTGACACATTCCTTCTGGACTTACATGTAAATAACTGAGGAAAATATGCATCTTCCACTCCAACAGGGGCTATGAGCATCTATCTTATGCTGTTGAAGAGTATCAGGCCATTTGTGTAGGACATTGCTTGATGGCAGACTGCAAATTCTTATATGTAGCAGAAAATGTAAATGAATGAAGTCAGCCCTACAGGAATTGGCAAACCAGAGGTATACCTCCCACCCAAAGGGGGCAGCACCACTCAGCAACAGCCCATTGTTACCAAGCAGGGATGTCAGTGTGGCTGCAGCACCCAAATTTTCAAGAAAAACCCACATACCAATTTTTGTACAAATTCTAATTTTTTAAAGTTAGCTCATTTTTTTAAAAAAAGAAGGAATACCGTGCAGGCGAAATAAGACATACCTGCAGTCCAAATACAGCCTGCAGGTGCTAGTTTGCAACCTCGGCCCCAAAGTAACACAGCAGCATCGACAGACCAGCTATGTGAGGACCAACATATGTGGGAATTTTAGCATTGGTGGCCACAACTCAGCGTGGAAAGATGCTCTCCCTGGACGTTCCCCAACCACACTCTGGACACTAAAATAAGCACATAGCATCAGATGAGACTAACATGTGCCTCTTGGCGTGAACCAAAGACTCTAGATGTTGCTGCTAATAACTTTTCCTGTAACCCACCCAAATCTCTAACTCTTGATGGGAAAAAAAAAAAAAAAAAAAAGCCCCCGGCTGTGCATATGCAATATCCAATCGGAATTTAAAATTACTTGACCTACATTTAGATCTTCTGACTCCAGTTTTGAGTACTGTGTTCTTGAAACAGCTGCTATGGAGTTGAGGATTCTAACCTTGCTTGTTATTTGCTTCTACCCGGCCTCTGAGAGCTTCCTGTAACCATAAATCCAATTGTTTTAACAGAAAATAGCAAGTGTCATACGGAAGACACATCTTGAAATTTGGGAAGCTTTATAGAAAAGTGGGAAACCATGATTTTCTTAGGGTGGGGAATCCCATTAATTTCCCACTTTAAATTCCATCCTTTCCTGGCAAGTGGAAAACTTACCCTGAAACTGGGATAAAGGGATGGATCCGTGGAGTTGGACTCCAAAGGGAAAATCTCAACAGGTTTCCTGAATGTGCAAAGCCACTTGAAATTGAGTATGTGTCAACACAGATTTAATTAACTCCCAGCCAGGACATATTGGAAATGATCCCAGAAAGTTGGGACAAAAGAGAAGGTGTTAATTTCTCAGCAGGACTAAAAGTGCCTTTTAACTGCATTGGATTATAGCTCAGGACTGGGTGAATTTTTATATGATCCACTTCAGGTGGGCTGAAAACAGGTGGCAATAAAAATCAACAAGTCAATCCCTGCATATAAGGCTGGAAGACACAAGACAGAGTCCAGCCATCAACACTGCAAACATTATTCAGTGATTCCACATACAGGTCATCCGGAATCCCTGATTCCAGAAGGGAGCACGGGGAGGTGTCCTTAAGAGCTTTCTCTGCAAGAGTTAAAACGGTTAAAAAAATTTTTAAGTTGCACATATTGGGTATGATTATCCATCTCTGGGAGAAAGCCAAGAGATTGAGACATTCAGGAGTCTCAAACCTCAACTGATTATTGATATGGGCTGAATCTTTGTGCCCCTCCCTGCTGCCAAATTCATATATTAAAGCCTGAACTCCCCAGTGCGGTATTAGGAGGTTGGGTCTTTGGGAGGTAGTTAGGTTTAGATGAGGTCCTGAGAGAGGAGCCCCTGTGGTGGGATTAGTGTCTTTAAGAGGAGAAGGAAACCCCAGAGTTCTCTCCCTCTGTACCTTGTGAGGATACAACAGGCAAACTATCAGCAACCTGGGGGAGTGCTCTTACCAGGAACCAAACTGGCGCCTTGATTTTGAATTCCCAGGCTCAAGAGCTATAAATACATTTCTGTTAAGCCACTCAGTCTATATTTTGTTGTAGCAGCCCAAGTTGACCAAGACATTTGGGGAAGCAGAATTGAACACGATTGTGATTCAATAAGCAGACACAAAATCAATTATATTGTACCTAGTTAGGGGAAAACCTGGGACATAGAAAGAGAAGCCTTTAGAGTGGGAAATTGACCTTGTTTGTTCATTGGTGTTCAGGTAGGAAAGGCACTAAGCGAATGTGAACTTTCTGTTCCCTGGAGAAGTGGACTCTGTTGTAGGGCCAAGGTGACTTGAAGCCACACAGTGGGCAAGGCTGAATATTCCCCTAAACAGTCCACTTCTCCACACCATCATTTCAGGTTCACCAAACAACCTTTTCAGTACAAATCTGGCTTCCCAAGCATACAGATGCCAGGAAGAGGCTAGGCAGGAAGCTCAAGCATTCCAGTGATCAAAAATCAGTTCTTTATTTTACTACTTTTTAATAAGACTTTTTTAAAAAAAATTATTTTTGAGAGAGAGAGAGAAAGTACAAGTGGCAGAAAGGGGCAGAGGGAGAAAGAGAGAGAAACTTAGGGAGGCTCCATGCTCACCACTGAGCCCGATGTAGGTCTAGATTCCATGACTCTGGGACCATGACCTGAGCTGAAATCAAGAGCCGGTTACTTAACCGACTGAGCCACCCAGGAACCTCTTCTGTGAGGTTTTCCGATGTGAACCTGCCTCCCCAGTCCAATCAGCTCCTGATGATAGTATAGCAAAGAGCCAGACCCAAGACAACAGTACATTTACCAACAAACTATCTTTTGGTTGGATAGCAACTCTGATTCCCTCTATGCCCTTTTGTACCTAAAATGTTTTCCACGTTCCCAGCCCTACTCTAGATACTCAGAGGTTATAAAACATTGTCCTTGCCTTCTAGGACCTGCCAATATACTTGGAAAAATTAAATTGGACACACAAAACAATTAGAGAACAATATACAATAGCAAGTGATTGAGTACCTGTATAGCTCATCAGATACCATTAAAGTGAAAAGAAGAGCACAACCCTTGGGGATTAGTATTATGATACTAGTAATCATAATATGTTTGATTTTATCACACTTCATCATCAATCAAGCAATTACACATATTTTATCTAATTTAATCTTCTGGCTAACTAGTTGAAGCAAGTGCTATCATCTTCTCAGTAAAGATGAAAAACCTGAGGCTCAGAGAGCCTGCTACTTGGTCAAAGTCTTAGGTCTAGTTAGAAGGTGAGCCAGGCGCCAAGTCCAGCTCTGCTGATTCCAAGGTCAGTGCACCTTCTGCAACATGCAGCTGAGAACAGGAAAAAAAGTGAGGCAAATCCCGAAGACCTTTAGTGCAGGCAGAAGCAGATACAAGCTGGTTCTGACATTCAGGGAAGGCTTCCTGAAGGAGTCAAAATTTGGGAGGAAACTACAGGATGGATGGGAGTGACAGAAGGAAGAGGAGGTCTTACACATACAGTCAGACATTCCTCTGTGAGATGGCCTGAAGTGTCCCTGAATCGTGCCCTTGCAAGTCAAGAGAAAAACAACAGTCTGTGCCATTGCTAGATACAGGTTTTGTGGAGTCTGAAGCTTGTAACATGGAAGGAAAGCATTACAAAATACAAATACAAAAATCTCCCAGGCCCCTTGGAATAGGCCCCTAAAAATCTTTAGCATCACGTAAACCCACTTCTGGTCAGTCACTGACATTCATAAGACCCCAGACTCTTTACAGGGACCATCTGCTGATCTGTCTTCAAAACTGTGAAAGGCTCCTGTCCTCCCCCAGAATTAGATTTATAAAAAAGACCTTGATTAGTTAGGATTTGGTTCAGCTGTCAGATTCTCCCTCTCTCTCTGCCCCTCCCCCACTTGTCCTCTACCTCTCTCTCAAAAATAAAAACAAACAAACAAACAAAAACCCAAAAGAATGACTGCATGCAACCACATGGCTATGTCTCAACCTTTGCCTCTGTCAAAGTCATTTCCTCTCTTAGATTCTCTCATCAGGTGCAGCAAAGTTCACCACCAGGGTGTATAGTCTCCGTTCAGCAACTCCAAAAGGAGAGCCCTTTGTCTGATTATCCTAACGAAGACCTAGAGGTAACTCTGATTGGTCCAACATACTGATGTGCATGTATCCAGGCCAATCACGGTGTCTGTAACTGGCCAGGGAGCTGGGCGGGGTTGGCATCACCTGAATCACAAGGGCTGCGAGTAGGGAGGAGTGGTTTCCCAAAGGAAACTCAGAGTGCTCTTAGCAGAAAAGGGGGAAATTATGGTGGTCAGGCAGAAGCAACCAAAGTTCGGTTTTTTTCATCTCTTAGTGTAATACTAACCACATCCGATAATTATGAGGATTAAATGACATAACATGTATGCCAGGTATAGCAGGAGCCTAACATACATTTGATCCATCATAAGGAATTAGAGCGGGGAACCAGGACACAAACTTTGGAGCAGAAAGCCAGCAAAGTAGGTGATGACGGGGACAGACTGAAGTGTGTTGCAGGGCAGAGGAGAGAAGTCCCAGCATGAGAGTTGGGTGTTCCCAGGAGTGCACCTCCAGCCAAGAGCAGGCCAAGCCACTTCAGCAGATGAGGGATTGGACCTGGAGTTGAGACCACTGGTAGAAGAGGCAAGCATTAGATACCAGGCAGGGCCCTGGAAGAAATCAGAACCCATTCAGAAGGGTTTGACTGAAGAGTTTAATGAAGGGCCTATTTAGGGAGGTGTAGTCAGAGTTAAGTGAACCCTAAGGAGTGTGAAGGCCCCAAGTGCAAGAGAGAGCAGCAGTTTCTGTCCCTCACCTCAAGAGGCCAGGGGAGGAATTGCTGATAACCAGTGAGAACTGGGGTCCCCACACAAGGAGGGCCTCCCCCGTTCCCTAGCCCCCCAACCCCCCTGCAGAACTGACTTAGCAGAGGGATACAACCCGCGCCAGAACCGGAGCTCTCTCCTCTGGCTTTCTGACTGCCCGCTGGAGGGTGTCTCCTCTTGACAAACCCAGAGCACAAAGAAACCAGGGTAATCAGTCTACCAAGGTAGCCTTCCGACAACACAGATAAAAGCAAAGATCTGGAGGGACAAATTGAATAGCTAGGCCGGGGTGGGGGTATAAAATAGGTAAAGGGGGATTAAGACTACACTTATTTTGATAAGCACTAAGTAATATATGGAACTGTTGATATATTATATCAATAATATATTATACACCTGAAATGAATATAACACTGTATATTAACTACACTGGAATTTTTTAAAGTTTATTTTCATATGCGATATATAGAATCTCCAACATCAGATCAGAAAGTGTGTGTGTGTTTGCAAGCCACAACAGATAAACACATTTCTTTTTTTTTTTTAATGTTTATTTATTTTTGAAAGACACAGAAAGAGAGCAAATAGAGGAGGGGCAGAGAGAGGAGGACAGAGGATCTGAAGCAGGCTCTGTGCGACATCAGAGAGCCCGATGCGGAGCTCAAAATTAAGAAATGTGAGATCATGACCTGAGCTCAAGTCAGACACTTAACTGACTGAGCCAGCCAGGTGCCCCCAAATACATTTCAATCTATATTAAAATATATTTTCTCACCAAACTAGACAGTGTCTAGTATGTCATATTTAATATATTTTTCGCAGACTATATCTTTTCCCTTTTCAATTTAAATAAAACTACTGCTAATTTGCTTTAAAAAAAAACCAACAGGGGCGCCTGGGTGGCTTAGTCGGTTAAGCGTCCGACTTTCGCTTAGGTCATNAAAAAAAAAAACCAACACAAGGGGCGCCTGGGTGGCTCAGTTGGTTAAGCGTCCAACTTCAGCTCAGGTCATGATCTCATGGTTTGTGGGTTTGAGCCCCTTGTTGGGCTCTGTGCTGACACCTAGCTCTGAGACTGGAGCCTGTTTCAGATTCTATGTCTCCCTCTCTCTCTGAACCTCCCCTGTTCACACTCTCTCTCCCTTTCTCTCTCAGAAATAAATAAAAAATGTAAAAAAAAAAAAAAAAGGAGGAAGAAGAAGATGATGACGATGTAGCCCAGCCACATCGATGGCTTCTACAAGGAATTCTGACTCCCTGGAATCTTCTGTCCTTCACACAAAGCTGCAGAGAAAGGAGTGATGCCAACTCTTCCTCCTACTCGTGATCTCCCAGAACTGGAAGAATGACATAGGCTCCACAAGCTCAGGAAGGCATGGAGGCCCAGGAATTCTGGGCAACCCTAATTTCTCATGGGCAGAAACTGTCCCCACCTATCTGAGCATGACTAGCTGGCCTTACCAAGACCTTCACCTCACAGGCTCCTCCCCAAGGCCTGAACCAAGGAGGCGGTGGTTGACAGCAGATCTAGGGGATTTATCAGAGGTAGTCTTTATCAACATGGAGCTTGGACAGTCTATGCCTTTCTCCTGAGAAGGCCTCTAAAGACCTGCATGTCCTTGGAGCCATGACCTGTCTCCAATCTACTATGCTTCGTCCATAAGACTGGACTTCTGCTTCTACTCTCAGTTTGTCCCCTAGTTCCCAGCAGACTTGGGCCACTGATCTATACTCCAGTCTGTCTGGCCTGACACTCTGAAGGCCCTCTTCCCGTCCTGGTCCTGGTCCATTGTACAATGATGTTACTGAATGTTTTTTGGGAGAGGCTACAGCATATGGATTCAGAGTACAAACCCTGGAGCCAGTAGTTATGTCACTTACTGTGTGCCTTTGCGTAAGTGACTTGACCTCTCTTTTCCCTGTTTCTTATCCATAAAATAGGGATGATAATAGTACCTACTTCATTAAGTTGTGATTATTCAATTAATTAACAGCCATAAAGTGCTTAGAACATGTTGACACGTAGCCAGGAACTAGTGAGCTTTACCTAGTATTCCTACATTTTGAATGAATGAAAGTTGAGCTGGTTGTGGCAGAAAACAAGGGTTGAATTCAGAAGGCTGGTCTTGAATTATTAAGCCCCTCCTCCACAGGTGAAAAAATGACAAATACATCCTCTCAATCATATTCTACTTGGGTTTGGTGGGATCTCCCCAGGAGTCTCCTCCCTTGATGATGGAAAGCCATGCTCCACTTGCTTTTGTGATTATGCTCATTAGCAGGATGAGAAGTGAAGTTATTTTTGGTGTGTCTGGAGACAAATCAGAAAGTCCATAAGAACCAAATTAATCTTTCAAAAGCATCTATTGACGACCAGTGTGTGTTTACATAGACTCTTTGAACATGAGGAAGGCATAGTATATGTTGCCCGCTCTGCTGAAACCAGCTTTCTGGAGGCTGAGGAATGTGTAGAGAACTTGTTGAAATAGCTCTTTTAAGCCAGTGTAATAAACAATGCCCTGCCTTCCCTCTTTCTTGGCTCCACCCTCACTGACAGTCCCACATGAATGGCTTGGCTCTAGATGGCAGTCAGGGAAGCCAAGAATGGGGGAAATTGAACCTGCCTTACCATGACTTAATATGGAAAGCAAAGAATGAAACCAATCACCTCTCCTTTAGATCATGGTGAAATTCAAAAACTAAACTTAATTCTTATAAAGAATTCAACCAGTAGATCTTCACCATCTCTTTTTTACTTTAAAAGATAAAGCAACAAAGGTTCATTTAAAGCTGTGAGTATATTTTCTCAATTCCTCTCTTGTTGATTCATGTTCCCACATTCAGGCCGCCTCCCCATCAGCAAGTAAGAGGGAGTTTCTCCACATCAAGTTCAGAAGGTTTCTCCCACTACTTCCCTGTCTGTAGATATCTGACACCAGACCTGAAGCCCAGAGCCCCTCCTCATTTTTGTCTATCCAATGAGGGGGGTAAAGGCTGAGTCCCAGAAGTGTTGACCTGGAAGGAATCTTACACATCATCTAGAACCACCACTTCAACTGATAAGGAAGCTGTGGTCCAGGGAGGAGGTAGGACTTACACAAGATTACATGGCTGTTTTAGATCCAACAATGCAATTTAGAGCTCAGAATTTTCATGTATGTTTGCACACATTCATTCCTCAACTGGGTTATTTTTGAACATCTAGGATGTGCCAAGGCAGAAGGTAAGTAAGATAGAGCCCTGCCCTTAGAGTTTTTATTCTCTCTGGGCACATAGGCAGTAAGTGGACCATTTTTATAGCCTAGAGCTCTTTCCCCTAAATCTCACAGCTGGTATTTGGACAACAAATCTGACTCTTCTCTCTAGAAGATGGTACATCTCAGTTGTGATACACATCACTTACAGTCATTCTGACAAGAATGACAATAGCACCAAACCACTCACTTTAATCCATCTGATCTGTGATGACAAAAACAAAAACGAAAATTCACACACCTAAACACCATCTGTCCCCAGAAAGGTTGTGTGAGTAAATAAAGAGCATGGCCTTAGGAATCATGAAATTCTGATCTCCTGTTAATACCTCGTGATTGTGAATGCTGTGTAAGTGACTTTGCCTCTCTGGCCTCAGTCTATCCATGGATTTCCTCATCTATAAAAAGGAAATGATAATGCTGTTTCATAGGGTTATGTAGGATTAGATGAGATAATGCGGTGATGAGAGATGCGATGCACTCAACATGGTGCCTGACACACCACAGAGCTCAAAATACAACAGTAGCTTTTCTTTCTCTGCTGTTCCCTTTTCCATAGTTAGCACTGGCAATTCCATGATTGGTACCTTTGAAGAAATCATGGCATTTAGGGGATTTAGTAAAAATGAGGCACTTGAGGTGATCTGATCATGAAGAAAAACTCAGACCACTTTTCTTTTTGTGTCCTGGAGTTTTTTCTGGGTTTTGTTTTTTTTGTAAGCTACTTTCTTTGCACACTAATCAGTAAGTGTCAAAGTCTGCCCCCTAGTGGTTGTGACACACAGTGCCAGTTTTGCTAATGACAATTCAGCCCCCCCCCAATACCAACCCCCATCTGATTAACCTTCAATGCTGCCTCTTGGCCTACTCACAGCAGATTTTTATCTCAACAGAAAAATTAAACCGGAACAACTATGACTAAAGTTAATAAGATTGATTCTTCAACATAGAGTTTAATTCTGGCTACATATTGAAATCACACACACACACACTCACGCACACAAGTACAAAATCAATGCCTGGGCCCCACCCCAAACCAGGTGAACCAAGGGAGAGGGTCTGAGCATGGAGAGTTTTTAAAGCTCCTCAGGTGATTCTGGTGAGTAACCAGGATTCAGAGTCCTAACTTCCAAAGCTCTATTAGAACTTGACAAATGATAGCACAGGCTATAGCCCTTGATGCCAGCCCTCCCAGGAGCTCTCCATTGCTGTCCTTGCTGCAAATTGTCTTGGTCTCCTCTTGGGGAGTTGCTTTCAGACCATGCGATGGGTATTTTGGAACCATCTTAGCACTGGCAAATTTTTGTCTTTTGACAGTGGATTCGAGTTTGAATAAAAATCCTAAAGTGGTTCTAAAATCCAGCCAGCTGAATATGCAGGGCCATTTTGCAAGATAAGCTGGGTAAGACCATTTTTGACCAAAGACAACATATGGCCAAGGGGATGGATTTATCTCATGCACCTCAAAACTGAATTTTGCAATTCCAAAAGAGGACCCCAACATTTTTATTAGTAACAGCTGTATCAGAGCCTGTGTACTGCTCCCCAAAGTCCCACTTTAAAAGACAATGTTTGGGGTTCCTGGGGGCTCAGGTTGTTGATCCGTCAACCCTTGATTTCAGCTTAGGGCATGATCTCATGGTTCATGAGTTCAAGCCCCATATCAGGCTCTGCACTGACAGTATGGAGCCTGCTTGAGATTCTCTCTCTTTCCCTTTCTCTCTGTTCCACCCTGCTTGCTCTCTCTCTCAAATAAATGTTAAAAAAATTTAATAACAAAAGACAGTGTTCATCTGGACATGTGAGTTCTGGTGGAACTAGTAAAAATCTACTGCTTACTTAGGGGTCAAACCCCCATTCAGAATTGGAAGGGGAAAATCCAGAGGAAGGGTCGGAGCAGGCCAGCCCCTGGGTTTTACAGAACTCTGTTCATCACCCAAGACTGTCAAAACCCAATTTTCCATGTCTAGGAGGACACTGCTTCAGGCTGGCAGAGCAATGACCAGCCTGGGGAGCTGTGGAAGGTCTCTGTTCAGGAGCACCAGACCTTTGCTCCTCAAGAAGCTCGGTGGCTAAGTGAGATGACTAAATATTACATTATGATTTTTGTTGGCCCTCTAAACCCTCATTATAAAACTCTTTAACACTGTTATGAGATAAGTCCTAACTGAGGAGAATGAAAGACACGGGTAAGCCCTTATCATCAATTTTAAATCAGTGGGACTTCATCTCCAACTCCAGGATTGTAGTTATTTTCTTCCCCAGGTGACATTTTACTCTTCTCTCATGCTTCCTCAATCTAATATGAACTTCAGCCACTGGGTCCTCCTGCCTGGAGTCCCTACAACAGTGTTTTCCAATGTGTATTCCAAGAAATGCAGCTTTAATAGTACCCATTCCTCCATTTATGTATTCCATAAGTATTTATTGCACACCTCACGTGTTCCAGGCAGGGACAGATCCAGGTTTCATGAGGCCCAAAGCTTCTAATAATCATGGAGGTCCTCACTAAGAGAAAGAATACAAAATTGTGAATATGAGAGTAGGTACACGGCATCCTGAAGCTTAAGGTCTATTAGTTCACAGTGCCCTTGTGAACCTTTCCAGGCTGCTGGCTTATGGTCACAAATAAAACAAAGACCTGCTCATGAATAGCTGATATTCTTGAAAGGTAAAAAGAGTTGGGGCACATGAGTGGCTCAGTTGGTTGAGCGTCTGTCTCTTGATTTCAGCTCAGGTCATGTTCCCAGGATCATGGGATTGAGCCCAATAATGGCTCTGTGCTGGGTGTGGAGCCTGCTTGGGATTCTCTCTCTCTCTCTCTCTCTCTCTCTCTCTGCCCCTCTCCCCCACTTGTGCTCTCTCTCTCTCTCTTTCTCTCTCCTTCAAAAATAAAAGTAAATAAAAAGGTAGAAAGGGGAGCTGAAGATTAATTGAATTTATAGAAGAAAAAAATCCATGGTTATATGTTTGGGGATGAAGGAGCTAAATAAAATGAAACGGGTTTCTTCATTTAAGGGCTTCTCGGAGCCATTAAAATGCTGATATGCCCCGTGGTCCTCCAAGAGAGGAAGTGTGTCTGAATCATTCCCCAGTATTATTTATCAGAGAATCCTTTTGTGAAGCACCCCTGGAGACTAAATTCTGTGAAACTCACTTTGGAGAAATCTTGCTCTGTAACGTATTGGAAGCTCAGCACGTGACATCATCCGTCTGTCGCCGGCCGTGAAACTGGGTCCCCTCCCTGTTTGGGGAAAGCATTTGGTTCCTGTACTAATGAAATAATTTAAATCGTTTCTCATTATTGGAGTTTCCTAACTCCCCCCTCGACTGTTTTAGGCATTTGGAACACTTCTCTGTTCCCAACCTTTCAGACTATAAATCTCAAAATACGCATTTCAAAACTTTTCCAATCAGGCCTTGGATTTTATATAGCATGGGCTCTGCTTAAGGTAACGTGAATTCACCTTATGAGGGATTCTCAGATTTAGAAATGCAAAATACTAGGACACCTCGTGGCTTCAAAATCATCTGTTATCCTGAAGAATCACAGAAGAGTCAGCATTTGAGGTCGTAAATCTGCTTTCACACCTCCCTCCAACCCCTCCACCAGGGCGAGAAGGCTCTTGTGTGAGGCCTTGCTTTCCAGTGGTAAGAATTATATTTGTCTCGGGTGCTGGTTCCAGAGACATCTGTGATGGCAGCCCATCCAGCTCTGTTCTCAGGGAGCTAACTTTAGCAGCAAATTCTGCATCTGCTGGCGGAGTTTGACACAGCATATGTTTTCCAAAGCAGCCTTTCCCAATAGCTGACTCCCTTCTCATGTGAGGACATTTAATATATCCTGTGACCTAATCAGCTCCCCCCCCCCATCCTTCCCAAACGTTTAAGCTATTTTTAATTTCATCCAATTTAACAAGCAGTCATGTCTGGAGCCCATCTTTTGATTTCAAAATAAATAAAAAAGAATCTCTATGACTCACAATAGATTTCACCTCTGGGCAGGCCAGCACATTTACCCACACCTTTCTCCAAATAAAGTCCTTCCCTCATATGCTTCCTGACACCCTTGTTAACCCTATTAAACTCTTGAGGGGATTAAGTACAAGGGAACCACCATTGTGGTGGTTTTAAAATATGTCTACAATTTCTTCAAAGCTCCTTTCTTCAGAAGAGAGTGAAGCTTGGTACCCTTCTCCTTGAGTGTGGTCTGGACTTAATGACACACTTCTAACATAGAGAATAGAGTGAAGTGAGAGTTGTGTGACTTCCAAGGCCGGGTCATAAAAAACACTGTGGCCTTCTTGGATCGCTCGCTCTGGGGAAAACAAGCTGCCATCATGGTGCCATTCAGGCAGATCTATGGAGAGAGTCACGTGTTAAGGAGCTCGGGCCTCCTACCTATAGCCAGGAACTCAGGATGTGGCCTACAACCTTGTGAGGATGCTGTTGTGGAAGCAGATCCCCCTGCCCCTCAAGGCTTCAGAAGACTGCAGCTTCAGCCAACTTCTTGACCCGTACCACGTGACAGTCTCTGAGACAGAATCACCCAGCTAAGGTGTTTCCAAGTGTGTGACCTACTAAGTGAGATAGTTATTATTGTTTATTAATATTTGGGATAATTTATTACACAGCAATAAATAAGACAACTGTCTTATGGGTTCCTGTATGATGTCCCAACTGCACTCCCTTGAAGTGTCTGAGACAGTAGGGCTTGCTTGGCCAGGAACATAATTACCTAAGTAATGGGAAGGATGTCCATGGCCTTTACCCTGTGGGTAAAATTAGGTTCTACTAATATAGTAGAGCTAGCTTCTGTTAGCTCCAAGGCCCACTTTCAAGGTTCCCAACACCCTGGAGGGATGGGGAGAGCCCACAGCACTCCTGGCTTAATCCTGTCGGCTTCCCGCATGCCACACAGCTGCCTCTGCATATCTCCAAGGCCCATCTTCATGCTCCTCCAGACCATTACGCAAGCCACCATCATTGCCCACCTCTTGGACACTGAATCACACTTCCTGGGGCCCTGGTATTGTCACCATATGCTGACTATCTAACCGCTGTCCTCCCCTCCATTAGCATCTCTTAGAGATGTCCCAAAGCAGTGGCAGAGCTACTTGAACTTGACACACAGCCATCCTTCTGCAGGGAGGCTGCCACCATGAGGGTGCGGGCTGCAGGTAGCAGCCAGGACACCAGAGAAGGACCCCCACAGCCCCGTTGTTGAATTTGGCGAATCACACTTGATATTTGTTTTACAGAGTAAATTCTTCCCCCAGACCCAACAGGCCCCTCCTTGCATTGTTCTCTAAGGCTTTAAATTTTTTTTAGAACAGTTTTAGGTTCACAGCAAAATTGAGGGAGAGGTAGAGAGATTTTCCACATACCCCCTCCCTGATACATGCATAGCTTCCCCTCTTTATCAACATCACCCACCAGAGCGGTACATTTGTTACAACTGATGAACCTACACTGACACATCATTATCACTCCTAGTCCATACTTCACCTTAGGGTTCGTTCTTGGTGCCATATATTCTATGGGTTTGGACAAATGTATAATGACATGTATCCATCATTATGGTATCCTACACTATATTTCCACTGCCCTAAAAATCCTGTGTGCTTCTCCTATTCATCCCTTCCCCCACCCGAATCCCTGGCAACTACTGATCTTTTCACTGTCTTTCCTGTCATAGTTTTTCCAGAATGTTCCACAGTCAGAATCATATATATGTAGCCTTTTTGGTGTGGCTTCTTTCACTCTGACGTATTTAAGGTTCTTCCATAGCTTTTCATGGCTTGATAGCTCATTTCATTTTAGTGTTGAATAATATTTCACTGTCTGGATGCACCATGGTTTGTTTATCCATTCATCTACTGAAGGACATCATAGTTGATTCTAGGTTTTGGTAATTATGAATGAAGCTGCTATCAACATACATGTGCAGGTTTTTGTGTGCAAACAAGTTTTCAACTCCTTTGGGTAAATACCAAGGAGCATGATTGCTGGATCATATGGTAAGAGTATGTTTAGTTTGTAAGAAATGCCAAACTGTCTTCCAAAGTGGCTGTACTGTTTTGTATTCCCACCAGCAGGGTATGAGAGTTGCTGTTGCTCCATAGCCCTCACAGCAACTGGTGTTATCAGTGTCCCAGATCTGGGCCATCCTGATAGATGTGCAGTGAAATCTCATTGTTGTTTTAATTTGCCTTTCCTTGAAGACATACGATGTGGAGCATTTTTTCATGTGTTTATTTGCTATCTGTATAACTTGTTGGTAAGGAGTCTGTTAAGGTCTTTGGCTCAATTTGTAGTTGAGTTGTTTGTTTTCTTACTGTCGAGTGTTATGAGTCCTTTGTATATTTTGGATACCAGTCCTTTACACCCTCCTTGCATCTGTAGTAACCACCATTAGTAGCAAACACAAATAAATCTATCCAACATTCTTATACAAACATAAACCCTAGTCATTTATCTTACTTATTTTTTTTTAAAAGCTCTCTGACCCCCATAACAGTGAAGTAACATGTGAGGAAGCTCTCAGTTTTTAATCTGAATAGCCCTATTGGAGAAAAATAAAAACATTTCTAAGACAAGTATCTATGTGTATATGTTGGTAGAGGAAGGGAAGTTTGCTAAGCAATGATCAGCCTCCCAATGGTTTCTCTCTGGAAAGAATGATGGCTGTATTTATAAGTCACCAAAACCTCAGTTTGTTTTAAATTCCCCCCAATACACTGTGCAGCACACTTGCTCTGCAGGATGTTGGGGGTCAGGTGGGATTCTGTGGTCATCTTTGGGAAATGCTAGAGCTAGGGTGCTTCTCTACAGCTGGACTTCCTCAAGCCTTTCGTATGCTAATTTTCACGTGGAGGCACTAAAGTAAGGCTTTAGATTAGCTGTGCTATGTTTCCCAAAGTCACTTCACCACAAAGCGTCTCACGGAACCGGTGTCCTGTGGAGCACACTTTGTGAAACGCTGGGCGAGACCCAGCCCCAAAGAAAATGATAAGTGGCAAAATCAAACATTCTTTAATGTGCTACCTGCCCCAGCTCAGCCAGGTCACCCAAGCTTTGATTTACTCCCAGTAAGTCTGAAGAATGTGAGGGGAAGATTGTTCCTTAAAGACATAGATCCGAGGTCCAAAGAGTCTTTAAACTAAAATAGGCTAGTTAGCTGATTTTCTCTCTAAGGACAGAAGGAATACGAAGGTGCTCAATAGACATTTGTGGGGAAGTGAAATGCAAAGTCAGTCTCAGTCATTAAACCAGGACGAAGACCTCCCACCTCAAGCCCACAGTGGACGCCAGGGATGCCAAGGCAGAGAACTATCACAGTCAAGGCCTCTATCCCATCTCTCCCTTTCAAAACACCTCCATAAAGAAGGTGGGAGATGGCGGCGGGGGGAGAGAAAAAACTTTATTCTTTCCACATTGACCCATTTTGTTCAGGTCTAACAACTCAAAAGCAGCAGAGTCATTGAAACATGGATTGTAAAACTGTAACACTCCTCAATTACTTCTTGTTGGCCAGACAAGCAAACCTATTATTTGACAATGCATCACATGCTCCAAGATAGTAAACTTTATCATACAGAGGTCATGAGAAAAAGACCACAGGTACAGTTTGCTCACCTCCACTAGATAATTTTTCACAGTTATCATCCAAGCACTGTAAAAGCACAAAAGATATGTTATCTTCGGGCTCAGTTTATTATAACGTGTGGGTGAAACTCCCTATAAAACCACTTACTAGGTAACTGTTGCACGTTCTCCTGCACAGAAAGTCAAATCAGTAAAACATCTTTTTGACAGTGTCTTTTTAAGTGTCAGGAATAAAAGGACATGCTCTTAAAGGAGAGGTAGCACACTATTTATCATCTCCCCTCACTTTCCCACACGTACACACAGAGATCCCCATCGCCTCTCTGCATGCCAGAGACACTCAAAGGAATCCTTCTCGGTAGTCTCGTTTCTTTTACGGCTGAGTATTTCATGACAGAATTGTTCGTGGATAAAGCTGCAAGTAACATTAACTCAAGATACTATAGGTGCCAGCATTTCAAGTACTAGTCATGGTATGTTTTTCTCCTGGAGTCATAACACTGAGTAAGACCCAGGAAATACAAAATAAAAGAATGATGAATTCCCTCAGCAAATGCTCTCAAGAGTCTCAGATTTAATATCAGAGCTTAAGAGAGGTCGTCTAACTACTGCTTGAAACTTGATTTTTTTTTTTTATTAAACCCCAGGATGTATAATGACATCCCAGGAAACTCTGGGTTCACAATCCTATCCCCAAAAGGAAAGACAAGTTAAACAGTGTGAGATGGAGGATTCCTCCCAGAATGCAATTCTGTTTAGAATTTGCTTCTTCCAAGAGTCCAAGAAGTCTGGGAGCCTCATTATCCATTCAAGGCAAAGAAGCAGCTTTGTAGATTGGCATGCACAAGTGCAATGATTTTCAAAGGAAACATCAGTAATTTGGGGGGCTAGTTATGTCTCCCCACAAAAACCTGCTGAATAAATATTGAAGCACTTATGTGTTCCCAATACAAAATAGGGGCTGTGGGATAACCAAAAGTAATACAATATGCAGTTCCTATGCTTGAAAAATTTATAATTTTGTCAAAGAGCTAAGACTTTCACACAGAGAACAAAGAACAATTAGCAAAATTCTAAATTGAATGTCTTCCAGTTAAAATATTTCATCATTACCAAAATATGCCTGGGCACCAATGAAGGGGTGTGCATAGAGTTCCTTTACCTGGAGCTGAGCTCAAAACTCAACTCACAGAGCCTGAAATTCAGCTATGGGCAATTTAATGACTAAGCAAAATCTCATTTCCAAATCCTTTTCCTATATCCAGCCATGTGGAAAGGTCTTTGAGATCTTTCTAGTGAGTTACCCAAGGATTCAACATTCAGTCATTCAATAAATATTTATGGGGCACCCTCTGTGGGCTGTGTACATGGGGTACAGGAGTTAAAGACCCAGTTCATGCCCTCCCAGGGCCATAGACATAGACATAGGATCCATTCCAGGCCCGAAGTTAATCATACATTGGGATATCTAAGTCACACCAAGTGGATTTCAGAAAGTTTCTCAAAAGAAAATGATATCTGAGATGAGGTACAGGCTATGTGGGGGGTTAGCTAGCTGGGAAAAGGTGAAGGATAAGCCTGTGGCAGGCACATGGACCAAGAGGCTTGGGAAAAATTGGTGTAGTCAGAGATCTACAGGTCATTTGATTTGATTGATGAAGAAGATGTAGGAAGAATTCAGAGGAAGTCAAAGATCATTTTAGCTAAGGGAACTGGAGAGACTTCATGGAGGAGGTGACATTTGGAGCTGAGCCTTGGAAAATGGATAGGATTTCAGTTAAATGGAGTGAGAAGATGGGGAGGGAGGTGGTGGTCCAGTATTCCTGTCTCCTGCACTCTGCCTGGCATGAATAAGTGCTCAAAAAACATTATTAAATGTTGGCCCTTTTTGGAGAATATCATCTGCCACTCTGGGCAGCTTGAAGATGGAAGGTCTAGTCCTGAAATGTCACATCAGGAGGAAACGCCAACCTAGAGGTAGATTCTAATTTCAGGATTCACTCGGTGGAGTTCGTCAGGTGTGGCAGCAAATGCCAGGATGGTGCTTGTTTGATGCAGGGCTGTTGCTCCTAGGACTGGGCTGGGACTAGAGATAGAGTTTTCAAATCCTGGCCGGCAGCAAGATGCTCGGCACAAAGTCAAATGTCCTCTGCATCACCACTTCCTCTTGGGACTGAATCAGGTGACCGCACATGTTTGTACGCTTTAATTATTTATAGTGCACAGTCTAAAGTGGTATTCCACCAGCCTAATGAGTCAGGGTGATTGAATCAAAGGGGAAGGGGATTTGAGCCCCACATGGAGAGTTTCTAATAGACTTCTCTCGAGTTTACAGCTGAAGGGAAGAACGGTTCCCTCTGCCTTCTAATAGACTAACAAACCTCTCTAAATCTTCTTCCGAGACCCCAGAGGTACCCGCCAGTTGCTCTTTCATTCGAGAGCCAAAATGAGCACAATAAGTTTTGTGGCTGGCACAGATGAAATTAGGAATTTGTTAGTGAAATGTTCTATACGCTGATTTTCCTGACAACCCTCTCATGGTCCTAGATAGTAGTCCCCGATCAACCAGATGCCAATTAAAAGAGAGCAGCCGTTTCACTCATCCAAATATTTCCACTTTACTCAAAATGGATTCCAAACAGTTCTGGGGTTCTCAGGGATGCTTTACATCCTTTTTCCTAGCTAGACGGCACTTTTGGTCTTCTGTTTCAGACTCTCACCCTTGCTAAGCTCAGAAAGAAATTATAGCTTGGTTTGGTTGGCCTCCTTCCCCGCCCTACTCCACACCTCTTGGTAGGGCATTTATTAATTTAGATTTCCTGGGAACTCGGGTCCCTCCTGGCCGGAGCTGGTAAAAATCTATTAAAGATAATGAATTTTTTTTCCTAAACTTTTTGGGCTGATCATTTTCCTGAAAGGTGCAGAGGGACAGAATTTTCTTTGCAAGGCACTAAGCCGAGACCAATGTGTATGAGTCTGTGGAGGACTCTTTGGGGATGAGGAGAAGATGGAGAGAGGAACTAGAAGGTACTCCCTGGGGAGGAAAATGGTAGGGAATTGGGGGTAGAGGTGGGATGGGGAGCCAAGGAGGAGGGAGAGGAAATGGTGAGGGGGGAAAGACAGACACAAAGATCGCTTGCTGCCTCAAAGCCATTGAAGATTCTACAAGTGCTCCATAGGTTTTGAGAGCAGATTAGCCAAGAAGCTACACGCAGTTGGGGCACTTGGGGAACATGGGTGGGCATCTGTTAATTCCAAAAAGGCAGAACTGGAGCAGATCATGGGCCAGTCTCAAGAAGCCTTGCTGCAGAACCTAAAAGAAGTTTCTGTCCTGGGGGTGCCTGGGTGGCTCAGTCAGTTGAGCCTCCAACTTTAGTTCAGATCATGATCTCACAGTTCGTGAGTTCCAGCCCCACATCGGGCTCTGTGCTGACAGCTCAGAGCCTCGAGCCTGCTTCAGATTCTGTGTCTCCTTCTTTCTCTGCCCCTCCCTGCTCATTCTCTCTCTTTCTCTCTCAAAAAATAAATAAACATTTTAAAAATTTTTAAAAAACTTTCTGGGGATGCCTGGGTGGCTTAGTCGATTAAGCGTCCGACTTTCACTTAGGTCATGATCTCGCGGTTCGTGGGTTCGATCCCCGCGTCGGGCTCTGTGCTGACTGCCAGCTCAGAGCCTGGAGCTTGTTTCAGTCTGTGACTCCCTCTCTCTCTGACCCTCCCCTGCTCACTCTCTCTCTCTCTCTCTCCCCCACCTAGAAATAAATAAAACATTAAAAAAAAACTTTCTGTCCTCATCTTCATCCTCCCAAGTGAAGGCAACACTCTTATAAGAACTTGGAGGACGGGGTATAGGGGGAGTGGGTTCACCAATTGTCGATACAAGTCTCTAAATAAAGACTAATTTTTTTGATGGGGTAANTTTCAGTCTGTGTCTCCCTCTCTCTCTGACCCTCCCCTACTCACTCTCTCTCTCTCTCTCTCTCTCTCTCTCCCCCGCCTAGAAATAAATAAAACATTAAAAAAAAAACTTTCTGTCCTCATCTTCATCCTCCCAAGTGAAGGCAACACTCTTATAAGAACTTGGAGGACGGGGTATAGGGGGAGTGGGTTCACCAATTGTCGATACAAGTCTCTAAATAAAGACTAATTTTTTTGATGGGGTAAGTGGTTTGCTGGTTATACTTGTAACAGAAATAAGCCCCTAGTTTTTCCACGTTATAAAGAACATTAAAACTCACAATTCAGCTAACATTTAGTATTTAGTGTACACCAAGAATTCTGTCAAGCAGTTTATGAGCATTCGCTTATTTCAATCTCACAAGTTCTCTCTGAGGTCAGTACTATTATTAGATGAGAGAAATAAGGCACAGGTGGGTTACAAAATTTGCCTAAGGTCACTCAGAGCCAGAATTTGTAGTAGGCAGCCCAACACCAGAGCCCACCCTTTTAACACATACTTTCTACCAGACCATGTTCGGGGCTGTTGTAACAATCATCAGAAGGCATAACACACTGAGTAAAGTGAACTAATTATGACATTCTACATTGAAGGCCCCTGCATGTCATGGAGCAGAGGGCGAAGGATCATATCTAAAGCTGTAAGGGCTTTAGCAATCATTAGGCCCAGCTGGGGAAACTAAGGCATTAGGGATCAAATTGCTCAAGGTCACACAAGTACTCCATGGCAGGGCTAGGTTAGAATCAGAGCCTCCTAACTGCTGGCCTGCTGCAAAGATCTCTCATGTGTCCACACTGCTTGACTCCCAGAAGTGATCAAAGCTGCCATCAACCCAGAAATGTGTGTGGAAAATCTAGGCGTGCTGGCCCCAGAAGGAGGAGGAGTCCCAGAGAAAGAGCTGGTCACAGACGCCCACGGAGGAGATACCGAAGAGAGTGTGCACGCCTCTTTGCTTTTCCCTCCCCTTCTGTGAAGGTGGACCCCAAATCCCAGGTCTGTTGTTGGGAACACAGAGGGAAAGAGGTGTTGATGAGCCAGCCCTCCAGGGGTTGGTAAGTTTATCTGAACAAATGGTAAAGGGATGGGAGCCACAAAGAGAGCTGAGCTGCCGAAGGGCTTCTTATTTGTGTTAACAAAACAATCAAACCTTTCCTTAGATCCCTTTATGGCAGAATAAGAAGGCTTAGGGGGGTCCCAGCATACCTGTCACCGAGTATTTGCATTTCACACTGCAAAAACCCTTCAGATTAATGACCTCCCTATCTGCAAGATTTTCTTGTCTTAATAGTCGAGTTATGTGTAATACCAATCCCGCCAAGATTAAAGAGGAAAGAATTTCTGGTACGAAATTTTGCTAATGACTGACTAAGACATAAAATCTTGCTGCAATAAATTAACACATGTCTCCTAATATGGACCTGCTGATTTACTCGCGGCGAAATTGCTCTGGAACCACACACCTGGGCATCGTCGGGACCCCCTTAGAAATGCCGGGCTTTATATTTATGCTCAGCTGCAGTGAACCCTGAGGACAGCCATCTGGCGCTCCAAGTACCAATAGCCCCGAAGTGGAGAGTGGCATCCCTGTAATGCCGCAGTCATCCTGTGGGGAGTGTGTGCTGAAGAGAGGAAAGGACACCTCCTTAGGCTCATAATTGCCACCCAGGTACCCCACACGCCCCTTTCTTGCCTTCTGTGCACTAGACATTTTTACTTCATTTGTATTACCTGCCTTGAAATACAAAAGTGCCAAACTCTGCAAGTGCTCTATTCTGTATCTAAGGCAGCCCAGCGTGGAGGAGTCTGGTCCCACCCCCCCTCCCACCCCAGCACAAGGACTCTGACCCTACGCTGACCTGGTTCAAATCACAGTTCTGCCACTTATTATTCATAATGGTCTCAAACAATTGACCTCTTCATTCTTTAGCTTCCCCATCTGCAACATAGGGATAGCCCTACCTACATACCTCATTTAGAATAGCCCTTGACAGACAGCAGGACACTGAGGACAGGCATAGAGTTGGGCCCCTTCTTCCTTCAGATTTTCAACCCAGGCCCCATGCAGAGAAAGGAAGTGACTTTCAAGGCTCACTGAAGCAAGGAGGGTGCTAACATCTCTAAGGACTGAGCCCAGCCACCCACCCAACATTAGGCTGCGTCCCCAGCAGTTATCTCGCTGGTTCACTGGTTTGGGCAAGTTCCCAGGTGTGGGGAACTTTAAGCTCTTCAGACTTCAGTGTTTCAGTGTTTTGCTGCTTTTTGATTCCACCAAGACCCTTTTCTGATGCTGACGGCATTCAGTCCATCTGCTTTGCGAACCTGAGTTTTACCAGTTCGACCCGTAGCACTGGACAGTAGCTGCCGGGGACAGGGGCTTCAGAGGTTGGCAACTCCAGGGCGCTTAGCTCAAAGCCTGAGTCTTTGTATCTAGATTTCTCTAAGTGGTTCTTATGATTACAAAGATTCCTGCCCCTTTCCCTTGCTCAGGTCTGGCTGAGCAGGGCACCTCTTCAGAATCCAAACAAACAGCCTACCTCGCCTTGCTTCCCTTCTCCCTCCATTTTGATCACTGAGGCAGTGTTGAAGTTTGCGGTGGTAGAGAACTTAGCAGCTTGAGATTTGTGAGAGAAAACATCATCTCATGGACGATGGTGGGTGATACTCTTAAAGCTTCCACAATGGGACCTCACCAATCCATCCACAAGAACCTCAGGCAGGTAAGAGGGAACAGGTCAGCTTGGTCCCCTGTCAGTTGCCTTTTCATACTCAGTATCTCTAATGTCTGTCTATTAAGAGTGGGTGTGGACAATAAAGGTGGGTACCCCCATCTTTGTTATTGGGCAAGTGGGTGGGCACTCCCACTCCCATACATACCTGCATAGCCCACACACCATCCCAACCTCCCTCTGCTAGGAGCTCACTTCCTGAAGACCTTCTCTTAGGGGCCCTGGCTGGCCATTGCCAGTGGTCTTTAACCTGAATCCTCCCTCAGGACTAAACTGGTTCACTTAAGTAATGAGTTCACTGGACCCCAGCAGAAAGAACTAGAATGTTGTCTCCACTTATACCCTGCCACGTTCCCCATCCTTGACCACCACCTCAACCTGCTGCTTTAGCCAAGGGTTAGCCCAGTGACATGGTTCCTGGAGATTCTCATCACGCTGTTCAAAGGTTTGTCATTGGTATCACCAGAACATCCCTATCAGCGTACGTTGTGTTTACCACTTTCCAGTTGACTTTAAGGCCCACAATAAAAAGGCTTTTTCCAGTTGTTTCAATTAATCTCATTGTGGTGGGTAGAATTCTAAGGTTCCTCCTGAGATTGCTGTGCCCTGGTATGCATGTCCTATAGAACATCCTTCCCTTGAGTGTAGGCCAGACCTATTAGTCAAACAGGATGGGATCTCAGAGGACACAAGGGATTTTGCAGATGTAATTAAGGTCCTTAATCAGTTGACTGCCTTTGAGTTAATCAAAAGGGAGATTATCTTTGGATGGATCTGATCTGATTAGCTGGGCCCTGAGAGGTGAGGAGAAGCAGCAACCAACACACCCCTTTGGGCTGAGAGAAAAGCAACCAAAGCAAATGGCTGTGTTGTGAACTGCCTACGTAGGGACCATGTAGTTCAGACTTGAGAGCAGCCTTAGGAACCGAGAGCAATGTCTGCCAACATCCAGCCAGAAGACAGGTTCAAGGGCACCTGGGTGGCTCAGTCAGTTGAGTGTCCAACTCTTGATTTTGTCTCAGGTCATGATCCCAGAGCCGTGGGATCAAGCCCCACCTCAGGCTCCAGGCTCAGGTTAGAGTCTGCTTAAAATTCTCTCTCTCTCTTTCCCTCTGCCCTCTCGCCCACTCACTCTTTTTTCTCTCTGTCTTTAAAAAAAAACACTAAAGAAGTATTTTGGGGGCACCTGGGTGGCTCAGTTGGTTGAGTGCCCAACTTTGGCTCAAGTCATGAATCTCACAGTTTGTGAGTTCGAGCAAACCCTGTGTCACGCACAGCACAGAGCCTGCTTTGGATCCTCCGTCCCCCTCACTCTGTGCCCCTCACCCATGTTATCGCTCTCTCTCTTTCTCTCTGTCTCTCAAAAATAAAATAAACATTAAAAAAAAGTATTTTGGAAAAAAAGAAAATGGGGTCAATCCTACAACTGTGAGCTCACCCTGGGACTTCTTCATATCACATTGACTTTAAGGTAGGGCTTAATATAGGTCTGTTTCTGTTTAGCTTGTTCATCTTTAGTCCTTTTCCCCAAATACTTCTCACACATCTCTCCATTTTTGGCTTGGAGCTCTCTGCCTTTTATGCTCCCAAGTCTTGGCTCACTATCCTGCTTTGAAGCAATTGCTAAATACTCAGTCCACAGAAATCCTCAGTATCCCCCACTACTGTGACCTGCTAGGTCCAATTTGATAGCCCCGCATCTGCATCTCAGTACAGCTTTGCTTTCCTCTCCTGTCTTTGTCTAAACAGCACTCCCCAGGAAGCACTATTATAGAGTTTCCAGATTTGGGGGCTGCAAAGTTCACTTGGCTATGTCCAGGGGCTAGTGTGCCTCAGAGTTCCACACAGGATACAACCGGAATAAAGAGTAATTCTCAACTAAAGCAAAGTATTTGAGTGAATGACACCAAACATAATTGTAGCAAAAGTTCTTTGATGAACCAGCGGAAATGAGGTTGAAAACCACACAAATGAGGTTTTGCTATACGTGATTTGGATTGCAGGAGACTTCTCTATGATCGGCATAAGAACATGGTTAGCAGTTTTTAAATCAATGAATGTACGAATGAAGGAATGAAACATAGTATTCCAGCAGCAATAAAATTAAGGACCCATAAGAATGGTACCTAATTAAACATCAGCATTTGCAGTTTCTTGACTAAATGATGTGTCAGTCACTTAAATACAAATGTCAGTGATATTAGCTACTGTCTGTGCTTACTTGCTTTAACAAAAAGATTATATTTTATTTTTTTTAAGTTTATTTATTTTGAGAGAGAGAAAGAGAGAGAGAGTGTGGGTGGGGTGGGGGCAGAGAGAGAGGGAGAGAGAATTACAAGCAGGTTCCACACTCTCAGCACAGAGCCCAATGCAGGGTTGAATCCCACAAACCGTGAGATCATGACCTGAGTCAAAATCAAATGTCAGATGTGCCAACTGAGCCACCCAGGTGTCCCTAAAAAGGTTATATTTTAAAATCCTGGTTGATTGACAGGGAGGATACACTAACTTCTTTCTGTATATACCAGTCCAAACATGGTAACCAAGTCCCTGGAGGTAAAAGACACAGCCCCCATGGAGGGCAAAGCAGCTTAGAGAAAATCATTGGTCACTTGGATATTATTCTTGCACAATTCCAATCCACAGAGTGGTAACAAACAACTGGAAATGTCTTTATAAATATTTTATAATTCTCAAAAATTGGAAATAATTGATCCATCAGTACAAGATTAGTAACATAAATTATGGTACATCTGGATGGAACAGTATGCAGCCATTAAAAATAATGGTAAAGATCTATATATATCGGCATGAAACAATTTCATGACATACTGTTAAGTAGAAACAAATCAGGCTAAAAATAGTGTTTACAGCATAAGTATATTAAAAAAAAAACAAAACCTAGAAGACTATGTGACAAATATGCTAACCATGGCTATCATTGGGGAGTGGAGCTTATAGGTAGGGTGTCCATAAACCCTGGAGTGCCTGGAACAGTCTACAAGAGCACATCTGTTCACTCCCATTCAATTTACCATATAAATAGTGTTCCTGTTTATATGATAAATTATATGGCCTCACTATGGTCACGTATATGGTAGTTTTGCTTTACTCTTGTATTTTTGCATTTTTGCATGTTCTTACTGTCAAAAAACCTAGCTATTTTTATTTGGAGGCAGAGGAGAAAGCATTTTGTAGTGTTCATGTATCAGTTATTTAAATTGGTCATCTGTAGGTCAATCCAAAGTATACATTTTGGCCAATTCAGTGATATCTCCTAAAAACCAGGCACAATGCTAGGCCCACGGGGTCCAGGAATGTTTCAATTGTCCCCATTCTCTAAACTGCAGAGCTCAGGGCCACCAACTATCCTCTGTGTACCAGTTAAGCACTTTACATGCACTACGTCCTTTAACAACAGCACGCCTCTGAGATAAGCACAGTCATTATTCCCCATTATTGAGAGAGGAAGTATCAGAGAGGTTGAGCTAGTTGCTCAGGGCTGCACAACCAGAATTTAAAGCAGAGCAGCCAGTTCCAGCATCCCTGTTTCTGACTACCTGCTGGAGTGTGTGGCCTGGGGCAGGCAGCAGACAATAATACGTAAATACGATGCCATGTGGAAAGTGCTATGATAAAAGCATGTCAAGTACCAGGAGAGCATGAGGGTGGGCAGATAACCCAGCCCAGGATGGGGGAACTGGGGTTTCTTAAAGGTGGAAAGTGTGCATGGGGGGACGTTCCAGGCAGAGGGAATAGAGGAGTATTTGGTATCGGTGGACTCTCAGGGGAGTGGCAAGTAATGTGAGGTCCGTGACGTATAATGTGCAAATTGGAAGGGGAGGGACCACGCTGGCCCATAGAGGGACCGTTGTGCCTCCTAGGGAGCTTCACCTGTGCCCAGGACACAATGGCTGCGAGTGAAGGAAGGGGAATAGGCTTTCTACAGATGGCGCTGGAGGTCTTGTGGGATGGGTGTCTCAGGGGTAAGGTGATTGCTGCTGGGGAGATCAGCAGGCCCCAACCACATCAGGAGAGGATTCCCATGAAGCTC
Source organism: Crocuta crocuta (assembly GCF_008692635.1). NCBI lineage: Eukaryota > Metazoa > Chordata > Mammalia > Carnivora > Hyaenidae > Crocuta > Crocuta crocuta. The sequence continues at coordinate 13,084,140 of NW_027530368.1, read as the reverse complement.
CTGAGGTTTAAGCTCCAGGCCCCTTCCAAGGCCTCTTTCAAACTTCGTGTTCATAATTTTGTCATCTTTCTCTTTTAAAGCCCCCTCGCAAAACCGTTTAAGCTTCTGGCCCCCCAAACCTAGATCTGCCCGTGTGAACAGTAATTATTTTCTTGTGCCAGTTTCCAATTCCCAGCGTGTTAGTAAATTCACTTCTTTAAATTCCTCTTTTGAGTTTAGTTTCCCTTCCTCTTTTTAAAAAAGAAATACCTTGTTTTTCTTAATATCCTAATCTATTCTTATCTTCTTGTTTTCATTTTGCCACCTAGCTATATTTGTTACTGTCAAACTTCTGCTGTATTTCATACCATTCCTCTCTCTCTGCTGCACCTCATAATATTTTAAAGTGTAAACAACAACAGAGTCTGGTGAAATGCAAACAGAAGAATGCTGTACAGACCCCATTCGTCACGCACCAGGGCCTCCTGTTGGTGAAGAGCCCCCACAAGGTCCCCCTCTCCTCTTGTCGCCTGGCCTCTGACCAGCTTCTTCTCTCCCTGGGCTTCTCCTCTTCCTCTTACCTTCTGTCCCCAAATGTTCTGCTAATTTCCTTTTCCTTTAGCTCTTTTCTCTTAGCCTCTGACAGGCCCAAAGTCACTGCTCCCGGTCCTGTCTTTCCTTAAAGGTCAAGCTTTGTCTTCTTCTCACCCATTATGCACTCCAGCAAATCAGTGATTACTACGGGGTCTCCCAAGCATGGGACTCTTTGGGGGCGTTGGAGAAGGATACAGAAAGGTGTAATCCATACGCAATATGTATATGTATTTGATTGCATATGCAAGTCAGCATGTAAATCTCACCCCCAGATTCTGTTGTTCAAGCCTGCCCTGGGTTCTCATCCTCAGTGTTGAGGCACACAAAGTTTATCATTATCTGTGTCCTTCCCACCCTCTCCAGGCCCATACCTTCTGAACCTCTGGTAGCACCCTGACTTCATTATTTAGCACCAGTGTGTCCAACAATGCTAGCAATTAGGTGTCCCCATTAGCAGATTAGTTAATAGGGTCACCTTACCTGTATTTCAGAATATAAACTCCTTGGACAAGGTGGTTGGTCTTCTGTGCTGTCTAGTGTTGGAACTAAGTCAGTATTTGTCATATAAAGGAAATCCCCAAAGAAATGGTACAGCCTCAAAATGTGTCTTTCATTGTCCTTACTCGTGCAAGTCAACCCACTTCCTGGACAGTCCACTCATCTCCCTCTTCATTGCTGGCTTGGGGTTGTGCCTTCCTGAGCCTACTGCTTCCCACTCTCACCAGCCAAGAGCTGAGCAGAGAGAAGAGATATGCACAAAATTTCCTCAGTAACAAGTTCTAGGCCATTGGGCCTCCCAGCAGGGTCAAACGCTATTCCATTTCTGAGTGCATTTTTTACTTGTTCAAGTCAAAGCAGCCAAACAAATGATAAGAGGTCCATGCTCACAGTGTCAGGTCAGTCAATAGCAATTAAAGGTCTTGCTTAAAAACTGGCTGGTTGGTCCACAGAATGGGCAGAATTCTTGCTCAGGCTACTGAAGACCAATGTCAGCACATGTATCATGATGCCACATTGGGTATAGTTAGAAAGATGTGTGAACAGAAAGGTCATAGGTGTTGTCCAGGGAAAGTCAGTTGCTGGGACTTCAAGAGACCTCATGACTTGGATGGTCTTTGTGAATACATCACTGCCTAGGATCAGACTCTCAACTGTGCAGTATTTGAAAATGGACTTGGTCAACAAACCCAGAGATGATCAAACTTTCCATGGGAAACTCCAGCTAACTAACAGGAGAATGTAATAGAAGTCAGAATACCAGTTTATTTTTTTTAATGTGGATTATCTCTTTCCAGAAAGTCCCAGTCCCTCAACCCAAGTTCTACCCTTTCCCTGTGTCATACTGTCTTAATAATGTGAAGGTTGCTTGATGGGATAGAAGCAGAGCTAGGTCAAATGGTAACTTTATGTTTAGCTCCTTGAGGAACGACCAGTCTGTTTTCTAAAGTAGCTGCACCATTTTATATTTCCAACAGCTGCGTGTGGGAGTTCTGATTTCTCTGCAACCTCACCAAGACTTGTTATTATCTGACTTTCTGATAATAGCCTTCCTGCTGAATATGAAGTATGAAGCATGAAGTAGTATCTCATAGTTTTGATTTGCATTTCTCTGATGTTGAACACCTTTTTATGCATTTATTGGCCATTTGTAAAGCTTCTTTGGGAAAATGTCTGTTTAGATCATTAAAAAAATTTTTTAATGTTTGTTTGTTTGTTTGTTTATTGAGAGAGGGAGAGAGAAATCCCAAGCAGGTTCAAAACTAAGAGTCAGATGCCCAACTGACTGAGCCACTCAGGTGCCCCTATTTAGATCATTTTTTTAAGTGGGCTATTTGTCCTTTTACTATTGAGTTTTAAGAGTCCTTTATAGGGGTGCCTGGGTGGCTCAGTCAATTAAGCGTCTGACTTCAGCTCAGGTCATGATCTCACGGTTCGTGGGTTCAAGCCCCATGTTGGGCTCTGTGCTGACAGCTCAGAGCCTGGAGCCTGTTTCGGATTCTGTATCTCCCTCTCTCTCTCTGACCCTCCCGTGCTCTTGCTGTCTCTCTCTCAGAAATAAAATTAAAACATTAAAAAAAAAAAAGACTTCTTTATATGTATCAGATACAATCCACTTATCAGATATACATTACTTTCTACATGTGTTAATGATACTGTCTAGGAGCACCTGGGTGGCTCATTCAGTTAAGTGTCCGACTTCGGCTCAGGTCATGATCTCATAGTCTGTGGGTTCAAGCCCCACCCCAGGCTCTGTGTGGACAGCTCAGAGCCTGGAGCCTGCTTCAGATTCTGTCTCCCTCTCCTTCTGACCCTCCCCCACTCGCTCTCTGTCTCTGTCTCTCAAAATGAAGACATAAAAAATTTTTAATTAAAAGAAAGATGCTGTCTAAAATATTAAGACATTCAGTCTCCTTCCCTTTGCACCATGTATCCTTGGTTCTAGAACTCAAGATTTTTTTCTTTTAAGACTTCTGTCATTGAAATAATTTTGTAAAATAAATATGTGTGTATGTATGTCTTTTCCCTCCAAACCTAAAAGCTAGAATTAAATCAAGGGTGTATCTTATAATTACCAATAACTTGTTAAAGGATGTCTCAAGGTTGCCCAAGGTCACATGTAGGTAGTTATTAAAGTTCTGTGAGCAGAAGAGGGAAGAACTGATAAGAAGAACACAAAACTAGAAGAGGTAACTGCCATCTTCAGCAGGCTTGGGACCGTTAGAAGTGGAGTATGGGAAATATTTCTGCAAATATTTCTCAATATAGAAAAATCCTAAATACTTTTCTTTAGGAGGCACAAAGATCCCATAATTAGGTACTCAACTACCAATGTTCACCAGAGAAATCAGTGGCTCTTGTAGTCCTGACCAGGAGTCAAACCACAAGGCGCTAGAGGCTCTAGGCNCCTTGTAAACTGAGATGACTGATCTGCTAACCCATGTTAAAGAAGCATTTTTATGACACAGAATGGGTTATCATCTAGTTAAGATTCTTCTGGGGGTAAGGATAAAAACTCCTACCTTCAACATGACACAGATACAGAAAGGTAGGACGATGGAACCATCCAGGGATGCTGCTGAAACGAGTGACTGCCAGAGCTCCTGGGGCCTCAGCAGTCGTCAGGGAAGGGTGACCAGTCTCTATGTAGCCAGGGATATAGGGCAATCCATGGATCAGTAATATAATAACAGGTAACATTTGTTGAGGGCTTGCTGTGTGTCAGGCTCTGTTATAATCAACTTATGTGGAATTAGTTCATTTAATCCTCACAACAACCCATGAAGTAGACTTTTATTATGCCCATTTTAGAAATAAGAAAATCAAGGCACTGAGAGGTTAAGTAACTTGCCCAAGGTCACGCAGCTGGGAAGTAGTGGAACCAGGATTCAAACCAAAAGAGTCTAGCTCCAGAGTCCATGCCCTTAACCACTGAGCTTTGTTTCACTTTGTTCCCGGTCACAAACGAAACCCCAAGTTCAAAACAAATGCATAAAAATGTGCAGACAAGAGACTAAGTGGGACATGTAAATGAGTCTATATTTATCTTCATCTTAGCTTCTTAAAGCTGAGCAGATCTAGTCCATTGGTCCTCAAAGTGAAGTCCACAGACCCAAGACTTTTTCAGGGGCATCTGAAAGGTCAAAGATTATTTCATAATAATAGTAAGACACGATTTGTCTTTTTCACCGTGATGACACTGGCACAAATGATATAAAAATGACAGTGGATAAAACTGCTGGTGCCATATGGAAACCAACTTGACAATAAACTATGAAAGAAAAAAAATGAAAAATAAAAAATGAATGTTAAAATGAGAAAAAAAACCCGTGCTGGTTCCCTAGCATGAATCAAAGTTACTAGTGGCCTTTGTATTCTTCTCTGCTACACAGAAGTTAAAAAGAAAAAAGCCAGTGTTGCTTAAGAACGTCCTTGATGAAGCAGTGAAAATTATTAATTTTACTGGATCTCAACAGTTGAATTAAGAGGCTATGGGATGAAATGGCAAATGCATAAAGGAATCTGCTGCATTCCCAGCACAATGGTCCTGAGTAACAGCCCTGTGTGATTGCTGAGTGGTAAACTGAACCAGCCGATTTTATCATGCAACATCATTTTTATTTGAAAGAATAACTGACAAATCATGATGCTTTAGACATGGATATGAGGCCGACGTCTCAAAAAAAAAATAAATAAATAAATAAACGAGCCCGCTAAATCAAGGAAAACCATTGACAGCACTTGTTGCGAATGAAAAAACTTGAGCTTTCAAATAAAAGTTTGGAATTCAGAAAACCTGTACCCATCACTATGAGCTGGATGGCTTCCCAATATTTAAAGACTTCTCTGATTGATTCATGGTGATATTAACGAATGTGATTTTTTTATATCCTATATTTTGTATTGTATATTTGATATTGTATAATGGAATGTGTCAACAATCAGAAGATGTGGCTAACTCTGTAAACCAATATTTTCCAAATGGCAAATGCGTGATGTTATAAAATCATGCATGAGTAAACAATCCATTCAAAGTATAAGATAGACTGATGGATTTTAATGAAACAGAGCCTGAAAAATTCATCAATATCCTTTTATATTCTACATATAGAGGAGAGTGTGCACACTCTCTTTCAAAATAAATTTAAAAAATTATCCAGGGCACCTGGTGGCTCAGTTCGTTAAACATCTGACTTCATATATTTGAGTCATAATCTGGTGTTTACGAGTTCAAGCCCCATGTTGGGCTCTGTGCTGACAGCCCGGAGTCTGGAGCCCGCTTTGGATTCTGTGTCTCCCTGTCTCTCTGCCCCTCCCCTGTTTACACTCTGTCTCTCTCTCTCTCTCTCTCAAAAATAAAACAAACATTAAAAAAGATTATCCTTTCTTTTCCAATTACATACCTCTATAAAGCTGGATTTACTTTAGATACTTTAGCAAAAGAATATATCACGACATGGGTGTGAACTGGGGAAGATAAAAATGGGCCAGGATCCAGAGACACAGAAGGAGGGGAGGGAAGCCCCCTTCACGTGGAGCCGCAGAGAGGTTGAGGGGAAGAGAAAGAGCGGCTGAAACTGCTCATAGAACTGTCTCTGGAAATGAGAAAAACCTCGGGTCAGGCCGGAGAGTGATCCTATTTCTAGCTGGGGTGCTGACTTTGGGCTGGTCCCGGTCCCAGGCGGTGCCAGGAGAAACTGCTCCGCTGCTCTCCTGCTGAAGCCCTGGCTGGGAAGTGGCCTGGCCTGCAGGATTATATCTTGGGTGGTATCAATAGAGCCCATGGACTAAGACCTGGAAATGAGATGGGGCTTGGGACATAGAACAGGCCTGCGTTGGCTACACCAAAGGCACAGGGAGTTTGGACCCAAAAGAGTGATTTGCAACTCCTGGTTAGAGAAGGGACTGGGGCGCCACCATTTTTCTCCCCACAGCCACCAAGGAAGGACCCCAGTGAGTGGTCCATGGGAAGCAGTGGAAGCTAATACCCGCTTACACCAAACANTCAATTCTTTCTACTCAGATATATTTTCCCTTGTCTCATTTGTATCCCTCCCCTCTGATGGACTGCACACTCTGGTCATTGGATTGCTGAAACAGTCACATTTAACCCATTCTTTAGATGTATATTCTACACCTTCACCACTACCTTTCTCTCTCTCTCTCTGCAGTAATCAGACTATATAGTTTCTCTGAGTAACATCATCCTCATTTCTTTCTCCTCACCTCCTACCATATTCTCCTCTTTCTCTCTCTGAATTAAGCCTCCCACTCTCTCTGCCTGGTCATTGCCCAATTTCGCTTCCTCCTCGCCCTGTCATTTCTCTCTTTGTATATGCTCTTCCATCAGCACTGCACACCCTGCTCTTTATTTGTAGCTGGGAATTCTGGTTTTATGCTTTTAGATTGTCTTTTGTCTTTTGGTTTTTTCTTTTCTTTTCTTTTTTTCTTTTTCTTTTTCCCTTTCAGTTTGCTTGTTTGTTGGATTTGTCTGTGCGTTTGTATGCCTTTGTTCCCTGTGTGTTTGTCTGTCTGTTTTCCTTTCCAGGGCTACCTCAAGAAACAAGCCAAAGTACACATGGTGGAGAGTCCCAAGTACCACTATGAACAGTGAAATAAAATAACCAAAGTCTCAACAAGAGAGACCAAGAGACACCATTAAAAGAACACTTCCTGAATGGACAGGCCCTGGACAGTCAATGAGCCTTCTTTAATATAGCAGTACTTGCAGGTGCAAAGCACATAACAAGCTTCTAAAACTAACAAGAGACAGAAAGCTAGCCAAAATGATGACACGGAAGAACTCTCCTCTAAAGAAATTCCAGGAAGAAATAACAGCTAAAGAACTCAAAACAGCTCAAAACACATATAAGCAACGTAACTGAACAAGAATTTAGAACAATAGTCATAAAATTAATCACTGGGCTTGAAAAAGTCATGGAAGACATCAGAGAAGCTATTGGTACAAAGACTATGGAGCTTAAAAATAGTTGTGATGAATTAAAAAATGCTATAAATGAGGTGCATAATAAAGTGGAGGCGTCCAATGCATGGACTGAAGAGGCAGAGAGGAGAATAGGTGAATCAGAAGACACAATTATAGAAAAAGAGGAAGCCAAGAAAAAGAGAGATAAACTGATCCAGGAGCATGAAAGGACAGTTCAAGAACTGAGTGATACAATCAAATGAAACAATATCTGTTTCATAGGAATTCCAGAAGAGGAAGAGAGAAGGAAAGGCACTGAATGAGTACTTGAACAAATTATAGCTGAGAACTTCCCCAATCTGGGGGAGAAAAGACATTGAAATCCAAGAGGCACAGAAAACTCCCCTCAGACACAACTTGAATCGATCTTCTGCATGACATATCATAGTGAAACTGGCAAAATACGAGGACAAAGAGAGAATTCTGAAAGCAGCTAGTGATAAAAGGGCCCTAACATACAAAGGGAGACCTATCAGAGTAGTTACAGACCTATCTATTGAAACTTGGGAGGCCAGAAAGGAATGACAGGAAATCTTCAATGTGATGAACAGAAAAAATATGCAGCCAAGAATCCTCTATCCAGCAAGCCAGTCATTCAGAGTAGAAGGAGAGATGAAAGTCTTCCCAAATAAACAAAAATGGAAAGAATTCATCACCACTAAACCAGCCCTACAAGAAATCCTGAGGGGGACTCTGTGAGGGAAATGTTGCAAGGAACACAAGGTATCAGAGACACCACTACAAGCATGAATCCTGAAAAGAACACAACGACTCTAAACCCATATTTTTCAATAATAACACTGAATGTAAATGGACTAAATGCTCCAATCAAAAGACATAGGGTAGCAGAATGGATAAAAAAAACAAAATCCATCTATTTGCTCTCTACAAGAGACTCATTTTAGATCTGAGGACACCTTCAGATTGAAAGTAAGGGGATGGAGAAATATCTATCATGCTACTGGAAGTCCAAAGAAAGCCGGAGTAGCCATACTTATATCAGATAAACTGGACTTTAAAGTAAAGGCAGTAACAAGGGATGAAGAAGGGCATTATATAATAATTACAGGATCTGTCCATCAGGAAGAGCTAACAATTATAAATGTCTACGCATCGAATATGGGAGCACCCAAATACATAAAACAATTAATCACAAACAGAAACAATCTTATGGATAAGAATGTGCTAATGGCAGGGGACTTTAATACTCCACTTACAGCAATGGACAGATCAACTAGACAGAAAATCACTAAACAATGGACTTGAATGACACGTTGGACCAGATGGATTTGACAGATATATTTAAAACTACATCCTGAGGCCACGGAATTCACTTTCTTCTCAAGTGCGCATGGCACATTCTCCAAGATAGATCACATACTGGGACATAAAGCAGCCCTCAATAAATATAAAAGAATTGAGATCATACCATGCACACTTTTAGATCACAATGCTATGAAACTTGAAATCAATCACAGGAAAAAGTCTGGAAAAACCTCCAAACACATGGAGGTCAAAGAACACACTACTAAAGAATGAATGGGCCAATCATTCAATTAGAGAAGAATTTTTAAAAATATATGCAAACAAATTAAAATGAAGATACAACAATCCAAACTCTATGAGATGTGGCAAAGGCAGTCCTAAAAGGAAAGTACATTGCACTCCAGGCCTATTTCAAGAAATTAGAAAAGGCGCAAATACAAAATCTAACAGCGTACCTAAAGGAACTAGAAGGAGAGCAACAAGAGCACCCCAAACCCAGTAGAAGAAGAAAAATAATAAAAACAGGGCAAAAATAAACAATATAGAATCCAAAAAAACAGTTGAACAGATCAATGAAACCAAGAGTTGGTTTTTTGAAAAAATAAACAAAATTGATAAATATCTAGCCAGATTTCTCAAAAAGAAAAGAGAGAGCACCTAAGTAGACAAAATCATGAATGAAAATGGATTTATTATAACCAATGCCTCAGAAATACAAGCAATGATCAGGGAATGCTATGAAAAATTATATGCCAACAAACTGGACAACTTAGAAGAAATGGACAAATTCCTAAACATACACACACTACCAAAATTCACACAGAAAGAGACTGAAAATCTGAACAGACCCATAACTAATGAAGAAATTGAATCAGTTATCAAAAATCTCCCAACAAATAAAAGCCCTGAGCCAGACGGCTTTCCTGGGGGAATTCTACCAGACATTTAAATCAGAGTTAATACCCATTCTTCTCAAGCTATTCCAAAAAATAGAAATCGAAGGAAAACTTCCAGACTCATTCTACGAAGCCAGTGTCACTTTGATTCCCAAGCCAGACAGAGACCCAGCAAAAAAACAGAACTACCGGCCAATATACTTGATGAATACGGATGCAAAAATCCTCAGTAAGATACTTGCAAATCGAATGCAACAGCACACAAAAAGAATTATCCACCATGATCAAGTGAGATTCATTCCTGGGTTACAGGGCTGGTTCAATATTCGCAAGTCAATCAATATGATACATCACATCAACAAAAGAAAAGATAAAAATCATATGATCCTGTCAATAGATGCAGAAAAAGCATTTGACAAAATATAGCATCTCTTCTTAATAAATACCCCCGAGAAAGTCCGTATAGAAGGAACTTACTTAAACATCATAAAAGCCATTTATGAGAAACCCTCAGCTAACATCATCCTCAATGGGGAAAAACTGAGAGCTTTCCCCCTAAAATCAAGAACACGACAGAGATGTCCACTCTCAACACTGCTGTTTCACATAGTGCTGGAAGTCCTCGNATGGACAACAGACACATGAAACAATGCTCAGCATCCCTCCTCATCAAAGAAATCCAGATCAGAACCACACTGAGATACCACCTCATGCCGGTCAGAGTGGCTAAAATGAACAATCAGGAGACTATGGATGCTGGCAAGGATGTGGAGAAACGGGCACCCTTCTACACTGCTGGTGGGAATGTAAACTGGTGNACTGAGAACAAACTGAGGGATAATGGGGGTAGGGGAGAGGGGAAGGGGGGTGATGGGCATGGAGGAGGGCACTTGTGGGGATGAGCACTGGGTGTTATATGGAAACCAACTTGACAGTAGACTATGAAAGAAAAAAAAGAAAAAAGAAAATTAAAGAAATCATAAAGAAAGTAAAAAAAAAGAAAAGAATATATCACAGACAGAATGCAGAAAGACATTTAAAAATCTGGATATCTTCTACTAAACCAGACATTAGAACAATGCTACTCTTCTCAGTATTTTGGGGTTTTGAAAATATAAGCAGTTCTAAAAAAAAAATGTTACTTACATTAACATGCATATAAATAACAGTGTTTATTACTGTTTTTTACTCAACTTATATGTAAATATTTTAAATGTATCCTTCTTAATGTTTAATGTAATAAACAACAATGGAATAACTCAGATAAATAAAAGCTTCTTGGAGTCTTCAAAATTTAAAAAAAAATTTTTTTTTAAAGCTTATTTTTGAGAGAGAGATACAGAGTGTAAGCAGGGGAGGGGCAGAGAAAAACAGAGACACAGAATCTGAAGCAGGCTCCAGGCTCTGAGCTGTCAGAACAGAGCCTGATATGGGGCCCAAACTCAGGAACTATGAGATCGTGACCTGAGCCAAAGTCAGATGCTTAACCGACTGAGCCACCAGGTGCCCCTGGAGTCTTCAAAATTTTTATGAGTCTTGAGAAAAAAGGTTTGAGGCTTTCTACTCTAGTTCAACATTTGCTAACCATATTCCAGGAGCTAATAAGTTTTCTTCAGGAAAAAAATGGATTACGGCCAAAGTAAGTTGAAAACTCCTGCATTTAATACATGTGTATATAAGAATATACTTATCTGGATGAGCACTGAGTGATGTACAGAATGAATGAATCACTAGATTGTACACCTGAAACTAATATAATACTGTATGTTAGTGACCCTGGAATTAAAAATTTTTAAAAAGGAAAAAATAAAGAACACATTTTTAGAAAAAAAAATACATGTATGTATAATATATGTAAAATATATGATACACACAGAAAACCATTCCTTTATTGCAGGACTCTCAAGAATCATGTCATGTGCTAATGGACATCATGATGCTCTGAAGGGAGAGGGTGGTATGCAGATTCCCCCAAATGGACTTGATCTCCAATTCTTCAGTCATGGAATACCTAGTAACATTTCGAAACACCAGCTTTCCTTAGACCACATTTTGAGAAATGTTGATCTAGTCCCATCGCCTCATTTTTCACAGACAACTGCGTCTCTGAGAAATAAAGTGACTTGTGGTACATTACACTATGAACTGACAAGACTGAGATTAGGACTCAGGTGTTCAGACTGCTAATCCAGCATTCTTTCATTCACTACAACCTGGAAGCCTCCCCAGGCCTCATCTTCACTGGAAGGGATGACAGCACCAACTTCAGTTTATTTGCACCAACCAGTGCTTCTAATCTGTTGCCTTGGAGAGAGAATCCTACAAAATGTAGCAGAATGTAGATTCCAAAACCTGCAGAGATTACCTTTTATGGGAGGGAGATTATCTCTGTAATCCAATTAACTCAGCAAGCCATGGGAAAAAACATAGGCTTTAGATTAGCACTGGGGGCGGGGGTGGGGTGGGGTGGAAGGAGTTGGGAAAGAAGTTAATTCATATTAACAGGTTCACAAACCTTTGAAGTGCATTTACACTTTCCTAAATCCTAATCATTAATCTTTGAGGTGAACCAGTACCTTTTAGAAATAATATTTCAGCCATGAATCGAATAGTATTAGTGTTTAGAATGCTTCCTTATGAATGTCCCAGTTTCCTTTGAGAGCTGAGCACATTTCTCCCTGACCCAAATGACGAGCTTATAACTCTACATTTCCCTCTTCATCTTGGCTGCCAGGAAGCTTTGAGTCAGGTAACATACATATCCAGATATCAAATCGGCATTATGATCTCACCGATAGTTCCCAAATTCCTGGAGATGGGGGATTATTTATGTCATACGGGATTAGCTAAACAATTTTTCACCTCTCAGCGGGTCATTTTTGCTACCTGTTGAGCCAAAGAGAAATTACTGGTCACTCCTAAATTCCCTGAACCATCTTGCTTTCTCCCATCCAAGTACTAACCAGGCTAAACCATCTTGCTTTCTAAACTTACGGTGGGCGCTGCTGAGAACCAAAGTGGCCCTCAGATGATTATCCTGCCTTCCTTTTCAGTATCTCCTATGCTAATATGATCAATAATTATGCAGAGGGCAATAATATTAAACTGCTTTTATCCCCTGAAGGACATGCTTATGTGCTCAGGATAGCCTGCATTTTCTGAGTATATTCCAAAATCTCTGAAGATTTTATTCATGCAAGGTAAGTTTGACCTTCCACTAAACTCAAATCTATAATTTAAAGTGGCCTCTTTGACTCAAAATCCTCTCCATTTCAATGCCAAATGGATCATCAGCTACTCTCCAAGTAATATTCGCTCCAAAGGAAGGTTCCTGCTACTGATCAACGCACATTTTTGCATTTCTACTCACAGACTTAAGTTCTGCTCTCCAATATGTGACTGTAGCTTAATTGACGGAGGAATGCAAAAAGAGATTCGCAGGCGTCTGACTACTGTCGACTCATTGACTTCCCTCAGAGAATTCTTTCACTTGTCTTTTAAATTTTCCTTTCTTGTCAAAATTGCAGGTGCAGATAAATGCTGGAATCTTATTTCAATCAGAAAGTGCCAAGAACAAGAAAAGATGGAGAATTTTGATTGTCGTTGAGGACAGAGCCTCAAACAGCTGGAGGCTTTCCATTCTCTTTTAGCTTCCATCCATCTAAGAAAAAAAATGCACTAAGGATTTCACTCAATTTGTGTGGAAAGATGAGGAAATTCACGCTGAAATGAAGAACTGCACTCCCAAAATAGCATTAACCTAGAACAGCACTGCTGGGGGAACAAGAGACCTTGAATGTGGTGGGTCCAACCTCGGGGAAGAGGTCAAAGGGATGCCCCAGATGGATTCTACTGGGCAGTTAGCTGACGATGCCCTTGCTTTCCTTTCTGGGAGCCTTAAAACAGCTCAGGGATTTTCGCCTCAGCCAGATTTTCTTTCTCAAGACGAAACAAATGTGTGTTTCAGATAATTTCTGAGTAAACCTGGAAATGATTACGAGAAGGAAACAAAGCCAACTCTGGCTTTGTTGTCATTCAGAGCCTCTCCTCTAGGGTGGGTCAGAATGATTTGTCTCAGGGTCCACACAGTGTGGGCTCAGACATCTGCAGCCACGCCACACGGCTCTGAAAGATTCTAATGGGCTGTCTTCCCACGAGTCCGCTCCAGGTCCTCTGTGTCAGAACCATGTCTGTGTCTCCAGTCTCCAGCCTCCAGCCCAGCTCCTGGCATAGAGTAAGTGCTCAGTAACAAACTGAAATGTTGCCCCTCGGTGCATAGTTGTTCATGTGTGAAAACACCAGAATCTGCCCCAGGCCTGATTTTAATTCTTCTCTGGTTTGGGTCTTAATCTTCCCCTGGGTCCAAGCCTTATCATTTTCCCTCAGCTCTTCAACTACTCAGAACTCCCCAACTCCCGCTGCGACCACCCCCAGTGCACCCCCCGCACTGTCCAATACAGTAGCCACCGCCACACGTGGTCTCTGAGCACTTGAAATGTGGCTTATTCAAACTGAAATGTGCTGCATGTGTTAAATGCACACTGGATTTCAAAGACTTAGTACAGGAAAAGAATGTAAATTATCTCAGTAATTTTCATATTGATTATGTGTTGAAATGATCATATGTTGGGTTAAATAAAATATATTATTAAAGTTAATGTCACCTGTTTTTTTTTTTTAATGCATTTTCTAGAAAAGTTAAAATAATCGGAGTGACTCACATTCTATTTCTACTTGATGGCACTGACTCAGACTTTATCTGGCTCCCTTTCAGATCTGGCTGGAGTCTACTGCGACACCTTTGACTTAATCAGCACGGTGTCGGTCCAGCCAGACCTTCGTGCCCACCAACGGCTCCAAAATGTCCCAGAAGCGAGTAGCGTAAGGTCAGTTCCACTTCTCCATCTGGTGGGCTCCACTGCTTGAGCCGCAGGGCCCTGCAACAGGCGTGCTTTGCTGCCCCCTGCTGACAAATCCCGTTCCTGCAGCATCACGGGGCATCCACAGCCCCTCCCTCTGGCCTCTCCAGTTAGCAGGAGCAGGCAGCCATTAGGGCCCTTCTGTGCTTCCCACTTGCCCATCCTTAGCGTTCCTGTTTTCAAGAGTAGGAGTAAGAAGGAATAAAAGACGCTGCACTTTTCAAAAAGCAAATGTATTCTAGAGAAAGCGGTTTCTTTTGAAGATCACTTATGTATTTCTTTCAAAAATATAGACGTATCGTGCAGTGGACCTCACACTTCACTCATAACCAGTATCACCTGGAACATTTTCAAATTACAGATTGCCAGGGCTCTCTGCTGGAAATCCTGGGCCCGTAGGTTAGAGTTGGAAGCCCAGGAATCTGTTTTTCACAAGAACTCCAAGTGATTCCTGTTCCCCTAGGAGTTTGAGAAATAAGGCTATTGAGCTGAGCTTCTCCAACTTGGAGGTGCTCGCTGACCACCTGGGACCTTATTAAATACAAATTCTGATCCAGTAAGTCTAGGCTGGGGCCTGAGAATCCACACTTGTAACAGGCTCCCGCGTGAAATGATGCTGCAGGCCCGTGGCCACGCTTTGAGGAGCGAGTTTGTAGATGCGCAGGCTCGGTGCCCCCAGGTGTATCCTTAATAGCACACCTGTTCTATTTAGAATCACTACAAGCTCTGCTACAGCCTACCACTCCCACCGAGGCTTCTCGTAAAAGCAAACTCAAATTGTTACTTCTTTTGTCTGGAAAAGCAAGGATGCCCCCTTTTGACAGCTCAAAATATTTCCTGTAAAATGCCAGAAGAGGAACAGTAAGTACATTTTCTTCCAAAACATTTTTTTTTAATTACTCTGAGTTAGAAAGAATTCCTTTCCTTAATAGATAAGCGCCATGTATTGAGACCATGTAGGGATGCTGGCCATTTACGATGACGGTATGGTGGGGGGTGACTCAGTGTTGCTGAGATTGTGCCCTCTGGAAGATCAATGCCCCCCTCCCCCAAGAGTGAGCCACACCGGGGCATCTGGGGCTTTGGAAATGAGGGGTTGCCTTTGAGGACTGTCCACAGTCTTATCTTTAAACTTAGTTTCTGCCTTTATTTCTTTTTTTAAAACTTTTTAAATGTTTGTTTATTTTTGAGAGACTGAGAGACAGAGTGCAAGAAGCGGAGGGAGAGAGAGAGAGAGCGAGCGAGACACGGAATCTGAAGCAGGCTCCAAGGTCCGAGGAGTGGGCACAGAACCTGACACAGGGCTCAAATTCACGAACTGTGAGATGATGCCCTGAGCCGAAGTCAGATACTTAGACTGAGCCACCCAGGTGCCCTGAGTTTTTGCCTTTATTTCTTAACCCTTTCCTCCATGGAAGCAGCAAATATGCTTAGTGCTGTTAGATCTGGCGCTCATCCTGGTCAGACTGTTACTGCTCCCAGCTGTTTCCAGGGATTATCTGAAAGTCTGGGGGGAGGGGTGTAGTGGATGGGGAGTGCCTTTGTGGTATCAACTTTGGTTAAACTATGTTTTAGAAACTTACTCTTCCTAATGGTGAATTTTGGATTTACCCAATGTTGCCGTAAGTTCCCAAGACATCATGAGACTGCATCATAAACTGAAATTTCCAGACACCAAAGAAATTGCATTTCTTAACCAGAAGCCCTTTTGGAGGGGATCTTATATGATCAAAATGTCACGTACACATTAGGAGGTGAAAATTATCTGGCCATTCTGTTCCTAGCTTAATCCTCAAGGCTTAAAGTATGAACCTAGCATCTATCAACATAGTTTGCAGATTGGTGGTGGTGGAGGTGGTTTGTTTGTTGTGTTTTGTTTGTTTCAAGGCCAAGAAAATCATTTGTTTAACATTTAATACCTTCCCATCTTCACTCCCGCATTTTCAAAAGACTCCTTCCGTGGTTACCAACATAGCTCCCATTAAAGTCAAATTCCTTAGATGCTGAAGTCACTGAATGCCTAATTACACATGCAATGCTGGAAAAAAAATATTAAGACTGCATTTACATTGCCAGCTTTCTTTCCCCATTAGACAACAGAAGATTTACCCTTTCATCTAGTGTGTGAGCATTGCTCTTGCAAGTTTGTGGTTCCACAAAACGTACATTAGTATATCATTCACTATTAGCACCAACCTTGACAATCCAGAAGTTATGCCTCTCTCTATGTTATATATAGTCTTTCTTCTGAGCTAGAAACAAACCAAACCAAAAATAATCACCAAATCCCACATCCTGGCTGTCACTTACCCAGAGAGAGTGACATTGCAACACCCCAGGGCCCCACAGATCTCCTGTGAGCTGTGTGGATTCCTGCCATGGGCTGCACCCACGCAACATTCAAATGCCATTCACTGGCAGAAAGCCCATTTAAACCTTTATCCAGTGACGTGTTCAGGGTTTTTTTCTGTACAGGTTGCTTCTGCTATGGAAATAAGTGAGTGCTCAGTGATCAGTCTTTGTCCTGGAATCAACCTTAGGTCGTACTGAAAGTGACCCAACCAAACGTGCACCACATACACATGCACATTCACCTATGTTAATTTACAAGTGCTTAGCCCTCAGAACAGTCATGTGGTTTGATCAGAAGCAAAGCCCAATACCCATACTCTCAAACTCCAAGGTCAGAAAGTAACTAAAGAAAAACTGCAACCTTTAATTGGGCTGCTGCCAAAGCCTCAGGTGTGTGGATGTCACCTAGTTTTTCCATATGTCAGCAGAGAGACAGGATTTGATAGATAGATAACTTGGTCCTCAACTCTTGGGAACTACTGCTTCAATGCCTGGATCTCCTACCAATTCACATTGCTAGCGGGTTTCCAGGAAATGCAGCTGACAGACTGTCGAGCTGAGGCAGCTCCGGCGGGGGAACAATTTGCAGAGGGGCATGGCAGACATCATCATGTCACACGGAGCCTCAGCAGCTCACCTAGGAAGCAACCCCATTCCAGGGCCCCTTGCCCTGTGCCTCCAGAGATTCTCCCGGGATAAACTAAGTCATAAAAATTCAGTGCCCTCGACAATGGGATATGGAGAATGGGGCTGGACCCTGAGGCCTTGGGATTCTCTGCTTCTAGTAGCTGCTCTCCTAAGTGCTCCCAATTAGAATTTTCCAGGCTCCTAATGTGAGTCCTACATTTGTAAGAGTGGGAGTAAGAGATGAAAGCCCCAGAAGAGTCTTCGTGGGCTTCAAAGAATAGGAAGAAACCTTTGGTTGAATGGTGGCCCTGGCCCAAATGCCCCCTTATAGGCTTGGGAAATGTTCTGGGGCTGAATCCCCTAACTCTTTGGGTTCTTTGCAAGCTCGGGGCTTGTGCCTCCCTGAAGTGAAGGTCATCACCACTGCCCAGAAGGCAGGCCAGCTCCCACCCTGGTGCCCACAGGCACACCCAAATGATAGCACTGATTTTTTTTTTTTTTTTTGCATAGAAAAATATATATATATAAATTTTCCCACCACTCCAGGTTCTGTCAAAGTGGTTCTCAAACTATTTGATCCCAGGATCCCTTTACATTCTTAAAAACTATGAGGACCCCAAAGAACCTTTGTTTATGTGGTTATATCTATCAGTTTTTACCATGTTATACACATTACAGTACATACCAGAAAGACATCACAAGTCATGTAACCTTTGGAAATGCCTCTGTGCACTCATGAGAGACTGAGGGTGACAATGGCGAATAAGATCTTAATGTTTTCATGAAAAGAGTTTTGACCTCCCAGACCTTCTGTGTCTCAGAAACCCACAGATGTCTGCGGATCACACTTAGCCCATCATTGACCTATCAAATGACTGTATTTATTATCTCATCTGATATCAGATTTACTCACCCATTTATTTGTTTACTTGGCCTCCTCCACCTGAATGTAAGTTCCATGCGAGCAACAACTTGGTCTTCTTCACCCTGTCATAGTTTCTATAACAATGCCTGGAACATAATGCGTGAAAAAAAAAAAAAAAAAAAAAATCCTGGCTATTCCTCAGGCACAGATAATGATCTCGATACCAGAGCTTGGCAGAAATTTCTCCTTCCTGCAGCTGGTCTCACTGTTTGAACCCAACCAGGGTCCAAGTCATTCAGTACTGACTAGGAGTTGACTAGAATCAATCACTACTCAATCTCAACCCCAGTGTGAAACCAAAAAGAGAATTGCTAGGGCCAGAAGATGAAGTCACTAAGATCTGTTTTTTGCACACTTCTTAAAAAGCCAGTTTTACAGGACATTTCTTGACCGGCTTATCCTTCCCATCCTACACACATTCCTCCTCCAGAATGTCCCTCTGCACTCCCTAGGTCTACAATATAGGCAGGTCACCCTGCCTTTGTCTTGCCTCTTTCTTGTCAACCAACATTGTACAATGTTGATTATCTTAAAAATTCAGGAAGGACATGTGCCTTTATCACTGTGCTCCATGAGTCAGCACATACACGTACAAATATCCTGCTCCATATGCTCAGGATACAAGAAATGCCACCTTGATTTTCTAGGCACTCTCCCTCCTATCTGGTAGGATATTCTGCACTAAGTGATTCAGCCACTCCCTCCCCTTTGGCAAGCCCACCAGTTGTCATCACTGAGAAGAGATGTCTCCAGGACACAGGGACCATAGGTGGCTTTCTAAGGGGATGGAACTGACTGGGTATGGAACTACCAGGGAAGGCTGGTGTGACCAGACCAGAGTGAGAGTGAGGTCAAGAGGGAGGCAGAAGCCAGTTCATGCTGGTCTCCTAGGTCCTGGTAAAGAGAGGGCTTCATTCAAGGTGTGATGGACACCACTGGATGGCTGTGAATAGGGAGTGACATCACTGACTTGCTATTTATAGAGAGCATTCTCACTGCTATGCAGAAAATAGACTGTGGTTGTGGGAGAAAAGCCAGAATGACAACAGAAAGACCAGGAAGATAGATGGCTATTGTAGGGGGTCTAAACCAGAGATGAAGGTGACTTGGACCAGCAAGTGAAAGTGATGAGAGGGTGTTTGACCAAGATATATTTTGAATATGGAACTTGTGATTATATCAGGGTGCCTGGGTGGCTCAGTTGAACATCCAGCTCTTGATTTTGGCTCAGGTCATGAGATCAAGCCCCACGTTGGGCTCTACACTGGGCTCTGCACTCCTTCTCTCTGCCTCTCCCCAACTCAGTGCTCACTCACTCACTCTCTCTCAAAATAAATATAAATAAAAATTTTTAAAAACTTGCAGTTATACTGATGTGGGTATAAGGGACATAGAATAATCAATGATGATTCCTAGATGTTCAACCTGTGCAAAATCTAGGCAAATACATTGAGATGGAGAAAATGAAAGTAGGAGCAAGTTTGAGAGATAAAATCAAGTTCTATGTCAAAGAAGTCCAATTTGAGATGTTAATTGGACTTCCAATTGGAAATGTTAGATAGATGAACTTATGCAAGTATGGAGCTCCAGGGTGTTGCAGAGATTGGAGCTGAGGATATATATTTGGAAGATGTTGGCACATAGATGGTATTTAAACCCACAGGACTACATGTCACCCAAGAGAATATAAATAGACAAGAGGAGAGAAGAGGTAGAGGACTGAGCCCTGGGACACAGCAACATTTTGAGGTGAGAAAGCGGAGAAGCCAGAAAAGGAGACTGAGAGGTAGCAGATGAAACAGGACGGTGTGGAGCAAAAAGGGGCAATTAATTGCATCAAATCCTATTGAGAATTCAAGTAAGATAAAGATTGATAACTGACCACTGGATTAGGCAAGTTTATGACCTGGATATAAACAATTTCAGCAACATGATGGGGATAAAAGTCTGATTGGAGTAGGTTGAGACTATGGAGACTTCTGGGCTAAATGGAGGACTGAATAGCTGTGTTTACTTCTGTTCCCTCTTGCATTTCCACTAAAATGGCAATAAAGGGCTTAAATGTATAAACTTATGTAACAGAAAATAAGAGAGGTAATAAGAGCATATGAGAGATGTTAATAACGTTTTGAAATCTGGAGGGCAGACAGATGAGTGGTAACTGACCTAGCTGCCTGAAGAAATTTGAAAGCTAGGTACCTATAGTCTGGAAGTACAAGAAATGGTCTAAATCACATAAAAAAAAACTTAGGAAGTTTCAGGAATTGAAGGTATCAGGTACTTATGAAGGTGGGGCTACTAGAGGGGGCTGAAAGTAGGAATGAGTGAAAACCTCCATGAGAAGAATTGTCTCCTACACCTTCCTCCATCCCCATGCAAGCTGATGGTTGCTCCTCTACCACCCAATCAAAAAACTAGAAGCCCAGAGACAATAAACCATAGGGACTCTGCACTGGGAGAACCAAAGCAAACATGAGAGTGAAATAAAGGTTATTTCCAAAGTTCAAAGTCTTATTTGCATTCTTAGAATTGGAGGATGTATGACATCAAAACAAGAAGATAAATCAAGAGAGAGGGACCCAAGATTCAGGAGACCCCCACATAGGAAGTGTAAAGAGAATGCCCAGGGTAACAGCAAAGAGACGGTCCAGGATGATATCCGTGAAAAGTTCACATTGGAGGATGAGGATGGAAGACTCCAAGAAGAATGTCTCCAAGAAAAAGAAATGAAAAGAAACGTACATTAGGTACTTTAATGTATGTTTGTGAATAAATTGTAATAATTATAAAGAAAACCAAACAAAGGAGAAAATGGGGAAGTGATTCCAAGGATATTGTACAAGAAAGGAAATACAATCATAGTACATTAAAAGGCTCAGTTAGGACTATGTACTAGTCATAATAACAATGAATACTGATTTAACCAAAATTGCCATAGGCATATATTGAAAGGAAGGTAGGAAGAGAAAGAAGGTAGAAAGACTAATTCTTTTTTTAATTCATANTTCTCCCTACACCATCTGTTAAAGAGGCTGTCTTTTTTCCATTGGATACTCAGAAAGACTAATTCTTAATCTCCCATAGGAAGTTGATAAATAATACATAAAACTGAAAAATCAGGAAGCGTGTGTGTGTGTGTGTGTGTGTGTGTGTGTGTGTAGATAGATACCCTCCAGGCTGTGGCACGCTCATTCCTACTGTTCTTGCTGTAACTCCCCAGCATTGTTCCACTGCCTACCTTTCTAGCCTAGTAGTCTTGAAGTTAGGCTGTAGCCTCTGCCACCTTAGATGTATTCCCTCCTCAATTCCTGTGATATGTGAGATTCATTTGTCTCCAGATCTACCTCACTTTCTCTGGGGAAAGGAACACATAGTTCCTTTTGCTCATAACTGTTACTCTTCCCCTCTCTTAGTTTTCTTCCTCCCTTACATCCACCTCTCTCTCCATGGGCCACCCTGAGGCCCAGTAGAAACATTTTCTCTCCAGCTGATCCATGACTGCTTTCCCTATGGTACCTCCCACAACGCAGTTATATCCTAGTTTTTCTGTTAACTACTTTTCTGTGCAGTAGATTCAAATGGTGAGTAGGTACAGATAAAGTTTACAGGAGAAGAATATGGGGGCACCTGGATGGCCAAGTTGGTTAAGCATCTGACTCTTGATTTTGGCTCAGGTCATGATCTCATGGTTTGTGAGATGGAGCCCCGCGATGAGCTCCACACTCACAGAGTGGAGCCTGCTTGGGATTCTCTCTCTTCTTCTCTCCCACTTGTGTGCGCGCGCTCTCTCTCTCTTTCGCTTTCTCTCTCTGTCTCTCTCTCAAAATAACTAAATAAACAAAGAAAGAATGAAAGAATTAAAGAAGGATATGGCTGCCATCTTACTTCACAGGAAGTAATTGACAATGGAGTAGAACTAATCTATACAGTCAGAGGGAGAGCCTTGCCCTGTGTGTGTCTCTTATGATAATATAATTATTTGGGAGCCTGTCTTCAGGAGAATGGCAAAAGCTGGGCAATAGTTGGTTCTGGCTATATGCTTAAAAGCCCCAATAAGGAGGAATGAACTACTAATCTGTCAAGAGAATGAAAGGGATTCTAGATTGTATTCCCAAACCCAAGATCTTCTCTGTCTCCAAATTTTTTTCAAATTTGCTTTAATTATTCTATTTTCTATAATAACAATAATTTTATTGTGGCATAGACTATTCATTGTATCTGAAAGTCCTCTCTTTCCTTTCTAAGTAATAGCTCTTTTAATTTTTAGCTGGACGTATGGCCATCAGAATAAAAACTATATTTTCACACTTCACTGCAGTGAGGTGTGGCCATATGTCTAAATCCTAGGCACAAAGGGGTGTGATTTCTGGTCCTATTCATAAAGCTAAGGGGTGTACCATTCCTTCTTCATTCTCTGCTCCCTTCCTAAGGTTTGGAATGGCAAAGAAACAGGAGAGAAGGAGCCAAGACCCCTGGATGATCCTATGGAGTAGAAACACTAAAGCTACCTTGGACCACCTTCACAAAACAGAAATAATCTTCTCTTGTCCAATTCATTATTATGTTGGGACTCTGAAATTATATCCTAACAGCCTCATCTTTTTTTTTTTTAGCTATGTATGTGTCAGACATATACAAAATACCTAACTAATGATTTGATCTTCCCATCCTTCATTCCATTTTTGAATCCACCATTGATAAGATTGTCACTGTGGTGGTTTTCCTTAATAATGGAAATTTTTTAGTTATATCTAAGATAAGGATGAGTCGTCTTTCTGAATGTCTGGTGTCTGCAAATACAATGGCTAGATCCTATTCCCATACTGTCTTTAGTTAAGTGAAATAGCAAGTATAGGAGTAATTGAACAATAATCTTTGAGTAGTAATCTTTAAACAGAACTAGTTGTGTTTAGTCCTGAGCATTCTAATAGAAATGATTTCCTTTTCAAGATGCCATCTTGCTTCTTCCCCATTTATATTGTTATTGCTAAACCACCCAATTTTAATTATCATTTAATTATCTTTATCTACAGTTGAGTGCCCCCCTTCTGTCGGAAAGCCTATTTTATGTAAAACCAAACCATGGGTAATTACCTATCAAAAGCAGATTTATCTAAATTCCCACTGAAACTAGATGAGACAGTTTCTTTAAGACAGAAAAGCACTTAAAAGTAGATCCAGGAAAAAAGGACAGCATTGAATTTGAATTTATAGAATAACAATAACATTATAGTCACTATAGGGAATCAGTTCTTATCTATATTGCCTGCTGTGGGAGTATGGAATCTCAGTTCTAGATTCATCTTCTCGGATGTAGATTGTGGCAGATACTATAAGTGGATTCGCTCACCATTTTTTTTCCCAACCCACAGTTTCTTGCCCTCTTCTACTACAGAGTCTGGGAACAAAAAATTTAAACCTCATGTTCTCAGTCCCATCCCATCCCCTTGCAATAAGGAGGCACCACGTGACATGGTTCTGGTCAATGAGACATATGTAGAAATCTATTTAAAAACACAAACTACCAGTTTTTCCACTCTTGGGTATATACCCAAGGGAATTGAAAGCAGGGACTCAAATAGACACTTGTATGCCTGTGTTCATAGCAGCATTAGCTGCAATAGCCAAGAAGTGGAAACAATCCAAGTATCCATCAACAGATGAGTAGACCGACAAAATGTACATACACACAATGGAATATTCTTCAACCATAAAAAGGAATGGCATTCTAATCCACAAGGATGAATCTTGGAAATATTATACTAAGTAAAATAAGCCAGACACAATAGGACAAATGTTGTATGATTCCATTTATGTGGGTTACCTAGAATAGGCAAATACATAAAGACAAAAGTAGAATAGAAATTACCAGGGGCTGGGAGCAAAGGAGAATGGGGGTTGTTGTTTAATGGGTACAGAGTTTCTGTTGGGAATGATTAATGAGTTCTGGAGATGGATAGTGGTAGTGGTTACACAACATTGTGAATGTACTTAATGCCACTGAATTGTACACTTTAAAAATGGTTACAGTGTTTAATTTTATTAATATTTTACCACAATAAAAATACAATTAAAAATCTTTTACTTATTTTTAATTAACAAATTATAAGTATGGATCTCTCAATTCTGTATTTTGTTTAAAGATTGAATATACTAAAAAAAATATTCAGTATACTCATGACCAAATGAAAATTTTATTCCTAAAAAAAAAAAAAAAGAAAAAGAAAATTTAATTCCTACTCAAGGTACCTATAAGGCAGTTCATTTTCACCCAAGGCTAACAAGAGATAAAACCAACAATAACCAAAGACAGAAGACTGTGGCTCCCTAAATATTCTGTTTTGCTTCTCCACCTGAAGACTTGGAGGACAGCTGGGATTTGAGGGGAAAAAGGAAGAAAGATGTTCAAGCCACTACTTGGTGATGAAAAGAAAAGGAGTTTCTTTGTGAGACAGGGTGTGCCCATGGCAGCTGAGCATGAAGGAGGGATATTCTTCACAGAAATTCAAGGTAATCCTCCATTTTGGGATGTCTTGCTGCGGGATTTTATCTGCCCAGTTGGGAAGCTCATCAGTGAGGAGGGATGTTAGCTCCAAGACTGATCAGCTTCGTGACTGAATCTCTACACACAGAAGTCTCTCCCTTAGTCTTCTCTGGATTTTGAGCCCCTGCTTGACACATGGTTCTTTTTTTTTTTTTTAATGTTTTATTTATTTCCAGGAGAGAGAGACAGCGTGAGCAGGGGAGGGTCAGAGAGAGAGGGAGTCACAGACCGAAACAGGCTCCAGGCTCTGAGCTGGCAGTCAGCACAGAGCCCGACGCGGGGCTCGAACCCACGAACCGCGAGATCATGACCTAAGCGAAAGTCGGACGCTTAACCGACTAAGCCACCCAGGCGCCCCTTGACACATGGTTCTTACTTGGCAATTATAATAAGCTACTGTTTGTTCAGTGCTTATTTTTCCAGGCATGCTGGAAGCATTGCACATGTATTACCTCATTTAAATGTTATACAATCCCTGTAAAATACAAACGCACTATTTTTTCCATTTTACAGATGTGGAAAGTAGAGCAAAAAAAATTTGGACACTCTGTCCAAGGTCACAGAGATGACAAGTGGCAGAGCCAGGATTGGAACTCAGGCAATCTGGCCCCAGATCCCTCCCACTTAACCACTGTTTTATGCTGCTTCTTAGATCCCACAGATAATTATTTTCTCGGTAGTGTGTCAGTCTCCAACTGTGCTTCAACTTTAAAATGTTTTTAGCTAGTGCTGTCTCTGCCATCACCATGGTTTGTTTACAGAGGAACAAAAATAATGTATGTCTGTGTATGTGATGATACAAGTCAAATAACTTCCTATTTCATAATTATATTAATTAGGGTAACATTAGCAGCTGTTCTGGATACAACTCCAAAGTTGCATTTGCCTAACACAATGGAAGTCTAATTCTTACTAAAATACGAAATAGCTGTTCCCAATCAGTTGATGCCTCTCACAAACAGGCTTCCCATATTATGGTTCCACTATCTTGGAAACTCATGGCATCTAAGGTCATCATGCTCTTCTGCATCAAGGAGGAAGGAAAAGAGCATGAAAGCTCATCTGTTACAGATTATTGTTTGCCAGGCCTGGAAGTGGCATACATTACATGGCTTCCCAGGCCACTGGCTAGAATTCAGTCATCTGGCCACATCTAACCACAAAGGAGGCTGGGAAATGTCAACCAGTGGTGTGCCTAGAAAAATGTGGAAGTGAGTTTTGGGGGAACACATAGCAATCTCTGCCATAACAGCTTTCCCACCCAATAATGCATTTGCATTGTCAGTGTTTTCACAACCTTTCTGAGCCACAGATTTGAGTCTTTGCAAAGTATCCTAAACAGATAGGATGGACTACCAAAAAATCTTCCCCAATGCTCTTCTCAACTACATCTATTATTACTACCTTTATTACTTTTTTAATCTTACAGATTAAAAACCCCTAAGCAACATAGGACAGTTTGAAGCTTTCACTGATTGCTCCCATAGAGAGAAACCAGCTAAGGCCTGACAATATGAACAAACATAGATTCCCCAGATATTAACACTTTTGTAAAGCTTGTATTTTAACATCGTTATGGCAAACATTATGTTCCAACAGACCAGATCACAACCTCAAGCAACAGGAACTGGGGGTATGATTTTAGCTCCTTTTCTGTTTAATTTATATGTTAATAGTCTGATATGACTTACAGGTTTAAGGAGATGCTAGCAGGGTCTTTCTATCAAAAGTAGGAATGACCCCAAAAAGCAATTGGTCCTAGTGTCTATTGTCAGATGAATGTATTTATTCCCTCCAGTGAAATAAGATAATAGTTGAGCAGTAAGATAAATTAAGGCATTGCTTTTAAGATACAGTAGTAGCATTTAATGATTTTTAAAGAGAAATTCCTTCCTTAAAAATCTAGCATGATATACTCATAAATTGAGTTGATACTTGCCATAAACATCTCTTGCAACAATGGCCAAAAATATGCACATATTTCAATAAAGACAAACAGGCAACATTCAAAAATGAAGATGAACAGCTATATTCAGGCAACATGGTTATAAATAACTTTTTTTCTCCTTCCAAAGTTTTCTCTAATATTTTTACATAATATTAATAATTTTTCACAATTTATTGCAAAAACAAAGAAAAAGAAGACTCCTTTTCTCTTTTAATACAACTGTAACAAGCCTTCTATTCTTTGGTGAGAAAGAGTTATCATTTCTATCTCATTTGGCAGAGTGAGTAGTTCTAAAGTAAAGTGTAGGATTTAAAAAATCATAGTTCCCTGATAAGGACTGAGGGAAATTAATTTTTTAAGGAGTGAGAAAAGAACACTTTCCTAAAAGATACACATGCACTGGTCAGTCTTTTCCGAACACTGAGAATGCCTGAAGGCTGCTACTCTGACCAGCACGTTCATTATTAAGAAGCAGGGAGGTGAAGGAACTCTTTGGCTTAGAGAATATTTTATTGGCTGAAGCTCCGAAGAGATCCTTTCTTTAAATATTCACTGTGATCAGCATTCCCTATCACCTCAGGGATTTACTGAGAACTCGAAGAAGGTCTGTTTTGCATCCTTAGGCAAAGGTTAGCCATTTCAGGGGGTTGGTGTATGAGATTTGTTTTCTTATGGACAAAATCATTCTGTCCCTGAAATAGCACTTTTTTTTCTTCAAGGTCTTTCAAACTGTTTGAATGTCTTTGAGATTCTTAAGCTCATCACTGGGTATCAACAAGTACCACTGTATCCAAGTCCACAGTTTCCCAAGTTCCTTAAAACTCCTGTCTTTGTGGTCATATTAGGTGCTGGAGACTTCCTTTGGCTCACCTACTTGGATGTAACTTAACATTCAAGAAGACTCTGGTAGGCAGAGAAGGACAAATATCATATGTTTGCATGTATAGGAGGATTAGGAGGAACTTAACTGAGGAACGAGGGGGAGAAGAAGGGGGGAAATGGTGGGGGAAAGGGAGAGAGGCAAACCATGAGAGACTCTTGAATGCTGACAAAAACTGAGGACTGATGGATGTGGGGCGAGGGGGGATGGGCATGGAGGAGGGCACTTGTGGGGATGAGCACTGGGTGTTATGTGGAAACTAATTTGACAATAAACTATTTGTAAAAAAATTTAAAAAAAAAGAATAAAGAAAAGAAAAGATCAACAAGCAAAAAAAAAAAAAAAAGACGACTCTGGTATTTGAAGCTTCCCCAAGAAGCAAAGTTAAGCATTTAGGGATCTTGCCCTCATTTTATTCTGATAATTTGACCTGAGACATTTGCAAAGAATTATTTTAGCTCTCCATATTCTGTGTTCATAATCTAGTATCTATTTCCAACCAATCCTTTACATATATAAAAGTTACCCAGCAGCAGAAGATGCTGGCTAGGACAGAGAACTATTAGTTGGCTATAGGAAACATAATGCAGAAGGAAAAATAGGAATCTAGATCTGATAATGGGTCAGGAAAATGCCCCTCCTTCTTGTTGGGAGATTGTTCTCCATGAGTCCCTTGTGTTTCTGCTCTACCTGTGACACTTTTTATTCCAAATTACCCACTCTAGTGAATAGTATTAGAAGATGGAGAAAGTGCCTGTCTTCAGGACAGAGGGCAGATTTGTTTGCTGTCTGGGATAATAAAGAATGTTTCTCTCCAGGGCAAAGTTTTGGTAGGTTTGCAAGAAACCCCCTTATAAGACTGGTGGTTTTCTAAGCTCATGGTCCCTCAGCTGTGGTACAAACACAATGTATGTGCAGCATTGCCTTGGGCCCCCTCTACGTTGTCCTTGCAAAGCTTGGGGTGTAAGGGGAATAGGTGAGAATATGAAGATCAGACTGTAACAGCAGTCCGTTGTTTCTGATTCAGGAAACTCATGCCTTCTTTTCAACAGGAAATTGGCCGACTGACTTGTTAGTTTGAAAGTAGAGTAAAATCTCAAACTCTTCATAATCCTTGACTTTTCTAATAAGTGGTAGCCCACTGTTAGGATGAGGACTCTCTTTAAACATTGTAGAAGAGAATTTTGATTTCACAGGCAAAACAGATAGGTATATATGATGGCTAAGTATGAATGTGTGCCCTCCACTCATAGGTACTTATCTCAGATGACTTCTATAGCAAAATATCCTCTACACTTACCAGAGGACATAATTAGTATCAACATCACACAGACTCATCAACTGTATTCCCTGAATGTCTTTAACAAATGAAATGTCGCTACAAACCCCAGTGATGTGGGCTGGCTACACACTTAGTTTTGAAAGGGGATTTCCCAGGAGGAAGCTGGTCTTGTTTTCATCAAGTAGATCAGAGTTCCTCCAGAAAAACACAATACTTCAGAGAATGAAAGCTGAGATGCTGGCAAATCTTACTAAATCAAATAAATTTCAACTAGGAAACAGTAAAACACCTAAAAGCCATATGCAGATATCTGAGTTATAAAACATCATGCCAGCCATACCTAAGAACACCCTGTAATTTTTTTTATTTTTATTTTTTATTTTTTTTTGAGAAAGAGAGCATGAGCCAGGGAGGGGCAGAGGGAAGGGGGGGACAGAGGATCCAAAGCAGGCTCTGTGCTGACATCAGCGAGCCTCATGCAGGGCTCAAGCTCCCTGACCTGAGCTGAAGTCCAATGCTCAACTGACTGAGCCACCCAGGCACCCCATCCTGTAATTTTTTTTAAAATTACTTTCCATTTAAAGTGCTTAATCTTTTTTTGAACAATAAATGAACTAAGAAAAAACATGGTAGAATCCAGCCATCTACAAAAGTAACAACTTTATGATACTAACTCACAAACTTGTGTTAGAAACTTTGATGTGCACAGAACACCTAAGATGTAGATACAGTTAATATTTTGCTATCAGTGACCATCTGGGGATAGTTTAGGAGAGAAATTTGTTTCCTATATCTATGCCTTATATTCCAGACTAATGCAACCCAAGATTGTTCTGGAGTTGTAGAATTACATTAAATCAGATATTTATAAGACATTGAATCCTATGTATATTATGTTCAGCTGTAAGCTAAGTAAAAAGTAGATTTAGCAACTTCTAATTTGGTCTTTACCCTTGCTTTCTGCTACAATGATAAAGCCTTATAGGACAGTAGTACACTATTTCTCATCAGTAATATCTTTTGCTGCCAGTGAGAGGTTCTTTAACATCCAACTTGTTTTGAAAGAGGAAGGGCCAGTATTTAAAAGATAACTTTTTGGGGTACCTGGGTGGCTTAGTCGGTTAAGTGTCCGACTTCGGCTCAGGTCATGATCGCATGGCTCATGGGTTCGAGCCCCGTGTCGGGCTCTGTGCTGACAGCTAGCTCAGAGCCTGGAGCCTGTTTCAGATTCTGTATCTCCCTCTCTCTCTCTGACCCTCCCCTGCTCACGTTGTCTCTCTCTCTCTCTCTTTCAGAAATAAAACCTTAAAAAAATTTAAAGATAACTTTTTTAGGGGTGCCTGGGTGGATCACTTGGCTCAGGTCATGATCTCATGGTTTGTGAGTTTGAGCCCCATGTTGGTCTCTGTGCTGACCGCTTGGAGCCTGGACGCTGCTTCAGATTCTGTCTCCCTCTCTCTCTCTCTGCCCCTCCCCGACTTGTGTGCGCGCGCTCTCTCTCTCTCTCTCTCAGAAATAAACATTTTAAAAAGCTTTAAAAATAAAATAAAAGATAGCTTTTTAAATGGACATTGAATCCAACCCAAATTTCTAAAGCTTTTCTAAACTTTTAAACATTTTCTTTAGTTTCCCCCTCCAGAAATATCCCCAAGAGATCAAACCCATCCATAATAATAAAAACACAAATTACAATCACACAGCCATACTGACATACATTTTTTTTTTACCTACAACATTTGCAAAGATAAATGGATTTGAAAAGATTTGTTATAAAGATATGGTAAAACAGGCACTGTCATATTTTGCTCAGTAGAACAAATTGATACAGCCTCTATATAGAGCAATTAGGCAATGTATCAGAGACTTTTTAAAATTTATTTTTAACATTTATTTTTTAGAGAGATACAGAGCACAATCAGGGGAGGGGCAGAGAGAGAGGAAGACAATCCGAAGCAGGTTCCAGGCTCCGAGATGTCAGCACAGAGCCCAACCCATGGAGCTGGAACCCATGAACCACAGGATCATGACTTGTGCTGAAGTCAGACACTTAACTGAACTGACTGAACCACTTAGGTGCCCGGAGAGTTTTAAATGCAAAAACTGCACTTCTAGGAACTGAGCACACAGGAACAATTATACATAGGCAAAAGGACATCTGTACAAGGTTATGCATTGCAGCATTGTTTGAGGTAGCAAAAAAATGGAACAACCCAAACACCATGCAGTACTCTACTACCATTAAAAAGAATGACCTAGATCTATATAAAATGCTATGGTAAAACTTCTAAGAAATGTGCAGAGGAGTATACAAAATATGGTAGCATTTGTGTAAGAATTTTTAAAATGGTACCTACATATAGTACCTTTGTGATATGTTGACTATCCTGAACTACATTTCCCAAAATTCCCTTCTCAGTGTGTTTCCAGGTAGGGTGGGCCTCAAGAGACATCTCTGAAGGAGATCTGGGAAGCAGAAGTCAAGCAGCAGCATTTTGATTTTTATGCTTACAAGGTAAATGTGCATTTCACATGCCTTGCAGTTTACAAGTCTTGTTTTCCTCTTGGCACCTCTCTTTAGCCCACACCTCAACGGCCTCCTTCCCTTGGATCCTTCTTCAGTTTCTCCAACTCTAGACCATGAGTGTGTGTGGTCAGCTCTGTGAAGGGTACTGGCTTCTTCCGTAGGACAGCCACACCAAGTCAGGGCCAGAGATTTGACAGAACTTCTAATCCATCCTCACAGATTCCAGTCGATGCTCCCAGCTTCCAGTTTGCTCCCCTCCTATTTTCTACCTCCGTCTTCCCTCCCGAACTGCCTATCTTGTAGACTTCAGGCTCTAGCATCAGATACAACAACGACTGTTGAGCTGACTTCTGCAAGTGCATCCGAGCAAATCCTTATAACAGACCCATATGGAAGATCTAGGACAGATCAGAAATAGGGGATAGTAGTTGAAGCCAGGAAAGGATAGAAACAGGGTAACTCATAAGGAGAGAGGAAGGAACACCACTTCCACTTGTGCTTCTGAGTGTGGCACCATGTGAATCTAGTACCTGTCTCAAAAATAAACATTTGAAACATTTGAAAATTCCTTAAAATATCTTTCTTATATTTGCATGTACAGATACAGAAATATTTACCCTTTGTTTCTATTCCTTTAAATAGAGTCTGATTTGCTTTCTATATTTATAAAAGTTTTTGCATGTCACAGGGGACTGCAAGGGGAAAAAGGAACTTGTATGGTTTCTCTCTCTAGAATCAGCCCTAAGTGTAAGAGAACAAAGCTAGGATATTGGGTCTCCCATTCCCTTTGTCTCTTGCTCTAACACTCTCCAACAAAGGATCCCGTTTGTGGGGAACCTAAGACTTACAGTACTGTAAAGTTCACTTAAAATGCTTTAAGAGAATTAGTCCATCTTAAAACCTATATGTACTATAGGATTAGGTTTAGATAATCAGTTGTGTAACCAACATCAAGCAGACTCTTCGAAAGGTAGCTCACATCTGAGTGGTCTGTTCAATGCACTTGGGATCAACCAGATCTTATCTGGTCACAGTTCCTGGATGGGTTGTTTTGATTAGGACTTTGGAAATAATATAATCTGTCTAAAAAATCAATACAACATAAAGATGATAACTATAACTTTATAAACTTTAAAGTGTTTCTACACACACTGACTCATATCTCAATTATATAGTAATAGCAAATTTTAATTACCACATATCAGGCATTATGCAAAAACTTCAGCATCCTCTGGTGAATCCTTAACTTAATTTCCATCATTAACTTCATTTTACAAATGAATACGTTAAATCTTAGTGCTGGAGTCCAGCTCCGGCCAGGTCCAGGGGTCCCTGAAGGATGGATGGTGTCAACGAGAGAGTAATGAGAGGCACAAGATTCTTTCTGGTCACCAGCCAGGCCTCTCTGNAAGAAAAGAAAAGAAAAGAAAAGAAAAGAAAAGAAAAGAAAAACAGGTCTTTCAGGAGCAGTGTTGCTCCCAGAACCACAAAAGAAGAAGTTCCTGCAGTAAGTTCCTTCACCAAGTGCAATCAGCATATCAAGGCCAGAATGAGTCACTCCTAATACCAATCAACAAGGTGCCTTGGGGGTGGTTCTCAAGCAGAAACAATTGGGTGGGGGTGGATATCATCGCCATCTGACAGTAAGTGTCCGCGCAACTTACCTTAACCTCACAAGGAGTTTTTCCTCAACTTAAGAGTTCAGAAATGGCTCCCAATATCTTAGAGACATTGAGACTTACCCAATATACCTGGGTAGGTCTCACAATTAAAATTTGAACATAGGGGCACCTGGGTGGCTCAGTCAGTTAAGTGTCTGATGCTTGACTTCAGCTTAGGTCATGATCTCACAGTTCATGGGTTCAAAACCCATATTGGGCTTTGAGCTGGCAGTGCAGAGCCTGCTTAGGATTTTCTCTCTCTCCCCCCTCACCCACTTGTGTGCTGTCTCTCTCTCTCTCTCAAAAATAAACAAACTTTTTAAAAATAAATAAAGTTTGAACATAGACCCACATGACTCCAGAGGCTATGTTCTTCACTAATTCATGGTACTGTTTCTCACTATAGCCCTGTGACCGAGGCAGACTGAGTTATTATTATTATATTTTACAAAAAAACTATGATCCAGAGGGCATGTGATTTGTCAAGGCCACGTAGGTAAGACAAAGTGGAAATAAAATAAGAATGTCTGACTCCACCTATAACACTCTGGTTTACTCAACCACAGCTGATTATGATGTGTATCCACGAATGCATTCTTCTTTGACCATGTATTCCTTATAGAAGATTAGCAGATTCTTCTAACTGTGGATGATGGGAAGTAATCCTGTATAAATGTTTTGTTTGTTTTCATTGTGTTTTGTTTTTTTGTCCCAGACATGTGTTGTCCATTTCTTGGGCATTTCAATGGACCTCTCAATTGGCACAGAAGTTCTCAGGCACTTGCAATTTCCCTCAATCTAATTATTGTAACCATTCTCTGCTCCTACAGCTGCTTCTGTAGACAAATCCTCTTCCCAGTTTCCTCTCCCCTTTTCCATACCACAGACCTGATCATCTTTGGGAAGCCTTGCTTTCTTTCAAGTGTCCCTTCTTTGTGCTACTTACACATCCATGGTAGCCTTTAACATGTATTTCAAGCTTCTGAATTTTAGGCGGTAATTCCCAGATTTGTTCATGAGCAGAATACTTGAAAATCTTATTGTTAAAGAAGTAAACTAGGGAATCAAAATGGCAAGCCAAGAATTCAAAAGCAAGGAGCAATCTCTAAGCAGATAAGCAGGAGTAGAGTTGTAGGTGAAAACCTGAGGCAGAACCTGTTGTTTTGCTTTTAAAATGCTTTTTGGAAATATTTGAAACTAATAATAAAGCACATAAAATAACATACTTTTTAACCCAGGTACCCAACCCCCAGGATTTTCCAAAACTAAAGAAAGCATCAACTAATAGATTCAAGGACTATCATTATAAAATCCAGATGGAATAAATATAAATTTTAAAAAACATAGATATTAAAACACACACTTTAACACATCAGAGTGACATTGCTAAAAGCTAGGGAAGAGGGGAAAATCATTCCTAGCTCAAAGCAATTAGAAAGAAACCTTACCTTCAAAGTTGCAATAATAAATTTTTTTTTAATAAAAACAAAAAAAGTATTAAAAAAAACCAAACCAATAGGGTCACTGGGTGGCTCAGTCAGTTGAGCATCCAACTTCAGCTCAGGTCGTGATCTCACATTCATGAGTTTGAGCCTCGCATCAGGCTTGCTGCTGTCAGCACAGAGCCCACTTCTGATTCTTTCTTCCCCTCTCTCTCTCTTCCTTCCCACTCACGGTCTCTCTCTCCCTCAAAGATAAACATTTAAAAAATACAATACAATAAAATAAAAACAAAGTTGTGATAATAATACTAGTGGTTGACCTCTCAACAGAAACAATGGAAGCCAGAGGCAAAAGAAAGATATTTTCATAAGCACTGAAAGAATATATCTGCCAACCTAGAAATCTTTACCCAAGAAAAATATTCTTCAAAGACAAAAGCCAAATAAAGACCTTTTCCAGAAAAACAGGAATGGGTAAATTAGTCACCTGCACTTATTTAATCACCTGCACTTTAAATAATCACTGATGGATACACAAACATACAGGAAGGAATGAAGTGCACTAGAAAGGGGTAAGTGTATGAGTAAATGCATAGGAAAATTAGCTCTATCAAACAACATTGTACATGGTTGGAAATATAGGGAGAATTCAAATATATGACAACAACAGCACAAGAAACAGGAGGGGGACCTGAAAGGAGTTTAAGTGTTTTAATTAAAATAAATGTATTAATACACATCTTAAGGAATATCAGAAAATAAATTATTAGAAATAAATTATTGAACACCAATTTATGATAAATTAATGAAAGTCATCGAGACAAGATCAAAATTATGTAGATCTAATATAATTAATATTTTCTAATAAATTATTTGAAACATGAGTAAATATGCTGTTTCTCATGCTTAATTTATAATAACGTAGTGTAAGATGTAGATAACATAATGGAGTCTTTTACAGCCAAGAGTAGGATAAAAGTCATGATTTTCTTTTAGTAAATAGGTGCGTGTATACGTACTCTAGTGCTCAGCTCTTGGAAATATTTTGTAAATTATGTATAAAATTCAAATTTATTCCATATACATTATGAGGCAACTCAGTGTACTTAGTGGGAAAGAAAAGCACCTCTGAGCCCCTGAAGCAATGTAGGTTGATGGCACTGATCCCACCCATTGTGATAGAAGAGAATGCTTTCTATTATTTGTGAAGATTACTCTTGAAGAGGGGAAAAAAGAACAAGTATGAAACAGGAGGTAGGAAAGCAGCACACGGGAGTTGCTGGAGTTGCAGAAGAGCAAGTATACATGGAAGTTCAAGTTTCTCCTTAATGTCAGCACCCTGGTACCTGGCAAAAGCTTCATATAACCAGAAGGGTATGCATACCCCAGTTTGAAGACCATTCCTCTGGGTCTAAGGAATTACCTTGTCCCAAACTGTGCACATTTTCAACTGTACTAGATAGTGACAAACTGTTGCTAAAGCAGGGGAATTGGTTTATAGTCACACAGCAGTAGGTTTGACATAGTATTCAAACTCAGCATTCCGAATTTTCCTTGGCATTGTATTTTTGTTTTATTTAGTCTTTCCCTGATTATTTAAAAATGCTGAGTATCTCTTCCTATGTTTACTGGCCATTTAAGTTTCTTATGTGAAACTGTTCTTTTTTATTACTTGCCTTTGTCTCAATAAGACATATTTACACATTCTGGATACTTTTGCTTTGTCGATTACATGCATTGCACACAGCTTCTGCAGTCCCTAGGAAGATTATTTAAACCTTTAAATGTCTCAGTTTCCTTGTGTTAAAAAATGAGCATAATAATACATTCTTCAAAAGGCATGAAGCCACTTAATCCTCAAAACTATGGGGTATATTTCATAATTAAGCCCATTTTTCAGATCAGAAAACTTTTCTAAGTTATGTCAAACTGTTTACCATAGAGGCTGTACCAATTTTTATTCTGTCTTCAGGATATGTATGTCCTGTTGCTCCATTTGAGGTGATCAGACTTAAATTTTTTTGCCCATATGGTAAGTGTGAAATAGAATCTTTGTTTTTATTTTGCATTTTCCTGGTAACTAATGAGGTTGAACATGTTTTCATATGTGTATTCTCTATTTTTGGTTCCTCTTCTCTAAAATGCCTGTACGTGTCTTTTGCTTATCATTATTGGGTTATTTGTCTCTTTCTGGTTGATTCAAAGGTTTTCTTTATATATTCTGGATGCTTGTAGCAAGTAGCTTCTCCTAGTTTGCAGCTTCTTTTTAAATCCTCTTTATGCTGACACTTGATGAAAACAAGTTCTTAATTTCAACATAATTTACTTTGTTTACCTTTTCCATTTTGGTTATGCTTTTCTTGAGCTGATTACCTTCCTTCCTTCCCTTTTTTTTTTTTTAAAAAGCATATTTATTTTGAGAGAGAGAGGGAGAGGGAGAGGGTGGGAGAGAATTCCAAGCAGGCTTCATGCTGTTAGTGGGGAGCCCAATGCAAGGCAGCTTGATCTCTCAAACCATGGGATCATGACCTGAGCCGAAATCAGGAGTCAGACACTTAGCTGACTGAGCACCCCCATGTGCCCTCACCTTCATTTCACTTAAACTTTTCTATGTCATTCTGTTGTAGTATATCTCTTGCAAGAATCATAATCAAATCTGATAGCTTGTCTTTCAATATATAAATTTAATTTGTTTACCTTTGTTATCAGTCATATATTTAGACTTACTTCTACCATCTTATTTATTTAATTTACTACTTGTAACCCTTTTTACCAGCTTTCCCCACTCCTTTCCTGTCTTTTGTTGGATTGATAAATTTTCATATATTCACTGTAATTTTAGTATCCACAGATTGTATATCCACTTATTTGCTTATGCTGTCTTAAATATTCAGCATATATTCTTTTTTTAATGTTTGTTTATTTTTGAGAGAGAGAAAGACAGAGCAGGAGTGGGGGGTGGGGCAGAGAGAGAGAGAGAGAAAGAGAGAGAGAGGTCTGAAACAGGCTCTAGGCTCTGAACTATCAGCACTGAGCCTGATGCAGGGCTCAAACCCACGAACCGTGAGATCATGACCTACACTGAAGTCAGTCACTTAACTGACTGAGCCACCCAGGCACCCCAATAGTCAGCATATATTCTTAACAATAAACTTTTAATACACTCTAAAATCATTCCATATTTGTATATTTTTAAGGACTTTAGCAGCATCTAAAACAAAATTGCCAAAATATTGATTACTGCTAAAGCTGGATGATGGGTAAACTGTCTTAAAGGACTTAGTATCCTTAACTACCCACTGAATACACACATACACAAATATTATTACTAAGAGATTTATTTTTTAGAGAGAGAGCTGATGAGTCAGGGAAAGGGGCAGAAGGAGAAAGAGAATCTTAAGCAGGCTCCACACTCAGCACAGAGCCCAACACAGGGCTCAATCCCACAACCCTGGGATTGTGACCTGTGCTAAATCAAGGGTTGAATGCTCAACCAAATGAGCCAGCCAGGCACCCCAGTTTTTACCTTTTTTATAAAAAAATGCAAAATTTGTTTTGGGGGGCATTTTTTAGTCACATAAATACATTTCCTGAAATATTTGATCTGTTCCTGTGTTCGCTGTTTTTTGGCTGGTTGTTTGGTTTTGTATGTTACACTTTTTTTCTGAGTTCATGTTTCTTCTTGATGGAGAAGAATCTTAATAGTCTCTTCAATAAAAGTCTGTGGCAAATTTTTCTCTCCCTTTTTTGAGATGTAGTTTAACTGGATATGAAACTCTAGGTTGATGGTTATTTTTTCTCAACACTTTCATAACATTACTCCCTTGTCTTCATTGCAGATGAGAAACTAGCTGTCTATTTAATTGTCATTCCTTTGTGGTTAATGTGTCTTTTTTCCTCCGGCTGCTTTTAAGATATTCTCTTTATGATGTAGTGTCACTATAATGTGCCTACTATGTGGATTTATTCCCATCTCTACTGAATATTTCATTCTTCTTCTGGAACTACTATTAGAAATGTCTGAAGCCATCCAGAATGTATCCTTCACATCTTTAACTGATTTATATTTTCCTTTATTTGGATGCCAGATGAATTCCTCAGCATTCTTCCAATTTACTAATTCTCCAATTATTTCTGACCTAGACGTTGTCCCAGCTGTTGACTTCTCTTTCAAGAACTGTTTTTTTATTTCTGCTTACTTTTGTTTCATTTATAAATATTATTCCTTAATTTATCCGTTTGAGGAGGTGAGAAGAATAGCTTTGGTACTGGACATTTCCCTCCAGAATTGTCTGCTCCTTAGCCAGCATTTATTTTCAATTTGACCTATTATATAAACATAGCTGATTGTAACTCGGTATGTTGACTGAATCTGAGGCTTTCGGTGTGAAACTTCTGAGTTTTGGCATCTTTAGGCCTACAAACCTGACATGCAGAAGCCTTACTTCCAGTAGGTCAATTCAGCCATATTGTATCCAGGGATAAACATGGCCATGTGGTGACAGAGCAAAAGAATGGTTTTAGTTGGAGTAAATAACGCAATGCAAGATTTATTTCTATATTAATCATGTGCTTTATGGAAATCACTGAAATAATTTTATAAATATAAACAAAACAGTTAAATGTCATCACTTAGCACCGTCATGATTATATATAAAAATACAAACTTGGGCATTAAAATTGTGCAGTGATACTGACTTACAAAAATATCATAGATGATCCAGACACTCCAAACTATGCTTATATCAATATTTTTTAGAATATGACTTAATTTGCAACAACAAAAATTTTAACCCCTGTTAGAACTCGAAGAGCCCCAGTTGTAAAACTATTGTCCTCTCAGTCCCTGTAGATGGGGAGATACTCTGGCTAGTGGTGGTAGTAGACAACCCTTATGTTCTTTTCTTTATGCCACATCACCTTTGCCTCTTTTCTTCCTCTTCCCTTCCTCCTCTTAGACAAGTGCCACTCTTACAGCTGCCTGTTTGGAACCAGAGTCCAGTGTTGTGTTTTCTAACTAGAAGACTAACATAGCCACATATCTTGCATTATCTAATACAGTGAGCTTTACCATCACCCTATTAGATTGTCACTTCTCTAAGGCTCAGCGTACTGACGCATAAGTAGTACAACCTCCTTGGTGCAACTGTGCAGTGTGTCTCCACACAGCACACCACTGTGGACCCACTGATGCCCTCAGCCAACCATGGAGTCACAATGAACATTTTCCTCTTACAAACTTAACCATGTTGTCTTTGTCTAGCGTTCATCTTCCTCATTTCTTGCAGTGCTTCTTCTAAAGTAAAAACTATTTAGATCAAAAAAGGCTGATTACTAGATGCTGAGCTTTAAATTTTTAACCCTATCCTGAAGTTCCTTGACAAAGTATAAGTGATATTAAGTTTTTCACATTCTCACATTGCAGAAGAGCTATCTTACTTTGGGGTGTGGCTAATTTTGGTAAGTCTTTTTGAATGAAACAATTCAAACACAGACGTTGTTTTCGTGAAAAGAGAAAGCACTCTCCAATTTCTCCACAGGCGGAAGTTAGTGCCTTGAATGCAGTGTTCACTTCCTTCAAGAGAACAACATCCTAGGTAAGTGGAAATGTTTCTCAACAAAGAACCCGCTGTTTCCAACTCAATATCCTGTTTCAATTCATTATCAAAAGCCATATAGAAAGAATGTTTAGTGCCAAGGAAGTCTATGGTCTGATGAACCTACAGATGAAATCAAATTCACGTTTAAAAATAATTCTTCTATTTGTTCAGGTATAAATAATTTTGACAAAATTGACTTTTAAAATAAATGCACCCTGCTAAGAGAGGATGAAAGTACTCCTCAGTGAACTTCCCACAGCTTATGAGCTTCCCCATGGCCTAAAGGGCTGGCCTGCTGTGGCCCCTGCTGTCTCCTCCAACCATAATGGAGGTCTTTATGCCACTTTCTAATTTTGTTCTACTTCTACCAGTCTTCTTTAGCAACTAAAGCCGGTCAAGCTGTTTCCTATCACAAGACCTGCCCAGAGTATCCTCTGCCTCCTCTCATCTTAACTATCTCCTCAACAAAGTCTTCCCTGACCACCCTATCCAAAGTAGGTTGTCCACCTTAACCCCTGCGTATTTCCTGCACTTGGTGTACGTCCTGCATAGTACTAATTAGAGGCTTCAAGATTCTTATTTCTCTGTTATTGATGGTCTTTTCCCCATTCTAGAATGTAAGCCCTATGAAGGTAGGAATCTAATTTGTCTTTGCTCCATCCCTAAACCTTATGTGCTTGGTACAGAAGTCTACTAGCCAATGGCATCTTCCTGACACAGCCACCTCAGATTTAGAAGAATAATCAATGTTTTTCAAACAATAAGGGCACAGATGCCTATATGAATTTCATGCGTAATTGACTGTAACACAGAATTTAGGATATTCCTAAAGCCACAGACCATAGACTTTGGGTTTGAAATTTTAAATTCATTTTTGTTAATTCTAAATGATCGCCACTAGAGGGAGACATAGCCAAATACTATACTTTCAAATTCTAAAAATTTTTCCATTTGAATTTTTGAAATCGTGCAGCCTAACCCTCCTCCCAGCTTCCCTGAAAGATATCCATCCAGCTTCTTTTATTATTTTTTAATGTTTTATTTATTTTTGAGAGGCAGAGACAGAGCATGAGTGGGGGAGGGGCTGAGAGAGAGGGAGACGCAGATTCTGAAGCAGGCTCCAGGCTCTGAGCTGTCAGCACAGAACCCGATGCAGGGCTCAAACTCACAACACAAACCACGAGATCATGATATGANTATATATATAAATGGAGACAATGTGCATGGGGAGAGAATGCATGGGGAGAGGGGTGCATAGGGAGAGAAAATATACTTTCTGGAGCGCATCTGTGAAAGGTGGCCTTGCCTTCCTGGGGACAAGGGAACTGGCAGGCACCTCCTCCACCCCACAGCATAGATGCAGAAACACCTGCTAAGGACAGCTAACGGGGACACTGGCTGTTTAGCCTGTTTTGTTCCAAATTCCACACCCCTGCGATCTGCCATGACTGCCCTTCTGGGTCAAACTGTCAGCAGTCCCAGCTCAGTGAGACCCTTTCCCAGAGGACCAGCATAGGTCCCTTCCATGCCAGGTCTCTAAAGTGTGGAGTTCAAAAAGGCAGCAAGCCTGGCTGCTCCAGGCAGTAAGCGACCCAGAGACTGACACTGTGAAAACAGTGA
Organism: Crocuta crocuta; assembly: GCF_008692635.1. Classification (NCBI taxonomy): domain Eukaryota; kingdom Metazoa; phylum Chordata; class Mammalia; order Carnivora; family Hyaenidae; genus Crocuta; species Crocuta crocuta. The sequence goes on along the minus strand of NW_027530368.1, from coordinate 13,042,597 downwards.
TCTGAAAAACACCTAAGACACACAAGACAAAAGTATATGCTACTCAGAAAGAACTTTTCTGACAGTAGCAAGCAGTGACTCCCTCTCCAGGGACAAAGGGACAGGCTGACACCATTTTCCTTCCCCACCTCTAAGCATAAACTGATTTTGAGAAACTGCACACACCATCACTGGCTGCCTAACCTGCATACACACAAAATCATGCCTTCCTGTGCTTTATGGGTACTGCTTTTCTCAGGCAAGGGTGCCTAAAAACAGCACAATGGGCCAATTCCCCAGAAGAGCAGCACGAAGCCCCTCACACACCACATCTACTGGCCATTGAGTTCTGCAAAGCTTCAATTCTAGTGGAAATAGCATAGGTCTCTTTTAACAAGCAAACCAGAGTATGCCTAGTTAAACTCACCACATTCTGCCCAAGATCCATACATTCCCTGCTGAAGGCAAGGACAACCTCTCCAGACGACTGACCTGAGTTATAGAACAGACAAAATACAACAGGAGAGTGCATGCAACACACCAGAGACACTGAAGTGCCAGGACCTCTACTTCAAACAACTATTACACTCAGGAGCAGGAAACATAACAGTCTCTTCAAACACAGAGAAGAAGAAAGAACCCAGACAAAATGACAAGATGGAGGAATTCATCCCAAAATAAAGACAAGAAAAAGTCACGGCCACAGATCTAAACAAAGCAAATATGAGGGGAGCCTGGGTGCCTCAGCTGGTTAAGCGTCCGACTTCAGCTCAGGTCATGATCTCACGGTTCATGGGTTCGAGCCTTGTGTCAGGCTCTGTGCTGACAGCTCAGAGCCTGGAGCCTGTCTTTGGATTCTGTGTCTCCCTCTCTCTCTGCCCCTCCCACGCTCATGCTGTCCCTCTCTCTCTCTCTCAAAAGTAAATAAAAAACATTTATAAAAAAGCAAATATGAGTAATATGCCTGATGCAGAATTTAAAGCAACAATCGTAAGGATACTAGCGGGCTTGGGAAGAGTATGGAAGACATCACGGAGACCCTTACTGAAAAGATATAACAGCTGAAAAACATTAGGGCCAAAATGAAAAATGCAATAACTGAGACTTGAAACTGACTAGATATAATGACCACAGGATAGAAGAAGCAGAGGAATGAATGATACAAAAGATAGAATTACGGAAAATAACCAAGCTGCCAAAAAGACAGAAAGAAAAACTTCAATTCAAAAAAGTATATTTAGGGATCTCATTGACTCCACCAAACATAATAATTTTAGTATCATGGGAATCCTAGAAGCAGAAGAGAGAGAAAAAGGNGAGTTAATACCTACTCTTCTATAACAGTTCCAAAAGATAGAAATGGAAGGAAAACTTCCAAATTCACTCTATGAGGCCAGCATTACCCTGGAATTAATAGTGGATGTCCTAGCCTCAGCAGTCAGACAACCAAAAAATGAAAAGCATCCAAATCCACATGGAAGGAGTCAAGCTTTCACTATTTGCAGATAACATGATATTCCATGTGGAAAACCCAAAAGACTCCCCCCCAAAATTGCTAGAACTGATACATGAATTCAGTAAACTAGCAGTATACAAAATTAATGTACAGAGATCTGTTACATTTCTATACAGCTATAATGAAGTGGTTGAAAGTAAAATCTAGGAAATATCCCATTTACAATTGCACCAAAAAAAAAAAAAAAAAGATACTCAGAAATAAACCTAATCAAAGAAGTAAAAGATCTGTAATCTTTTTTTTTAATGTAAGCAAATTTTATTTTTTCATTATTTATTTATTTTATTATTATTTTTTAATGTTTTATTTATTTCTGAGAGAGAGAGACAGCTTGAGTAGGGGAGGGTCAGAGAGAGAGGGAGACACAGAATCTGAAACAGGCTCCAGGCTCTGAATTAGCTGTCAGCACAGAGCCCGACGCGGGGCTAGAACCCACAAACCGTGAGATCATGACCTGAGCCGGAGTCGGACGCTTTACCGACTGAGCCACCCCGGAGCCCCAAAAGCTATGTACTCTTAAAACTATAAAACTCTGATGAAAGAAATTGAAGGACACAAAGAAATGGAAAAACATTCACAGCTCATGGATTGGAAGAGCAAACGTTGTTAAAATGTTTGTACTACCCAAAACAATCTACACATTTAACGCAATCCCAATCAAAATACCACCAGTATTTTTCGCAGAGCTAGAATAAACAATCCTAAAATTTGTTTGGAACCACAAAAGACTCCAAATAGCCAAAACAACCTTGAAAAAGAAAAGCAAAGCTGGAGGCATCACTGTTCCAAACATCAAGCTGTATTACAAAGCTACAGTAATCAAGAAGTATGGTTCTGGCACAAAAACAGACACATAGATCAATGGAACAGAATTGAAAACCCAGAAATGAACCCACAACTATATGGTCAACTAACCTTCAATTAAGTAGTAAAGACTATCTAATGGAAAAAAGAGAGTCTCTTTAACAAATGGTGTTGGGAAAACTGGATGCAACATGCAGAAGAATGAAACTGGACCGTTCTCTTACACCACACACAAAAATAAATCAAAACGATGAAAGACATAAATATGAGAGAGGAAGCAATCAAAACCCTAGAGGAGAACACAGGCAGCAACCTCTCCGACATTGGCTAGGGCAGCTTCTTACTAGACATGTCACTGAAAGCAAGGGAAACAAAAGCAAACATGAACTTTGTTAAGATTAAAAAAAAAACAAACTTCACAGCAAAGGAAAGAATCAACAAAACTAAAAGGCAGCCTATAGAATGGGAGAAGATATTTGCAAATGATATATCTGATAAAGAATTAGTATCCAGAATATATACAAACTTATCAAACTCAACATCCAAAAAACAAACAACCCAGTTAAGAAATGGGCAGAAGACATGAATAGAGATGTTTCCAAAGAAGACATTCAGATGGCTAACAGACATGAAAGGATACTCAACTTCACTCATCAGCAGGGAAATACAAATCAAAACTACGATGAGATATCACATCACACATGTCAGAATGGCTAAAGTGAACAACACAGAAAACAACAGGTGTTGGTGAGGATGTAGACAAAAGGAAACCCTCTTACACTATTGGTGGGAATGCAAACTGGTGCAGCCACTCTGGAAAACAGTATAGAGATTCCTCAAAAAGCTAAAAATAGAACTACCCTATGACCCAGCAATTACACTGCTAGGTATTTCCCCAAAGGATACAAAAATACAGATTTGAAGGGATACATGCACTCCAGTGTTTAAAGCAGCATTATTAACAATAGCCAAATAAGGAAAGAGCCCAAATGTCCATCAACTGATGAATGGATAAAGATGTGGTGTATATATACAACAGAGTACTATTCAGCCATAAAAACATTGAAATCTTGCCATTTGCAATGACATGGATGGAGCTAGAGAGCATTATGCTAAGCTAAATAAGTCCGTCAAAGAGAGACAAATACTATCTGATTTCATTCATATGTGGAATTTAACAAACAGAAGAGATGAAAATAGGGGGGGAAAAGAGAAAGGCAAACCAGAAAACAGACTCTTAACTATAGAGAACAAGCAGGGGAGGTGGATGGGGAGATGAGTTAAGTGGGTGATGCATATTAAGGAGGACACTCGTGACGAGCACTGTGTGTTATGCGTCAGTGATAAATCACTAAATTCTACAGCTGAAACTAACACTGTACTGTATGTGAACTAACTGGAATTTAAATCAAACTTGGAAAAAATTAAAAAATTAGAAGTCCTCTTGTCAATCTATCTGTAACTGTTCCTCCTTGCCCTCCTCCTTTCCTAAACCACTAAGAAACTGACAGTCTCTTGGCCCCTGTTCTAGGCCTAATTGTCGAGAATATTTTTTGAAACTGTGCAGATGGCTGATCACAGCATGCCTCACACCTTTCTCATCCTTGGCCAAGACGTAAAGTCCTTGTGTTTTCTCTCCTTTGACCCACTGGCCCACTGCCCCCTCCCCCAAGCTTTATACTTTGCCCTATTCCACAGTAATTGCGCCCCAATATTGTCAACTCCCCACTAACCCATTAAGCCTCTCCGTTCTCTTACCCTCAAAGCTGCGTCTCCTGAAAGTGTGTTTACCCTGGGTCGCCTCTAGTGAAGGGACTCGTTCTCCCAAGTCCCCAATACCACAACAGAACTGGCATTCATTCTGCTGCCAGGGCCACTCTCAAAGCACCACTTCTCCTGTGTGTGCAATCTGCTGCTCCCCTGGCACCAATATAGAAGGCTTTAGGGTTTCGTTTCCATCCAGTACCATCCCTGTTCTGTGTGGCTTTTGCAGCCATGTGAACAACCAGTCTTTACCCTACCCCTTTCTTCCACCGGCACCTGAGATGTCACACTGGACCTCAAGTTTACCCTAATAATTGTCCCACCAGCTCACTCATACCCCATCTCACCATACTTGTCCTTCACTCTCATTAAGATGTCCAGGGCATCTTTGCCCACATAGCTCAGGCTTATCACTTTTCTTCTTAGCCACTCTCGCCTCAGCTACTCTCCCCACTATTATTTTCCAACTTTACTATCCTTAATCATTTATGTTTCTCCCCCAACCTTTCCCCCAGCCAAAAGTGCAACTGAATAAATCCAACTCCTCTCCTTTTCTGCTCCCACACTAATCACTACGGTAAAGATATCAATAGCTAATCTTTACTGACAACAACTGTATGAAGTAATACTATTATTACCCACATATTATAAATGAGGAAAATAAAGCCCAGAGGGAATAAGCATATTGCCCTAGACCACATAGCTAGTAAGCCAGACAATCTGCTTTAATCAAATATCTTTGAAATATACAAAGTAAAAATTGATAGAAATACAGGAAGAAATTGACAAATTATCATCAAGGTAGGAAATATCAGTTCACCTCCCCAGATCATTGGTAGGTCAGGCATTCAAAAACTTAGCAAAGAGGGGTTCTTGGCTGGCTCAGTCAGTAGAGCATGCAACTCTTGATCTCAAAGTTATCAGTTCAAGCTCCACATTGGACCTAGAGCAAAAAAAACAAACACAAAACAACACATGACAAAACCAACAACCTTAGTATAGAAATATATGATAAGAACACACTTAGGAAGTTTGATTTAGTGGACACATATGGAGTCCTGTCTCTAAAAATTAGCACATATGGTATATTGACAAAAATTTACAAAAAGTTAGACCAGTGATTCTTAACATTTTTGGCGTCGAGACCCCTTTTACAGTCTTTTTTTCTTTTTGCAGTTTGGTATCTTTATTAAAAGACTTAAACATGGAGGAGCTAAGATGGTGGTGGAGTAAGAAGACTCTAAGCTCATCTCATCTCTTGAACACAACCAGATAATTATCAAATCATTTTAAATACCCCAGAAATCAACCTAAGACTAACAGAATAAATTGCACTACTAGAGAAAAAGAGGCCACAATGAGGAAGTTAGGAAATGCAGAGAAGTAGTTTAGGGGAGAAACGGATCATGGGTGCTGCAGAAGGAAGGGAGCCCTGGTCATGGAGAAAGGAGAGAAGGAGTGGAACACAAAGGGATACGCACAAAGAGAACACTTCCCAGAGCCATTGTCTGGGAAAATGGGAGAGACTGAATTCTATGAGTTCTTAAAAACAGTGGGGCTTAAAGATGAGTTTTAAAGGTTGGTGGGCTTGACTGGAGTAAAGCCCTGAGGCCACTGACCTACTCCTGGAGGCAAGCAAATAGCTCTGGGGGTGGGGGTAGATGGTGTGGAAATAGCAATCTGGGGAACACTTGGAGCACAGAGAAGTAAATCATTCACTCTTCCTAAAGCACATCCCTGAGAGGCAGAGTACTGGGAGATGCCTCTCTCGGAACAAAGGAGAGGACAGGCATTATTTTCCTCCCCCTGCTCCTCAGCATAAACACAGAGCTACCTGTGGGAAGCAAAGCATCACTGACACTGGTTGCCTAATTTGCTTATGCCAAGTCTCATGCCCCTGTACTCTGGGCACAACTGCCTTCTCCATCAAGCTTGCAACTGTCTCAGCATGGCAGGATCCTCCGTCAGAAGACCAGCTCAGACACACCCCCGCACAGTCCATCCCTAAATCCTGGAGTTTTAAAAGTCAGCAGGTCTGGCTGGAATAGAGCCCAGAGAGGACTGCACTGCTCCCAGAGAAAAGATAGGCGAACACCCCGGAGGCAAACTGTGGAAACAGTGATCTGAAAAACACCTGGGATGCACAGGATAGGTGATTATTAGCATTTTCAAAATTTTTCCCTGAGAGGCAGCATGCACAGTGATGCCTCTCAGGAATAAGCAGCTGGTAAGTGCCATTTTCCTCTCCCACCCCTCAGCATAGAAACAGAGCCAGCTGCAGTAAACAGCACTGTACCAGCACTGGTTGCTCAGTCTCCTTACACCAGGCCACACACACCTGCATGCTGCCGGTACTGCTCTTCTCTTTCAAGTTTGCCTCAGTCCCAGTGCAGAGGTCCCCTTCCCCAGAAGACCAAAAGTAACCCCTGCCCACACCATGTCTCCCAACCAGAGAGTTGAGAGACAGTTCTAGTGGAAGGAGCATGTCTCATTTAACAAGCAGATCAGAACACACCTAGTTAAAACTTGCCACATTTTGTCCAAGGTTCAAACACTCCTCATTGCAGGCAAGGAGTGCCTCTGCAGATGACTGGCCTGAGGGATAGAGCAGCCAAAACAAAACAAAACAAAACAAAAACAAAACAAAAAAAACAACAACAGGCACATGCAGAACACACAACAGACACTCTCTGAAGTGCCAGGCCCTAGATACTGTATGACCTCTTCTTTATAAAGCCATTACACCCAGGAGCAGGAAATATAACAGACTCTGCTAATACAGAGAAGAGAGACTTAGACAAAATGCCAAGACAAAGGAGTCATCACAGATCAAAGAACGAGACAAGGTGACAGACAGAGATCTAATCGAAACAGGTATAAGTAACAAGCCTGATGGAGAATGTAAAGCAACAGTCTTAAGGATACTAGCTGGGCCTGGGAAAGGAAGGGAGGAGTTCAGGGAGGCCCTTACCACAGAAGTAAAACAACAACAACAACAACAACAACAAAAGGGCCAAAATGAAAAATGCAATAACTGAGGGTTGAAAATTAACTGTATGTAATGACCACAAGGATAGAAGAAGCAGAGGAACAAATAAGTGATACAAAAGATAGAATTACGGAAAATAACCAAGCTGCCAAAAAGACAGAAAAACATCAGTTCACAAAGGTATACTTAGGGAACTCAGTGACTCCATCAAACATAATAACAGTATCATAGGAGTCCCAGAGGCAGAAGAGAGAGAAAAGGANAGAGTTAATACCTACTCTTCTATAACAGTTCCAAAAGATAGAAATGGAAGGAAAACTCCAAATTCACTCTATGAGGCCAGCATTACCCTGATTCTAAAACCAGACAAAGACTCCACTAAAAAAGAGGACTACAGGCCAATGTCCCTGATGAACATGGATTTAAAAGTTTTCAACAAAACTAGCATGTCAAATCCAACAGTACATTTAAAGAATCATTCACCACAATCAACTGGGATATATTCCTGGTTGCAAGGATGGTTCAATATTCACAAATCAATCAACATGATACACGACATTAATAAGAGAAAGGATAAGAACATATGATCCTTTCAATAGATGAAGAAAATGGGTTTGACAAAGTACAACATCATTCATGATAAAAACCCTCAACAAAGTAGTGTTGAAGGAAACATACCTCAACATAATAAAGGCCATATGTGAAAAAGCCATAGCTAATATCATCCTCAATGGGAATAACTGAGATCTTTTCCTCTATGGCTAGCAACAAGACATTGTTAATTACCACAGTAATTATAGTACCCAGCCTCAGTAATCAGACAAGAAAAAGAAATAAAAGACATCCAAATTAACAAGGACGAAATCAAACTTTCACTTTTGCAGATGACACATAGAGAACCCAGGGGCACCTGGGTGGTTCAGTTGGCTGGGTGTCTCACTCTTTATTTAGGCTCACGTAGTCATCTCACAGTTCATGAGATCAAGCCCCACATCAGGCATGGAGCCTGTTTTGGATTTTCTCCCTCTCCCCCAACCCATCTCTCTCTCTCTCTCTCTCTCTCTCTCTCTCTCTCCCCCTCTGTCTCTTCCCCCCTCCCTCTCTCAGAATAAATAAATACACATTTTTTTAAAAAAAAGAAAATCCAAAAGACTCCATCAAAAAGTTTTTAGAACCGATAGACAAATTCATAGAGTTACAGGATACAAAATCAATGTACAGACATCTGTTGCATTTCTTTTCTTTTAAATTTTTTAACATTTATTTATTTTTGAGAGAGAGACAGACAGAGCGTGAGTGGGGGAAGGGCAGAGAGAGAGTGAGACACAGTATTTGAAGCAGGTTCCAGGCTGTAAGCTGTCAACAACTGCAAGTTCATGACCTGAGCTGAAGCTGGACACTTAACCGACTGAGCCACCCAAATGCCCCACATCTGTTGCATTTCTATGCACCAATAATGTATTAAAAAGAGAAATCAAGGAACGACCCCATTTACAATTGCACCAAAAACAATAAGATACCTATGAATAAACCCTAACCAATGATGTAAAAGATTTGTACCCTGAAAACTATAAGCACTTATTAAAGAAACTGAGTATGACAGAAAGAATACCACCAGTATTTTAAAAATACCACCAGTATTTTTCACAGGATTTTACAAATCCCTATTGGTATTCCATACTAATAGAAAAATTTGTATTTTTCTGGAGGGACGACATGCAGAGGCATGAAACTGGACCACTTTCTTACACCACACACAAAAATAAATTCAAAATGGATGAAAGACCTAAATGTGAGATAGGAAACCATCAAATTCCCAGAGGAGAACATAGGCAATAACCTCTTTGACATCAGCCATAGCTACTTCTTATTAGATATATCTCCTGAGGTAAAGGAGATAGAAGCAAACATAAATTATTGAGACCTCATCAAGATAAAAAGCTTCTGCACAGCAAAGGAAAGCATCAACAAAACTAAAAGGCAACCTTCAGAATGGGAGAAGATATTTGCAATGACATATCTGATAAAGGGGTTAGTATCCAGAGTGTATAAAGAACTTATAAAACTCAACACCCCAAAAACAATAATCCAGTTAAAAAATGGGCAGAAGACATGAATAAACATGTTTCCAAAGAAGACATGCAGATAGCTGACCCATGAAAAGATGCTCAGTTGGAATTTTAAAAAAAGAAAAACTAGGTGCACCTGGGTGGCTCACTTGGTTAAGCATCTGACTCTTGGTTTCAGTTCTCTGCTGTCAGCACAGAGCCTACTTCGGATCCTCTGTATTCCTCTCTCTCTGCCCCTCCCCCCTCTCAAATAAATAAATAAATAAATAAATAAGAAAAAGTAAACAAAAGACTTAAAATGGCTATACTTCCAAATTTAATTCTATTTATTGATAATATTCTTTATATTTTTAAAGTTTTTATCTAACAAACATTTAGCTAACACAGTGTTAAATTAGTTTCAGGCATATAATACAGTCCTTCAATACTTCCATACATCACCTAGTGCTCATCACGACAAGTGCACTCCTTAATCCCCATCACCTATTTCACTTATCCCCCACTAACCTCCCCTCTGATAACCATCAGTTTGTTCCCGATAGTTAAGAGTCTATTTCTTGGTTTGTCTCTCTCTTTTGTTTTTCCCCTCTGCTCATTTGTTTTGTTTCTTAAATTCCACATACGAGTGAAATCATATGGTATTTGTCTTTCTCTGACTCATTTCCCTTGACATAATACTCTAGCTTCATCCACATCTTTGTAAATGGCAAGATTNAGTTTATTTATTTTTGAGAGAGAGAGAGAGAGAGAGTATGTGCAAGGGAGGGGCAGAGAGAGAGAGGGAGACACAGAATCTGAAGCAGTCTCCAGGCTCTGAGCTGTCAGCACAGACTCTGATGTGGGGCTTGAACTCTCAGACCACAAGATCATGACCAGAGCCAAAGTTAGACACTTAACCAACTGAGCCACCCAGGCACCCCCATGTATCCCTTTGACTTAGTACTTTTGTATTGTTTGAGAACCCATTTATACTCTTAAAAATTACTGAAGGACCTCAAAGAGCTTTTACTTATGGAGGCTAGATTTACTGATATATACTGTATTCAAAATTAAAACTGAAAGATGTTTTATGTATTTATTAACTTAATAAATAAATACAAATATTTATTTAAAATAACAATAATAATAATCCCATTGTATGTTTACATAAATTACATTTTTATTAAAAACATTTTTAATTAGTGATAATGGCATTGTTTATTTTGGCAAATCTCAACACCTGGCTTAATGGGAGACAGCTGGATTATCATAGCAGCTCAGGCATTCTGTCTGTGGTGATAGGTTTTTGGGCTGACAATAAAGGTAAAGTCCATCCTCACATAAGAGAAAGAGAAAAACAGCCCCAGAGGGCCAACCAGGCCTTGTTGTTACCGGGAGCTGGCCTGGGACACTCAGCTGTCCTCAGTGGGCTCCTGCTGACCATAAACAATGTCACAGAACATCTGCAACAGATAGGTCTGCTCTATGACCATAATAGGCCAAGACTGAAACAAGACCATGAACTTGTCCAAGCCGAAGAAGTGACCACACAGGCCCTGTTCTGGCTACTGTGAGTAACAACTGCTCCTTTGTCAGGTACAGAGGCAGCGTGGCTGTATCCTGCCCATCTGCGTTCATCTCCTGTAGCTCCTGAGACAAAGCACCACAGACTCGGTGGCTTAAGCAACAGAAATGTATTCTCTCCCAGTTCTGGAGACAGAAGTGAGGAATCAAGGTACAGGTAGGGCCTCATTCTTTCTGAAGTCTCAACTGAAGAAGTCTTACTTTATCTCTCCCAGCTCCCAGAGATTCCAGGAGTTTCTTGGCTTGTGGTCACATCAGTCTAGTGTCTCCCTCTGTCTTCGCATGACCTTCTCCTCTGTGTCTGTCTCAAACCTCCCTCTGCCTCTCTCTATAAGGATAGTTGTCATGCAGTGGGGACATATATCCAGGGTGATCTCATGATCTCATCTGGAGATCTTTAACTTAATTATGTCTGCAAAGAACTTTTTTTTTAAAAAATAAGCTAACATTCACAGGTTTTGGGGTAAAGATGTGGACATGTCTTTTGAGGGGTCACCATTCACCCCGCCCAAATCACCTAAGGCAAACCCTAACCCAAGTCTTTTCTAAAACCATCTTATCAAAATGCCAGACAGCACCCTATGGTGTCTGTTCTTTCTTGTAATGAATAGTAAATCCAACTTGTTCAATTACAGCTCTGTTTTTGGTGGTGTTTGGCTGGAAGGCATTAACATACAGATATGCAGCTAGAAAAGGGAAGCATGTTTTAATAGCCTTTTCAGATCATCATGGACGTTCTCTGATACTACACCAAAATTCAATAAGTGAGAATTTCTCAGAAGTTGGTTGAACGTGGAATCTGAAACCATCTCAGTGAACTCTGCACACTGCATCACATTAAAATCCATCAGTCTGTTTTGTGCTTTGAGTTGGTCTTTTACTTAAAAAACAATTTTTTAATACACGACAAAACTTGCAGACTACAGCAAAAATTATATTTAAGGAAACTCTGTAGTCTTAAATACTTACATTAGGAAAAAAGACTAAAAATTAATGATATAAATAACTCTAGTTAACAAGTTGAAAATAGCAACAGAATGGGCCCAAGGGTGCCTGGGTGGCTCAGTCAGTTGAGCATCCGACTTTGGCTCAGGTCACAATCTCACGTTTTGTGAGTTCGTGTCCCCTATTGTCTCTCTGCTGTCAATGCAGAGCCCTCTTTGGATCTTCTGACCCCATCTTTCTCTGCCCCTCCCCCACTTGTGCATGTGTGCATGCGTGTGTCTCAAAAATAAATGCACATTTTTTTTTAAAAAAGTAGAATGAGTTCAAAAACATAGAAAGAAATAATACTAATGGAGAACCTTGGCACAGAAAATTGGTGGTGTTTACTTCTAATACTTACATATGTTAGTAGATATTTAATATTTAAATAGTCTTAACTTGTTGCACAAGTTCATACGTTTGCATAGCATTTGATCTGAGTCCTTTCATCCCAAGAAAAACATCTCTCCATCTTTCACCATCACCAAGTCTCCTGTGATTCACATTGTGCCAAGCAGTAGTATCATTTTGTCATCAAGAAAACATACTGATTTTGCCACCTTCACAAGATATAAACACCAATGTAATTTTTAAAAATCCATGGAAGATATATTAAAAACCATCACATCAAGAACATCTTCAAAAGCTGTTACTGAGTTTCACGTTTTGAATATTTATGTGAGCAGCACACTTTTAAACATCACCGGATAAAATTAAATACAATAACCTCAGCAAAATAAGAGAAAAAGCAAAATTTCTAAAAATATATATGTGATTTAAAAAATTCTTAGAGGGGCACTTGGGTGGCTCAGTCGGCTAAACACTTGACTTCGGCTCTGGTCATGAACTTGTGGTTTGTGAGTAGAGCCCCATGTCCGGCTCTGTGCTAACAGCTCAGAGCTTAGAGCCTGCTTTGGATGCTGTGTCTCCTTCTCTCTCTGCCCCTCCCTGCTTACACTCTGTCTCTGTTTCTCTCTCTCAAAAATAAATAAACATTTAAAATTTTTTTTAATTCTTAGAATACTGATTAAAGAGAATTTAGGCTATAAATATAAAGGTCCAAATTACAGTTTCTAAATTACTTTTATATCTTCCCTAAGAGTATCAGACATTGTTATATGAAATAATTATGATAACATTAAATGTTTCATGATGGCGAGAATGAGATTAAAAATTATCATCACTGAAAAGAGTACTGGACATAAGACATTGATGGAAGAATAAAGTGATCAGATTTTTCCCTTAAAAAAACTTATTCCCAATCAATAAATTAAAACAACCTAAAGACACATAGAAAGATGATCATAAGAATAAGAGAAGAAATTAAAGAAATGATAGGAAGGGTTAAAAAAAACAAAAGTTGATTCTTTGAAAAGAAACAAACTTGCCAACAGACTAAACAGAAAAATGTAGGGATAGAACAAAGAATTTGTAAACTGACAAAGTATTTCAGTTTTCTTAATTTCAATTCTTTTGGACAAATATATTTCTGGATATCAGTTCTTGAAGAGCTCTCTGCACTCCCGTGTTCACTGCAGCACTATTCACAAAAGCCAAGATATAGAAACAATCCATATGTCCATTGTTAGGTGAATGGATGAGGAAAATGTGGTATATACCTACAGTGAAATATAACTCAGCTTTTAAAAAGGAAGGAAATCTTGCCATAGGGAACAACATGGATGAAACTGCAGGACATAATGTTCAGTGAAATCAGCCAGTTACAGGATGGCTAACTCTATACTATTCCACTTATATGAGATCTCTAAAGCAGTCAACTTACAGAAGGAGATAGTCAAACCATAGTTTCCAGGGGCTGGGAGGAGGTTATACAAGATGAATAAGATCTAGAAATCTGCTATATAATATACAGCCTACACTTAAAATATTGTATTGTGTACTTTAAAAATTGCGAAATGGGTAGATCTCATATTAAGACTTCTTACCACAACAAAAAGTGGAGCACGAGGAAACTTTTGGAGTGATGGATATGTTTATTACCTTGATTGAGATGATGTTTTCATGATTGTATGCTTGTGTGCAAACTCACCAAAATGCATACATTAAATTTGTGCAGGCTTTTTTGGTATTGTATCAATTATACCATAGTAAAGCTGTTAATTAAAAAAGGGGAAAGAATGAATTGAGATACCACTACAGACCCTGCAGACATCAAAAGGATAAGGGAATACTAAAAAAAAAAACAACAAAAACAAAACTTCTACACACCTGAATGTGACAACTTAAATGAAATGAGCAAATTCCTTGGAAAACACAAATTATCAAACATTCTATAAAATAAACTCTTTGAATAGCCCTATAACTATTAAGGGCATTGAATTCATAATTTTCTTTTTAAATTTTTTAAACGTTTATTTATTTTGAGAGATAGAGACAGAGTGTGAGCAGGGGAGGGGCAGAGAGAAAGGGAGACACAGAATCTGAAGCAGGCTCCAGGCTCTGAGCTGCCAGCACAGAGGCTGATGCAGGGCTTGAACCCATGAGTTTGATCATGACCTGAGCTGAAGTCCAGACACTCAACTGACTGAGCCACATAGATGCCCCAAATTAATAATTTTAAAACTCCCAAAAAAGAAATCTCTAGGCCCAGATGGTTTCACAGGAGAACTCTACCAAACAATTAAAGAGTTAATATCAACGCTACACAATCGCTTCCAAAAATAGAAGAGAACATTTCCTAATTCATTTTATGGAGTTAGTGTTACCCTAGTACCAAAACCAGACAAAAATAGAAAAACTACAGACCAACATCTCTCATGAACTTAGATGCAAAAACTCTTAACAAAATATTAACAAATCCAACCCAGGAATGTATAATTATAGAAAATATATCATAACCATAGTGGGACTCATTGGAAGTGTGCAAAGCTGCGTCAACATTTTTTTTTAATGTTTTATTTATTTTTAGGAGAGAGAGAGAGAGACAGCATGAGCAGGGGAGGGTCAGAGAGAGAGGGAGTCACAGACTCTGAAACAGGCTCCAGGCTCTGAGCTGGCAGTCAGCACAGAGCCCGACGCAGGGCTCGAACCCACGAACCTCGAGATCATGACCTAAGCGAAAGTCGGACGCTTAACCGACTAAGCCACCCAGGCACCCCTGCATCAACATTTTTTAAACAATCAATGTAATCCACCATATCCACAAGCTAAACAATAAAAAATTACATGATCAGATTGATTAATTGATGTAGAAAACTTCATTTGACAAAACTCAATATCCATTTATTTTTTAAATATATATAATTTTTGTATTTTAGTTAGTTAACATACAGTGCACTTTTGGTTTCAGGAGTAGAATTCAGTGATTCATCACTTATAGGTAACACCCAGTGCTCATCACAAATGCCCTCCTTAATACCCATCTTCCATCTAGCCCATCTCCCACCCACCTCTCTCCATCAACCCTCATTTTGTTCTCTATTGTTAAGAGTCTCTAATGATTTGTTTCCCTCTCTCTTCTCCCCCTCTCCTTCCCATACATTCATCTGTTTTGTTCCTTAAATTCCACAGGTGAGTGAAATAATACGGTATTTGTCTTTCTTTGACTGACTTATTTCACTTAGCATAACACGTTCTACCTCTATCCACATTATTGCAAATGGCAAGATTTCATTTTTTTGATGGTTGAGTAATAGTCCATTGTATATATATACCACATCTTCTTTATCCATTTGTCAGTTGATGGACACTGGGGCTCTGTCCATAGTTTGGCTATTGTTGATAATGCTACTATAAACATTGGAGTGCTGTATTTTTCAAAGTTGTATTTTTGTATCCTTTGGATAAATACCTAATAGTGCAATCACTGTCATAGGGTAGTTCTATTTTTAGTTTCTTGAGGAACCTCCGTACTGTTCTCCAGAGCGGCTGCACCAGTTTGCATTTCCACCAACAGTGCAAGAGGGTTCCCCTTTCTGCACATTCTCACCAACATCTGTTGTTCTTTGTGTTGTTAATTTTAGCCATTCTGACAGGTATGAGGTGGTATCTCAGTGTAGTTTTGATTTGTATTTCCCTGATGATAAGTGATGTTGAGATCTTTTCATGTGTCTGTTCACCATCTGGATGTCTTCTTTGGAAAGGAGTCCCAATAGTTCATTTTTGCTTTTTGTTTCCCTTGCCTTCAGCGACATGTCTAGTAAGAAGCTGCTTTAGCTGATCTCAAAGAGGTTGCTGCCTGTGTTCTCTTCTAGGATTTTGATGGTTTCCTGCCTCACATTTAGGTCTTTCATCCATTTTGAATTTATTTTTGTGTATGGTGTAAGAAAGTGATCCAGTTTCACTCTTCTCCATGTTACTTTCCAGTTTTCCCAGCAGCATTTGTTAAAGAGATGGTCATTTTTCCATTAGATATTCTTTCCTGCTTTGTTGAAGATTAGTTGACCATATAGCTGGGGGTTCATTTCTGGGTTTTTTATTCTGTTCCATTGATCCATGTGTCTGTTTTTGTGCCAGTACCATATTGTCTTGATCACTACAGTTTGTAATATAACTTGATGTCTGGAATCGTGATGCCTCCAGCTTTGTTTTTCTTTTTCAGAATTGCTTTGGTTACTTGGGGTCTTTCGTGCTTCCATGCAAATTTTGGGATTCTTTGTTCTAGCTCAGTGAAAAATGCTGGTGGTATTTTTATTGGGATTGCATTAAATGTGTAGATTGCTTTGGGTAGTATAGACATTTCAACAATGTTTGCTCTTCCAATCCATGAGCACGGAATGCTTTTCCATTTCTTTGTGTCCTCTTCAAATTCTCTAACAAATGCTCTAAAGTTTTTAGCATACAGATCTTTTACCTCTTTACTTAGGTTTATTCCTAGTTATCTTATAGGTTTTGCTGCAATTGGAAATGGGATTAATTCCTTGATTTCTTTGTCTACTGCTTTCTTATTGGTTTATAGAAATGTAACAGATTTCTGCACATTAATTTTGTATCCTGTGACTTTGCTGAATTCACAATATCCATTTATGATAAAAATAAGAATAGAGGGAAATTTCCTTAACTGTATAACGAGCATCAAAAAATCTATAGGTAACATTATTCTTAATGATCAAAGAATAAATGTTTGCCCCCTATGATCAGAAACAAGGTAAGATGTGCTTTCTGAATACTTTTATTTGGCATAGTGTTAGTAGTTTGCAAATAATGGTTTGTCTTATGTTGATACATCTTGTAAGTGACTAAATACTCATTGTTGATGTCAAACATTCATAGGCTATCTAAGACAGAGGAGCTGCAGGTGGTGGGTTAAGGTATTCAAGGATGAAGAACCTCCCGTGAAGCCTGTTTCTCCCACCATTTAGCTCTTCCAAGGTAATATGCCTGAAGTGCAGGGTACACATGAAGCACCTGAGGTACAAGAGGCCCAAGAAAGTATCCAAACAAGTTAAGAGAGGCTGCTAGGACTTCCTGCCCCAGGAGGTTAATGCAGCCATGGTTGTGGCCAAATATGCAGTACCTTAAAGGCAAGTACTATTACTTTCCATATTTACTCTTTTCTTAATGATATAATTTGTAATATATTTCAAAGGTGAAATATTCTACATAACTTGAATCATTTTTTAAGCCAAGTTAAATTCAAATCAGACTCAGAAATTAATAAGTAATCCCCTTGGCTCTTGTAAGCTAGGTAGTTCCACCCAGAAGGTACTGCTGAAGAGATGTAGCAAGTCACCTGGTCCCTCCTTAACAGCTCTGTGCCTCAGTCTCCTCACTTGTAAAGGAGTGATCATAATAACTCCTATCTTGTAGGGACCTGGAAGGGATTAAAGGAGTTAATTCAAGGGATGCACTTAGAACAGTGCTGCACACAGTAGGCCCTCAGAAGCACTTCCAGCCTTCTGCCCACACTTATTAGGGGGACAAATCTTTCAGAGGGTTTAGGAGAGACTGCTTTATATAAGTCCTGTTCTGCATCCAGAAATGATTAGCCAACACTGCTTGCTCGTCACTAGGAACTAAAGGCTGATGAAGGGAGAGACCATTAGGAGAGCGAACCAGAGATCACCCGCTGCCTGCCTGCATCTGCATCCATCGATGCTTTATTTGGTCTGATGCTCATCACCTGTCTGGCCCCCTGAAGCATTTGAATTTGTGATGTCTGACATTTTGCTAATTTTCTTCATTACAGAATTCCCCACCACTTCACCCAAAGAGCCGTGGTTGAATGGCTGAGAGAGAGCAGTCCTCTCAGAGGAAAGGGAATAAAAGAAAGATTTTCACATTTACCATCACTTTGTGCCAAGTCACTTATGTTGAAACCTCAAGACTAAGTAGAGGAGGGGCTAGGGGTGTTTTGAGGGATTTTTAAGGGTCTTTTGCGCTATCTGCTCTGCTGGGACCTTCTCAGTCCTCTTGTCACCCTGCTCCCGTGCTCTGTGCCCAGGACTGCATCAACAGGCTGCTTTGTCCTCTAGCTTCCAGTTGGGTTCAGCTACAGGTGAGGGGCCCTGGCCGAAGATGGAGGGCAGAAGAGCAAAGTCAGAGTATTTACTTCCCAGTACGGTCACTTCAGAGGTCTCTGCTCTGATAGGTAACCTTGTCCATGCAGCTTTCTCTATCTCTGGGTGCCGTAACTACTCCCTCCTGTGGTCTGAGAGTTGAAACAACCTGCAAGCACAAGTTCCAAGCAGAGTACAGTCTCTCAGGGCTTTTACCTACACACAGCTGACACCCTGGTATGGAGCCCTGTGAAATAGTAAGAA
Organism: Crocuta crocuta; assembly: GCF_008692635.1. Classification (NCBI taxonomy): domain Eukaryota; kingdom Metazoa; phylum Chordata; class Mammalia; order Carnivora; family Hyaenidae; genus Crocuta; species Crocuta crocuta. The sequence continues at coordinate 13,024,207 of NW_027530368.1, read as the reverse complement.
ATGTATACATTGGTCTCTGCCCCTTGCTCCTAACACAGAACTCCTGAGACCCTTGTAAATAGGAGTGCTAGGAAAATCTTTCATTCTAATAGTAGTTTTTGACCTGTTCTTGACCCAGAGCTTCTAAGACCTTTGTAATTTCCTGAGGGATAGGAGCATCTAACACAAAGCTCCTGAGTCTCTTGGAATTTCCTGGGTGATAGGAATGTCTTCTGTTCTAATGAGGAAAATTTTGGTGGACTTCTGGATGGGGGCTGACTACCAGTAAGACCATGATTAGAAGCTTGGAACTTTCAGCCCTTCTCTCCTCTAGGTCTCAGGAAAGGGGAGAGTGGCTGGATGTGGAATTGATAATCAATCATGGCTATGTGATGGAGCCTCCATAAACATCCCCAAAGTATGGGACTCAGAGAGCTTCTGGGTTGGTGAACTCATCCGTGGCCCTAGAGGGCGGCACAGGACAACTGCATGGGAACAGAAGCTCCTACATTGTGTATTTCTTCATCTGTCTGCTCATTTGTATCCTTTAAAATATTCTTTGTAATTAATCAGCAATAGTAAGTAAACTGTTTTTCCTGGATTCTGTGAGCTGCTCTAGCAATTTATTAAACCCAAGAAGCGGGTTGTGGGAACTCCCACTTTGTAGCCATGTTGGACAGAAGTGATGGGTAACTTGGGGACCTATTGGNTGGGGACCTATTATCTGTGGATGGTGTCTGAAGTGGGGGTACTCTTGTGGGATCGATCTTTTAAATTGTGGAGTCGGTGCCAATTCTGGTTAGTGTCAGAACTGAATTGAACTGAGGACACCCAGCTAGTGTCAGAGAATTGGTCAGTGTTGGGAAAATCCACATACTTGTTGTCAGAAATGTATGAGAGTAAATAAAATACAATAAATGAAAAACATTCCCTTATTAAATTCTCCTCAAATACCTTCCTTCAAAGGTGCATCAATTTCTTAGCACTATAACTTGTGATATATATATATATGTATATATATATATCACATCCATCTTTGAACCTAACCCCTGGATAAAGTATGATTCCTTGTGCTAAGGGCCAGGGTCAGTAAGGATGGCAGTTTCAAACCTTAGCCTGAAAACCTCTCAAGTGTACAGAAAATACAACTTTTTCTACTTCTCTATAACTCAGCTTAGTTTCTGTTTCAACCACAATCCTCTAAGATTGCAAAAACATAAGCTAAATCAGTTCATGGTCCCTCCTGACAATAAAAAACACAATTAGCAAGTGTAAGAATAGAACTACACACTAGGAATTTGGGAGCCAAGAAGAGGAACACCTAACACAGCCTCAAAGGAGAAATGAAGGAGTGTCAGGGAACTTCCTGGACAGTGTGATGTCTGCACTGAGACAAAAGGATGAGTGGGGTTAACCAAGGAAAGAAAGAACATGGCATGCTAGGCACAAGGCAAAGACAGGGAACTACAAGTAATTCAGTGTTGTTGGAGGATAAGGTCAAGGCACGGAGAGGTGACAGATAAAACAGTGACCAGATCTTGAGGGCTCTATTCCATCAGGTTAAGGAGCTTGAGCTTTATTACAGGTCAGTAGTCCCCTAAAGTGAGGTGCACACATCCCAGGGTGTACACAAGAACATTCACTGGACACCAGGAAGAAAATGTTAGAACTTCCATCTTCTGCTTAAATTGTACGTGTGTGTGTTTTATAATGTACATAGTATATTAGTGCTATAGGATAAATTATATAATAAATAAATAAATAAATATTAAGCACACACTGAAGTTTTGGGTCAACCTCAGAATTTATCAAGAATCTGACAGTTGACTTTGACTTTGACCAAATGCCCACTTTAATATCATATCTAACATCACTGAAATTGTGTAATCAGTGATCCTGTGAAAGCAGACATTACTATCCTATCTAATCAGTGTAACAGCAACAATTATATAAACAAGGTATGTAACTTGGTTTCACTGTTAGTATTAGGATGTTTGTTTCCTCAAATGAGTGAGTTTTCTAGATGTAATTTTGAATATATTTTCCTTATATGTTTTATAACTGGAGATTTATCTGTTAGAGTAGATATATATAAATATTATATATATATTCTTATTGCAAGAGTAAAATACTACAATAATCATATTGATGACTACGAAGCTAATGATTTTGCATATAAAATCACTTTGAAACTTTCAGATAGTTAAATAGAGAAATAGACTGCTCTTAATAGAAAGATTTAGAAAGTATGAAGCAGCTGGATAACTTTATGAAGAAACATATTTTTTAGCCAACATGTTTATTTTTTTAATATAATTTATTGTCAAGTTGGCTAACATACCATGTATATATTGTGCTCTTGGTTTTGGGATAGATTCCTGTGGTTCATCACTTACATACAACACCTAGTGCTCATCCCAACAACTGCCCTCCTCACGGGCCATCACCCATTTTCCGTTCTCTCCCACTCCCCCCATCAAGCCCCAGTTTGTTCTCTGTATTTAAGAGTCTCTTAGGGGTGCCTGAGTGGCTCAGTTGGTTAAGCGTCCGACTTCAGCTTAGGTCATGATCTCACAGTTTGTGGGTTTGAACCTCACATCAGGCTCTATGCTGACAGCTCAGAGCCTGGAGCCTGCTTCAGATCTGTGTCTCCCTCTCGCTCTGTCCCTCCCCTGCTTGCTTTCTCTCTCTCTCTCAAAAATAAATAAACCCTAAAAAAAAATTTTTTTAAAGAGTCTCTTATGGTTTGCCTCCTTCCCTCTCTATTTGTAACTATCTTTTCTCCCCTTTCCTTCCCCCATGGTCTTCTGTTAAGTTTCTCAAGTTCCACATATGAGTGAAAATGTGTGATATCTGTCTTTCTCTGACTGACTTATTTCACTTAACATAATACCCTCCAGTTCCATCCATGTTGCTGCAAATGGTAGGATTCACTCTTAATGTCAAAGAGTATTCCATTGTATATATAAACCACATCTTCTTTATCCATTCATCAGTTGATGGACATTTAGGCTCTTTCCATAATTTGGCTATTGTTGAAAACACTGCTATAAACATTGGGGTACATGTGCCCCTATGAATCAGCACTCCTGTATTCTTTGGATAAATTCCTAGTAGTGCTATTGTTGGGTCACAGGGCAGTTCTATTTTTAATTTTTTGAGGAACCTCCACACTGTTTTCCAGAGCGGCTGCACCAGTTTGCATTCCCACCAACAGTGCAAGAGGGTTCTCATTTCTCCACATCCTTGCCAGCATCTGTGGTTTCCTGAGTTGTTAATTTGAGCCACTCTGACTGGTGTGAGGTGGTATCTCAGTATGATTTTGATTTGTATTTCCCTGATGATGAATGATGTTGAGCATCTTTTCGTGTGTCTGTTGGCCATCTGGATATCTCCTTTAGAAAAGTGTCTATTTGTGTCTTCTGCCATTTCTTCACTGGATTATGTTTTTTGGGTGTTGAGTTTGGTAACTTCTTTATGGATTTTGGATACTAACCCTTTTTCTGATATGTCACTTGCAAATATCTTTTCCCATTCCGTCAGTTGCCTTTTAGTTTTGTTGATTGCTTCCTTTGCAGTGCAGAAGCTTTTTATCTTGAGGTCCCAATAGTTCATTTTTGCTTTTAATTCCCTTGCCTTTGGAGACGTATCGAGCAAGAAATTGCTGTGGCTGAGCCAACATGTTTCTAAAACGTTAAAGAATAATATAACATAGAAAGGTACCTGGGTGGCTCAGTTGGTTAAGCATCTGACTCTTGATTCAGCTCAGGTCATGATCTCATTGCTCACAGGTTCAAACCCAATGGTGGGTTCTGTACTGTGTCTCTCTGCCCCTCCTACACTTGGTTTCTCTCTCTATCTCTCTTTTTCTCTGTCAAAAACAAATAAACATTTTTTTAAAATATTAATGAAATATAGAGTAAAACAGATTCTATTATATTATAATTTATGGAAGCACTTGGTGTTACTAGCCTGCATTTATAATACAAAATAACCTGTAAGAACTGTATTAAAGTTTTAATTTTAATTACTTAATTCCATTTTGGCCATGAGTCTTTAAAAAAAACTTATTTGGCAACATTACACCTGTCAAAATGACTGCAATCAAAATGACAAGAAATAACAAGTGTTAGCAAGAATATGGAGAAAAAGGAAGCCTCCTGCAGTAATATAAATTGGTACAGCCACTATGTAGAACAGAATAGAGGTTCCTCAAAAAATTCAAAATAGAAAAAAAAATATGATCCAATAATCCCACACTGGGGCATTTACCCAAAGAAAACAAAAAACACTAATTTGAAAAGATATGTGTATCCCTATGTTTATTGCAGCATTATTTACAATAGCCAAAATATGGAAGCAAACTAAGTGTCCACTGATAGATGAATGGATAATGAAGATGTGTATACACATACAATGGATTATTCTGCAGTTATAAACAGGATGAGACAGTGTTATTGCAATAACATAGATGGACCTAGAGAGTATTATGCTAAGTGAAATAAGTCAGACTGAGAAAGACAAATACCATATGATTTCACTCATATGTGGAATTTTAAAAACGAATAAACAAAGACAAAGTGAAATCAAACCAATAAATACAGAGAACAACTGATGGTTGCCAGAGAGAAGGAGGGAGGGGATGGGAGAATGGACAAAATGGGTGAAGGGGAGTGGGAAATTATGGACTTTTAGTTATGGAATGAGTAAGTTGTGGGAATTAAAGATACAACATAGGGAATATAGTCAATGGTATTATCATAGTGTTGTAACAGATATAGCTACACTTTTGAGCATACTATAACATACAGAAAAGTTGAATCACGATGGTGTACACTTGAAACTAATGTAACATTGTGTGTCAGCTATACTCAAAGATATTTATTTGGGTGTTCTTTGTATCATGTGAAAGCATGATGTCAACTTCGTTACTTCAAAATTTTACTCCTATATCAAGCATGACAACATCCATGATACCTTACCTTTAATTCAGATGTAATAAGGAATATAAATAGCACTTTTTTAAGAACGGAAACTTTTAGAGAAAAATGAAGTTTTTGAAACATATTGCGATTTCACCAAACTTCTACCATTTTCCCTAGGTGAAGTAAAAAAATCTTTTGAGATTTCCCAACCTATAAATCCTAGGTACAAAGTTTCTCCAAGAACACAAGTTACTAGAAAATCTTTTCCAAAATTTCATTTTTTGAGGACAAAAAGGATAGTGCTTTTGTTGAATGTGTTCCTTTGGTGTTGTTTATGCAGACATTTGGGCATATGAAGAAAATACGGCATTTTTAAGTTTAACAGCTCCGTGGAATAATGACTAAATTAACTCTCCTACTTTCCTTGGTGGCTGAGATAACGTGAATCTCCCTAAAAATAATAGCATAATGAATCTGACTGATGAAGCACTAACAGAATGGAAAATCATTTAGGTAGACAAACAAGGTAAAGAATGATTAAAGAGTCACAAACATTCAGTATTTTATTCAAGTCCATTAGCTATATGTTCAGTAAGGTAATTACAGTAAAGCATAATATTACAGGGTTACTGGCCAAAGGTGGACCTCTCTCATCATTTTCCAGCTAAAAGCAAGCTAATGAATGTCTGGGAGATTTAGAAGCTCTCTTTTACTTTGTATAAAAGATGCTCGAATAAGATGGAACGGTAGCTGCTACATGTTTTTAAAGCATTTAAACAAAAGAAAGCCTTACTGTACTCCACGGAAAACAATAACAATGAAGCAGGGCTTAGCCGCAGATTGATAGTTGGTTACAGAAAAAGTGCTTCAGGGGCTCTTGGGTGGCTCCGTTGGTTGAGCACCTGACTCTAGGTTTCAGCTCAGGTCATAATCTCATGGTTCATGGGATCGAGCCCCGCTTTAGGCTCCGCACTGACAGTTCAGAGCCTGCTTGGGATTCTTTGTCATCTTCATTGTCCCTCCCTTGCTCCTGCTATCTCTCTCAAAATAAATTTAAAATTTATTTTTAAAAAAACACAATAGGGGCGCCTGGGTGGCTTAGTCGGCTAAGCGTCTGACTTTCGCTTAGGTTATGATCTCATGGTTCTCGGTTTCGAGCCCTGTGTCGGGCTCTGTGCTGACAGCCAGCTCAGAGCCTGGAGCCTGTTTCAGATTCTGTGTCTCCCTCTCTCTCTGACCCTCCCTGCTCACGCTGTCTCTCTCTCTCTCTCCTGGAAATAAATAAAACATTAAAAAAAAACACAGTGATAAGAAGGATGAAAAAAGTTATATCATGCAAACATTGATCAAAAAAATCTGACTGGCTCTATTTTTCAATTTTTTTAATGTTTATTTTTGAAAGAGAGAGAGAGAGAAGGAGCATGCACGCAAGTGGGGGAGGAACAGAGGGGGAAGGAGACACAGAATCCGAAGCAGGCTCCAGGCTCTGACCTGTCAGCACAGAGCCCGACACAGGGCTCAAACTCACAAACAGCAAGATCATGACCTGAGCCAAAGTCGGACACTTAACCAACTGAGACACCCAAGCACCCGAGTGGCTCTATTAATATCAGATAAAGTACACATCAGACAAAGAAAGTTACTAGAGACAAAAAGGGACATTATGTAATGATAAAAGGTAAATGATAAGTGTTAATCCACTAGAAAGATATTGCAGTCTTAAATATGAATCCACCAAGTAAATGAAGCTCATACATGAACCACAAATCACATGAAGCAGAGACTGATAGAGCTGAAAGGAGAAATAGACAAACACACAACTATAGTTGGGGAATTCAACACTCCATTCTCAACAATTGATAGAACTACTTAAGCAGAAAATCAGCAAGGATATCTAAGAACTCAACAACACAATCAACCAACAGGATCTAATATACAATACCCAACAACAGTGTAATACACATTTTTGTCAAATATCCACAGAACATTCACCAAGATAAACCAGACCACTGGCTGTATAAGAAACCTCAACAAACCTAAAAAAGTTAAAGTCATAGAAAGCATGTTCTCTGACCATATGAAAGCAAACTAGAAATCAACCTCCAAACATTTAGAAATTAAACAACACACTTCTAAATAATGCATTGGTAAAATAAGAAGTCTCAAGTCAAAAATACATCATTGAATGAAAATGAAAATGTAGCATATCAAAATTTGTGGAATTTGGCTAAAGCAGTGCTTAAATAAGGAAAAATTTTGTCATACTAAATTCTGTATTAGAAAAAAGAAAAGGCTTCAAATCAAATCAATAATAAGGCACCTGAATGGCTCAGTCAGTTAAGTGTCCAGTTTCTGCTCAGGTCATGATAGGCTCTCTGCTCTCAGCACAGAGCCTGCTTCGGATCCTCTGTCCTTGCCCTCCCCCCACCCCTCAAAAATAAACAAACATTTAAAAAAAAGAAAAGGCTTCAAATCAAATAAATAATATAAATTCCTACATCAAGAAACTAGAAGAGAAGAGAAAAAATACCCAAAGCACACAGAAGGAAGAAAATAATAAAGATAAGAGCATAAATCAACAAATTTGAACAGAAAAAGAATGGAGAAAATTAATGAAACAAAAAGATGAACTGTGAAAAATCAATAAAGTTGATACATTTTTAGTATGACTTTAAAAAAGGAGGAAAAAATGAATTATCAATATTAGGAATGAAAAAGGGAATATCACTACAGATTCTCCAGTGACTAAATGGATGATAAAGAAACACTACAGTTTTACATTTATATAATTGACAACTCAGAAAAAAAGAGGATAAATTGCTTAAACGTTACAAACTAGCAAAACTCAGCCAAGACAAAATAGGCAACTTGAGTAGTCCTGCAGCTATTAAAGAAACTCTATTTGTAATTTAAAAGTTNAATTTAATAGAATGTTTAAAGAACTGGGGCGCCTGGGTGGCTCAGTCTGTTAGGCAGCTGACATCGGCTCAGGTCATAATCTCCCAGTTCCTGGGTTTAAGCCCCGCATCGGGCACTGTGCTGACAGCTCAGAGCCTGGAGCCTGTATCGGATTCTGTATCTCTCTCTCTCTCTCTCTCTCTCTGACCGTCCCCTGCTCACACTGTCTCTCTCTCTCTCTCTCTCTCTCTCAGAAATAAATAAAAAACATTAAAAAAAAAGAATTAACATCAATTTGACATAATCTCTTCCAGAAAATAGAAGAGGGAACATATCTCAACTTATTTTATAAGGCTAAAACCAAAAGACAGTACAAAAATAGAAAACTACAGACCAATATCCCACAATATCTCATTTAGATACAAAAATCCCCAACAAAATATTAACAAACCGAATCCAGCAACATATTAAAAAATTGTACACCATAGCCAGATAGGATTTATTACAAGTGTGGAAGCCTGATTAAACATGCTTAAAAACAATCAGTACAATCCACCATATCCACAAACTAAAGAAAAGTCATATAATCATATCAATTGAAAGAGCAAAAAGCATTGAACACAATCCAACACTCATTGAAAACAAAATCTCAGCAAACTAGAAATAAAATGAAATTCCCCAAATTGAAAAAGAGCATTTACTAAAAAGCCTACAGCTAACATCATACTTAATGGTAAAATACTGAATGCTTTCCCTCTAGGACAGGAGATTCTCTCATTATTGTCATTCAACATGTACGAAAAGTCCTAGGCAGTACAACAAGTCAGAAAGAAAGAAAGAAAGAAAGAAAGAAAGAAAGAAAGAAAGAAAGAAAGAAAGAAAGAAAGAAAGAAGGAAAGAAGGAAGGAAGGAAAGAAAGAAAGAAAGAGAGAGAGAGAGGGAGGGAGGAAGAGAAAGAGAGAAAGGGATGGAGGAAAGAAGAAGGAGGCAAGGAGGAAGGCAGGGAAAAAAGAAAGGAAGGAAGAGAGGTAGGGAATGAGAGGAAGAAAGGGAGATATAACGATGAAAGGAAAGAAAGAAGAAAGGAAGGAAGAAGGAAAGAAAAAGGCAAACAAATGGCAGTCTAGAAAATAAAAAATAAAACTGTCCCAATCCACAGGTGACATGATTGTCTAAGCAGAAAATCCCAAAGAATATACAAAACAAAAACAAAACAACACACACATAAAACAGGATACAAGATCAAAACAAAAAGTTTGGTTGTGTTCCTATATGCTAGTAATGAACATGTAGAAACTGAAACTTAAAATTTAATACTATTTTGTTTTATTTTTTTTTCATGTTTGTTTATTTTTGAGAGAGTAAAGAGACAGAATGCTAGCAAGGAAGGGGCAGGGAAAGAGGGAGACACAGAATCCGAAGCAGGCTCCAGGCTCTGAGCTGTCAGCACAGAGCCCCACATGGGGCTGAAACTCACAGGCTGTGAGACCATGACCTAAGCTAAAGTCGGACACTTAACCGACTGAGCCCCCCAGGTGCCCCAAACATAATATTATTTATAATCACTCCAAAGAAAATGAAATGCTAAGGTATAAATTCACAAAATGTGTACAGGATCTGTATGCTGAAAATTATAAAATGCTAACGAAAGAAAAAAAGACCTAAATAAATGGAGAGACTTACCATGTTCATACATTGGAAACTCAACCAACCAAGTATGTGAACACTTCCCAAATTTACTCATGCAATATCTATAAAAAATTGTAGACACAGACAAACTTATTCTAAAATGTATATGGAAAGGCACAGGCCCTAGAATAGTTCAAACAATCTTGAGAAAATAAGAATCAACTGAGAAGAATCATTCTATTCAATATTAAAGTTTACTATCTAGCTGATGATCTAATGAGTGAGATACTGTTGGAGGGATCGTCACATAGATCAACGGAACAGAACAGAAAACCCAAAAATAGATCCACACAAATATGACCAACTGATTTTTGATGAAAGTGTAAAAGCAATTCAATAGAGGAGGGATAGGCTTTTCAATAAATAATGCTAGAGCAATTGGACATCCAGAACCAAAAAAATTTAACCTATCTAAACTTCACACCTTCTACAAAATTTAGCACAAAATAGACCCTGGACTTTTTGTTTCTTTGTTTGTTTGTTTGTTTAATTTACAACCAAGTTAGCATAGAGTGCAACAATGATTTCAGGAGTAGATTCCATTCCTTAATGCCCCTTACCCATTTATCCCTTCCCCCCTCCCACAACCCCTCCAGCAACCCTCTGTTCTCTATATTTAAGAGTCTCTTATATTTTGTCCCCCTCTCTGATTTTATATTCTTTTTACTTCCCTTATGTTCATGTTTAGTATCTCAAATTCCTCATATGAGTAAAGTCTTATGATATTTGTCTTTCTCTGACTAATTTTGGTTAGCATAACTCCCTCAAATTCCGTCCACGTAATTGCAAACAGCAAGATTTCATTCTTTTTTATTGCCGATGAGTAATACTCCATTGTATATATATACCATATCTTTTTTATCCAGTCATCCGTCAATGGACATTTGGGCCCTTTCCATACTTTGGCTAGTGTTAATAGTGCTTCTATAAACATTGGGGTGCACGTGCCCCTTTGAAACAGCACACCTGTATCCCTCAGGTAAATATATAGTAATGCAATTGGTGGGTCATAGGGTAGTTCTATTTTTAATTTTTTGAGGAACCTCCATACTGTTTTCCAGAGTGACTGCACCAGTTTGCATTCCCACCAGCAGTGCAAAACAGATCCTCTTTCTTCACATCCTCACCGACATCTGTTGTTGCCTGAGTTGTTAATGTGAGCATTCTGACAGGTGTGAGGTGGTATCTCATTGTGGTTTTGATTTGTATTTCCCTGAGGATGAGTGATGTCAAACATTTTTTCATGTGTCTGTCAGCCATCTGGACAGCTTCTTTGGAGACGTGTCTATTCATGTCTTCTGTCCATTTCTTCACTGGATTATTTGTTTTTTTGTGTGTTGAGTTTGATAAGTTCTTTATAGATCTTGGATACTAACCCTTTATCTGATATGTCGTTTGCAAATATCTTCTCCCACTCCATCAGTTGCCTTTTAGCTGGCTAATTGTTTTCTTTGCTGTGCAGAAGCTTTTTATTTTGTTGAGGCCCCAATAGTTCATTTTTGCTTTTGTTTCCCTTGCCTCTGGAGACGTGTTGAGTAGAAGTTGCGGCGGCAGAGGCCATAGAGGTTTTTGCCTGCTTTTCCATTAGGATTTTGATGTCTTCCTGTGTTGCATTTAGGTCTTTCATCCATTTTGAGTTTATTTTTGTGTATGGTGTAAGAAAGTGGTCCAGGTTCATTTTTCTTTAAGTCACTGTCCAGTTTTCCCAGCACCATTTGCTGAAGAGACTGTCTTTATTCCATCGGATATTCTTTCCTGCTTTGTCAAAGATTAGTTGGCCATACGTTTGTGGGTCCATTCCTGGGTTCTCTGTTCTGTTCCCTTGATCTGAGTGTCTGTTTTTGTGCCAGTACCATACTGTCTTGATGATTACAGCTTTGTAATACAGCTTGACGTCTGGGGTTGTGATGCCTCCAGCTTTGGTTTTCTTTTTTAAGATGGTTTTGGCTATTCAGGGTCTTTTCTGGCTCCACACAAATTTTAGGATTGTTTTTCCTAGCTCTGTGAAGAATGCTGGTGGTATTTTGATAGGGATTGCAGAACTTGGACTTTAAATGTAAACTGTAAAACTATAAAACTTTTAGAAAAAATGAGAGAAAATTTTGAGGCTATCAAGGTAGGGAAAGCATTCTTAGACTTATGATCAATAAAAGAAAAAATTGATACATTGGACCTCATCACAAAAAAAAAATTTGCTCGATAAAAAACTCTGTTAAGAGGATAAAAAAAACAACAACAGGCTACAGACTGGAGGAAAAAGTTTCCAAGTCTTTAATCTGGCAAATGTTGAGTATCTGGAATATATAAAGCATACTCAAGGCTCAACAGTAAAAATGTAAACAAGCCAGGGACACCTGGGAGGTTCAGTCGGTTAAGCACCTGACTTAGTTCAGGTCATGATCTCATGGTTCACGAGATCAGGCCCTGCATTGGGCTCCACACTGATGGTGAGGAGCCTGCTTGGGATTCTCTGACTCTCTCCCTCCCTCTGCCCCTCCCCTGCTCTCTCTCTCTCTGTCTCAAAATAAGTAAATTTTAAAACTTAAAAAAAAAAATAAATGTTATTTCATAAATTTAATGTGAAAGAAGATTATATAGATCAGAACATGAGCACAAGGCATGAACAGACATTCCATCAAAGAAAATATTCAGATGGCAAATAAGTGCATGAATCAACATTGTTGGCTATTAAAGAAATGCAAACTGAAACCACAGTGAGATGTCACTACACACCTATCAGAATAACTAAAATAAAATATAGTGACAGCTCCAGATGCTGGTGGGTATGTGGAGAAACTGGTCCACTCACACATTGCTGGTGGGGACATAAAATGATGCAGCCACTCTGGAAAACAGTTTGGCAGTTTTCTATAAAATTAAATATGCAGGTATCATTCACTCAGCAACTGTCCCCCTGGACTTTTATCCCAGAGAAATGAAAACTAATGTTCACACAAAAACCTGTACACAAACATTATAGCGGCTTTATTTATTTTTTTAATTTGTAATGCTTATTTTTGAGAGAGAGAGAGAGAGAGAGAGAGAGAGACAGAGTACAACAGGGGAGGGCAGAGAGATGGAGACACAGAATCCTAAGCAGGCTCCAGGTTCCAAGTTCTCAGCTGTCAGCACAAAGCCAGACGCAGGGCTTGAACTCACAGATGATGAGGTCACATCTGTGAGGTCATGCTCCAACTCACAGACGGTGAGGTCGTGACCTGAGCGGAAGTCGGAAGCTTAACCGACTGAGCCATGCAGGCACCCCTATAGCAGCTTTATTTAGAATATCCAAAACCTAGAAACGACCCAGGTGTCTTTCAACAGGTACGCTATGGTACCATGGAATTCTAGCCAGGAATAAGAAGGAATAAACTATGGATATACCACATAGGAACTTGAATGAGTCTCCAGGGTGTTGGAAGAAGGTGTTAGAGCACCATGTCAGCAATTCATGCTCAAGTGTTTCAAGAGAAAACTACTCATTGCCCTATTCTTTCAAGCCTGAAATTATTTCAAAAAGAAAGCAAGTACCTGACAGAATTAAAAGTTTAATTGGACAGAGAAAGACAGGAGTCAAGAAAGACTCCCAGATTTCTAACTTAGGTGATGGGGGTTACCAGCTGAGCATGAAATGCAAGGCTGCATATCTTAGTTATAATGTATATTAAATAGTATTTCATAAATTTAATATAAAAGAGGATTGCATAGATCAGAGAGCCTCTTCTACTATTGCATATTCATTTATTAAGGTGATCTTGACAAATCCCTGTATCCTCGGCTAACTTCTTTCTTTTTCTTTTTTTTAACTTATTTTTTTAGATTCAAGTTAGTTAACATACAGTGTAGTATTGGTTTCAGAAGTAGAACCCAGTGATTTATCACTTACATACAACATCCAGTGTTCATCCCAACCAGTGCCCTCCTTAATGCCCATCACCCTTTTAGCCCATCCCCCCACCTACCTCCCCCCTAACAACCCCCAGTCTGTTCTCTGTATTTGAGAGTCTCTAATGGTTTACCTCCCTCTCAGCTAATTTCTAAGGGTTGCCTGGGGTCAAATGGTCTGGTGCAAGAACAAGAACCAAAAATTCTAAGTCTCATTCCTGGCTCTAATTTTACACAGAGCACTAAATTTCTTCAAAGCTTGCTTTCTCACCTATGAAGTGGGACCAATAATTCAACTCTGCAAAGTGCTTTCCTCAGGAGACAGTCATAATTCGAGTGCAGTTAACGGCTTCTAATTTTTCAAAAAATAAAATTCTACCTAATAGTAGAAACACAATGTCCCAAACTAATTGCTTCTACAAGTGATCATTATTTTGAAGCCATCAATCCATTTTGTGGTAATTTTATCAAATGGCTATTAAATTGGAACCAACTCATATGAAAATAATATCTTTTAATATTAGCCATAATGACAGCTTGATATTATCTTAACAGGAAAGTTGTATAACATGAGGAGGGAGGGGAAGAGATAAAAACAATGAAAAGTCTATTCGTACATAAACCGTCAATTTTAATAAGCAGTGATATCCACCCCATCTGTAAGTTTTCTCAGAAAGCGGCAGACAGAATTATATGGAGTCCTGCATGAAACTAATGAACACAACACAAAAAATACCACTAGATGTGATAAGAGATGCTGTCTTGGAGTATTAGTGTCAGGCTTGAATACTGAAGACCAAACTTGGGGCCATACCTTAACCTAAAGGGACTGAGTCCACACAAGATGCTTCTGGTGGCCCGTTGTTAAGCCCCTTCCCCTACCTCTTCAGAGTGCTTTCAGGTTGTTCTTTAGATGAAAAGACCAGGAAAGCTCAGAGAGAAAAGAGTTCATACATTCATCATCTTTCCTCACAGAGAAACAATAATTTTTATAGTACTGTACAATAATTTTTAAGTGGTTCTCTTTCTTATTTTAATGTGAGACCTTAGTTTAAATAGATTCATAAATTGATAATAGTCATAAAATTATGAAATATGCCTATAGTAGCAGAAATAAAAGAAACTAGTGCTTAGAACGTGTCTGAATAAAATTCTAGTCATTCTGCAGGGTTTGAGGGGCCATAGGTCATAGGATGATTAAATTTTTAAGAATTCTTAATTAAGGGGTGCCTGGGTGGCTAAGTCGGCTGAGCATCTGAATCTCAATTTCAGCTCAGGTCATGATCCCCAAGTCGTGGGATCTAGCCCCGTGTCAGGATCCACATTGGGCATGGAGACTGCTTGGGATTCTCTCTCTCTCTCTCGCTCTCTCTCTCGCTCTCTCTCTCTCTCTCTCCCCCCCCTTTTCCCCACTTGTTTGCTCCCTCTGTTTCTTTCTAAAATAGAAAAAAGGAGAGGCGCCTGGGTTGCCCAGTCAGTTGAGCATCTGACTTCAGCTCAGGTCATGATCTCACGGTTGGTGAGTTTGAGCCCCGCGTGGGGCTCTCTGCTGTCAGCACAGAGCCTGCTTTGGATACTCTGTACCCCTCTCTCTCCCTGCCCCTCACCTGCTCACACTATCTCAAAATGAATGAACATTTATTTTTTAAAAGCAGGAAAAAAATATTTTAAAAGAATTTTTATTTAAGTATAGCATACATACAGAGAAGTGCATAAATCTTAAGTGTACAAATTGAAAATAGTAAAAAGTAACCACATCCATGTAACCAACAATCAGGTCAAGAAAAAGTAATAAATGAAAACTAATTCCTGATACAAATTGATCAGAATAGTGGTTAATGTTAGGAGCTGTCAGAGTCCCTGGGTGGCTCAGTCAGCTAAGTGTCTGACTTCAATTCAGGTCATGATCTCATGGTTTGTGGGTTCAAGACCTGCACCAGGCTCTGTGCTGACAGCTCAGAGCCTGGAGCCTGATTTGGTTTCTATGTCTCCCTCTCTCTTTCTACCCTTCCCCCACTTGTGCTCTGTCTCTCTCTCTCTCAAAAATAAACATCAAAAAAATTTAAGGTCGGGAACTGTCATGTGGTTGAAGGATATGCTTGCTGGATTATTGAAAATATTCTGTCTCAATCTGGGTGATAGTTATTACAAGTGTTTACTTATGTAACACTTATCCTGTACATTTAAGATTCCTGCATTTTCTCTACTTAAGTTATAGTTCAATAAAAAGTAAAAAATGTTAAAGGATTAGTTTTGCCTGTTTTTGAACTGGATGTAAATAACATCATCCCACATGTGTTTTTTCATATATTGCTCAACATTATATTTAGGAAATTCATCCATGTGGTTGGATATAGTTGCAATTTATTCATATTTGTCAATAGTGTTTAATTATATGAATGTGCTACAGCTTATTTATCCATTTTACTTTTGGGTTGTATCCAGTTTGGGGCTAATATGAATACTATTTCTGTACAAGTCTTTTGGTATGTTTGTGTACACATTCCTGAAGGGCATATGTTTAGGAGTACCATTGCTGGATCTAAGGGGGGGTGTGTATTCAGTGGATATACTGGCAAAGAGTTTTCCAACAAGGTTACCAATTTACATCCCCACCATCAATGTATGAGAGTTCCCACTAGTCCCATATCCTTGCCAGTAGTTGATGCTGTCAGTTTTTGTAATCTTAGTTATTCCGGTCAAAGGGTACAGTGCATTTTATTGTTTTCATTTTAATTTCATTGACTGCTAGTGAGTTTACATACTTTTTCATGTATTAGTAGTCATTTTGTGAAATCTGTTCAAATCTTCACCCCCTTTTTAAAATAGCTTGTCTGTATTTCCCTTACTGAGCTAAAAGAGTTCTTTTTAAAAGTGTTTTAAATAAATTCTACTCCCCAGCTTGGGGCTTGAACTCATGACCCCAAGATCAAGAGTTGAACACTGTACTGACTGAGCTAGCCAGGCACCCCTGAAAGAGTTCTTTATATATTCTGGATATAGATCCTATGGCTTACCTTTTCACCTTTCTAATGGTATCTTTGGTGAACAGATGTTATAAATAGTAGTTTTGTCGAACTTAATTTTTTCCTTCATGGTTAGTGCACTTTTTGTGTTCTGTTTAAGAAATATTTTTCATCATGATCATAAATATTGTTTCCTATGTTACTTTTAGAAGGATCATAAAGAAGCAAATCAGAGAACTCTAGATGCTGGCGAGGATGTGGAGAAACGGGCACCCTCCTACACTGTTGGTGGGAATGTAAACTGGTACAGCCCCTCTGGAAAACAGTGTGGAGGTTCCTCAGGAAACTAACAATAGAACTCCCCTATGACCCAGCAATAGCACTGCTAGGAATTTACCCAAGGGATACAGAAATGCTGATGCATAGGAGCACATGTACCCCAATGTTCATAGCAGCACTCTCCACAATAGCTAAAACATGGAAAGAGCCTAAGTGTCCATCCACAGATGAATGGATCAAGAAGATGTGGTTTATCTATACCATGGAATACTACATGGCAATGAGAAACAATGAAATCTGGCCATGTGTAGCAACATGGATGGACCTTGAGGGTGTTATGCTGAGCGAAATAAGTCAGGCAGAGAAGGACAAATATCATATGTTTGCACGTATAGGAGGATTAGGAGGAACTTGACGGAGGAACAAGGGGGAGAAGAAGGGCGGAAATGGTGGGGGAAAGGGAGAGAAGCAAACCATGAGAGACTCTTGAATGCTGACAAAAACTGAGGACTGATGGATGTGGAGGGAGGGGGGGATGGGCATGGAGGAGGACACTTGTGGGGATGAGCACTGAGTGTTATGTGGAAACTAATTTGACAATAAACTATTAAAAAAAAAATAAAAAAAAATTAAAAAAAAAGAAGGATCATAAAGATTGTGTCCTGTATTTGCTTTAGAAGTTTATTTTTAGATCTGTAATTTTGTGGTATTTAATATTCTATATGATATGATGTAAAGGTCAATTTTATTTTTTCCACATGGATATCCAATTGTACTCGCACTAGTATTGAAAAGTTCAGCTTTTCCCACTGCTCGTAAGTATCACCTTTGTCACAAATCAAATGTCCATGTGTGTGTATCTACTGCCAGTCACTCTATTCTGTCTAGTTGATCCAATTTATCTTCCTTGCACCATATTATGCTGTCAAAGCAAATATAGATTTACAGTAAATTTTGATAATCAATAGCAAGTCTTTCTACCTTCATCTTTTTAAAAAGTATCTTAACTATTTTTGCCTCTTTGCATTTTCATATAAATTTTTAAATCAGGTTTTCAAAACCCACCAAAACAAGCAAACAGAAAGCTTGCTAGGATTTTTATTGAGGCTGCACAAATATTAAAACAATTTAAGGAAATTCATATTCTAGTCCATGAGCAGGATGTTTTCCTCCATTTACACAATTGAGAATAAATTGCAGACATTTTACCATTGCTTTTATTAAATACAAATCAAAATATTTGGAGGTAGAGGTGTCTGAGTGTCTCAGTAGTTAAGGTCCAACTTCAGATCAGGTAGTGATCTCACAGTTCATGAGTTTGAGCCCCACATCAGGCTCTCTGCTGTCAGGGCAGAGCCTGCTTCTGATCCTCAGTCTCCCTCTCTCTGTTCCTCCTCCATGAGTGTTCTCACTCTGTGTCAAAAATAAAATAAATATGTTTTAATGAAATATTTAGAGGTTAAAAAAAAACCCTGGTAGTTTGTGTTTTTAAGTAGATTTCTACATATGTCTCATTGACCAGAACAGTGTCACATGGTGTCTCCTTACTGCAAGGAGATGACATGGGACTGAGAACACGAGGTTTAATTTTTTTGCACCCAAGGGCACCTGGGTGCTCCGGTGGTTGAATGTCCAACTCTTAATTTTGGCTCAGGCTATGATCCCAGGGTCGTAGGATCAACCCCTGCATAAGGCTCTGTGCTGATGGTGGAGCATGCTTAAAATTTTTTCTCTCTCTCTCCCTCTGTCCCTTTCCCCCACTTGCGCTCTCTTTCTCTCTCTGTCTCTCTTTCTCTCTCTCCTTCTCTCTCCAAAATAAAACTAAAAAATTTTAAACTATTTTCATTCTAATAATTTATCAGTAATTTATGAATTTTCTATATATACAAGTATGTCAGTTGCATATAATAACAGGTTTTTTTTTTTTGTCCTAAGCCTTATACATTTTATTTTGTTTCTTGCCTTTTGTACTGACTAGCACAGTATAACATAGAAATGGTGATAGTAAACATCTTCATCTTGTTCCCAACTGCAGTGGGAAAGGTTTTGATATTTTACTATTTAAATTTAAAAAAAAAATTTTTTTTTAATTTATTTATTTCTGAGAGAGAGGGAGACAGCGCGAGCAGGGGAGGGTCAGAGAGAGAGGGAGACACAGAATCTGAAACAGGCTCCAGGCTCTGAGCTGGCTGTCAGCACAGACCCCGACGCGGGGCTCGAACCCACAAACCGCGAGATCACGACCTGAGCCGAAATCGGGCGCTCAACCGACGGAGCTACCCAGGTGCCCCTGACATTTTACTGTTTAATACAACATTCTTTATAGATTTTTTTGTAGAACCACTTGTGAGATTACAGAAGGTCCTTTCTATCCATTAGCACTAGACTTTTTTTTTCAGTAATGAATATATGTAGGGTTTTACCAAAAACCATTTCTTTCTTTATTTCACTGAGAATATTCTGCCTTTATCCTGTAAATATATTTAATTACACTTATTAACTTTTTAATGCTAAACCCACCTTTCATTTCTGGAATAAACCTGACATAGTCATCCATAGTCATACCCAGTGACTATGGTCTTTGCTGGGTTCTTCTCTTCTAAGACTAAACTGTAGTTACCCCCAGAAAGCTAAAAAAAAAATCTCAAATATAACTTAGGTTAATTTATGCCTAGGTTATGCTCAATTTTGGTAACTGTTTCAGGCTCCCTCTTCAAGACACTATGGTTATGTAACAAATCACCATAACGTAATGACTTAGAACAATAATCGTTTTTCTCTCTCTCTTGGTGTTCCTGTGTCAAGAATTCCAGAGCAGCTAGCAGGCTCAGCTCTGTTAAAGGTCTCTTAGGAGGTTACAAATCAGACTGGTTGGGACTGGAGTTATTTCAACAGCCTGATTCACATCCCTAGTGTCTGGGCTGGGGAGACCCCAACAGCTGGCCACTGGAACATGGGGGCCCCTCAAACATCCCCCTCTAACTCTGTTGGCATATCTGGCAAGACAGCTTCAGGGTGGTAGGATTTCTTGCGTCGGCTTGTGTCCCGAAGGAGAAGCAGAAGGAAATTGTATTGCCTATTATGACCTAGCCTTAAAAGTCACATAGCATCATTCTACCATACTGTTGGCTGGGTAGTTACAAAAGGCCACTCAGTTTCAAGGAACATAGGCCCATCTCCCAATGGAGGAGTGATAAGTCACATTGTAAGGAGAACATGTGGAGCAGATATGTCAGCAAAGCCATCTTTAGAAGATACAACTTCCCAGGCGCCTGGGTGGCTCAGTCGGTTAAGTGTCCAACTTCATCTCAAGTCATCATCTCACAGTTTATGGATTTGAGCCCCACGTCAGGCTCTGCTGACAGCTCAGAGCCTGGAGCCTGTTTCAGATTCTGTGTCTCTCTCTGCCCCTCCCCCACTCATGCTCTGTCTCTCTCTTTCTCAAAATAAATATTAAAAAAAAGAAGAAGAGAAATACTACATGGCAATGAGAATGAATGAAATCTGGCCATTTGTAGCAATGTGGATGAACTTGAGGGTGTAATGCTGAGCGAAATAAGTCAGGTTTTCACTTATAAGTGGAACAGGAGAAACTTAACAGAGGACCATGGGGGAGGAGAAGGGGAGAAAACAGTTGGGGAGAGGGAGGGAGGCAAACCATGAGAGACTCTTGAATATTGAGAACAAACTGAGGGCTGATGGGGATGGGGGAGAGGGGAAGGGGGGTGATGAGCATGGAGGAGGGCACTTGTGGGGATGAGCACTGGGTGTTATATGGAAACCAACTTGACAATAAACTATAAAAAAAAATGAAGTGGGGAGGTAGGTGGGGCTGTTGTAAAACAAAAGGCCCACGGGAGCAAAATAGTGGCTTCTCATTGGCTGAGCTGTGACAGTCTCTCATTGGCTGAGCTGTTGAGAGTGGAGGTAATGTGGTTTGGAGTGTAGGGGTTCAGAGCCGATGGCTAAGAAAGAATTCTTGCCATGTCTTCCATGCAAAAAAGGGGTTTTATTAAAACACAGGGATAGGACCCATGGACAGAAAGAGCTGCACTGAGGTTGTGAGGAGAGACTGATGATATAAGATTTTTCTATCCTGTGGAGGGGAGAATGGCATTGGGATCCCAGAAAATTGAATCTGTAGGTTTCTGGAAGTTGGGCTATTGGTAAAATTGTAAATCATTAAGTAATCATTAAGACAGTTGTAAACTGAAAAGAAAAAAAAGAAAGAAAAGAATAAGAAGATACAACCTGCCACAGCAGCATCTCATAAGGTCCACAGCCAACCTAGACAATCATCTTTACCATCACCCATCCTTGGCCTGTCTAGTTTAGGTCCCACACCTCCTTTCTTACCTCTGCCTCCGGCAGCATGGTGCCCATCTTCATTGTCCTTCACGCACAGTCACATACTGGGGTCCCACAAGATCACTCTTAAGACCCATTTCTCAGATATCTTCCCTAGAGTTTTGGAGGGAACCTCAGCGGGCTTAAGAAATGGGTATCAAATGTTACCCTGGCTAGAGTTCCCAAGGAATGTTATTATGTACTTGGGATAACTGCACAGACACTGAGTGCATCTTCACAACAATGGCCAAGATGAAATTCTTTCCTCAATTCCAAGGATTTTTCTCAGTGAGGGCCTTCTCCAGACCAGGGCTGTGTTAGAAGCTGGTAGCATGATAAAAGAAGGAACTCACAGTGGAAAGATGTGTCTGTAAGCCTGTCAGCACATGACCCAGAGGATATAGGAAACATTAAAGGATATTAAGTCAAGAAGTCTCATGATCGGGTTTGCACTTTGGAAAGATCATCACTATGGGACGTCTGGCGGCCTCAGTCTGTGGAGCATGCGACCCTTGATTTCAGGGTTGTGAGTTTGAGCTCCACGTTGGGTGTAGAGATTACTTAAAAATAAAATATCTTGAAAAGAAAAAAGAGAGAGGAAGGAAGGGGTGGAAGGAGGAAGGAGGGAGAGAGAGAAAAAGGGAGAGGGAGAGGGAGAGAGAGGAAGAAAGAGAAAGGAAGGAAGGAAGGAAGGAAAGACCACCACTATGTTTAAGTAAAGCTTGTCCCTTACTGCCAGGAACAATGCGTACTCAGCGGCACTGTGTGTACAAATCTGCATTTCAATGTACCAGACCTGAGGGGGATTTCTTTGATAGAAGCCTCTTTGAGAGAAAATCGAGGCCTAGCTTGTTTATATACATACCAGAAGCCCACATTGAAGAAAACCTGCAGTGCAATTGAGTCTGCTTTCCTCGGTTCAGAAAACAGAATCAGGGGTTGGAGTAGCAACTACCTCATCTAAAGAATTTACTCCAGGGGAGACTGGGTGGCTCAGTCAGTTAAGCGTCCAACTCTTGATTTCAGCTCAGGTCATGATCCCACAGCTGGTCATGATCTTATGGTGGGTTGGGAGATGGAACCCTGCATCAAGCCCTGCATTGAGCCCCATATGGGGCTTCACACCAGATGTGAAGCCTGCTTAAGACTCTCTCTCTCTCTCCCTCTCTCTCCTTCGCCCCCACCAAAACAAATTTACTCCAAAATCTGAATTATTAATTTTCACCATCCTAACAGGTAAAGGCTAATTCGATTCTGTAGCTGAAAAATGAGTATAGCAACATTCTTTGTAAAATATTTTGGAAATGTCCCTGATTTATTGAAAATACTATGATAAATCATGGCAAAGATCGCAAAGAATTTTCACAATAGCCTTTTGTGGAATCCAGAGCAGCAGCAGCAATTGCTGGTAGTACTGTCTTTCCCTGCACTATAATCAACATTGGACAAGGAAACCGTACACCTGATTGATTCAGGAAATCAAAGCAATAAAACTGCCAGCAACAATGCGGCCAAGTGATTAAAAGAAGGCTGGTTGAAAATTTAAACACCCTTTTTACTCATTAATCTCCAACTGCTAAAGACAAACAAAAAGCAAAATTAACATGATTGTAAACTAAGCACTGTGTCCTGTGGCTACCATGTTGGCCTGCTGAGAGGGAATGGGCTGATCAAAGCCCGCGGAGTCTGCAGAGAACCGTGGCTAAGAGCTACTTCGGGAAGCGCACAGCCAGGATCCATTACCGGCCCGCTTCAGAAACAGGTGAGTGCCGTAATTAATCTTGCCCTCAATTTGGAGGGAAATGGGAGAGCTACCTGCTCTGTCCACTGAGTTTATATGTTAATCCTCCCAGCTCTGGGAAAAAGTTCTTAAATTGGCGTAAAGACTTTTCCTGCCCTTCTGAAAGTGTAGAGAAGAAACAGTTGGGAGGGGGTGTTGAGGTCCCTAACTTCAGGCAGTTAAGATGCTTTCCAGGAAAGCTGTTGATTGCTACCTTGCTTGGTTTGACGTGTATCTAAGCCCACAGAGCAAAAGGCTCTTCTAATGAAGCTAGCAGGTTTTTTAATGCAAGAGAATACTCAGAGACTCAGGGGGCCTCACCCCACAAACAGAAACCATGAAAATCCAGATACTTGGAATTGGAATTGCTCTTGCAGGCAAACTCATCTAACCAAAGGACACTTGAATTGCTTAAAGCATATCCAAGACTTTGCATATTATTCCAGATACAGCAAAAATGAATAGGCATCTGCCTTGTCCTTTCTTCGCACCAAATTCATATTTAAAAAAAAATAATGAACTGTACAAGCAAAATACCTGCATCAGCAATAGAAATTTCACACTAGAAAAACTGAGGACTTCTACTAAAACTCAGTGCTGAATAAATGGGGTAACAAAGTTGAACCACCGAAAGCAATCTTTCTTCTGCAAGGAGACAACAAATTATGGGCATAAGCAGAAGATGCTAGAAGGTACCCTCTGACACCCCTAATATGGAGTGGTGGAGGCCACTCTGTGGCAGAAGGCTGAAAGCCAAGCTGTTTGAGAGGCCTGTTAGAAACTGTAATGCTTGGCTGCCCCTCCTTCTGAGACACCCTCAGTGATGTGCTGAGGCCCCAGTGGGGCACCAATTAGCCATTCAAGCATAAAACCTTTTCCTAGAAAACCTGCCAACAGTGATAGAGGTGTGGCTTCACTAGGATTACCTCCCCCATTCCACTCTGCCCACCCACCCACAGTTCTATGACAAAATTTTGCTACATTTCTGAAATGTCATTGCCTTCAGCTTCTCTTCCTCTGTATGTATCTGGATCTGATATCCTACTATTAAAAATTTGGTTGGGACCTGTTTTAGTCAGTTTGGTGTGCTATAACAAGACCGTAGACTGGGTGGCTTAAAACACAGAAATTTATTTCTCACAATTCTGGAAGCTGGAAAGTCCATGATCAAAATGCCAATAGATTCGGCCTCTGGTGAGAGCCCATCTTCCTGGATGGCCATCCTCTCATTGTATCCTCCCATGGCAGAGACCAAAAAGAGAGAAGCAAGAACTTTCCTGTCTCTTTTTCTAAGGGCACTAATCTCATCATGAAGACTCCACTCTCATGACCTAATCTCCTGAAGGCTCCACCTCCAGATACCATCACACTGGGGATCAGAGTGTCAGTTTATGAATTGGAGGGGTGGGGGGAGGTGGAATCAAACATGCAGTCTATAACAGGACCCATATCAATTTCTGACAACATCGAACTCCTATTTGTTCAAAATCAACTGAACAGGACTGAACATGAATCCATTGAGAGCAAATTTAACCATATATTTATTTTAGTTGTTCAAATAGGTAGGGAGTCCCTGTATGGTCACTATGTACAGAGCAACAGGGCTTAGGATGAATTCTATATGGTCCTTGAGCTTGAGTTATGGAACAGGCTTTAATGGGGGAAATTACAAGCCAGGGGTCAGAAAGAGAAGATGGCATAGTCTAGAATCTTCCAAACACCCCAGGGAGAGGGATGCTACGGCCAGGTGCTGTGTGTGTTCCAGTGGAAGACTATATCACCCAAGATTAGATCTTCTTGGAGTTAACTTGTAAGAAAGCAGCCTTGTCAGAATGTGGACAAAGAAATTATTTAGAGCCAGAGTAACTGAAGTTAGGTGCTAGCTGCCCAATACTTGGTGATCTTAGGAAGTTCAGCCCTGGGGTACCTGGGTGGCTCAGCTGGTTAAGCGTCTGACTTCAGTTCAGGTCACAATCTCACAGATCACAAATTCAAGCCCCATGTCAGGCTCTGTGCAGACAGCTCAGAGCCTGAAGCCTACTTCGGATTCTGTGCCCCCCTCTCCCTGCCCCTCCCCTATGCTTGCTCCCTCTCTCTCTCTCTCTCTCTCAAAATTAAATAAACATTAAAAAAAAAGAAGTTGCAGCCCCTTATGCAAGGGGTAGAAAGCCATCCTAGGACACTAAGTGTGGGCACAGCTGTTCTGCTGGTAGAAGGGAGGACCCTAGTCCCTTCTGGCACAATACGTGGGCAACCCCAGGGTCATCTCTACAGGTCATTTTTGGATGATCCTCCCTGAAGCACCATACTCTTCTATTCATACTTTATTTTTTTAAGTGTATTTATTTATCTTGAGAGAGATAGAGACAGCATGACTGGGGGAAGGCAGAGAGAGAGGGAGAGGGAGGATCCTAAGCAGGCTCAGCATTATCAGCACAGAGCCCAACACAGGGCTTGAACTCACAAACCATGAGTTTATGACCTGAGCTGAAACCAAGAGTTGGACACATAACCAACTGAGACAACTAGGCACCTTATTCATACTTCAAAAAGTGTTAGTTATAACCTGCAAATGACCAGTGTGAACAATCCTGTGCTACAACAATCTGCCAGATAAAGGAAATGCTTTGGGCTAAAAAAAAATTGTTCAGAGATGAAAAGGTTCCAATGGAATACTTGTATTATAACATTCAGGTACATCAGAATGTTAAGTTGAAGGCAAAGTGGAGACTGTCTACCAACTGGGGTAAAAAGATGAAGAGATAATGGGATGAAGAAAGATATAAGGGAGAATAATATTTGAAATTAATTCCTTCAGCAAATATAAATATTTATATTTACTTATGAAGTTCTGAGGATGAGCTGGTGAGCAAGACAGATGTGCCCTACTTGTTCTACAGACAAGTAAACAGCCCAGTAGATGTTGAAAAGCCTAAAACAATAATTTTTAAAGATTTTTTCTCCTAAATTACTTACATGTACATTTGAACACTCTCCCAAGTTGCATTTCTGTTTACCTGAACACACAAACAAAAAAGAGCTGATTGACGGAACACAAGAAATTTTTAAAGTAAAAAAAAAAAAAAAATTAAACCTAATCTTTTAAAAAGTACTCAGAAAAATATGTTTAATGTTTACTATGTTCTAGACACATGTTAGGGAAAAGACTGTCATAGAAAGGCCTATCTGGACAGAATTTTTAAACTTCAAAAATAAGAATTTTACAAGTGTTTTAAGACTCAGCAGGTAACAATAAAGCACTGTCTACAAAGCTTTGAAGGAAATGTTAATGACTTAGTAAAAGGGCATTTTCAAATATGCCAGAACTAGGAAAATGTACCCCCTTTCTAAATAAGCTATTTCAAGACTCATTCTAGAGCAAAAGATGATCCTAAGGAAAAACTCAAGCATAGGGGAGTTGTAGCTGGAAGAGACTGGCAGTAAGCACTGAAAACATTTCATTTGTAGGGATGAGTCTTGATAATTGGTGTAAATACCATTATGGCACAAGGAAAGTAGACAAAACATATGAACCCACAGAGTAGGAAATATAAATGGCTGGTGAAATACCACTGATCAGGAATATGTAACTTAAAGCCACAAAAAAACACCACTTTCCAACCTATCATATTGATATAAAAAATTTTTTTTTAATGGTAGCAAAGGAACCAGCTTGACAGAGGAACCCACTGGTCAAAGCTGGGATCATTTTAGCATCAAAAGAACCATAACTGTAATTGATTGAAATATGTTGACTATATTAGAAAAATGAGTCCATGTGATACTTAAAAAAAAAAAAAAGAGGAATAAAATAAGCAATCAAATAAATAAGAATTTCTTTGAAGGGGCCATTATGCCAAGTTCTTACTCTGGAAGGGAAAAGAATATTTTTTTCTTTGCAGTAGGAATCATATTGCATGATAACTAATGGCCCTAGTCAAAGAGAAAAAGCTCTTCTTTCTATAAAAATTCCAGCTATAAATGTAGACAGAATTGGAAAATCACAATTTGCAACCCCTAAGCAAATAATTAAGCCAAGAGTATCAACAGATGCTGAAACCATCAGGTGAACGGTTGATGGAGAGCTGGATATTCACCTAGTGCCAAAGTTACCACCCCACAGATTACTGGTTTGTTCCAAGATGACTGTCACTGCATAAACCCTGTGGTCAATCTTAATATCACCAATGATGGGATACCCAGAGCTTCATAATGTGACTCCTCGTATGATGCAGTGTTTAGCCTGAATCTAAACAAGCCTTTAGATCTAGCTTCCAATACTAGAAAATATGGGGCTGTTAAATTATACCACAAGGGACAAGTCAGAAAAACCCAGAAATGGGGCCATTGTATGAAACAACTCTCCTGGTCTTTCTGAATCAATGTCATTTGAAAAATAAAAAGCTGGGGGTGGGAGGTGAGGAGGAGACAAGAAGGGACAAAAAAGGGTGTGTCTCTTCTAAATCAAGATAAACTTCAGAGACCCAGCAACCAAATCCAATCATGGCTCTTAACTGGATCCTAATAAGAATAAACTTGCTGCAAAAGACATTTTGAGACCCAGCAACCAAATCCAATCATGGCTCTTAACTGGATACTAATAAGAATAAACTTGCTGCAAAAGACATTTTGGGGACAAGAAGGGGTAACTTGGGTGTGTTGGTATTATTGTGGTTATGTAGGAAAGTGTTCCTATTTAGGTATACAATTCAAAATTTAGGAATGAAATGTCATGATATCTGTATTTACTTTAAAATTCTTCAAAAAATAGGTGAAACATGACAAAATGCTAAAATAATTGTTTCATCAATGTGGCAAGTATATGGCATTTATTATACTACTCTACTTTTATGTACATTTATAATACTCATAATAACTATAAAAAGTATTTTCAGTATCTAACATTTGTGAGGGTTTGAGGAAACAGAGCATCCTATACATACTGTTGGTTAAATTGGTATAACCTTAGGTGACAATTTGGAATATATAAATATTATTTTAAAATATACATACCCTTTGACATAGTAATCTTATCATTAAGAATCCATTCACAGGACACCTGGGTGGCTTAATCGATTAAGCATCTGACTCTTTTCAGCTCTGGTCATGATATCTCAACTTTGTGAGTTCGAGCCCAGAGTCAGACCCTGTGCTGGCAGCACAGAGCCTTTGTGGGATTCTGTCTCTCTCCCTCTCTCTGTACCCCTCCCCTACTTGTGCTGCCTTCATCTCTCTCAAAATAAACAAATAAATTTGCAAAAAAAAAAAAATAGCCCAGGGGTGCCTGGGTGGCTCAGTCAACGGTTAAGCATCTGACTTTGGCTCAAGTCATGATCTTACGCGGGTGAGTTCGAGTATCACATTGGGCTCTCTGCTTATCAGCATGGAGCTTGCTTCTGATCTTCTGTCTGCCCCACTTCCTCAAAAATAAACAAACAAACATTTTTTAAAAAACTTTAAATAAAGAATCCGTTCAATAACCTAGTGACAGAATAGAGGATGTAGTATAAGGATATTTATTATAGCATATTGATAATATGAACAAATATGAGACAATAGGGAAATGGTTAAATATATTTTGACAATATATTACATATTATCTATGACAAAGAACACCATGTTACTGTTAAAAAGGACAAAGTAGGTGCATATTTACTGTTCTGGTTTGCTAGGACTGCCTAGCAAAGTACCTTAAGCAACAGAAATGTATTTTCTCACAGTTCTGGAGACCAGAAGTCTGAGACACAGTGTGTGCAGAGCTGGTTTCTTCTGAGGCCTCTCCCCTTGGGTTATAGGTGGCCGTCTTCTCCTATGTGCCTTCACATGGTCTTCCCTGTGTACCCATCTGTGGCCAAATTTCCTCTTCTTACAAGGACACCTGTCATCTTCCAGAAGAGGCCACACTAATGACGGCATTTAAACTTAAATACCTTGGGGCACCTGGGTGGTTCAGTCAGTTGTGTGTCCAACTCTGGATTTCGGCTCAGGTAATGATCTCATGGTTCTGTGAACCTGAGCTCTGTGTCAGTGCGCTGACCCACACTGTCAACGCAGAGCCTGCTTGGGATTCTCTCTCTCTCCCTCGCTCTCTGTCCCTTCCCAGCTTGTGCACACATACTCTCTCTCTCTCTCCCTTAAAATAAATCAATATATAAAAGCAAAAAAATTTAATTTAATTATCTCTGTAAAGACCCTGTCTCCAGATACAGTCACATTCTGAGGTACTGGGAGTTGGGGCTCCAACATATGAAACTTTAGGGTTACACATCATAATATTTACTGACGTGGAAAGATGTTCATGACTTTTAGGCTAAAAACATCAAGAAGCAGAACAACATATACAGTATCCCTTTTTTTTCAAAATTTAAAAACAACAAAAGCATACCTCTGGTACATATTTATACATAGCTTGAGGTATATTGAAAACATACCTACCTGAAAGGATAGATACCCAACTGTTACAAAGGCTCCCTGGGGAATAAAACGGGGTTAGGAATGGAAGGGAAGGAAGGCCCTTTCTTCATAAGCATGGGTTACTTTTGTCATTAGAAGATTTTAGCTTAAAAAAAAGACCCTTACAATGAGCCCCAGAGATGACCTGGAGGCATCAGAGAATCTCCAGTTCCAAGTGCCACAGGAAAGGAAAGTAGACTTACCAGGGCCCAGGACCAGATGTACACAGTCTGTCCTGCCTTCCCCAATACATTGGCACCATCTCAAGAATTGGGGAGGGTAAGGTCCAAAGACCAAGATTGTCTTTGTCTGCCAGCTCAGAAGAATGGGGGATTCAGGGTCAAAATTCAGTTTTAGAAAATCAAGTGATATTTCTTGCATGTCTGAACTTTGAGACTGAGATCCATATGGCTACACATACTGTTCTCATTTCATTCTCTTACAATCCTAGTATCTTCATTTTACAAATGAAGACAGGGCTTTTTATTAATTTTCCTGAGTATGTAGCAAAACTAGAACTCAAATTTGGGCCTCCCTTGCACTGAAGCCCACGCCACATACTACTTTATGCTGCTTGGAATAGCTTTTGCCTTCTCTCCACCACCTGTACCCAATCCCAACTACCAAATCTTGCTAATTCGGGCAGCATCCTCTCTTCGAGGAAGCCACTTTTCAGCATCTCCCCTAACTTTAGGTGGCCCTCTTGCGCCTCCCTAAATGCCTATCTGCATTTCCATGATCTCTGAGTATGTTTGTCCTCCTCCACTAGACTGTGAACTCTGAAGGGCAAGAGTTAAATATCTTTAGTGCCTGACACACAGTAGGTTCTTTAGTTCTACAACAGAAGAATACACTTATATTTTATTGTTTCCTCACTAAACTCTGAATTTCATAAGGTTAAAGAATACATCTGGTTTTATGCACCATTAAGCCACTGGTGTCCAACAGCACTTGGTTTTCTATAAATATTTTCGAAAGAATGAATGGATAATTTTATAAGTAATTTCCTCTATTTCCTAGGACTCTGAGTCACATTCCGAGAAAAAGCAGCTTCCTGACATCCTTTTCCTTGTAATGGTTTAGTATATTAAATTATTTCTTGGATTTATCCTCCTATTGCAAACTGCAAACTGCTAGCGATTTTTTTCACC